>NC_080783.1:130013715-130712465 GCF_028018385.1 Neofelis nebulosa
TGACCCCCCCCCCCCCATCACCCCTGTGCAGTTGAAAATCTGTGTATAACTTTTGACTTCCCAAAAACTTAACCACTAATAGCCTGTTGATCATAAGCCCTCCTGTTGATTAATACATATGTATCATACTATATTCGTACAGTAAAGTAAGCTAGAGAAAAAAATGTTAAGAAAATCATAAGGAAAATACAGTGCTATACATACATGTATTCACAAAATCTGCATGTAAGTGGACCCATGTACTTCAAACCCCTGTTATTCAATGGTCAATTATAAATAATAAAAATTGTGAAGTGAGATCTGTTGCTTAAAGGAGTAAACCTCCATCATCCAGAAACTGAACCACACACACTCAGTTCCTAAGAGAATTGAGGTTTTGATCTTTTAAGCCAGATAATGGTGTTTCAAATTCCCAGGAATACAAATATTTTTGGCAACACCAAAACAAGTTATTTCTCCTAAATCATGAGTTCCGTGAAATTGCAGTCCATTTGCTCTTCAGCTTTGTTCTTAGCTTAGTACCTGGTACAGAGTGAGAGCTCCTATGAATGACTATTGAATAACTAATGAATTCCTGCCACCAACTTTAATATTGGTTGAGCAAGAATGTCAGATTGTCCCTCATCTTAATCACAGGATGCAAAAAAATATAATTCACACCCTGCCAATTGTCTTGCAGTGGCAGGCAGCATGGTGTATTGAAAAAACATGGACTTTAGCATCAGACAGGACTGAGTTCAAATCATACCCCACTAGTTGAGCAACTGCAGGCAAATCCCTTAATCTCTCAGCATCTTCGTTTTCTTGCTTGTGAAATAAGGATGATCCCTCCTGCATAGTGTTTTGGAGGGCAAATGCACTCCGAGGCAAAATGGCATCGCACTGGGGGCATGGTAGGCACTTAGTGATAATGTGGGATTCTTTCCTTCTCCCACCGAATTGAGTCTTTGTGTGGTACAGGGCTTTTCCCACAGTCCTTTTGAAATAACAGCTTGTTGGTCTCTGGCAAATTTTTCTCTTCTGTTGTATTCTATCTTCAGATATTTTATTTAGGCTAATAGAAACTAAAGCCCTTAGAATATTAGGACTTTAAAAATAATTTAACCTACACAATTTCATCTCCCTTTTGGCGATTTCATATTTGACTGCTGTGCTGTTAAAAAGAGAAAACACTCTACCAGGAATTGGGAGACTTGGATTCAAATCCTGTCACTAATTAGCTTTGTGACCTCTGAGCCTCTTTGGGCTCAGTTTCTCTGAACCTTGATATTTCTCCTTGATAAGCAGGGATTGGCGTTGTGTACTGAAAGGAACTTTACAGTTAAAGTTACCAGTTTTACAGTTAAAATATTGTGTGCGCTACTAATAAACTGTATGATCTAGGGTAGGCCCTTTCATTTCTCCCTTCCCTTAGTGGCCTCCAGAGAATAACATGATCTATACTGTAGGTTGTTTTGAGGATTAGATGAGATAATCTTCAACAAGTTCCTGCCTCTCAGCTTTGCACATTATAAACTCTTAATCAGAAAGTGGCAAGGACAGTGCTTCCACTAAATACAATTATAGGTAGTATTATGTTTGTTTCTGTAGATAGTTGAGCAATCCATTAAGAGAATATAATTATAGCTGAGGAATTGTAGAAAAGACTGAGTAATTTTCTCAGGATCACATAGGAAGTGCTAATGAAATAGTATGCAGTTGTGAAAACAATGAATAGTCCACTTGATATACTCCCTGTTTCTGTAGTCAGTCACTTGGATTACTTCCAGTTCTTATCTTCTATTTTTATTAAAAAAATTTTTTTTAAAGTTTATTTAGAGAGAGCGAGAGGGTGGGGTAGGGGCAGAGAGAGGGGAGAGAAAGAATCCCAAGTAGGCACAGAGCCTGATGTAGGGCTCGAACCCACGAACTGTGAGATCATGACTTGACCCAAAACCAAGAGTCAGATGCCTGACTGAGTCACCCAGGCACCCCAGTTCTTACCTTTTATAGGTAGCATGATTACAGTGGTCTTTGTATAGATTGTTTCCCAATTTTGGGTTATTGCTTTCAGCTTTATTTGCTAAAATGAATCTTCTATGTCAAAAGTTATAAACATTTTTTCAGCTCTTGTTAATATGCTGCCAGATGGTTTGCAGAAAAGTATTTCTAACTGACATAAAGGAAGATTCCTGAAGTCTTGGTTAAAAACAAGGACTTTGGTATCCTTTAGGTTTGATTCTTATTTATTTGCTTGGATGGCTCTGAGCAAACTAATCTCACTAAATCTGTTTTCTCATCTGTAAGATGGGATGCAGGTAGCCACCTCACAATATCTCCATTTATTCAGCTTATCATCCTTAGAAATATTTGTTTCAGGAATTGATGTTCCTGCTAGACCTAAGCCTCATGATGGCAGAGCCCACTTAGATTTATTCACTGCTGAATTCCTGGGGATGAACACAATACCCAGCATGTAATGCTCAGTAAATCTTGAGGAATGTATAAATAATGTAATTTATTAGCAATAAATGTATAGTAACTTATTAGAATAAACACAGGAGAGAAGAATTTTAGGTATAATTAAAAGCCTTTGTGATTTCAAATTGCTCTGTGAAATTAAATATTGAAATGTTTTCCAAGGAGCTTTTTAAAAACCTAAATATGCCCTGTAATTTAGATCTTGCCTACTTTTTTCTTACATAATCTTTCACGTTAATGAGGGCAAGTCTGAAGAGAAGTGGGCAAACGGTTGTAGCAAGCGTAGTTTAGCATCAAGTAGTCCTTCCTCTTGGCCAACACTCTTCACCCAAAACCTATAATAACATCACCTGAATCAGCCAGGAGGCTGGGTGGAGAATCGTCTTAACCCAAATTGCAGCAGGCCTTAATGACGAAGATGAGCATTCCTTAAAGATTACATTATGCCCAATACATTTCCTCCACTTGAGAACACCAACCATTTTGTTTTGCCTTTCCCAGACGTGCAGGCTATTATGTATTACATCGTTAACCTCTGTGAGTTCAAAACTGCACTTTGTTCATTCAGAAAGCGAGTTTGTTCTCTCATCTATTCAAACAGTTGGTTGAACTCCCGTATCCAAAGCTCTGATTAGGCACGGAAGATTTAATGAACTGACCTTACAAGAAAGGTACCTTTTTGGAGGATAAACTCTTATCTTCATACTTCATGTTCCCTATGGAAAAAACTTTCTAGTTAAAACATTAGAGTAATAGCTATGCATGTGACTCAACTTCTGGGTGTTTTCTTTGAGACCTATTTACTTGCAGAGAGGGTGGTTGTTGTCTGGTGTATTCTCATTCATCAGGTAGGCTAAGCAGAGCAGGTCTGTCTTCAAGGGGAGGCCTCCAATGTGTGTGTGTTTTTTTAAATTCTTTGTATATGTGGGGGATGGGGCTGGTCAAGGGGACCAAGAGGAGAGCTGGCATCCCTAAAAGTTGACATTTTCACTTGATTTCTGTTATCTATTGCTCATCAGGTTTCTCAGTAGGAAGAGGAACATTGATCTTTGGGGCCTGGAAAGCTTAAGGTGGTCTAGTCCGCAGGCAAGAGGCTTAACGTGGCACAGCGGTTTGTGATGAGCATTTAGGCCTTAGCAAGTGCAGGGTGCCCTGATCCTAGCTGGGCTTTGTGGGTGGGCTGAGACCCTTCGACTTGAGGATTGGTGGGTCCTGCTTGGATGGGTGTTGTGGGTGAGGTTGAGGAAGGTATTGCTCCTTTTAGTCATTTAGGGTGGACTAGCATTTGCTGTTTTTAATGTATTTTAGCAAAAGCTGCTGGCCAGGACTTCAAATTTCAAAAGGGACAGTGTTCCAAGAATGCTGTTCTATGAGTTTGCTCCTTTAAATTCTGTGAATGAGGCCAAGGTAGGAAGTGATAAATTGGCTTTACCACATTCAGTTAATTTCATTCCAGGCCAAAGGAAGGCCCTGGAGGGACAAATCTTACATAATGGTGTAGTTTATCTAAGATCTTAATAGACTACCAATCATACAACCAACCTCAATTGACCCACTGCAAACAGACCTAGAAAGCACGCTCTCTGTAGACGGGTGGGTCTCAAAGACCAGCAGCTGGAAGAAACAGAGCTACATACTGCCTACAAGGACAGAAGCAGTACTTTAATACTTAAGCAGAAGTTCCTCCACATGGAAACACACTTTATGCTTACTCTGGCTTTGTTGATTAAGTCCTGGCCATTGGATCATAGAACTGAGGCTTCACCTATATGGAAGAGTTGTAGATTTTATTACTTAAAACTAAAAAGGAACGGGAGCCTCCTTACCTAAGAAGTATGGGCTGTGTTCTTGGGTTTGGATAGATGAGTGAAATAATTGTAAGCCAAAACATTAAGAAGATGATTACTAAGCCCTGTGCCTGCAATGCTCAGATTCTAGAGACTTTTTTTTTTTTTTTTTTAATAGGAAATCAAGGAACTAGAGTGGTTTGGAGAAATAATAGTCTTAACAGAAAAGGAACAGTGGTAGACTGAAGAGTCTAATTAAGCCAGGAAAAAGGTTGATAGGTGGGATATGCAGGGAAAACGAGATCTTTAAAAGAAAAGGCGATTCACTGTCTTCGTACTACTTAGTAACAGGCTTCTAGAAATACAGCAAAGATCTGAAAGTTTTTCACAAACAATCCAGGAAATTGCAAAGTGCCGCTTCAAACGTTCAGCTAGAGTTTGAAGTAGGAATAGCTAGAAACTTGCATAGCTCCAGGATGTGGACAGTTGTGTATCATGTGCACTGCATAGAGATTTTTGCCAGTAGAGGTTGAAATGCAGTGGGGTTTCTTTTCACTGTGGAGTTTGGCCAATGATGACATGTGCCTTGAGAAGGCACCTTCTATGTATAAACTGTTTTTCTGTCCCACAGGGGTTGTGGTGGTGGCCCTGGTTATGGAAAATTTGCATTTAAGAGGGAAAGCCCTAAGGTATCAGCATAAAATACTGAAGACTTGACTGAGTTCCAAGGTGACAGGTTGCTATCATTGGGCAAACAGGTATTGCCTGCACCCTGAAAGATCATCTTAACAGAAAATTGGATTGGCAGAGAAAAATTAAACATGGGTTAAGCCTTACTTCTGGCAAAAGAAAGGTACTGAGGACCTGGTCATAAAAACGCACAGGAATTTTATGTCTGGAGATGTCCATGCAAAGTTGTAGGTCCTCACAGGCCTCCAGGGACATGGGCTTCAGAAACAGTAGGAACAGATATAGAATCTTCTCGTTCAGATGGAACATATGTGAGGACTAATGGATAGTCTTCCTTAGACATTCCTCACAGCCCACTGCAATTACACAGAAAAGGCAGTTGCAACAGCATCTGTGGCCCAAGACTAAAAATTCCTGCTTATAATAGATTGTGGAGATGACTGTACTAGGCAGAGTGCATGTTCAGTTCAGCACCTGAGTGCCAGAAACATGGGTTCAGAGAGGAAGTAGAAGATAAGAAGTTTTGAACATGCAGGTGGGGAAAGAAAGATGACCTAGTTATGGCCTGAGGGGACAGGGACTGGCCTCAATGCAAACTACTACATTTTGAAGCAGACAGTGATACCTCAGGGCCGTTCGAGAGTGAAGACACATCTTTCTGCCTCCCAAATTGGACCATTCTGGGTTTCTCACATGAGTAGAATCCTACAACGTTTGCACTTTTGTGACTGGCTTATTTCACCTAGCATAAGATCGTCAAAATCCATGTTATAGCATTTCCTTCTTTTTAAAGGCTAAGTAATAATCCATTGTATCTATACCACATTTTGTTTATCCATTGATCTATCCGTGGGTACTTGTGCCATTGGCATAGTGTTATGGGCATCCTGGCAAAAGACTGCTCTTTTTTGTTGACCTCTCAGGTACCCTGGAGTTTCTGTCACTGTCTATTTATTTATTTATTTATTTATTTATTTATTTATTTATTTATTTAGAGAGAGGTTGGGGGAAGGGGGACAGAGAGAGTGGGAGACAGAGGATCTGAAGCCTGCTCTGTGCTAACAGTGGGCTTGAACTCTATTTTTGGGCTTTATTGTCTTAATGAGAAACTCATACTGGAAGAAGGTTTATATTTGGGACCTCTGTATTGGTTGCATTTTATTTTTTAGTTACCTAAGTATTGTAACTTAAGTTCATTGCAGAACCCCTGGAGACCCAGGTTGAACAATAAGGCCAGGGAATAGAGAGTAGATTTCAACTTGGGATTCAGCATGGCCTTAACAGTATTTTGTGTGATACATATCTTTGATGTGTTTTAGAATCTTCCCCTTCTGCTCCTGTGATCCTGAGAGAGTACCCAAAAGACAGTGGTTGGAATTGGGAAGTGGGGACAGGGCTACTGTAGGGGACTGCTCTTTTTCTCCTTTGAGGTACTGCCACACCTCTGGTAGCCCAGGGTCTTATGAGTAAGAAAAAAAAATGCCAGGGGATGTTAAGGAGACTATTAATGTGTTCATAAAGAGGGACTTCCATTTGAGTAACGTCTCTGGCTTTTCTTCATTCATTCTTCTCCAGTAGATGAATGATGTACCTGATTCGTAATTTCTTTAATTTTTTTTAATGTTTATTTATTTTTGAGATAGAGACAGAGCATGAACGGGGGAGGGTCAGAGAGAGAGAGAAAGAGAGAGAGAGAGAGAGAGAGAGAGAGACCCTGAAGCAGGCTCCAGGCTCTGAGCTGACAGCACAGAGCCTGATGTGGGGCTTGAACTCACAGACCATGAGATCATGACCTGAGCCAAAGTCAGAAGCTCAACCGACTGAGCCACCCAGGCGCCCCCTTATTTGTAATTTCTTAAAATTTTTTTTAATGTTTATTTTTGAAACAGAGACAGAGCATGAATGGGGGAGGGTCAGAGAGAGAGGGAGACACAGACTCTGAAGCAGGCTCCAGGCTCTGAGCTGTCAGCACAGAGCCTGATGTGGGGCTTGAACTCACAGACAGGGAGATCATGACCTGAGCCAAAGTTGGAAGCTCAACCGATGGAGCCACCCAGGCGCCCTCTGATTTGCAATTTCTTTGGGAGTAGGACTTTGGGCTCGTGTGGCAGCCCACTATGGGCCTCTAGTTCAGAGCTACCTGCCTGCAGAGAAGGTACATTCTACTCTATTCTGTGCCATGAGGGTAAGTTATGGAGCAGGCTCTGCTCCACTGGGCATGTTCTTCAGTTGTAGGAGTGGAGTTTGTCCTCATTGGACTGTGCACCTAAGCCCTTCTTCATAACAGTTTGTAAGAATAAAAAACTGACATTTTTTTTATGTCTATCTGGCTCAGACATCTACTTCTCATTTGGTTTTTTTTTTTAAATTTTTTTTTAATGTTTTTTTATTTATTTTTGAGACAGAGAGAGACAGAGCATGAATGGGGGAGGGGCAGAGAGAGAGGGAGACACAGGATCGGAAGCAGGCTCCGGGCTCTGAGCCATCAGCCCAGAGCCCGACGCGGGGCTCGAACTCACGAGCCGTGAGATTGTGACCTGAGCTGAAGTCGGACGCTCAACCGACTGAGCCACCCAGGTGCCCCTCTCATTTGGTTTTAAAGTCAGATAGAGAGGTGACTGGATGGCTCAGTTAAGCATCTGACTTTGGCTCAGGTCATGATCTTGTAGTTCATGAGTTTGAGTTCCACTTAGGGCTCTGCGCAGACAGCTGGGAGCCTGCTTTGGATTCTCTGTCTCCACCCCCCCCCCATCTCTCTGCTCCTCCCCTGTTTGCTTGCTCACTCTATCTCTCAAAAATAAACACTTAAAAAAAAAATAAAGTCAGATGGAAAAAAAGGAATATTATTCATTGGATCCGGTAAGTTCTCAGTATTTCAGCACTTGAGGCTGAAAGGCTAAGGGCCATTCTTGGGGTGTTCCTGTGGAAAGGACATTAAAGCCAAGTTTTGAAATTATAAAAATGGTGGTGATTGGTGTCTGAGGAGGAAAAGCCTTTTTGAAGAATGAATGTGCTGATATATAGTTGAAATGTATATTTGATGTAATATAATGGAAAATTGGTCTATGAAAACAAAGGGATTCAAAGTTATTCATACTTCCCTCCTTCCCTGCTGGTGTTTGTTCTGTTTTTTTTTTTTGTTTGTTTGTTTGTTTTTGAGAGGGAGCTGATTAACATGGTAATCAGTTTATTTTGACTACTCAGTGTTAAAATATGCAAGTTCACTTGCAGTTTTGCTGAGAGCCTTCTAAAGCACCTCATTTTACACAAGGAGCAAAATGTCTATCTTCCTTTTTCATTTTTCTATGTATTTATTGTCCAGTATGTTCCATACGCTTGAGGTAATCAAAGTTACCTACATACTTGGACACGTGAAGATATTTGAGCACATTATGGGTTTAGTGCTAGAAGCTAATAGCACACAAATGTTCTGGGTTTATCTAAACAGGAAAAATGGAAGAAAGGAGCAGCCATTCCTGGACTGGGCACCTCCCCAAGTCTCGAACTCACCACTTGAAGTGTAGGAATTGCTCTTTGCTCCATGTCTGCTTCCTCTTCTTTCTCCTGTTCTTTCCCTTTCCTAATCACACCCCTGCTTCTGCAGGGAACAGTTTTTTCAGTCTTCTGGGAATTCACCCTCTGTCTCCAACTATCCCTAGAGTAGTCCTAGGCTCCCCTGTCAGAGAATCTAGATCCCTGAGTGCCTCTTGCCTCTGGCCCTTTATGTTCTCATCTAGCAGCTCTTTCCCTCCTCAGCCTTCCTTGGACCAAGGGTTCCTTTGGCCCTGTGCCTGGAGGGTAGAGGGAGAGGCCTTTCTTTAGGTTAGTTAGCTGGTCTTGTGGGTCGAGGATCTTTTTTCTAGTGAATTACCATTTTCCCATTTTCATTCTCTTCCTCTCCCTCCTCAAACCTGTTGATATTTGAGGGGTCCAGGATGGTTATAGACCAAGAATGCCCCTTATCTGGCTTCCCATGAGAACCAGGGCTTAGGTTCACATCAGAGATGCCAAGGAGACTATAGTCATGCGCTGGTGTGAAAAGAGTGCATTTTATGATGTTGAAAAAGTGAAGCCAAAATTATTTCACTTTTCAAACAAAAAAAAAATTAAAGAAAAAATACAAAAAACAAAAAGCTTGATCACCTTGGCTTTCTTGATGTGGGGAAAACGTATTCTAAATTCCAAAGACTAGAAATCTTAATGGATTACAACTTAAATTTTTTTGTGTGAAATTGAGGCCTACCTACACCTATTCAGGTAAAATTATAATACCCATATCATATTAATGATTGTAACTATAAGTCTCCTCCTCAGTCTTGAACTGTTTTATGAAGTTGGTGGATCTGCCTCTGAAAACTGTAGGATGACCTTTAAGGTCTTTCTTGGCTTTAATGTTTGCAAGTAGGAAAATGATATATTTTCTTTAGCATTGTGTTAGCATATGGTTGGGGGATAGATAGCCAAGGAATAGTTGTAGGTATTCCCTACTCCTTTTTGCATTTAACGTACATTTGTTGAATGCTTTTTACTTCCACTGTTGGTATCCTCTACCATTTAAGAATTACGTGGTCCTTGTTCTCAAAGCCATAGAGTGCAGCAGGAAGGAAATGACATTGGTATTTGGCAGGCAGAGATGGAAGTTTGGTTTGAAGAAAAACTCTGTGCTAATGTTTATAGCTGCTGCCGTCACTAGCCACACTCATTGTACAAAGGCTGGGACATACGTTCCCCAGTCAGCGTGGAAGGAACCAATTAATCGTGTACTGGTTTCATCCCTGCCTTTTTAGGTAACACCTCAGTGGGAGTGGTGCTTTTTTGGGAAATCATCACATATATTTCGTGATTGGTCTTTCAAATCCTCAAATACTGTGATTTTTTTTTGTGTGTGTGTGTGGGTTCCATGTGCATTATTTATGAACACAGAATTATAGTGTGAATGATGGAGCTTCTGTTTGCCCAGGGTGGGTGGTGGTGGTGGTTGTATATAGACTCTGTGTCACCTTTGCTTGGCATCCTTTACCCACCTGTTCTGTGAGGTGTGGCAATCTGCATGACCACTGTGGTCCTCCCATTGTGCACGGAAATCTGATTGGCAGCATTAAGAAGGGAGTAAAAAGGAGGCGCACTCAGTTGTCCCTTTTAATGAATGACTGTGTATGAAGTCACAAGATGAGTTGGGGAAGGAGCAGCCTGTGATGCGGGTTTATCTTTTCTGTGGTATGGATGACGTATAAGCCCATAAATTCCAACCTGGAAAGGAAGTGCAGGCAAGCCTGCTCTCAAGACGTCCTTATTCCCCAATGATTTCTTTGGCATCCTTAGTAGTCCTTGGCTTTCTTTCACTCAGCATTCTTCAACTTGAATTTCAGGCTTAGTGCAGTAAGCCACAGTCAGGCTTGTGGCTACTCCAGGAGGTGAGCTGTGACTCATTCATGACTCACTTGGCCAGCTCTGGTTTCCTTACAGTCAATTATTCAAATGAATGAAATAACCAAAAGCACAAGTTGCAAAGTAAAGCTAATGACAAGAGGATAGTGATTTGTGTAGAGTCACTCCTGTTGTCCAGATGGTCCTATTTAAAAAAAAATTTTTTTTAAGTATCTTATTTTGAATTTTTTAAATATTTATTTCTTTATGAGAGAGAGCATGAGCAGAGGAGGGGCAGAGAGAGAGAGGGAGACACAGAACCTGAAGCAGGCTCCAGGCTCTGAACTGTCAGCAAAGAACCTGACACGGGACTTGAACTTACAAACCGTGAGATCATGACCTGAGCCAAAGTTGGATGCCCACCAGACTGAGCCACCCAGGTGTCCCTAAAACTATTTTATTGATTTATTAAAAAAATTTTTTAAAATATTTATTTATTTTTGACAGAGACAGAGCATGAGCAGGGGAGGGGCAGAGAAAGAGGGAGACACAGAATCCGGAGCAGGTTCCAGGCTCTGAGCTTTCAGCATAGAGCCCGATGTGGGGCTTGAACTCACCACGAGATCATGACCTGAGCTGAAGTCGCTCAACCAACTGAGCCATCCAGGCACCCTAAAACTATATTAGATAACCCTATTTTAAAAAATTCTGTCAGAAAAATTTGTGAATGTTAAAATTTAGATCTCTTGTTTGTAATCTAAAAATCAGACCAGGAATCTGACCTTTTTGGTTCTAATCTAATTCTATTCTAATTCTAATCCTATGCATAGCCTACTTAAATTGATCTGATGGAATTTCTTTTAAGTCCTAGAAGTTGCCAAGTGTTGTCATGGAAGTTGGGTTAAGGCATTAGTTGATTATTTAAGTTGTTTTCAGGCTTATTTTCCAGTTTTTTTGTTGTTCGTTTGTTTTGTTGGTATACTTTCAGAGTACTTCGTTTAGCAATTAACACTGAAAAGGTAACTCTTTAAAACTAGGAACTTTTTAAAAAAAAAAATTTTTTTTTAACGTTTTATTTATTTTTGAGACAGAGAGAGACAGAGCATGAACAGGGGAGGGTCAGAGAGAGGGAGACACAGAATCTGAAACAGGCTCCAGGCTCTGAGCTGTCAGCACAGAGCCTGACGCGGGGCTCGAACTCACAGACCGCGAGATCATGACCTGAGCCGAAGCCGGCCGCTTAACCGACTGAGCCACCCAGGCGCCCCAAAACTAGGAACTTTAATTATGTCCTTCACTGATCTCCCCCCTCCCCATAGAATTACATTCCAAAAGGTCATAAATGTGCCCTCATGTCTCACATATTGAAAAAACAAAATTCTCCTTCACATTTTTCACCTTCAAATTTAGCAACACATGGAGCTCAGATACTTTTACCTTCTTTCTGTCGCTGCTATTCTGCTCTTGCTGTAGTTGGGAGCCTCATTTTTTTTTTTTTTTTTTTTTTTTCCTCTCATGGTGTTTCTACCTCTTGGTTCTCCACACTCTGGAATGAATTGCTTCTAAAACCTTTGCCTTTTTTTTTTTTTTTTAATCTCTTGAGTGAAATGCTTCCATGTCCTCAGGATAAAATCCAACACATTTAACTCCTCAAATCCCTGTCCACATTACTGGCTTCCTCACTTGCCTCCCTTCTAGTAGCTCATGGCCGGAATAGGCCCTGTCTTCTTTCATCTCCTTGTGTATGCTAATCCTTATAACAGGAGCACCTTTCCCTTCAGATTTTTTTTGGCTAACTCCCTCATGTCTTTGGAACTCAACCCTGGTGATGGCCTTCATTGATGGGCTGCTGTATTTTAGCTGTATCTCCAGTATGCTCCCCTAGCAGTTGCCCTTTGTCCTGGCAGGTGCCCCTCACACACTGCTGTCCCTGCCTCTCCAGAGCTGGACTGTGAACTTTAGGGTGCAGATAGATGGTTTCTTCTTTCTGTAACTGCAGTGAATGAGTTAATGAATGCATGAAATGCTAGCTTTCATTGTTGTGATGAGGAAACTTATTCCCAATTTCCAGACTGAGGACGAACTTTGTATTTGTCAGACCCTTCTCCTTTTTGACTCTCCTTGACTTTTCTACCGCCCCTGTGTTAGAGACGACTGTGGTCTCTACACCAGGGATGAAGCTATGCTCCTCCTGACTCCTATGGAATCATGCGTTTACTTCTTTTATAAACCTCGTCATTCTGCATTTTAGTTGCTGCTTGGAGTGTAAACTCTGTTTTTCTAGGTTTTTTTTTTTTCTTCTTTTTAGGAGGATTCAGTGTATATTGAATTGAATGGAATTAAATCCTGTTAGATTTACTTCAAGAACTGTAGGAAACTGGAGTTGTGCATCTGTTATTGCCCAAGGAGAAACCTTAGGAATTTATCTTGAAAGTACAATTCTACCGACATGCTCATTGGCACATGGGCTGACACAGATGTTTGCTAAGTGTAACCTGTCTTCATCAATTAGTTTAATCCATGAGATGTGAATATATTGTATGGAAGAAAGCTGATAGAGGAAATTTAGAGGCTCTTCTTCCTAGTGTGTGAGGAGTTCTTAGACAAACTGAGTGCCTTGGGAGATTTTTGCCCTCCTCCTGTAGTCTGTTCAGAGCTATAGATACCTTGTAGTTAATTTTTAATTATTTTTTATTTTTTGAGTTTGTTGCAGTGCTTTTTCTCTCCTTTGCCTGGGTACACAGGTACATTTTATTTAGCATATGCATTTCTCACCCCAATGACTTACTAAATCCCCCGAAGAACATGTATTCAGTCAGAAATTTTCTGAATGTGTTATTTGGAAATGCTAAAAACACCATGTAATTAAAATGGAAGTGGTTATGTTTTCATCATAACTTGTTTTGGGGGCACAGATTTTTTTCTCTAGAGACTTTTTTGATGTGTAAAATGGATACAGTTTTTAACTAAGCTGTTTGTGACTTTTTGGTTAAAACTATGCTTGTCTTAGGTGTCATTCCTCCTGGGGACACATCTTTGCCTGAAATAGATTAACCATTACTATGATTTAGTAGTAATGGCTCAAAAATAATGTCACATATGAATAATTCCACATATGTGGCTCAAAATAAAATGCCCATATGAAAGATACATACAGAATCTGTTTATTTATTTTTTTTAATTAAAAAAAACTTTTTTTTTTACATTCATTTTTGGGAGAGACCGAGCACAAGCAGGGGAGGGGTAGAGAGAGAGGGAGACAGAGAATCTGAAGCAGGGTTCAGGCTCTGAGCTGTCAGCACAGAGCCTGACACGGGGCTTGAACTCATAAACCAGAAGATCATGACCTGAGCCGAAGTCGGACGCTTAACCGACTGAGCCACCCAGGTGCCCCTAGTTTTATTTGTTTTTATAGGAGAAAGAATGGCAAAATATTCTGCTCTGTTCTAAGAGCTGTGGTCCTGTTCCACATTTTTCAGGATTCTTTCTTAGCAGCTAAAGAATTTGATTTCAAGTTAAATAGAGGTGTATCTGTTTCTTGCCCTAGAGGTGATATGCAGGACAGTCAGGAGTTTTGCAATTTCTATATCTAGCCATTTCGTAAAATAACTTTAGAGAGTTTATTCTTACTACGTATAAAAAGATATCAATATTTTTGGGGCACCTGGGTGGCTGAGTTGGTTAAACATCCTACGTTGGCTCAGGTCATGATCTCACAGTTTGTGGGTTCAAGCCCTGCATTGGGCTCTGTGCTGACAGCTCAGAGCCTGGAGCCTGCTTGGGATTCTGTGTCTCCCTCTCTCTCTGCCCCTCCCCTGCTCATGCTTTGTCTCTCTCTCTCAGAAAATGAATAAACATTAAACAAATTTAAAGGATATCAATATTTAAAAAAATAAACCATAGAACTGTTAGATTCCCAAGATAAGCATATAAATCTCTTTCAAAATTTTCCTGAATAAATTGAAGTTTCTTGCATTGGGATTAAGAAATAGAAACTTCTGAGCCTGGTCATAAGTATAATGTCAAAAACCATTTTGTATTTACTGTTCACACAAGGCAGTCCTAAGACCTGTGGTACTGTTCTCCTATTTTCACCTGATGACTTTGGTGAATGGAGCTTCTGCTGAGGGCTTAAGAAGAAAATGGAACATACGTACTCCTCTTATGACTGCGGGGACATGGCTTTATTTAGAGATTGTGTGCTTTATTTTTTTTCTCTGCATTTTTCAAGTAATGAGATTCAAGTTTTGTTTCGATTGAAATTTAAAGCATTTGCTGGGGTGCCTGGATGGCTCAGTTGGTTGAGGGTCCGACTTCGACTCAGGTCATGATCTTGTAGTTCGTGGGTTTGAGCCCCACATCGGGCTCCGTGCTGTCAGCTCAGAGCCTGGAGCCTGCTTTGCATTCTGTGTCTCCCTCTCTCTTTGCCCCTCACCTGCTCATGTGCTGTCTCTGTCTCAAAAATAAATAAACATTAAAAAAAAAAATCATTTGCAAATGCAACTATAGGATAAGGGTAGATGAGCCATAACTTTTTCCCATCCTCTTAACAATCTCTAAACTTGGAAGTGAGCTAATTAACATAGGTCAACTCTGAGAACCTTGGTCTCCATAACTGGAATTGAGATTTTCTTTTCCCCCCTTCCCCCCTCCCCCCTCCCCCCCTCCCCTCCCCCTCCCCCTCCCCCCTCTCCCCTCTCCCCCCCTCTCCCCCTCTCCCTTCCAAGCTGGATCTCACACCTTGAAATCTTGACTGAGCTGAAATCAAAAATCCGATGCTTAACTCACTGAGCCACCCATTTGCCCCTGAAATGAGCAGATTTAAAATTTTTGTCTCTCCCCTACTGACTTGCTCGCTCTCTCTCTCTCTCTCTCTCTCTCTCTCAAAAATGAACAGAGAGGGAGACACAATCTTAAGAAGGCTCGAGGCTCTGAGCCATTAACACAGAGCCCGACATGGGGCTCAAACCTGTGAACTGTGAGATCATGACCTGAGCTGAAGTCGGATGCTAAACCTGCTGAGCCACCCAGATGCCCCTGAAATGAGCAGATTTTATACAACATTGGGTCCAAGATATCTTTTCTGGTGAAGGTAGAGGAGTACACGTAGTTTCTGGACAAAGATAATCTTTTTTTACTGTAAAACCACCACCATGCTGCCCCCAACAAAATGCAGGTTCTTAAAGCTCTCTCTCAAATACGAGTACTGCAAATAAACAAAAGAAGACAACAAGTAACAGCCTCCCCCCCCCCCACACCCAACTAAAAGCTTGAAAAAAGCTGTTTTCATTTAAGCCTCAAACTATTAAGAGGTTATTGATACATTCACACACTTCTTACTTGTTATAAATTTTCACACAGGCAAATTCTATTTATTGTGGGGCTGTGTTCCTCAACACTGGAGTATGTATTCATTTCCTGTTGCTGCTTTAACAAATTGCTACCAACTTAGTGGCTTAGAATAACTCAAGTTACCTCACAGTTCTGGAGTCCAGAAGTCCAAAATCAGTTTCACTGGGCTACAGACCAGGTGTTGGCAGGGCTAGTGCTTCTAAAAGCTCCAAGGGCAGAGACCATTTCCTTGCCTTTTCCGGCTTCTGGTGGCCACATGCATGCTTCACCCTGTGGCCCTGCGTCCGTTTTCACAGTGTATCACTTCAGACTCTGCTTCTATCTTCACAGCTCTTCTGTGCTCAAATACCCCTCTGCCTCCCATTTTATAAGGACATTTGTGATTGCATTTAGGAACCACCCAGCTAATCCAGGATAATCTGACCATCACAAGATCATGATCTAATCATGTCTGCAGAGTCCTTTCTGCTATGTAGTCACATTGACAGGTTCCAGGAATTAGGATGTGGGTGTCTTGGCCTTGATTCAGCCCTACCCCAGAATACTTGACAAGAACTTCACGGCATAGTCCCTGCAGAGCTGGGTTCCTCCAATCATACTTCACAGTTGCTGTTTTGTTCCTTTCGAATCACCTCAAGTCTGACATGGCTCTGTGTATTTTTTTAAGGTTCTGTCCATGTAAACTACCCTTCCTCCCTCTCTTCCTCCCTCCCTCCTGGGCGGAGGACTCCTGCCAGCACCTTTGACGTCTGCACAGCTCACCAAATCAGTCCCTTCTTCAGCCTTTCCTGCCCCCTCTACAGTGCCCTTTGCCTTGAACTTCGCGAAGTTATGTCTGAATATCCGTTTTGGCTCTTGTATGGGATGTCTGGTACTACAACTTGCATGCCTTTTGTTAGCCGTCACCGGGAGTTAAAGTTGTCACTACGGTATGAAATAATGTCAGGTGGTGTCGTCGAAAGGGGAAGGAAAGCAAGGTATGGGCCTCAGGGTGGCTTCTACCTTTTGGCCATTGTGAATAGTGCTGTTATGGACCTAGGTGTACAGCTTCAATGTTTTATTAAAGTAGAATACTTGTAAGAAAGTATACTTGTGCACTTTTCTGTATCTAGATAGATAGCTCACTGAATTGTCACAAACTGACTCACTTATATAATGGGCATAGAATACTACCTGCACCCCAGAATCCCACTTTTGTCCCTCCCCGTCCCTCAGAGGCACTCCTGTCTTGATCTTTGGCCCTATTGATGAGTTTTTCTTCTTTGTCATTTTAAACTTTATGTAAGTGGAAGCACATGTAACATACTCTAGTGTTGGACATCTTTGCCCAGTCAGGTTTTTTTTTGTTTTGTTTTGTTTTTTTTTTTTTTTTTAATTTTTTTTTTTTTTCAACGTTTTTTATTTATTTTTGGGACAGAGAGAGACAGAGCATGAACGGGGGAGGGGCAGAGAGAGAGGGAGACACAGAATCGGAAACAGGCTCCAGGCTCCGAGCCATCAGCCCAGAGCCTGACGCGGGGCTCGAACTCACGGACCGCGAGATCGTGACCTGGCTGAAGTCGGACGCTTAACCGACTGCGCCACCCAGGCGCCCCTGCCCAGTCAGGTTTTGAGGTTTATCCGTATTGTTTCTTACAGTGCTATTTTTTTGTTTTATGAATATATCACAACTCATTCTGCTTTTTTCAGTTTTTGGTGTTATGAATAGTGCTTCTTTGAACATCCTGTACATATATTTTGGTGGACACAGGTACACATTTCTGTTGGGTATAGAATTAGGAGTGGCTTTATCCTGTAACTCTGCATGTATCATTATCCCACATAGCATTTGCCAGTTTCTGTCATCACTCTCAATTTCTTTGCATTCTTCAATGTTCCTTAATACTTACAAGACAAGTCCTATCCCCCCACCCCCACACCCCACTAGAATCTTTAAAGAAACAATTTCACCATAGCCTCAATCTTCCAAATAGGTATGAAGGCACTATTTATAGATGCTGCCAGTAAAGTTAATGTAGTTATATATGTAGCTTTTTAAAGCTTAATTTTTTTTTTAGTACACTTTGTACTTGCATGATCAGAAATTCAAATGCCATAGATATTTTTGGTGATGATTTGCTGAGAAGTTGGCAAAAGCCGAGAGAGAGTGAGAAAACACTACTTCGTTTTTGCCGACCTGGCAACTTTTATGCCACTAGCCATGCAGAAAAATCAGAAAGCATTTTTGAAAAAACTTTGTAGGTTAATAGTTTTGTCATAACCAATTTTAACTTCCAGTCAAAATTATCAAGTTGATTGGATATCATGTAGTATAACAGTCAAAATTCTTCTGAATTTTTAACCATTCATTTGTTAGTTAGGTATGGGTATTAAGTCCTAGAATAAGGAAAACCTTTTGTGATTCCTAATATTTGTAAAAATGAAGTTGATAGTGACACTTGGGAAATCACTGTCTTGTAGGCCCTATTGTAAGAAGAAAGTTAGGCTAATGTGTTTAATTATATACAGCATAATTTGTATAGGTGTATATCCATATAAATCTCTAAAAAGTGCAAGACCCAACATAAATCACCGAGTGTGATCAGCCTGTTGTATTTGTTTTAGATAATACACTTCCAATTTTTAACTTAGTTTGGTAAAATTTACCTCAATATATCCCTTGATGTCCTACTGCCTGGATAAGCAGTTATTTATTTATTTTTCTGGATCCTGAGATACAAAGAAAAGACATTAACTTCCACTGCCATATATATATATATATATATATATATATATATATATATATATATATATATATATTTTTTTAGCAGATGCGTAAATAAGGATTATGATACAACTTCATATGGGCAACTTGATGTGTGTGAGGTACAGTGGGAGCGTGATCAACCTTCTGACTAGAGGGGGTGTGGTGGGATATATAAAGAAGTGGTTCTTTTTTCAAATACAGTTTGGACAGATCAAGTAGATAAATGATGCATGCATTTCATGAGCAGTGAACCATTCTCAGAAGAACATGGTGTCTCTTCTGTGGAGTCAGATTCGTGAGGCGGGGGAAGGCTGGTTTACACACAAAAAGCTAAGACATGAAATTACTAAAACAAGTTTTCCTCTGTTACCTAAGTGTTACACCAAGGAACAGCACTAGTATTTCCAATTGCTTATACTTTTAATACGTACTGTGTTTTGGAGATTTAAAAAATCAAGACCACATATACAATGCTTTCGTATTCGCAGATTCTTCTAGAATGTTAGAGTAGATAAGTTCACCTTAAAAACTAAATATTTGGAGGATTAAAAAGATAATTTTATATGTTAATAGAACAGTTAACATCATAATTTCCATTTAGGATTTTTTTCATCTGGGTGCCTTGAAATTAAGGAATGCGTTCATAAGGGATGACTGGTGACAGTGTGGCGGCTCAGTTGTCAGACAGGTCCTATGTTTGAGTAGAATGAACTTCTCTACCACCTTCTAGAACTTTCTTGGTGCCAGGTCTTCTGTATAGTTCTGGGATTTAGTTTTTTAGGTAAACATTGCTGCAGATGGTTTCTAAAGTTTTGAAAACCTATGGCCCTCTTACAACTTAGTTGGAAGGGGAAAAGTCATATTTATTCTTCCTAATTCCCTGTCTTCTGCAATGTGAGAAGCGAGGTAGGAGAGGCATAGTGAAGTATTATGCAGTGTTTGAGGGAGGTGCATGATGAAGTTTGAGGATTAGAAATGAGTGTTATGTGTAGGAATTTACCTGGTAGATCAGGACAAGAGAGCACGGACCTAGAGGAGTGATCCATGGTTCCCTAAAGCCAGGCTCTAGGACATCTCAGTGGGAGATGGGATTGTAATAGCCACATAGGACATGCATATAAACTTGACGTTGTGGGAAGTAGGTTGTTGCAGAAGGATTTTTTTAAGTAGCAGAATAATTGGAATTTTGTTTTAGAATAATCATTCGAGGAGCAGTGTGAAGGTGAACTGCAATAGCGATGGGAGCCAGTTCAAAGTTTTATGATGGTATATACAAATTACAGTATTAATTAAAAGACCTAAGCATTTTGATACTCATATGTACATCATACAATGTAAGCTATTTTGTGAAGAAAATGTAAATAAAGCTCTCTGTTCTTGCCTAACTTAAAAGCTGGAAGGGAGATGAAGTGCATGTGCACACCCACACAATCATAAGGGAACACTTAGTAATGTGATCATCACTATAAGAGGTACAAACAATTTGCTGGGAAATTCAGTGAAGGGAGGATTCCTTCTGACTAGAGAGGAGGGAAATGTTTGTATTTACTTTACATTCACTTTAAGTTAAAAAAATCATTAAATATTATAGAACTTTGCGGTAAAACATAAGCGCTAGTAGGTGGGGAACTTCTTTGTTAAAAAGAAAGTTTGGAGAGTTCAAACTCTAGTTGGGGTACAGTTTCTCTGATTTAAAAGTAGATTAGGTTATCCAGAGATGTATACATTTTTAAAGAGCATAGTTTTGTAGCTTTTTAGATAAACAAATGCCCTGTCTCTCCCTTCAAGGCAGTAGTTGGTGGACATGGTTACTACCTACCCTTAAGTGGTCTCAACTCAGTGTTAATTTTATAGTTGACATTTCTCCCAGGTATTTTGTTTTTAAAATCTTTTACTCATTTAGTGGAGAAGAGTTTTGTGTGTATTACTTGTCCCTAGGTTTTGGTAGTGTATGACCATGTTTATAAACCTTGTTGGTAGTGATAGTGACCTCCTATGCTTTTTATCTAGCTTTTAAACTGTCAAATGAATTCTTGTTGGATAAACCTCTTACATGGTAACATTGTATCAGTACTGTTCTCACTTTATCACCTGCTTTACACTGAGCCTCCTACTTCAGAGCATCTTGCTAACCTTCCCCTCTCCTGAGTTATAGATCTTGAAGTTTTCACACAAAGTATTCTGCAAGGAAAGCGTGGCTGTTTCTTGTCTGGTTTAAATACAAACCAAAGACAGGGACGCCTGGGTGGCGCAGTCGGTTAAGCGTCCGACTTCAGCCAGGTCACGATCTTGCGGTCCGTGAGTTCGAGCCCCGTGTCAGGCTCTGGGCTGATGGCTCGGAGCCTGGAGCCTGTTTCCGATTCTGTGTCTCCCTCTCTCTCTGCCCCTCCCCCGTTCGTGCTCTGTCTCTCTCTGTCCCAAAAATAAATAAAAAACGTTGGAAAAAAATTTTTTAATAAAAAAAAAAATAAATACAAACCGAAGACCTTGCAACTGCTTCTGTAATATGGAGACAAATGAAGAGAAGACTAGACATTCTTAAAGAAAAGATTATCAATGATCTCTCCCCCCCTTCCTTTTTTTCAAGTGATTTCAAGGAATTCTTCCATAAGGCAGCCATTGGGAAGCAGTGATAAATTAATTCTTTCCTCACTAATTTTTTTTTGGGGGGGCGGTTTCCATTTTTAAATATCAAATACTTAACTTTTCTGAGTTCTGTTTCTGGGACATGGATTCGGTTTCTCCTAATTTTCTGTCTATTTTTGATAGGGTACTATGTGGTTTATTGTGGTTTTATATGATGGTTTAAATGTTAATATATTATATCACATATTTATGGAAAAACATTATGTGTCTTTGTATAGACATGTTGGTATTTATGTTTACATGTATAACTGTGATCAAATATAGAGCTTACAAAGTATTTTACAATATTTAAAGGAAATATATGTATAAGGTGTATAACTCCCATCCATCCATCCATCCATCCATCCATCCATCATCCAGGTCTGCCTGCTTAAGAAATCATTCAACTTCCCTAGAATTGGTTTCTCATCTTTCACATGATGGGTTAGAAAAGATAATTTCTTAGGCTTTTTGTACTTCAAGATGTCTGATTTACCTAGGATTATAGACAGCTTCCCAGTTGATATTAAGAGTAGGCTAAAAGATAAACTCAGAACCGATGTGCTACATGGAAATTTCATTAAAGTAAGTTCACTGGAGCCATATAATAGAATTGGTCTAGATTTGATATATTTTATATTTCTTTCCTCTAGGAATGAAATCACGTGTTTAAATTGAGCAGTGTAGTAATAAATTCATAGTGAATTTGATTTAAGCAATAGTTGTATTAAATTTTCTCTACAAAAATACATTACTGTTCAATAAAACTTTAATATATTGTTATCTAAAGGTAGATGTAAATTTCATTTTTTAGGACAAATCTAGAGTACATTTCAAGACTGATTTGTTTTTAGTTTTCTTAAATACAAACTTGTAACTGACTAATGGTTTATTTTTTGTGAATTATAACTAAAGTGTACACTGGAGAATAACAGTGATAAGCTGTATCCAGGTTATTAGTAGATACCAATAATTTCAGGTTGGTGTTTGATACAGTGTTTCTTCATTAGGTACCTGTAACTGTGGAAATAGATTTTTTTTTTTTAATATGACTTAAAACTACTTTTTATTTCATGGTTTGTTTACATGACATAGCTTTTTTTTCCTTTCAAAATATCTGGTTACTTTAATCCAGAGACCCAGAAAATCCTTTTGAAATAGGATGTGCCAACATAAACTTTGTTTCTTCTGCATTGTATATCTTTTATTCTCAGCATCCTTATGTTAATCCTGGTTTGGTTTGTATTACATTTTTGAAGCATTATAGTGTTCACAGAGAGCTAAGGATTTGTCTGTGTCCGCTCAGCTTTGTAAAGAGAACTTCTGAGTTCCCTGATCCAATTTACCATGTCTGCTATTACTAAATTCACTGCTATTCGTACTCTGGCTTTTATTTCTTTATTGAAATCATGGTATTTGGGTTTTTCACCTCACTCTATACTATTTTAGCTTCCAGTCTGGTGTTCTCTGCTTCCTGTGCTGTCTTTGCCACCTCTTCATGTAGATGTTCCCCAAAGGTGATTGGCACACTGTATATTCAGGTCTCATTAACTCCCTTTTAGCCAGTCTGTAAGCGCTACACCAGAACAGAAACTTTCAGTTTTATTTTTTTCCCCAAGTTAGCCTTGGGGAATGCTAGCTTGGCATTGGAAAGGTGCTTCCCAAATACTTGTTGATGAAGCAATTGGATGTTGTTCTGTTACCTATTTTTAATTAACACCTGGGGGTATATCTCCTAGTCCTAGTACATAATCCACCTTTGATCTTGAACTTCATTCCTGACTTCCTGCTGGACAAATTCTTCTTGGCTGTTCTTCTGTAACCCCAAACATAAAGTCTCCTAAGTCTGAAACTCTGTGTCATTTGTTCTTTGATTTGTCTGTTTTGTTCATTCTGTCATTTTGTTATGTTCATTCTGGTGGGTATTGATTTATTTTTAACTGAGATATAATACACAGCATTTTATTTATAGGTGTACAATGTAATAATTTGATGTATTGACATTTTGTGAAATGATAATCACAATAAGTTTAGTTAACATCCATCACTGCACATAGTTAAAAATAATTTTTCTTGTGATGAGAACTTTTAAGATCTACCTTCTTAGCAACTTTGAAATGTGTAATACAGTATTGTTAAGTATAGTCACCATGCTGTACATGATATCACCAGGATTTATTTATCTTATAACTGGAAGTTTGTACCTTCTGTTTTAACTATCTTTAACCATTTTATCCACTCCTAACTTTCCACCTCTGGCACCCACCAATCTGTTCTGTGTCTCTGTTTTTTGTTTTATATCTTATGTATATTTTTAGATTCCACATATAAATGAGATCATACAGTATTTATCTTTCTGATTATTTCACCTAAATGTAATGTTGTCACAAATGGCAGGATTTTCATCTCTTATAGCTGAATAATAGTTCATTTTATATGTATATACACTGCATTTTCTTTTTCCATTCATCTGTGATGGACACTTAGGTTGTTTCCATATCTTGGCTATTGTAGCTAATGCTGCAGTAAATATGGGGACAGGTAACTTCTTGAGGTAGTGATTAGTTTCTTTTGGATAAACACCCAGAAGTGAAATGGCTGGATCTTCTAGTAGTTGTATTTTTAATACGTTGAGGAACCTCCTTACTGTTTTCCATAGTGGCTGCACCAGCTTACATTCCTATAGTACACAAGGGTTCTCTTTGCTCCCCATCCTCACCAATGCTTTTTATTTCTTATCTTTTGATAATCACCATTCTAACAAGTATGAGGTGCGATGTGCTGTGGTTTTGATTTGTATTTTCCTATGATTAGTGATGTTGAGCACTTTTAAATGTACCTGTTGGCCCTTTGTATGTCCTCTTTGAAAAAGCGTCCATTCAGTTCCTCTGTCCATTTTTAAATCGGGTTATTTGCGTGTGTTTTCTATTGAGTTATATGGGTTCTTTACATATTTTACATATTAACCTCTTACCAGATGCATGACTTGCAAATACTTTCTTGCATTCCATAGGCTGCCTTTTTATTTCCTTGGTGGTTTCCTTTGCTGTGTAGAAGCTTTTTGTTGATGTAGTCCCAATCGTTTATTTTTGCTTTTGCTGTCTTTGCTTTTGACGTCAAATTTAAAAACCTCCCCAGGAATGATTTCAAGAAGCTTAACACCTATATTTTCTTGTAGGTGTTACATGGATTCAAGTCTTTAATCCGTTTTGAGTTAATTTTTGGGTATGACATAAGGTAGTGGCCCACTTTGATTCTTTTGCATGTATGTGTCCAGTTTTCCCAGCACAGTTTGCTGAAGAAACTGTCCTTTCCCCACTGTATGTTCTTGGCCCCATTGTCCTAAATTGACCATACATGCATGGGTTTATTTCTGGGCTGTTTTTTAAATTTTTTTTGACTTTTAATTTTTTTTACATTTTATTTTTGAGAGACAGAGCACAAGTTGGGGGAGGGGCAGAGAGAGAAGGAGACACAGAATCTGAAGCAGGCTCTAGGTTCTGAGCCATTAGCACAGAGCCTGATGCGGGGATCGAACTCACAGACCATGAGATCAGGATCTGAGCCGAAGTCGGATGCTTAACCGACTGAGCCACCCAGGTGCCCCAGGGCTGTCTTTTTTTTTTTTTTTTTTTAAATGCCAATACCACAGTGTGTTGTTTACTATAGCTTTATAATATAGTTTGACAGAAAAATCATGATGCCTCCAACTTTGTTCTTCTTTCTCAAGATTGCTTTGGTTAGTAAGGGTCTTCTGTGGTTCCATACAAGTTTTAGGCTTCCTTGTCCTATTTCTGTGGAAAACACCTTTTGGAATTTTGATAGGAATTGCACTGAATCTGTAGGTTCCTTTGGGTAGTACAGACATTCTAACAGTATAAGTTCTTCCAATCCACAAGCATAGTACATCTTTCCATTTGTGTCTTCTTCAATTTCTTTCATCAGTGTCTTATGGTTTACAGTGCCTTTCACCTCCTTGGTTAAATTTATTCCTAGATATTTTATTCTTTCTGATGCAGTTGTAAATGGGTTTGTTTTCTTAATTTTCTATTTCTGCTACTTCATTATTTGTGTATGGAAATGCAATTTATTTTCATATATTGACTTTATATGCTGCAACTTTACTGAACCCATTCTAAAAGTTTTTTGGTGGAGTCTTTAGGGTTTTTTATATGCAGTATCATGTCATCTGCAAATAATGACAGTTTGACTTCTTCCTTACCAGTTCAAATGTCTTTTATCTCTTTTTCTTGTCTGATTGCTATGGCTAGGACTTTGAGTACTGTGTTGAATAAAAGTGGTGAGAGTGGACATCATTGTCTTGTTCCTGGTCTTGGGGGAAAAGCTTTTAGTTTTTCACCATTGAGTATAATGTTAGCTGTAGGTTTTTATATATGATTTTTAGCATGTTGACGTATGTTCCTCTAAATCCACTTTGTGAGTTTTTTTTTTTTTAATCAGGAATGGATATTGTATTTGGTCAAATGCTTTTTCTGCATCTTTTGAGATTATACCACTGCTTTTGGATGGAATTTTCAGTAAGTATCTGGTAGGTCCACCTGACTTAACGTGTTTTGTGTCTTTCTTGTGTTCTATTTCTATAGATGGTATCCTCTTTCTCCAAGTCCATTATATTTAAAATTGCCTAGTAATTTAAAAAAAAAATCTTGGGTGCCCCTTCATAACTTACAGCAATAGTGGTTCAGATCAGTAAGCTGCGAGTCCGATAGATCATGGCTAGATTCCAGGCAGTTACTTAATTTTTTTCGTTTTTAATTTTTAATGTTGATTTTTGATAGAGTGCGACCAAGGGAGGTCAGAGAGAGAGGGAAACACAGAATCCGAAGCAGGCTTCAATTTCAAATTTGATGTAGGTCTTGAACTCACCAACTGTTAAGATCATGACCTGAGCTGAAGTTGGACACTCAACTGCCTGAGCCACTCAGGCACCCTTAATTGTTTTCAATCTTAGTTTCCTAAAATTCCTATCACCTTGGAGTTGATTATGTCAAAATATGCATAAAAGTGCTTAGTGAGGTATCTGGCACATGGTAAATGATCAGTAAATCGTCTGCTTACAGTTGTGATTTCCAGTGTCAGGAGAAAAATGTGTTAGTATTTTTGAGCTAGCCTACTATTTCTAGTCAGGCTGCTCCTGTGCCTAGTGCAGGTTCTCCCCTCTTGCATGGATGGCTGTAGTAGTGCTTTCCACTCCAGTCCATGCAGGACTCCACCAATAGGCAGACTGTGATGATGTGGTCCTTCTCTCAAGAAACTGGGATGACTTTCTGTAGCCAACATGGTCATCATTTAAGTTTGACATTTAAGTTTTTGGACCACCTGACCTTCAACATTGTTAACCTAGACTCTTCTGTGCAATTTCCAGTCACTACTTTCAAACTTTGTGTCTCCTCAGCGTGTCTTTAGTGCCTCATACTCCTTTCTCTTCCCTGAGCTTTCTGTTTAGTTTTTTCTAACCATCATTTAAGGCCTCTGATTCTTGTTCTCCATGTAGCTTTCACTGAATTCCCTCTTGTGACATTCTTCTGTCTGTGTAATCCATGAATTTCATTCATTCACTCACCCTGCCTGCTGAGATGGACACTAGGCACCTGGATAGACCAATGAACAAAAATCACAAGGATCTCCACCTCCATGGCACTCAGTTTTGTATCAGATTTGACCGGAAAACCTGTCTTATGACATCTATGTGTAGTTTACACTTAGTTATCGAATTCCTATAGCATTTTTTTTTCCTAAATGAATTGGAAATTTCTTGATAGTTGGGTATTTTAAATCTTTTAGTATTTTCTTTGTCTTACCTGATGTTTAACACAGAGGAGGAACTCAAATACCACTTAATTTTGGAGAGTCATGTTCATGGCTTGGGTTTAACAAGTACAGCTTTAAAATCAAAGTATTACTTGGAATACATTTGAAATAAGAGATCTGTACATCTTAATACTCGAGGTACATGTTGCTGTGTGTGTGTGTGTGTGTGTGTGTGTGTGTGTGTGTGAGGGAGGGAGGGAGGGAGGGAGACCATGTGAGCAAGAGCAAGTGGGGAAGGGGGAGAGGGAGAGGGAAAGAGAATCCCAAGCAGGCTCCATGCCCAGCGTGGAGTCCCATGCAGGGCCCCATCTCACGACCATGAGATCACGACTGCAAGATCATGTGGTATATAGGGGAAGAGAGATACTATACAAATAATTACAACTACAGAAATCAAGAATTGGATGCTTAACCGACTGAGCCACCCAGACACTCTTAGGTACATGCTGCTTTTTAAGAAAGATCTGGGGCGCCTGGGTGGCGCAGTCGGTTAAGCGTCCGACTTCAGCCAGGTCACGATCTCGCGGTCCGTGAGTTCGAGCCCTGCATCAGGCTCTGGGCTGATGGCTCGGAGCCTGGAGCCTGTTTCCGATTCTGTGTCTCCCTCTCTCTCTGCCCCTCCCCCGTTCATGCTCTGTCTCTCTCTGTCACAAAAAAAAAAAAAAAAAAAAAATTAAAAAAAAATAAAAAAAGAAAGATCTAACTACACAGGCAGATTGGCTTATAGTAATTAAGTTTTTTTTCTGGTAAAACATTGATTGTGGGTGATTGTCATACTTCTATTTCTACCTGTGGTAAGTAGGACACACTTGATATCATGTGAACTTAAATGCAAGACTTTCTTCATCTAACTTTTTTGTGCAAACCCTCAACCCCTTACCTCTCCACCCACTCCCCTTTAGTGTGATGTCTGAATCAATATTTGAAAAAAAAATTAACAGACGGTTAATTCTTAATACCTTTTGTTACTCTGGGAAATTATAGAAGTACTTCATGACTGTTACTTGCTTGGTTCTGAAGGTCTTCTCTGACCTCATAGACTAGGCTAAATGCTCCGTTCATTGTGCTAGACTTCTATAGCCCTGCTTTATGATTCTTCCTGTAATTATTTGTATACTACTTGTCCTCCCCTGTAGACCACAAGCTCCATGAGGGCAGGGGCCCTTTCTGTTTTCTGTTTACCCTGAGGACCTTTTCAGTACACAGAACACAGGGGATACTCAACAAAAAGGCATTGCGTTAAATTTGACACTCACTCAATAAGCCAAGACACATTGCATTCCTATAGATAGTAGGGACTGAGCCAGGCTCAGGGTTTGCGCTGGACAGCAAAACACAGCTTGTCCTCAGGGTACTCGTCAGCTAGCAAAATGTGCTAACATTTACATATTGCCTAAAGTCTCCAGAATTTTCTTTTTGAACTTAAACCTCAGAATGACCCTGTGAAGATGTACTGTTTTGCTTTATAGATGACTAAATTGGGGAACAGAGACCCAGTAACTTACTTAGGTTCACATAGGTTT
This sequence comes from Neofelis nebulosa, assembly GCF_028018385.1. Classification (NCBI taxonomy): domain Eukaryota; kingdom Metazoa; phylum Chordata; class Mammalia; order Carnivora; family Felidae; genus Neofelis; species Neofelis nebulosa. Next base: position 130,042,098 of record NC_080783.1, read on the forward strand.
GGGACCTACTTCTGATCTTAAGATGCTTTTCCTTAAATGTGTGCTGCCTCTAGCTGGCAGTGACTATCACACCTCACATCAACCGTAGCTTATCAGAAATTTTATCAATTTCTTCTGACTCCCATGCTTTTGGATTTGCATTAAAAAATGGGGTAGGGATTAAGTCTGGAACTTAACCTGCTGATTGAGGTTTTGCTTCTCCTTAAACCTGTTCTGATCAGTCTCTGCCTTTTTTCCTTTGAGACTCAGTATTGGCAACATTTTGCATGGTACTATTTTAGTGTGACTTCATTTTAGATCTACAGGATTAAGTTTAAAAATATTCTATTGCAGGGTGGGGGGGGGTACCTGGCTGGCTCAGTTGGAAGAGCATCTTACTCTTGGTCTTGGGGCCATGGGTTCTACACCATGTTGGGTATAGAGATTACTAAAATAAATAAGCAAACTTAAAAAAAAAACACAAAAAACCTTTGATTGGAATTTGAGTTCCCTATAGTCTGAAAATTTCTGACTTTTTACCACTCAATATGTAAGAGAATCTCTAATCAGACCCCCAGATACATTCCTTTTTACTGTCTCCCAGCTGAAATGTGTTCCATAAACTTTTTGTCCACTACAGTAAAAACCCTTCCCTTCTTTGAGTTTTTGAAGTCCTACCTATAAGTTTAACCCCTTAGTGATGTGCTGGCCTCTATGCCTTGCTATTATTTCATGTGTACTGCTTTTGCTTCTGTAGTGAGGGTTTTTATTTTTGGATCCCAAGGAGCAAATCCTGTTTTTCTTTTGTCTCCCACAATGTCTGGTAGAGTGCTGGGCATATGATCTTGCCTACTAAGTAAGAACTCAAATGTTGGCTGAAGGAACTTTAATTACAGAGTTTCTACTTGGTAATTATATCTGAAGGCCTCAGTAGTTAGCAAACATGATGGTACACTGGGGAAAGGTGGTTGGAGGAGACCATCTTTTCTGTTGAAACCGGGCATGTCTTGTTTGTGTTGCGTGTAAAGGGTTACAGAGTGTTTCATGCTCATTATTGATCCTCATTGGGGGACGACCACTTTAGGACCCAGATAACTTGCCTATAGAAGCAAAAGGCTGGAGCTGGGCCTAAAAGCCAACTTGTGTGACTCCAGAGCACATAGGATGGACCAGGTTGCGAGCTCCAGAGGGCAAGGCCCAGAATGTTTATTGCACATCACTGTTGCAAGATAAAATTGAGGTTCTTGGGTTTAGCTTCCCTGAATCTTTCTATGCATGCACTTAAAAAAATTTTTCCTTTTTGAGAGGTAGGGAGGGAGGGAGGGAGAGTGCACAAGTGGGGCAGGGGCAGAGAGAGAGAGGGAGAGAGAAAGAATCTCAAGCAGGCTCTGAGCTGTCAGCAAGGAGCCCTATGTGGGGCTTGAACTCACAAACGATGAGATCATGACCAGAGCTGAAGCCAAGAGTCGGACGCTTAACCTTCTGACCCACCTACGTGCCCCTGAACGTACTTCTGATCTGTCCCACTCTGCTGGTGCAACTAAGTTTTTCTCCTGCTGGAACTTCGTTACCAATTAGCTAGCTAGCTATTATGTCTTTCCTTCTTCTCTTCTTCATCATCATTATCATCATTATTTGTATATATGTATAAATAGACACTTAGAGTTATTTGTAAAACAACCTGGAGTCTTAAAAAATTTTAGAGGAAAAAAGCTAGTTGTGATGACTGTAAACTTTTTGTTACTGCTTCCTTAATTCTATTCCGGTACTGTTGAGGATTACTGTGTATGGGCTGGTGGATAGCCATGTTGACCGCATTGGGCTAGAAAACTCACAGAGCTTTATTCTGAGAACAAGAATAAATGCACTCATACAGTACTTGAATAGTAGAAAGCCCTCATCATCTTTGGGATCTATGCTTAGAAATTTATGAATACCTTTAAGGTCAAATGCATTTTCTTTTTGCCTGCCTCTGTCTCTCTCTCTGCCTGCCTCTCTGTCTCTCTCTCTGCCTGCCTCTCTGTCTCTCTCTCTGCCTGCCTCTCTGTCTCTCTCTCTCTCTGCCTGCCTCTCTGTCTCTCTCTCTCTCTGCCTGCCTCTCTGTCTCTCTCTCTCTCTGCCTGCCTCTCTGTCTCTCTCTCTCTCTGCCTGCCTCTCTGTCTCTCTCTCTCTCTCTGCCTGCCTCTCTGTCTCTCTCTCTCTCTCTGCCTGCCTCTCTGTCTCTCTCTCTCTCTCTGCCTGCCTCTCTGTCTCTCTCTCTCTCTGCCTGCCTCTCTGTCTCTCTCTCTCTCTGCCTGCCTCTCTGTCTCTCTCTCTCTCTGCCTGCCTCTCTGTCTCTCTCTCTCTCTGCCTGCCTCTCTGTCTCTCTCTCTCTCTGCCTGCCTCTCTGTCTCTCTCTCTCTCTGCCTGCCTCTCTGTCTCTCTCTCTCTCTGCCTGCCTCTCTGTCTCTCTCTCTCTGCCTGCCTCTCTGTCTCTCTCTGCCTGCCTCTCTTTCTGCCTTGTTCTCTGTCTATCCCTTTTCATTTCCTTTCCTTTTTTCCCCTTTCCTTATGAATTGAGTTCTTGCTGCAGAATAGGAAAATATTTCTCTAGTTAACTGATTATAATTTGTAGCATTTAGGACTTTTAATTATTATCTCCATGAGTAACAGTGAAATTTAATTTTTCTGCTCTCTGGACACAAGGAAATGCCAAAGGACCGTCAAACTGGGCGGTTGACACTGAAGCTGGCTACATCAGCATTTTAGGTCTGTGGCCTTCTGAGATTTCTCTAGGGGAACATTAGCTTGTGAAATTCATCTTACACATTTCCTTTGCTTTTGATTTGTATCACTGGATGCCAGAAGCATTTTTAAAATTATTAAATTTTAAAAACATTAAGGTTGGATTTCTGTAGACAGTATGAACCCTACAAAAAAAAAAAGCTTGTGTTTGTGTTCTTGATGGGATATAATCTCTTTATAGTGTTTAACCTACGAGAGAAGAGACGGTAATAGGTTAGCTTAGTGGTAGAATAAACAGGAGACTGCAGTCTTCATTCAGCCCCAGAGACAAATAAACAAGAAAGAGGCATGTCGGCTTACTGGATTCTAAGTAGAATGCCGCTGCACCAAGTGGTTTTGGTGTTTTGGAAAGTGTGGCTGAGGTTTCTCAATGTCAGCTGGAGACAAGTAGTTGAAACCACCTTTTCACAAGAGTTTGAGAGATGAAGTTCCTGAGGGTCAACCAAGCTTAGAGTTACTAGCATGTGCCTGGTGCTTTGGGAGGGACCCTGTGGTATCAGTTTAGATATCTCGTCCTTGCCCTGGAGGAGCTGGTAGATATTTTAGAAAGATAAGACTTTTAAAAGAAAGTATTTATTTTGAGAGGGGAGAAAGAGGAAGCTCGATCTCACAAACCATGAGATTGAGACCTGAGCTGAAATGAAGAGTCAGATGCTTAACCAACTAAACCATCCAGACACTCCTCGAAAGATGAAAGTTTAACAAAATAAGAAAAATTATAAGCCTGTGGTGCTTAGTATTAGTGATGTGAGAGATAAGAAAAGGGAGAGGGTAGTAGAGGTAGAACATTCAGAAAGATTGGCTGGGAAACTGGTTCTCAGGCAGGAGCATTTATTGATTCTTCTCTCTACAGTTTGTACAAGCAGACTAGAGTCCTGAGATCCTGTCTGTTCTCTGCATACACCTCTTAATATTCTGGGGACTTTATTTTCCAGGACCTATTGAAAAGTCAGGGGATAAGCCCTTGAGTTCCTGGTACCGGGTTGTTGGGAGAAAAAAATTTCAGTGATGTAAATTATTAAATATTAGTCACTGTCTGTCTTTAGTATTTTCTTAAGTATTTTTATTTTAAAAAATTTTTATTATATATTTTGAGAGAAAGAGAACATGAGCAGGGGAGGGGCAGAGAGAAGGAGGGATGGAGAGAATCCCAAGCAGGCTCTGCATTGTGAGTTCATGACCTGAACCCAGATCAAGTCGGATGCTTAACCAAACCAAGCCACCCAGGTGCCCCTTTCCTTATGTATTTTTATTTTTGTTTTTTGATTTCTCCATTTGTTAAGTTTATTTTGAGAGAGGAGTGAGAGAAAGAGCGCATACAAGTAGGGGAGGGGCAGAGAGAAGGAGAGACCAAATCCCAAGCTGGCTTCACACTATCAGCTTGAGCTCCTTGCAGGGCTTAAAGTCACAAACCAGGAGATCATGACCTGAGCCGAGATCAGGAGTCAGATGCTTAACCAATTGCGCCACCCAGGTACCCTTTATGTATATTTAAAACCTCAGGTTGTTTACCAAGAATCAGAAAAAAAACCCAATAGTTTGATTTATTTTATTTTTTTAACTGATGGATTCTCAATCTGTCCTTGAGATTGTTTCTGTGTTAAAACATTTTTTTGTGAAAATTGTAGTTTGAGGTATATTTTCAGTATGTTCCACAAATGTCATAAAGCTTTCACTCGTCATAAGAAAACAATACAAAGTATGTGATAGTTATCTTCTATCAAAGTTCTAAATTGTTGGGGCCCCAGGGTGGCTCAGTTGGTTGGGTGTCTGACTCTTGATCTTTGATCAAGAGATCAGGTCGTGATCTCGTATTAAAGGGATTGAGCCCTGTGTCCACTGTGTGGTGAGCATGGAGCCTGCTTGGAATTCTCTCTCTGCCCCTCCCTGCTCACGTGCATGTGCTCTGTCCCTCTCTCTCAAAATAAACATTAAAAAAAAAAGTTCCAAGCTGTTGAGTGCTTGCCTTGCTGCCTCACCTTCTTACCTATATATCATGGCATTTGAGACATCTTATCAACATACATTTTTGTCTAAACTAGTGCTGTTTGTGGTAAAATTAGAGCATTTGTTTCTAGATAATGTAATTGAACAGAGGAACTGAAAGGGCCTGTCCAAATGCATAAGCTAAGTTTATGGATAAGAGAGTATTTAAGCTCAGGCTGATAAACAGGTTTTATTTTATTCTTTCCTTGATACTAGATCTGGATTGGTTGACCATTGATAATGGAACCTGTTTGATTCTCACGTGGCCAATCTGCTAACAGTTAATTCTCCCCTAGATAATAATAACATTACTTTTCTTGCTCTAGCAGCTATCTCAGTGGTGGCTTATTGTTCTCAGATTCTTGTAATAGAATATCTTCTCTTCAAAATATAATGAGGAAACTGAATGTACCCTGAATTGGACTTACATTTTATTTATTAGAACCATTTTTGAAGATTTAAAATTAGTTAAGCAGCTTTCAGAGATTAATACCACTCCTATAGTATGCTCAACATCCGTTTGCCCTTAGCAGTGTTCCTAGCATTTTTACGCTGCTAGAAAGCTCTACCTGTGTGATCCACTGTAATCTTGAATTTCTTTTTCCCCTGTGTTGAACTCCTTAACTTTGTCTGCAAGTTACTTACGTTAAGCTTATGTGTTCCATATAGCTCACAGGGAAGATAAAGCAAACTAAGGAGTATAATATACAGATAGAGATGCTAACATTAATAGGACTACAGGTAACGTTTGTGTTCTAATTTATACTTTTATTTTCAAATTTTATATGCTCGACTCATAATTCCTTTTATAATCAGAAAAAATTGTTAAAAGCCTCTAACTATAACTAATTTTAATGAAATGTACTTTTATGTGCTACTATTGTGTTACAGAATTTGGAAGGAGAGAATTTGCTTTATTTTCGGGACAATAAGCAATTGAATGATGTGTTTGTCTGGTGTTGAATAGTCAGATTCTGCCTGGGAATTTCATAGGACTCCAGCCCTACTCTTTAGAGGCTGAAATGTTAAAATTGTCAAACTTGAGATAATAACCTTATATTAATGCTATTGCATATGTTTAAATCTACTGTGATTAAAGACCATGTATTTAATTGAGTTTGGCTTTTTTTCTGGAATCAGGGTCAGTACTGTGATCTTCAGTTATTGTCCTTCTGCTTTCTGCTTGCTGTCAGATGTCACTGCAGCAGTGCTAATCTGGGGCTTTTAATCATGTAACTTTGAGAAAACACATAGGGCCTAAGATTTTATGTAGGTTGTTTTACTAAGTTCTGAAGGATGGTGTGAAGGCTTCCTTCTTAGAGTGAAATGTATGTGGTTGCTGTCCTCAGCATCCGGGAGAGGGAGCTTTGTGATTTATTTTCCTTTAAGTGTTTTCATAACTAATGATCCAGGGAGGGTATTTATTTTTGCTTGTTTATTTTCTTAACTGTGTATGGAAAGATTTAGATTTGGTGCAAGTAGGGCTTTGGAATTAAATAGGACTGTGTGTAAATTCCACTAACTGCCGAATGGCTGTGTGATCTTGGGCATTCCTCTCAGCCTCTGCAAGCGTGTTTCCTCACCTGCGAAATGAGGATGGTCGTGCTTTCCTCGTGGGGTTGTTGTATTACACAATCTGCACAATGTGCTTAGCATAATGCCTGCACATAGTAATTGCTCAGTAAGTGCTACCAGTAATAATTGTAGGTTTAATTAATTTGGCCTTGATTACTTTTTTGCCAGTTCTTAATCTCATTATTCAAACATTCCTCCGTTTATCAAACTTGATATTCAAAAGACTGTTATGGAATACTTGATGTATATATGTTTTTCCACTGATGATAAAGATTGGCTCACCATCCCACAAAGAAGATATCACAATCAGACAATGTCTATACATGACAAAGGGGCTGGTACACCTATTGCATTATGACTTTGAAAGGATTGTTTGCAGACAACTTAAGAGTTCTGTGAAGTTAACACTATAGTCTGTAATTGTGTAGTCTTGATAATCTGTTTAAAGCAGCAAGAAAAGAGATTATACCATGACTTTTCAGGAAATTTTCCACATTTTTATATAAAAATTTTAATGAATTTCCATACTTAACTGTATGTTATGGATATGGAATTTGCCCCTAATTTGTGCCAATTGGATTAATATGGTTGCAACAGATTATGTAATTTATCTTTGATGATGGAAATATTAAGATCTGAAAATAATTGTGACGAATATTTCCCCCTAGTCTTTGCTTACCATTATTTAACTTTTGTTGCATTTAAAATATTTTAGTGGAGTTATGAACCAACTGCTATTACAGTCTGTTAATGTAAATATTCTTATGTTTTATTTACACGACACCTGCCTTTGGAGTAGCTGAAAGAGGATGTGAAGCCATCTTCAATTACTCATTTTTTTGTTTTTGACCATCTGGAGGATAGTTTTCTATGTGTTAAATGTCCTTGGATAGACTGTTTTGGCTAAATCTTGGAAATCAAAATGGACAGGATAATAGAACCTCTCAGAATTCAAAAATTCTTAAGGTGTTGCTCAGTGAAAAGGTAATAAAAGTGACTGCAATACATGAATTATTCTGAAAAGTAACTCTTTCAATAGCAAGTGGTTATTTTCCCTTTAGCCCTTTGTAGGGATATCAATTTGTAGAAGATTTTCCTGATTTTTTTTTTTTTTTCAAACAGGGTGTTTGGTACCTAATTTAAACTTTAAAAACAACTGGAGTAATTTATACAAATATCAGTTGTTATGTATAGCAAGTATTTGCTGAGGTATGTAGGGAACTTCCTTTTTTAAAAAAATTAAAAAAAAATGTATTCATTAATTTTAAAACAGAGAGACAGAGTGTGAGCGGGGGAGGGGCAGAGAGGGAGACACAGAATCTGAAGCAGTGTCCAGGCTCTGAGCTGTCAGCACAGAGCCTGACGCGGAGCTCAAACTCATGAACCCTGGGATCATGACCTGAGGTGAAGTCAACTGCTTAACTGACTGAGCCACCCAGGCGCCCCAGGAACTTGTGTCTTACACTAAATAATTTGAGAGTATTTTTTTAGGTGCGTGGTGCAGGGAGTTGGTGTATGTTAACAAAGGCAGCACATGTTCATTTTAAAAAGCCAGAAAATGCGAACAAGAAGAAAAAGGTCATATATTATCTTACCTACTAGAGATTATTGTTTGCTTTTTTGGGTAAAACAGGAGGACCATAACCATTCTAAGTGTTTTAGCAGGGAGAGGTTTAATAGAGAGATTATACAAGGAGTGAATATTGGTCATAACTGATACTACTTGGAGGAATTTGAGAATGGCTAGCCTGTGGCTTAGCCACCTGCAGCCCCAAAGTGGAGGTTCCCTAGCTAACAGCTTTCTCCAGAAGCCACACATGTGTCCATCTAACATGTGTCCTGGCGTCTACTCACTACTGTTGGAGGAGTTTATGGCTTCTTATATCCAGCCTTTTCTTTTACAGGAGTACTTCTCATCAGCAGAGCCTAACCCAAAATGTCTTGACAAGGAATCTGGGAAATGGAGCACATTAGTTACCCATGTATCACATCGGATATGATTTTGTTAAAGAAGTATAAAGGATTTTAAACATAATTTTGCTTTCAAATTTGGATGCAACATGCAATTGGCTATAATTCTCTACAATTGTTATATATATTTGGGGCTCCCTTTATTTAAAAAAATTTTTTAGTGTATTTATTTATTTTGAGAGAGAGAGAGAGAGAGAGAGAGAGAGAGAGAGAGAAAGAGAGAGAGAATATGAATCCCAAGCAGTCTCTGAGCTCTCAGCACAGAGCTGGATACAGGGCTCTATCCCACAAACTGTAAGATCATAACCTGAATCCAAACCAATAGTTGGATGCTTAACTGACTGAGCCACCCAGGCACCCCTGGGGATCCCTTTAGAGTAAGGACAATTTGAGTTAGAAATTGTTTTCAAATATAATTTTCATGAATGCTAATTCAAGTAATTATTGTTAAATCCCATAACATTTATAACCTTTAAAGTAAACAGTTATTAACTTCAATTTGATAATTTTCTTTTCATAATTTTGAGATCCTACCCCCTTCCCCTCCACCAAGCCTGCTATTTTCTATAGGCTCCTGAACATCTCACTGGCCCTGGGCATTGTGTCTGTGGTTCCTAACAGCACAACTCTGTGTGTCTTTCAAGGGCAAAGACAGGGAGTATGATATGGTGGTTAAAAGCAAAATTAAATGGAAGGGTGCTATGAGGTTAAAGATTATGCTACAGTTTTATAGTATTACTAATTTGTTTCAAGCAGCAATGAAAATGAAACTGCAAATGAAATCAGCGAAGTAAGTTTCAAATCTCTGCGTCATTCTTAAAGCTACGTGATCATGGGCCAGTTGCTTAGTTTTCTTTTCTGTAAAATGAGGAAAATAAGATCTTAGTTATTATGAACATCTTTTAGGTAATCCGATGTACAGCACATGATAAACTCTCAACAAAGGCCAGCTAAGTAGCTAGAGGTATGATTTCTGACCTATCATGGGACTCACTACATTTATGGGGATGTACTCTATGCCCTGCATTGTGCTGGGCTAAGGGAATGGGTCCAGTTGTGCCCTCTTGCTGCCCCAGAGGGATTGGGATGGACAGACTCTGGGAGAGCAGGTCTACTGTGGGAATCTCTAGTTGGTTGGGTGATAATGATAGCTTTCCTTTTTATGAATTATGTTTGAAGTTAGAATTCACAAAAGTGTTTTACAATGTTAATTATAGACAGAGTGTGCCAGTATCTTCTAACGGTGAATTTTCTTTGTTCCCTGAGAGCTACACTGATCTTTTTACCTCATGCCTTTGGTGGAAGTGATGTAGTTCTGAGTGTGTGTGTGTGTGTGTGTGTGTGTGTGTGTGTGTGTGAGAGAGAGAGAGAGAGAGAGAGAGAGTGTTGATATCATCACGGCCTGCTGTTTGCTAATTTGAGTGCTGGGAAAGGAAAAAGGAATGTACAAGCTGCCAAGGGGAAGATACTTTAGGTGAGGAAAGAAATAATATCCAGGAAAGCTATCATTATCACTCAACTAACTAAATATTCCCACAGTAGACCTGCTTTCCTGGAGTCTCTGTCCATCCCAGTCTCTCCAGGGCAGCGAGAGGGCATTATGGGTAACAGTAAAGTTTAATACCTACACAGAAACTAATAGGGCTTCTCTGTCCTAGCAATAGAATAAGAGAACTTATTTTTTAACTGCAGCTCAATTGATGTACCCTTCAAATTAGGAAATTGTTAGAGTTGGCTGTGAAGTTAGGAGTGAACTCCCATATTTCAGATAGTATTTTGTTTAAATGGCATTAACCATAAAATGAGAAGCTGTTAGTTTTGAATAGCTTGATAGGCCTGCCCGGAGGTAGAAGGCAATGGTGACAGTTGCCTTTATTTTTGAAAATTATTTTTTAAAGTTTTATTTAGAGGCAATGGGGTCTCTAGCTTGTCATGTGGGCTCTGAAAGATATCAGATTTTGCACAAATAAGAAACCTTAAATTTATATCATCTGTGTTTTGTTAAAGTGATATATAGGATGTTTGTCATTTATTCAATTTTATTTAAAAAATTTTTTTCAATGTTCATTTTTGAGAGAGAGAGAAGGAGAGGGAGAGAGAATGAATATGAATGAGGGGGAGGGGTAGAGAGAGAGGGAGACACAGAATCCCAAGCAGGCTCCAGGCTCTGAGCAGTCAGCACAAAGCCTGATGCGGGGCTTGAACCCACAGACCATGAGATCATGACTTGAGCTGAAATCGGATGCTTAACTGACCAAACCACCCAGGCACCCTTAGGATGTTTGCAATTTAAATACCAGTTTTATAAATTCTGATTACAGTAATTCTTACTATAATGATCACTGAGGCTCTCCTCAGGAATGTAATGAGAAATGCTTTTAACCAATTCCCATTGACTCTGGATACCATGCCACACACTTGGATCTTTGGTTCTGTCTGCCATTCTGTCCTCTTTTCTTTTGAGGTTGTTAAAGACAAATCAGACATTCGTTAAGGGTCCTGAGCCAGGTGCTATGTATTTAGACATGGCTTCAATCATCTTAGACAAGACTCCCCAGCTGTAGAGCTTACTTTGACATATGACCTGGCCTGCTGGCCATTTCTAACAGTAAGAAAGCAGGCCTGGGGAAGCCATCTGTGATTAAGAGGCTTTGGCTTGGTTGTGGCTTGTACCCACAATGACAAGTCCTCGGTGTTTCTGGAAGTGGCTCTGATGAGCAGGGATTGCTGGAAGATCTCCTTCCCAGCTTTTCTTGGGGATCATCAGTGGATCTGCTGGGAAAACACTTCATCATTGGTGCTAATACTTCAGGTAATCAGAAAATGCTGAGCAATGTCTGACCTAGGAAATATAGTTTTATGATAAAAGAAAAATCTTTTGGTAATGTCAACATTCTGATGGTCCCTTGTCTTCAATAAACTGTTCACTTGTAGTTCAAGCAACTCTACAATACCAGCTTTTGTCCAGTGTTTACATGGTAGCTATGCTTGACTTGGAATAATCCTTAACATTTTCTTACTGGAAGGGAACACATTATTTTTCTCTTATTTTTTTTTTTTTTTTTAAGAAATGGCTTAATTTTATTAGGAAGATTAGAGACTTTGTATCTTAAAAAGCAATATTAAAACCAGTAGCAAAACTTGATCTGAAATGAAATATGAACGATTATTTCATTAAATCAGTGGAATGGAATGAACTGAAAAATCAATGTGCCTATTAAATTATTAAATTATTAAATTTAAATTATTAAAAATCAAATATACCTTTTAATTTATTTCCTATATCACTGTGGTGAGTATATTGGCTCAGTGGGATTGCAATCTGGGTGTCAATGTAAAGTTGCATTTATGAAAAATACTCTCAATAAACTGTTTATTTGCAATGAACAGTTATTATGGGCCTGTTAGATATAATCACATTGATGGGTAATGGGGAAGCATTGTTGTTCTAGAGTGATTTTTTTTTTTTCTTTTTTTAGTCAGAGACAAACCAAAGACTATACCTAGAAGGAAAAATACTGCATATAAACACATGGTAGTATATGTCAGTGGTTAACTGTGTACAAACTGCAGTTAAGAGGATTTGGTGATGGCTGTGATTTGGGTAGGAACGCTTCATTGTGAAATGGTATATGAAATGAGGGTTGACCTAAGACAAGTAGAGAGGAGGAGGAATCCTATATCAGGCTGACATAGCAGATTGTATAATGCACAAGGGCACTACATTTCAAGGGTCTCATTCAAGATGGCTCATCACAGATATCACACATTTGTATGTTTGTGACAATTTCAGGTAGATAGTAGTCTATCTACTCCAAATGCTTTGGTTTGTTGATGTTCCTTGAAATATCATGTAGGTTCTTAAGGCCTTTGCACTGGCTATTTATTCTGCCTGGAATGCTTGCTTCATAGATGTCCATGTGGTCAACTCCATCACCTACTTCAAGCCTTTACTTAAGATGGCACTTTAATTACAATGCTTACCCTGTCCACCTTATTTAAAATAAACATGTCCTTTACCTGCTCCCTAATATTCCCATGATACCACATTGATTTGTAAATGTTAAATATAACGTGCAGTGATGGTGATCTGGCTCTGACGTCAGTTACCCCATTGATCCCCAGGGTTGATTTGGCTGATCTGGCTGGCTAGGCAGCTGTTCCCTTCCTCTCACTCTTCCATGTGCATCCCTCCTAAAGTTGCATGCTCTGTTGAAGAGGATGACCTTCCTCTATAGAGGAGGACCATTCTTTGGTCAAGGGTATATGACTGAAGTCATGACTGAAATTGTTATTCTTGATAAAATGGAAGGCCATGGATGGAAAACTGAGGAGTGACACTTAGGAAACAAAAAGGGGAGGAGGCAGTAAGGGAAAGAGTGACACGGTAGTCAGAGGGTAGGAAGAGATCTAGGAAAAAGTGCTGTCCTAAAGACCATGGAAAAAGATTGTGATCCTAGTACAATCTTTTAATCAAATAAGAAAAGTAATAAAAATTCAGCCATCAGATTTGGCAACTGGGAGGTCATTAGTGATTGATTTTTGTCTGTTGGATAGTGTGGATGGCATAGGGGTTGGTACAGGAAAAGAACTAGGAACATGAAGACACCACTCTTAGATTGTTCATGATGGGCACCATATCTGCTGGACATGATCTAATCACATTATATGTTTGTATTTATTTAGACTCACGTCTCTGCATATAGTATCAATATGTCTTTAATGAAATCAGCACCTGAGCTCAGTTTTCTAGGAGATGGAAGTATCGTGAAGAAGGAAGGGTCCCTTTTGTGGTTTGCAAAGGGCCATGTGAGCAGTGTCTACTCAGTGGCTCTGTGTGGATACAACTCCACAAGGTCTTTTTTTTTTTTTTTAATTTTTTTAACGTTTATTTATTTTTGAGACAGAGAGAGACATAGCACGAATGGGGGAGGGTCAGAGAGAGAGGGAGACACAGAATCTGAAACAGACTCCAGGCTCTGAGCTGTCAGCACAGATCCGACGCGGGGCTCGAACTCATGGACCGCGAGATCATGACCTGAGCCGAAGTTGGACACGTAACCAACTGAGCCACCCAGACGCCCCTCCACAAGGTCTTATTGGAACTCTTTTTTTTAAAGAAAATTTTAAAGTTTATTTTGAGAGCGAGAAAGAGCAGGCAGAGTCAGAGGGAGAGAGAGTGAGAATCTCAAGCAGGCTCTGTACCATCAGTGAAGAGCCCAATGCAGGGCTTGAACTCACAAGCTGTGAGATCATGACCTGAGCTGGAATCAAGAGTTGGATGCTTAACCGAGTCACCCAGGTTCCCTGAACTCATTTTTTTGATGTAGAAGAGGAAAGTGGTGATCTATGGCAGAAAGTTACAGGAGAACCATGTTATCTACAGGTTTTGGTGTTAAGATAGGTTAGGTGAGAAGGAGCCAAAAGCAGAGGCTAATAATGAAAATATTATAGTACCCAGCTTGCAGGGCGATGAGGGAAAGTGGAGGAATAACGTGAGACCGTTGAAAAGGCTTGACAGGGGCGCCTGGGTGGCGCAGTCGGTTAAGCGTCCGACTTCAGCCAGGTCACGATCTCGCGGTCCGTGAGTTCGAGCCCCGCGTCAGGCTCTGGGCTGATGGCTCAGAGCCTGGAGCCTGTTTCCGATTCTGTGTCTCCCTCTCTCTCTGTCCCTCCCCCGTTCATGCTCTGTCTCTCTCTGTCCCAAAAAATAAAATAAACGTTGAAAAAAAAAAAATTTAAAAAAAAAATAAAAAAAAAAATAAAAAAAAAATAAAAAAAAAAAAGAAAAGGCTTGACAGCATCTGGCGATGGCTTGAGTGTGACAGCAAGGGGGTCAAGAATGATTTCAAGGTCATAAAGGTGGGGTAAGAGGCAACTTTTTCTTTTTTTTACACAACCGTAGGTGTTGATTCTCAGGAAATGTGAGTTTCATTTTAGCCATGCTTAGTTTGAGATGGCTTAGGGGAAGTTAAGCTAGGAGGTTTTTTTTACATAGTTTTTGAACAAACTAAAAGAGGAATCAGTTGTGTCTGCTTTTAGTTGATGTTATGAGATGATGGTAAAGTTACTCAGTGCTAGTAGCTTCTGTAGTATTTTAAGTATTTTAATACTTAAGGTAGCTTAAGTATTTTAAGTCCTCACTAGTCTTCACCCTGTGAGATTGGTATTGTTATTTCTGTTTGAAGATAGAGAGATTGCGTCATTTGCCTGGCATCGCACAGTTTAAAAATCATGAAGCTGGAGGTCATACTAGGGTCTGCCTGCTTCTGGAGTCCTCATCCTTATTTCATGAGATTCCACAAATGCTAGTAAGGTGGTGGTTTTTAGTTTTAACTTTGTTGGTATCTTACTGGCCTTCTATATATAAGATTTATAATCTCATGGCAGGTGATACTATGCTTTGTATAATTTCCTAAGTATTTGGCATAATTACATAAACATTTCATTTTTCTTCTTTTTTTGGAGGTCTGAACATGTAGGACCTCAGGTTACTCTAAAATATGTAGAATACAAGAGAAAATCATAACTGCCTACATATAGATCATACTGTAGAGGAAATTCATCTAAAAACCCCTGTGTTAGATTATCTAAGCAGTACTTCTGTGTATTTCAGTAGTGAAAGGGCAGGAGAGGGGATATTACCGAAAATAGATATAATTTATTCTTCCTGAATATGAAATACACATTACACAATCATCATATTTAGTCAAGTGACACACAATGGAAGGTGAGCAAAGTTATTGTAAGAGTGGGAAGTATATGGTGACAATTAACATTTCCATCTGTCACACCGATCATATAAAATATTTTGTACATTCAATCACAGATGACCTTTTTATTAATCACTTAAGAAACTTTGCTCAGAGAACTAGGTGAAGCCTTTAAAGACCCTCAGGTCAGCCAGCCTCCTTTCCTTTGGTTTGGAAGGTTAGAATTCACCTACAACAGAAGTTCTCAAACTTCCTCGATTTATGGCATGTTGAATGTGTGATTTTTTTTTTTCCACTTTACCCCTCAGCCAAAATAACAAAGTGAAAAACCCCAGCATTTTCATTTTTAGGTAGTTAGCTGGAGACAACTTACTAGTTGTTTAAAAAGAGAATACACATAAACTGAAAGGAAAAACCAATTTTTATCTTAAATACCTGCAATTACTCTCTAATGAGATGTGCATGCCTGATGGGCACTACACAACTTCTCAAATCTTGGAATAAGACTACATATCACCACACCCTCGTTTTCTGTTCCACATTGAGGTACTGTATTTACTTTATAATCACTCATAGCAACTGCCGAATGTCCAGCTTCACAGATACATGTCTTTGAGAGGAATGTGGTATGATCTAATGTTGAAACTATACACTAATTTGAGCCAGTAGTTCATATAATACCTGACAGGTGGGAGTATTCCTGTTAATTATTACTAGTTTTTGAAAATGTAAAATCTCCTGCACTGTCCCTGTGAGTGTGAGCACCTTGGTGTGTAATTTGGGATGCATAGATCAATAATCTTGCAGTAAGTAGATCACTGGAGGGAAACTGGAAATTACTTGCCTCCTGGTACTATGTAATAACAGGTAAATTGTCAAATATAATGCCTGGGTGCTCAGCCAATATAAATTATTTTTCCCTTGTCATATCAACAGCTTTTATAGTCATATTTCCCCTCTCAGGGTTTGATTTATATTTACAGTCTAGTAATCTTTACTAAGTACAGCATCATAATTTATTGCCAATTGTATGATTTTATTTGGTAATGACTATGTCACCCACTTACAATCTCTTCTGTAAAGCAGATGGCCTTATAAAAACTGTATGTACATAAAACATAAGCAAAGAAATACTCATTTACATAAGACTGAGTATATACTGTTTTCCTGAGCGTTTAATCACACAAGAGCAACATAAATAGTTGTGTGCAATATGTAAGTCTGGTAAGTTCACAAAGGTCACATAGTCCCTAATGTGATAATTATTGTAACTTCTGTTAACTGAGTGATAGCTGTCTTCACCATGACATGGGGGAAGCTATTTCAGAAGATAGTTTTTAGGGCCCTTTGGAAAAATACAGTGTCAATCACACTGCTTATTTTACCAACTTCGTTTGTGGTTTAGAGGCAGTGATCATTCTGTAACAAGACTGCACCGCTCAAATCTGATCCTGTTCTCACATTTTAGAAACTTATCTTAACAACAGATTAGATATGGGTCTGATAGAGTATGGCCCCTTCCGTATCTAGACTTGATAAGGTCTGATGTTTTATGTATATGTGGAACAGAAAATTTCTCATCTTTACCTGTTAGTAGTGAAGCCCTAAAAACAACTTCAAAACACAGCACTAATGGCTTCCAGTCATTAACACAGACATTTGCCAGAAGACTGTAGGGAATATATCAAATTTGTATATAGTGGTGGGAACATACAGCCCACTCCTACCTACTAGGCGTGATGACTTTGTGGCTACACTATGCCATGTCTTCACTTCACATACCCTCTTACTTTTCAAATGGTTGTCTAAGTATTAGAGCTTGTATGTTACGTTCAAACGGATGTCTTTCCATAAATGTTTCTTTTAAATTATTGAAAATATTAAGTGTTGAGTTACGCTTTGCTAGTGTCTAAGTAGGTTTGACTTCCTTGAAAAGTAGAGGAATTTGAGATCATTTTAGTGAGTTACAAATGCCTGCTTGATTATATAATCATGCTGAAAATGTATGAATACAGAAGAAATAGAAATCATGCTGAAAATGTATGTATACAGAAGAAATAGAAACTTTACAGAAAAGGAACTGTTTGAAAGATCTAAGGAGATTGCTGAAGAGATCAGATTTCAACCAGTAGAGATACAGATCAAAGTAAGTCTCTCTTTTTTTTTTTTTTTTTTTTTTTTTTTTTTTTTTTTTTGCTTACCTATTCTGGGAAAAGCCAAAGAAGCCAAATAAGACTTCTGATCTTCATTCAAAACCCAACTTCACCTGTTACTTTAGTTTGGGTTTGGACAAGTTAAGTCACCTGTGTACATATGTAGACAATGGGAACGATACCTGTTTCATGGAAAGATCCTCACATTTAGATTAAGTAATAGCACAGAGGACCTCATTTAGCCCTGATGCATCCTACTGCCTGAGAAAGTTCACTGAGCCAGCTCTGTCCTGTCCTTCAGAGCTCACACATGGCTCCTTATTTGTTAAGCCTTCCCTGAACTCTCACATTTTAGTTAACTGTCATCTGCTGTGCTTCTGTAGCCATGAACAAATCCCTATTAACGTAATTACCAAATTGTACTGTAATGCTTTGTTCCTGTCTCCTCTAGCAGGGTGCACAGTCCTTGAGGAGAGAACATGTCTTATTCAATACTTTGCACAGAATTTAATAAGTTCTCAAAAATGATAGGAAGTAGACAATTTGACTAGATGGCTGCTTACCTCTATTAGCTCATGTAGAGGCTCTGTATTTTTTTTAATATATATTTTTATTTATTTATTTTATTTATTTATTTTTAAATATATGAAATTTATTGTCAAATTGGTTTCCATACAACACCCAGTGCTCATCCCAAAAGGTGCCCTCCTCAATACCCATCACCCACCCTCCCCTCCCTCCCACCCCCCATCAACCCTCAGTTTGTTCTCAGTTTTTAACAGTCTCTTATGCTTTGGTTCTCTCCCACTCTAACCTCTTTTTTTTTTTTTTCTTCCCCTCCCCCATGGGTTTCTGTTAAGTTTCTCAGGATCCACATAAGAGTGAAACCATATGGTATCTGTCTTTCTCTGTATGGCTTATTTCACTTAGCATCACACTCTCCAGTTCCATCCACGTTGCTACAAAAGGCCATATTTCATTCTTTCTCATTGCCACGTAGTATTCCATTGTGTATATAAACCACAATTTCTTTATCCATTCATCAGTTGATGGACATTTAGGCTCTTTCCGTAATTTGGCTATTGTTGAGAGTGCTGCTATAAACTTAATATATTTTTTTTTAACATTTATTCGTTTTTGAGAGACAGAGAGCATGAGCAGGGGAGGGGCAGAGAGAGAGGGAGACATAGAAGCAGGCTCCAGGCTCTGCGCTGTCAGCAAAGAGCCAGATGTGGGGCTCAAACTCACAGACCGTGAGATCATGACCTGTGCTGAAGTTGGAAGCTTAACCTGAGACTGAGCCATCTGGGTGCCCCTAGAGTCTCTGTATTAATATGTCTAGGTGACTGTGCCCTAGACACCCTACTCTATGCTTCTCAGTGCTTCATGAAAGAAAGAGATGCTTGTATCACTCAGTTGTAGAAAATAATAATTACATTGAAAAAGGTTCTTGAGGAAACTTTTCCAACCCACCCTTCTAGGTGAAATAACCATTCAATTGTGCCTTCAGAGAACCATGTACACACTTTGCTCATCCTCCAGCATTTACTTGAACTGCCTTATTGAACTCCTATTTGTTTGTGTTTGCTTTCCTGATGGATAATAAACTCCTTGAAGGTTGGCGTTGTGTCTAGTTCATCTTTGATTTTCAGTACTCAGAGGGTATTGTGGATGGCCTAAGTGTTTCTTTTCTCAGACTGAAATGTTGATTTGTTAATTTTGTTAGGACAAAGAATCTTCCCATTGCTTAGAAGACTTAAAAATTGATCTACATTGTACATAATAGTTTAAAAGATGTTTTATGTGAGTTCCCTCCTTATGGGACACATCCACACATAACACTTGGTTATTTATATTCATGTATAGTATATAATCTATTGCATGCACATTTTATTACATTTTATGGAAGATGTATTTCCTGGAGATGTATTTTAAATACCAACAGAACTCTCAGTACTGTGAAGTATATGAGTTGTTAAATGCAATAAAGCATAATAATCCAGGAATCTGCTGTTTCCTGTTGCCCTGCAGAGACCCTAGAGTTTGAAAGCTTTTTATTGGAAAAATGATCTTTATGTTATTAAGGTAAACTGAAGTATTAAGTAACACTGCACTGATAGAGACTTTTGTCCACCAGGCTTGCTTTACTCAGAAGGCAAGTGCTTTTTTTCAAAGTTAAAACAGATTTATTTTTCATATTTATAGATGAAGGACGTAACGATTTAATTTCTACTTAAGAGGAAAGAAATAAGATGAAATGTCACTATCCAAAAGTAGCCATTACTGAATTTGTTATGTATAGTTCTACAAATGTATATACATATATATGTGTATGTTATACATATGCATGTTTACATGCTCACACCCATCCATCCATAGTTTAGAAAATGAGGTTGTACAACAGGTACTGAGTTTCTGTCTGCTTTCTTTTTAAACTTAACAATGTCAGTGATTCTGTCATTTTTTTTTTTTTCAAACTATGAGACATTCTTTACTCAGAAGAATCCTAAAGCCTTTCTCTAAAATCATAGGGGAATAAAACATTCTACCTAAGTAAGGGGTTCCTTACTTTTTGAACTTTCCAAAAATTTTTAATGAAAAAAATGTCAAAAATGTGGCAAACAAAAAGTGGTTCTAAGATTTTGGGTTTTATTCACCTGTGTGGGGAAAAGAGCGCAGGACCGTTTTAGCAAGTTACAGCAGTAATAACATCATATAAGATGTCTCAGTGTCTACTCTCCCCTTCATTTCATAAAGGAGAAGACCGATTCCAACACCATACATGTGGGAAGGATAGAACCTTAGAATTCCAGACAGTCATCAAGACTACACAGGGGTTCCGATCAGCTCTGAGGAACCACTGCAGTTGTACTTAGCTACTGTGCGCTATGCAGGACGCACATGCATGATGTGGTATAGGGGGCCAAATGATGGGACTTGGTCCAGGAGGAAAAAAGCCTCTGGACTTAGTGGGACTGAGGGGTCCCTGTTGCCTTCGGTGAGCCTCTCTCTTCCTCCCCTTCCTCTCTTTCCTCTTGTACTGGCTTTCTCAGCTTTCCATCTGCTCCTGTCCATCCATGTTGCTGCTTCTCCTTCTGTTGCTTTTCATATTTGCCTCTCCTGTCTTCCCCCCTCCCCTTTTTCTGCTTTTTCTTATTCTCAAAGTTTTCCCTGCAGAGAAAAGCTGATCTTTTAAGACAATTCTGCCTACCTATGTAGTCAAGTAATGACTACAGTTTACCTATGTAGTGAAGTAATCAAAGGCATTTATTAAGCTGTTTGTTGAACACACTTATCACCATGTCTCTTTAGGCAACAGTGATGCAAAGAAAGCCGGAGTCTCCACCCTGAGGAGTTCCCCGTACAGTGGTGGTTGCTTTGGGTCTCTAGCACGTTTGGACAGCTGTCCTTCCTCCTCCCTGTTACTTAGGTCAAATATTGTTCCCTGTGTACTAATTGAATTCTTACAGTAGATTACAGATCTCTTTGGGTCAGTGTGTTTTTTTTCTCCCCTCTGACATCTGTTGACTGTGGAGCAGTGTCTTGTACAGAGTAAACTTCTTTTCCTGTCTATTTCTGGGAATGGGCTCTTTGAGGACCTGATCGATGTTTGGAGTCCAACACTTCAGACCCACAAATGGCCTAAATTATGGACCAAGTTGTAAATGCATCCAGTTTCGTCTCTAATACATAAAAAACAGTGGAGTATAGGTCTGGAAAGGTGTTCTAAACAGAATCTGACATTCCTATAGACATTAGAGATTGTATCCCTGACTAATAATTGAATGCCAGTCTTTTTAAAAATAGGAGGATTACAAGCACCATGTAGAAAATACCTTCTTCCACACTCCTCTTTCCTTCATTCTAGTATCTTAGGCTTGGATTATGGTTAGGTTTCTTGTGGTAGATTTTGTGTTGAGGAATCAAAGGATTTTATACTAAATAGAGATTATAGGGTAGCTAATTGTGAGTAATCAGCTTAAAGTTTTAAATAATTTTTTTTTCATTGACTAAGGTTGAACAATAAAAGTAGTATACTAAATAAAGGGCCTATATCTGACATTTTAGATATCAAATTGGTAATATTGGCTGCTTTGCAATTTGATGAATGAGGAAAATAGTGATCCCAATGATGTTGGAAGATGGATAGTTATAGATTGGGGATGGTATTGGGGGCAACCTGGCTTGTCTTTTTTGAAAGGGTCAGTTCTTAAGGACTTGCTCAAGTAAATTCTGAGTCTAAGTGGAAAGCTTTATCAATTGATTTCTTTTTAATACTTGATTTATGTCCAGAGTGTTCTACCAAATGTAGGTTGCCTACTAATATTTTACAGAAATGGCGCTGTGGTTCTGCAGCTCTCTGGCTTCACCAGATTGAACACTATGTGTCTGCATTGTTTTGGTGGAATCAGTTTTGCATATCTATGGCCATTGTGTGTGGGGGGAGTATGTTGCACCCCCTCTGGTAGGGAGAGTCACTTTATACGTGGAGTCCTAGGTAAAAGTGGATCCCCATTGGGGCAGGTGCTTAACATTTTTTGTCTCACCTCACTAAATACCCATCTGTTCAACAGCAGTTTCCTGGTGTTACTGCTAATTGCTTCATTGGTAAATTGTTATGAGCTTGACATGCACAGTAACAATAAAGCATTTTTGTATTTGTGTGATTCATGTTGACTAGATTTAAATTGTAACAGTTATGCAAAAGTGTGCAAAATCCACATGTAACTGATTTTTGAGGAAGGAGAACACATGATCAGGGTAAGATTACTAATCAAATATAAATAATTATAAAAGATTATTTTTATTATAAATCTTTCAAAAGTGCTCAGAAATCAGTGAAGGAGCTAGTCACTTAAAATTTCCTTCTCTGTGTCATAGAATGTCAAAAAGCATGATGTGGTAGGTAGAGTAGTAACTATGAAGCATAGGCTTCAGTTTGAATCCCTCTTCCTCCACTTATTGGCTATATGACCTCTGGCAAGAGTTGAACCTTTCTTTGCCTCTGTTTCTTCCTCTCTAATGTGGGATAGCTTCCTCAAGGACCTCTGTGAGTGAGTGTGTGTGTGTGTGTGTGTGTGTGTATGCACACTCTTGTGCTTAGAATAGTGCCTAACACACAGGCCTGTATAAATGTTAGTTCTACTAAATACTGTTATTCAAATTCTTGTGTTATTTTTACACAGACAAGTGATGTGAAGGAACACTTTTATAAGTACAATATAAATAGAATCTAGATGTCCACGATGGTTTCCTTCACCTTTGAGGAAATCAGGTTGACTTTAGCTCCCTTCTTTTGTCCTATAGGTAAGAGCCCAATGCTTCTGTAAGAAGTCTCTGAAGCCTTGAAGCTTATATTCTTACAGTCATGGTGGCCCCTGGTTCCAGCTCCTGCTTCCCTAATTCTTTTGTTCTCCAGATCTCAAACTGCCAGAGGCAATCAGTCCCTTCCTCTTGGTTTCTCCTTGCTCTCCCAGCCCCTCACAGTAGGTACTTGGGTTGGTGGTAGCAGACTTTATGGGAAGTTTGGGCCACAGAAGGTACAGGGGCTTGAATCATTGGTAAATAATTGGCAACACCTTTTATATTAAGCATAATATCTAATGAGCTAGAAGGCAGAGTTGACACATGATAAAGGAATTCTGAGCATGTGGTGGGCTGGGCAGTTTCAGGCAACCAGAACACCAGAGGTAGCAGTTTATTCCCTTTGCCAATGGGCATACTCAGTGGAGAAAATGTTTGATAATTGCATTAAGTTGTGAGCAAATTGAAACTTAAGATGTCTTGGGGCGCCTGGGTGGCTCAGTCGGTTGAGCGTCTGACTTCGGCTCAGGTCATGATCTCACGGTCCGTGGGTTCGAGCCCCGCGTCGGGCTCTGTGCTGACAGCTCAGAGCCTGGAGCCTGCTTCAGATTCTGTGTCTCCCTCTCTCTCTGCCCTCCCCTGTTCATGCTCTGTCTCTCTCTGTCTCAAAAATAAACATTAAAAAAAAAAAAGAAAAAAAAAGAAACTTAAGATGTCTTTCAGCCATTGTTTTATCGCTTACAGGTAAAACACTGTAGTATTTGACATCTACCATTAAAAATATATGAATTACTACAAAAGCATTTATTGTCTTTAATTTTTAATTATGTAGGGTAATAAAACCAGATCCCTTCCCCCACCCGATCTCTTTCTCTCTTGGTCCCCCCCTAACTCCATTTTTTGTGGGTTACCTGGCAAGATTTAGGAATAATTTAATTTTTCTGGACACTTAATTTATCATAATGACATTTCTTGTGTAATGAGATTTTGTATCACTTATTAATGAGATCTTGGCTGATTTTAATTGGGGTGTTTCAGAACTTCTACTGAAATTGCAGTTAGGAAAAAAAAATCTAAGACCTGTCTCTTAATAAATTGGTGCCTTCCATTTTTTCTCCTACATTTTCTTGAGTACTAAGAGTTGCATTTTTGCCTAGTTTTTCAAATTCACTCTGTGTAGTGAGAGCTACTGTGATTTTTTTTTTTTCCCCTCAAAGTTGTCTTTGTGTGGAAGTTTAAAGGAATAAGATTTAATGTGCCATTACTTGAAATATGGGCTTTAGTGAAGATTCTAGCCTGAAATGCTAAGGAACGTCCATTTAAGATTAATTATGGAAAATGATTTGACTGTTTATAAGAATGCTTTTGAAGGAGGGGCAATGGCAGTCATTAGATTGTTGCGGCCCAAATCGGCATTCTGCGTGCGCCTTGGCTGACTCTACTTACTTACCTTCACTTATTGGCAGACTTTATTTGCTTGTGATGTGCTGTTCTTGCATGGAGATGGCTTTGACCTTCATCTCACGCCGAAGTTGTGTTATATTGTGATCCTGTGGGAACACTAATGAATGTAGCAGCCTACTTAGAAAAAAGTTGGATACGATGAGTAAGAACAATGCCATATTTGGTGCTTAATCTTTTTTATTTTGAGAGAAAGCATGCATGTGCATATGCAAGGGAGGGGCAGAGAGGGGGAGAGAGAGAATCCCAAGCAGGTTCCATGCTGTCAGCACAGAGCCCCACTTGGTGAGGCCTTGCTTCATCTCACCAACTGTGAGATGATGACTTGAGCAGAAATTAAGAATAGGAGGCTTAACTGACTGAGCCACCCAGGTGCCCCCTGGGGCTTGATCTTTTAAAAATAGGTTCCAGGTAACCTTGCTCAAAAGAACACGTGGATTCTACAAAAGTAGATTTCATTTAAGCAAGCTCTTTTTTACCCTGTGATTTTTATTATAAAGAGGGAGATGAATAGTCTCAGGAATATGATTTCCTAGACCTATAGAAATTAAATGTTAAAAAGTAGCAAATATTTAACATTTAGTCTAGCAAAGTATTATCTGAAAATCATGTGAAATATTCTTATAGAATCTTGATGACAAAATAAGTCCCAGGATGAAATTATGGTGCCAAAATGAAAATGTTTAGTGATAGATAAATCACATGTCTGCAGAGTCAGTTATGCTGAGTATTTTCTTTGTAGAAACTTCTACTGAGCTTTGGCAACTTTGACCAAGGTTTTTACTATAAATGTGTTTTTTATTGTTGCACTTCCTGGTTTGGTTGAAATATTTTAGTTGTTTCCATATAGAATCATCTAGAAGATCTTTTATATTAGCCAAGGTCTAGAGGCCAGATAGTACTTAGCCTAATCCTAGACCCCATATAGGCTGGTATCTGGGAAAGTGACCAATAAACCTAAGACTGAAATACTAATGCTGACATTTAAAATGGGTATAGGACAAAAAAGAGATGGAAATTATGTTACGTGATGGAGGTGTTGGGTGATGTCATGATGGTAATTGCTTTGCAATGTGTTGGTGTATCAAATCAATATATTATACATCTTAAACTTATACAATGTTATGTGTTAAAATATCTGAGTGAAGCTGGCAAAAAGAATAAAACAGGTGTAGCAATGGGGAAACATCTAGGATAAGAAAAGGTTATCTTCTCCAGACTTGAGTATGGAATATAATATGAGGAAACCTAATAATTGCAATTCAGGAGAAAACATTTACTCACAAAATAATTTCATAGAATTTCTGTAATTTTTTGTTTATTTTTTAATTTTTGACAGAGAGAGACAGAGCGTGAGCGGGGGAGGGGCAGAGAGAGAGGGAGACACAGAAGCTGAAACAGGCTCCAGGCTCTGAGCTGTCAGCACAGAGCCTGACACTGGACTTAAACTCACAAACCAAACTGAAAGATCATGACCTGAGATGAAGTTGGATGCCGAACTGGGCATCCCAATTTTTTTTTTTTTTTTTTTTTTTTTTTTAATGAAAGGAACACTACCAATAATTGCAGAAGGTAAAGGGCTTACAGAGCATCTATATTAAATCAGGACAGTGGTCTTCCTATGGAAAGGCTAAGTAATGAGAACTACATTTGCAAATTAGTTAAAATCATATAGCACAGCATTTAATCGGTATTAGATAAACAAAATTAAAGACCCTGATGAATGTGCACCTGGGTGGCTCAGTCTGTTAAGCACCTGGATCAGGTCATGTTCTCATGGTTTGTGAGATTGAGAGCCCTATGTTCAAGGCTCTAGGCTGACAGTGCAGAGCCTGCTTAGGATTCTCCCTCTCTGCTCCTCCCTTGGCCATGTGCTTTCTCTCTCTCTCTCTCTCTCTCTCTCTCTCTCTCTCTCTCTCTCTCTCTCTCTCCCTCCCTCCCTCCCTCTCTCAAATAAACTTAAAACCCTCACAAAAACCTCCACACCTGCCTTACAGACTAGAGTGGCAATAGATAAATATTGCTGAAGAACTAGCCTGTAATTGTATGTGTAGCAACAAGATAATGGTTTAAGAAATCTTGTGTTGAACTAAGAGGGTCTTCAATTTTTGGTGGAGATATGGCTTAGATGGGTGCAGATTTGGAGACTTCAGGTCTAAAGACATTAGATTTAGGGATTGCCTTTGTATTTTTCTTTGACTATCAAAATACCAATGACACTTTTCACAGAACTAGAACAAGTAATACTAAGATTTGTGTGGAACCATAAAGACCCCTAATAGTTAAAGCGATCCTGAGAAAGAAAAACAAAGCTTGGAAGTATTAGAATTTCAGATTTCAAGATATTCTACAAAGCCGTAATAATCAAACAGTATGCTACTGGCACAAATAGGCACATAGATCAATGGAACAGAATAAAAAACCCAGAAATGAACCCATGCTTATATGGTCAATTTATGACAAAGAAGGATATACAATGGGGAAAAGACCTTCTCTTCAACAATGGTGCTGGACAAACTTGGCTACTTTTACACCATATACAAAAATAAACTCAAAATGGGTTAAAGACCTAAATATGAGACCCGAAATCATAAAAATCCTAGAAGAGAACATAGGTGGTAAGTTTGACATTGGCTGTAGCTGCATTTTTCAGATATATGAAAAATGCAGATAGATAGATATATCTAGATATATCTCTTAAGGCAAGAGAAACAAAAACTATTGGGATTACATCAAAATAAAAAGCATATGTCTAGCTGAGGAAACCATCAACCTACTGAATGGGAGAAAATATTCACACATGACATATCCAATAAGAGCTTAATATCCAAAATATATAAAGAACTTATACAACCCAATACCAAAAAACCCACAAACAGTCCAATTAAAAAATGGGTACAGGACCTGAATAGACATTTTTTCAAAGAAAACCTACAGATGGCCAACAGACACATGGAAAGACACTCAACATCACTAATCATCAGGGAAATGAAAATCAAAACCACAATGAGAGATCTCCTTATACCAGTAAGAATGGCTAGTATCAAACATACAAGAAACAATAGGTGTTGGCGAGGATGTGGAGAAAAAGGAATCCTTGTGCACTGTTGGTGGGAATGCAAATTAGTATAGCCACTGTGGAACACAGTATGGAGGTTTCTCAAAACATTAAACATAGAAATACAATATGATCCAGTAATTCCACTACTTGTTATTTATTCAGATAAAAGGAAAACACTAATTTGGAAAGATATATGGACCCCTATGTTTATTTCAACATTCTTCACAAGATATGGAAGCCATATCTTACGATAGCCAAGATACGGAAGCAAACTAAGTATCCTTTGATAGATGAGTGGATAAAGAAAATTCATACACACACAGTGGAATATCACTCAGCCATAAAAAAAAATGAAATCCTGTCATTTGCAACAACATGGATGGATCTACAGGGTTTAACATTAAGTGAAATAAGGCTGAGAAAGACAAATAATATAGGATTTCACTAATGTGGAATCTACAACAAAACAAAAAGCAGAATCACTTGAAAATACAGAGAATTAACTGATTGTTGGCAGAGGGGAGTGAGGGGGATGGACAAAATGGGTGAAGGAGTGGGAGACAGACTTCCAGTTACGAAATGAATAAAATACAGGATTAAAAAGTAGAGCATAGGGAATGCATTCAATGATATTGTAATAATGCTGTATGGTGACAGATGGTAGCTACACTTGTGGTGAAAATAGCATAACAAATAGAGAAGTTGAATCAGGCTGTCATACACCTGAAACAAATGTAACACTGAATGTCAACTACATTTAAATTAAAAAAATTAAAGGATAAAACATTTAATTCATTGGAATTAAATTCACTGGGAGATATGACTCAAAGGGAAGACTCAAGGTATCCGCCTGTGGGAGTTGAGAGAACTTGGGTTAATACATCCATTTTTTTTCTTTTTACATTTTTCTATTGTCACTAAAAACACTTAATGTGAGATTGAGTTCAAGACAGGTATGGTGACAATGTGGTAAGAGGTATTAGTGATTGGTTAGCATGTTTTCTTTTTTTTTCTATTAAAATTTTTTAAATTTTTAACTTTTTATTTTTTTAAATTTACATCCAAATTAATTAGCATACAGTGCAACAATGATTTCAGGAGTAGATTCCTTAGTGCCCCTTACCCATTTAGCCCATCCCCCCCTCCCACAACCCCTCCCATAACCCTCAGTTTGTTCTCCATATTTATGAATCTTTTCTGTTTTGTCCCCCTCCCTGTTTTAATATTATTTTTGTTTCCCTTCCCTTATGTTCATCTGTTTTGTCTCTTAAAGTCCTCCTATGAGTGAAGTCATATGATTTTTGTCTTTCTCTGACTAATTTCACTTAGCATAATACCCTCCAGTTCCATCCACATAGTTGCAAATGGCAAGATTTCATTCTTTTTGATTAGTGAGTTATACTCCAGTGTGTGTGTGCGCGTGTGTGTATCACATTTTCTTTATCCATTCATCAATCGATGGACATATGGGCTCTTTCCATACTTTGGCTATTGCTGATAGTGCTGCTATAAACATGGGGGTGCATGTGTCCCTTTGAAACAGCACACCTGTATCCCTTGGATAAATACCTAGTAGTGCAATTGCTGGGTCATAGGGTAGTTTTATTTTTAGTTTTTTGAGGAACCTCCATACTGTTTTCCAGAGTGGCTGCACCAGCTTGCATTCCCAAGTATGTTTTCTAAACAGAGTACAAATCTCCTGGGTATAAAGATGGCAGAGTTTATTGGAAGGCTAAGAAAAGGGTGGGGAAAAAGAAAAGACCAAGGAGCATTTTCTGTACTCAATTAGGATATATTTCTACTTGGTTAAGTGTTTTCCAGAAGGAAATATTATATGGAAGTAGTGGTATTAACAAAAAGTTGTGTGCATGTGTATGTATATACACATATGGATAATATATATGATAAATATATAGTTCAGATACAAATCTGAGCTTTATTTCAGATCTTGTTAATACAGTGTTTTTAGTGCACATCTAGTCTACTCTTATTTAACTTGGAAAAAACTACAACTTCTTTTAACAAAGTAAATTGCGATATAGTGGGCAGAGCTAAAACCTGGATCATAAATCATAAGGAACTCAGGTAGTAAAATCAAAAGTAATAAGCATAATTTGCATAAAATTGGGGTGATACTGAATTGGAAGGAGTGTGGGTGCAAATAGAATAACAAT
Source organism: Neofelis nebulosa (assembly GCF_028018385.1). NCBI lineage: Eukaryota > Metazoa > Chordata > Mammalia > Carnivora > Felidae > Neofelis > Neofelis nebulosa. Next base: position 130,071,259 of record NC_080783.1, read on the forward strand.
TAGGTTAGAAATGTGGGTAGAAATGGAATGTAATTTGTTACAATAAACAATGATCTATAGGAGAATAATACTGTTCCAAATTTGTCCAGTCATTTCAAGTTTGTTCAAAATTACTCAGTGTGTAGAAGAAGCCTACTGGAAGGCACTAAGAGATAAAGTGAGGGATGTTCTCTTTTGTAGGTAAGGGAAGAAAGAGAGGAAGGTAGGTTGCATGGTCTAGAGCTAAATATTCTGAACTGAGTGGAAATTAAGTCACTTTTCTGATATTTCTAGAGATGTTTTTCTCCAGAGTGTATCTTTTTAAAAAAAATGTTTTTTATTTATTTTTGAGAGAGAGAGAGCATGAGTGGGGGGAGGGGCAGAGAGAGAGAGGAAGATACAGAATCCGAAGCCGGTTCCAGGCTCTGAGCTGTCAGCACAGAGCCCGATACACGGCTCGAACTCACAAGCCATGAGATCATGACCTGAGCTGGTTGCACGCTTAACCAACTGAGCCACCCAAGTGCCCTGCATCTATTTTTTTTTTTTTTAACGCATCTTTTTCCTGAAGTTGATATTACTCGGGGAAATGGGTTACACTTCATTTTAATTAGTTTCCTTGAGGCAGACCCTGAGGTCTGCTTAAGCCTGCAGTTACCTGAAGTCTGGTCCTACTGCTGCTTTAGAGCCCATCATCACCTCACCCCATTAACCCCATGCTCAAGAATGCAGCATAACTTGGCAGAGAAGAGTGCTGGCAGGGGGATGTTTTGGCTGTACCACTTGGTAGCTACCTTGACCTTGGATTATTTACCGTATCTCCATTCCTTATGGATAGTGTAGAATAATACTGTCTTCCTCACAGAGTTATTACGTGTATTTACTGAGATACTCTATGGAAAGTGCTTAGTGCCTTATGTGGGACATACACATTTATCACTTGCTATTGTTTGTAGAACCAGGCATTATTAGGAGGCATTGCCTTGATTTCTCAGAGAAATGAAGTCTGAGTTCCATTTGAGATCTGGCCCCTGCCTACTTTTCCAGCCTCATTCTTCCTTTAGGCTCTCTTTACTGCACTGGCTGTGAAGGCCACGTGAACGACTGCATTTTCTCCAAAAGGCTAGGTCTTTCCTTCTCACTATACCATTTATCATGACCTTTTGCTCCTTCTTGGATACTCAGTCCAGCCACTTACTTGGAGGAGTGAATCTCAACCTACCTCTTTTTTTTTTTTCTTTCAATATATGAAGTTTATTGTCAAATTGGTTTCCATACAACACCCAGTGCTCATCCCAAAAGGTTCCCTCCTCAATACCCATCACCCACCCTCCCCTCCCTCCCACCCCCCATCAACCCTCAGTTTGTTCTTAGTTTTTTAAGAGTCTCTTATGCTTTGGCTCTCTTCCATTCTAACCTCTTTTTTCCTTCCCCTCCCCCATGGGTTTCTGTTAAGTTTCTCAGGATCCACATAAGAGTGAAACCATATGGTATCTGTCTTTCTCTGTATGGCTTATTTCACTTAGCATAACACTCTCCAGTTCCATCCATGTTGCTACAAAGGGCCATATTTCATTCTTTCTCATTGCCACGTAGTACTCCATTGTGTATATAAACCACAATTTCTTTATCCATTCATCAGTTGATGGACATTTAGGCTCTTTCCATAATTTGGCTATTGTTGAGAGTGTTGCTATAAACATAGGGGTACAAGTGCCCCTATGCATCAGTACTCCTGTATCCCTTGGGTAAATTCCTAGCAGTGCTATTGCTGGGTCATAGGGTAGGTCTATTTTTAATTTTCTGAGGAACCTCCACACTGTTTTCCAGAGTGGCTGCACCAATTTGCATTTCCCGTTTCTCCACATCCTCTCCAGCATCTGTAGTCTCCTGATTTGTTCATTTTGGCCACTCTGACTGGCGTGAGGTGATATCTGAGTGTGTCAACCTACCTGTTTGATTAGATGGGAGTTCTTTCTTTGTGCTCCTACTAAACCTGGTGCTTGCCTCTCTACTTACTACACTGGGATCAAAATGCTCTCTCTGCTCCTTTGTATCCCCCCTTTATGAGACTCTCATCTCCTGGAGGGGAGGATCTCATCCCCCAGCTTACCGGCTTGGGGCAGTATCTGCCAGAATATCATAGTTGTGGAAGTCATGGACTTTGGAGCTCGCAGCCTGGGTTTGAAACCTTACTCTACCATTTACCAGCCATGTGACTTAGGGCCACTTATTTTACCTCTCTGTGCCTCAGTTGCCTTAGTAGATGGGAATTATAGTAATACCTACCCCATAGCATCAAGGGCAGATGAAATGAGAAAGAAGAGATTGAGTAAAGAAACGCTTTACTTTGTCTTCCATTCTTTACTTCCTTTCTGGATCTCCTGCTACTCAAGTCCTGCTCTGGCTGTACCATAGAGTGAGGTAGAAGGGAAGCATTCTGGCCACAGGGGGCTAAGCAGCAAAGGATGGAAGGGTGGGGACTCTTCAGGGGCATGTGAGGAGCTCTGTGGCTGCTTTCTCAGGTGGCTCTTTGTGGGGGGAGGGAAGTGCATGAGGCGGGGTTACTTTCTGTCAGACCTCCTTGTTTTCATTTGCATACAGCTCTTTTTCTTTTAGGTCAGACTTGAACACTAAGTTTCATTCTCATTATCCGGATTAACGGATTTGTAAGGCTTTTCTCTAAAAACAACACAGATTTGTGTCACTACAGGCTTTTTCCTCATTTTGAATGTTGTCTCTAATGGAGAATTAGCACAGCTCCCCTCCTTGTGGGGTAACACAGTCACAGGATTCTAATTCCTGCAGGAAGTGGCTTTTCTGGCTGTGTGCTATTCCAAGGATTTTCTGCCTTGGAAGGATGGTTCATTTTTCACCTAGATCAGGGCACATGAGACTGATTTTCAGCTCAATGATGGATTGCCTGAGCAGCTGCTACCACATTGTTGCCCTTCTGCCTATTACCACTACTTGCATTCTGCTGTGATTACTATCACTGCTGCTTTTGCTGAACTGTTAGTGCAACTGCTTAAATTCTACTATGATTATTAACTGTCACTGCTACCATTACTAAACTGTTATTATTCCCACCAATTTCAAAATCCTGACTTTTAGCTACTGCATTCTATCTTACTGGTCTTTGCAAAAATAAATGCTTTTTTTCCTATACCTGTAATAGGGAACTTTGCAAGCAAGTTTTCTCTAGAATATAGACTGTACCATTTTTAGTGTGATTTGGGCTGGCTATGTTCCAGATCACAATATGTTGGATGTTACCTTTTCTCCTTAAAGACAATGGCGTGCGTTGCCTTTATTAGCAAGTTAATGAATTTAGTAAAATAGATGTTTCAGGCCAATTTTGACCTCTGCATTTCCCAGGCATTCAGTTTTTTTAGTGCAAAGACCAGAAACACATAAGGGGAATTGAATGCTGTTGGCTAACCTTTTTTGTGTCCAAGGGCTAATGCTGAGGTTGACAGATAACCTTTGTAACTGCGGGTCTAAGTTCCTGCCAAAGGAGAGGGGTACAGTGCTCTCTGTTATGAGGTCAAGGGCTGTTGAAAACAGCAGAGGGCTTGTGTGTGTCTATTATGATGACATCTGGCTAGAAATCATGAAAATCTGGTAGCAGGCTACTATTGAATATATACCAGAGGCTGGCAACCCAGAGTAGAGATGATGTTTAAGAATGTAACTGCTTAATAATTTAAAATCTTTATTTTACTCCTAATTATTAACATTGCCAAATTCTAAAAAAGTTCTTGGGGTAATTCCCTAAAAAAAATACCTATTTATACACTAATAGGTAAGTAAAGGATATAACGACAATTTAATGTAAAGTTTCACCATGAGTTCTTTGGCTACCAAGGGATGGTTGCTATTTTTTTTTTTAAACCTAACCTGCCTCATCAATCATTTATTATTTATTAAAAACACTTGTCTGTTATAAAAGCTGTATGGATACATAGATGAAATAAATGTAATCTGTACTTTCAAATTACCTGTGGCAGTAGTTGGGAGAACAGATTATAGCTGAGATGGTTATTATCACAGGTGTGAGCCACAGTGCTACAGAACAGGTAAGGATGCATGTGTTCTTAGAGGTTGGCCCTACATTTTGGAGCTTGATTACTTCCATAAAGTTACATATAACCCATAAAAGTTTTAATCATTGAAGAAAATAGAAAAAAAACTTGTAACTTTAAAGGTTATTAAATGGCTATATTTTTGATTAATTAAATTTTTTTTTAATCTTTTGAAAATGCCATGTGACCTGGGGAGCAATCAACAAGGAAATATTGGCTTGTGGTTTACTGAAAATAGGGGAGTTTTTATTCAGTGATTTGGGCACAAGATGGGAGCTATGAAAACAACTCCCCTCCCTTTCTGGACTTCTTCCCTGTGTGTTCTTTAGGGTCTTCATTTATTTATAATAATAGGATCGATAAGAAAATTATTTGAAGGTACTCTGCAGTCCTGAACTGATGCTAAGTGCAGCATAATTATTTTATAATTATTCAGAAGGCATATACAGATGTGATTTCTTTATAGAGCAGTGGTGATGATGCCCCTTCTGGTGGGATCCACTGACTCAGAAGAAAAAAGGACAAAGTCCCCATAACATTTTTTTCCTTTTCTTTTGTTCTTTTCTTTCCAAAAGATGTAGATTTTAGCTCTAATTTCTAATTTTAAAAGACCAATATAGAAGGAGAGAGAAGATATGGTTAAAGGGACAGAAATGCAAAAAATTCCAATAAGAGAGAAACTTGATTTATTACTACTTCCCTTCCATGCCCTCCTGCCTACTAGTTCTGCAAAGGATGATTGATACTTTGGAAAGGGATGGAGTTATTATGACGGGGGTACTAGGTGGATGTTGATAAAGTCTAAGATGAGTAGTGAGCTAAAATAAGTAAGTAGATAAAACTCTTCTTGTACATTGATGTTTGTAAACAGGCTTCATCAGAATCTCTACTGTGCCTTTCAGAACTGTCAATCAGCTCATTAATGGCCACCCAGAATTCGAATTACGGCAAACTCTCAAATTCAGTCTCTCCTTCAAATGGAATAATGAGTGTCCCATCAAGAATGAGACCCTGAGAACTACTTTGTTCATCAGGCGGCTTGGCTGTTGGTGGTCCTTGTGAAAATTGCAGTAAGTCAGCAAGTGTACATGGCTGTGAAGCTATATTAGAAATCATCTTTCCCACAGATACTGTTTTTAGGTTGGGATTGAAATAGCTCATTTCACAATAAGCTGTGGAGGTTTTTCCTGTAATGTAGTGTCAGTTAACATAATGAGCCCATTTTTTTGCTAACAGTTTTAGAGAAGTAGATGCTTAGTTTTTCAAATAAAAAGGGGAAACGATCCTGCTTGTTTTCATATCATTGAGAAAGTCAAAATGGCTCTTATACCCTTAGAGAAAAAGGCAACAATACGCCTTATAAAAGGAGTAGAGGGAAGAGAAAGATTGTCTCAGAGCTTTATAGTGAATTTTCGCAGTCTGACCTTTAAATGTTTTCTTTTTGGAGCATCAGTATTGCTAGCGTTGAAGTGGTCATGTCTTATGAAATATTACCTAATCTAGAGAGCTCTGTATAATTTTAAGATGTCTTAGACCTTGATGGTGTTAAAATTTCTTTAAAGGTTACCTGCATCTACTGAGTGCCTTTCTACCATTTTAATTCTTCAACTTGTAAAAAACAAAAACAAAAACAAGCTGTGTTTCTGAAGGGGCAGAGAAGGTGATCATGGTGTTGAAGACTGGTGGCTGTGCTGTTAGAATATGTCACTTATCACCGGGTATGCCAGAGATGCTGCCTAGCTCCTCTGTCATTACTGGGTCTTTCCATATGTGAAGACAAGAGTTAATTGTCTGCATCTGTGGCTCCTTTTCACATGCCTTGTCCCCCAAGTGCTATGCTAACATTTTCGGTGAGTGTCTCCACTGAGTGTGTGCAGTGCCCAAGACAGAGCTATGGATACAATTCCTCGTTCTTCTCTTTTCTCTCCCACTCTCCCAACCCCACACATACTCAATCAATTACTGGGTATTTGCTTTCCATATTACTTCGTAGAGTTCTTTCCATTCTACCTTCTACCATCCTAATCCAGATCACCATAATCTTTTTGTTAAATTAAAATGGCAGCATCCTAACTGTCCTGTCTTGCCTACCTAATCCATCTCTAATAAAGAGAAAAGAAAACATTTGACTCTGTACACTGTAAAGGGAGCTAGTATAATACAGTAGTTAAGGATGTGGGCTCTGTAGCAAGAATATCTGTTTGATTCATGACTCTATTACTTTGACAAATGCAGTTATATAAACTTGAGTAAACAACGTATATATAAAAGAAAAAAAAACCTCTTGATTGAGTTGTCATGAGGATTAAATGACATACATTAGTATAGAGCTTGGTACATAGCGAACACTCAGAGATTACTGTACTCATGAAATGCAAGCTGAGTGTTCTGCTCTTCTGTTAAAAACCCTTGAACCTCACCACGTTTTCTAGGATAAAGCCACATCCCTTTGGCGTGCCTTGAAAACCTAGGCTCCCCTCTCTAGCCTCACTCTCACTGCTGCCCTCCAGAGAGTTGTGTCCATTCGCTACCACTTCCCCTGCCCCCAGCAGTCCATGCCTTGTCTTGTGCTCATGCACATGCTGTGCCATTTATTTGGCACTCCCTTGTACCCCAAATCTGATGACTTCCTTTCTCCTCCGTGAACATCAGCCATTCTTCCTGTTTTTGTGGCTCTCATCCTTCAGTTCTCTTTTCACCTGTCACTTATTCCAGAAAGCTGTCTCTGATACTCCAGGACTCCCAAAGAACCTTTGAATGCTTTCCTCATGGCAGTGGCCACATACCGTGTAATTGTGCATCCACTGGTCTGAATACTCTGGCTGACCAGGATAAGTCTTCTGCAGGCAGTTTGGGTCATGCTTGCTTTTTTCTAGTACCTAGTCCTTAGAAGTTTCATTCCATTAACATGTGTTTAATAAGTAAAAAAAAAAAATCAGTATCCAGCTGGAAGTATGTTTTATGAAATTTTATGATGCCTCGTATATAATCTGTACCTCAGTAACATTTGTTAGGTGAGAAAATGATTTTTAGACTTGTGTGTATCTTTAATTTTGGTAACTATCTTGTGTGGATACATTTAATATTTAAAAAATCCTGAAGTTATTTAAAATTCTGATTTTTAAAATTTGAATCCTAAATTCTAAACACTCCTAAAGTTATCTCATATAAATAAAATGATTTAACTAAGTTGTATAATTTTTTATCAAACATGGGGTTTGATTAGGAAATGAGATGTTTTTGTCCTTGTGTATCATAAACCATCTCTGAAGGCAGAATGTTTTAAACTACTGCGGATGATACCAAGGACTATCAGATGGCTGCTAATCTGAAAGAATTTGTAAACTGGGGAGAAAAACACTTATACTGAAATAATAGTGTTAAAACCCCAGTCACATCTCTAAGCATGAAACAAGGTCATGTGTTCATCAGTCATCTAAAATAAATTGAAATTTCATCTTAACAGAGTAAGATAAGGGCTGACTTATTAAATTTAACTCTGTTGTAAGTGATAGATTGCTTAAGCAAAGGGTAGAGTTATTGGTCTATTTGCTAAAATTGGCCCACATAATCTGGGAGCAGCCTGGTGCTCAGACTTTGGTTTCTAAATACCATTTACCATATAAGTGGAAATGGATTTGCTTGGAGAAATGGCTAACTCCAGAACTGGAGCAAAGAACATATGATGTAGATTTGGGGCAATTTGATATAAGAAAATGAAGAAAATGGTGTTCTTTTAAAAAGGACACTGGAAAAGTTTGAAGGAACCCCAAAATGAACAAACTTGGGACAATTTGAACATCAGAAAAAAATGACTATTGATTATTATACAAGCAAAGAAGAGGGGTCTGGGAGGAAGGGCAGCAAAAGCTTTTTTTTTTTTTTTTTTGGTAAGAATATCAGCTAATAATTAAGGAATGATGGAATTAGAAAAAAAACACTATTTTGCAGTTCCAAATGGAATAATCAAAACAAGGATTATTAGTGGATGGTAAATCATGGTGAAAAATTATTGGGAAATTGGACAGCTGAATAGTACCAAATTATCATTTGGTACTATTTTTATTGATATAAAAGGGGACATTTACCTTTACAATAGATGTGGCAGAAACCGTCTTAACCAAGCAATCAAACTTAGCATCAACAGTAATTGTTTAACTTTTTGTATCTTTAGAGGTTATGAAATAAGAAGTTCACAGTATGAAGTATTTTTGCCAGAGCTGTTTAATTTGTATCTAGATTCAGCTTTTGGTTCACTGGAAATACACAACATGGAGGGACAGGTTTAATGATATCATGAGGAAGTAGTAAGACAAATCCAAAATGTGGGACATTCTATAAGACAACTCGTCTGGAATCTTCAAAAAGTCAATGTGTTAAAAATAGAGCAGGATATCTCAATTAAAAGATACTGCAAAAAATAAAACAACCAAATGCAACAGGTAAATTTTAATGAGATCCTAGACTGGAGTGGGGATAGCATAAAGAGACATAGTGTGGGCAGTTGAGGAAATTAGAATATGAAAAAGATATTAGATAATATAGAATTGTTAATTTACTTAGATGTGGTAATAGTATTGTAGGTATGTAGGAAAATTATCTTTATTCCTAGCAAATGCATGTTGAGTTATTTAGGAGTGAACTGCGATGTCTGTAACCTGCTTCAGCAGTATACGTTTTATAAAGTAAATAAAGTGTTGGCATAGAAAAACATAGATATGGCAGTATGTTCCAGTTGAGTAGATGGAATGTTCATTGTACTATTTTTTCAACATTTCTTTTGGTTTGAAATTTTAAAGAATCGACTGGAAAAAGAACAAGTTCAGCATGATGAAAACAAAGCCCAAGTCTTGGGAATGTCAGGCAAGCTGTCAGTCCCAGGGCTTCTGCAATAGTGTTAAGGCCCACTTCTCCATCCTTCAACTTTGTTCCTGGGTCTGCATAGAGCTGAACACCCATGAACATGAGAAGTGTGATCCTAGTGTTATTAGCCAAACTTTGGATAGCTGTGAAAATCTCCAGATAAGATTAATAGAGGAGTTTGAGGGCAGAACCTTGTGTACTCATTTTCAGCATTTCCAGTGTCTGGAATGTTGTGGGCATTCAAAAACTGTTGACTGAAAAGATACCTACAGGGAAGACCACATTTGAAGATTGCCTAGAAAAGTGAGAGCATGCCAGTGACCTTATCCAAATCCGCTAAATATTTGTGGAGTTTAATAGAACTGAACTAGTTAAGGGGCAAATAAGATTAAGGTTGGTTCCAGAAGTAAGGGAACCTACTTTTACATCTGTGTGTATTATGTATGCAATAATGACTACATTTTTTTTTTTTTAAGTTTCAGAAACAATATTGCTTTTCTGAGTTACTAATGAAAACACTTGAGTGGAAGTCTACTGTAGTTTTTCCCACACAGGGGGACATCTGAGTTTGGTGAGAAATCTTCAGAGGTTGGCATGTGCAATTATGCTTCTCCTTGGTGAGCTATGAGTTGGGCACTTAATTATGTAAAAAATATTGTAAGAGAGCAGTTGCATAATCCCCAAGAGAGTAATTATTGTCTATCTTGGCAGAATGCAAGACTCTTTTAATCTGTAAATAAGCAATCCTATGTGGAAGAGCTACATGTAGAGTGATGCTGTGTTGTAAAGGTCTCTTATGAATTTTTTAAAGTGAAAGTGGAAGCTCCATATGCTGATTGGCCTCTGCCTTTGTGCTTCAAAGGGTTGATGATGCTTCCCCTGTGGTTTTAACCCCTCCTGAAATATTTAAGCCTCTGAGAAGGATTCCTGTAAATTGTCAAACTGCATCTGAGTTAAGCCTGTGAAAAGTCTGAATATTTCAAATACAGAGGAAGTAAAGTGTTCTTTCTGTAAAGTAAAAAAACCGATATGAAAAACAAAACAACAAAATAAAACATTGACAGTGCTTAAGGAATGCTTGAATTAGCTAATGGGTTTCTTGCGTATTGGAGGATAGTAGTCTTATGAGCTGCAATGGCACACATAAAAATATTTTTAAAAAGTAAGTTGCTTTCAGTGTATGTGTGTACTTTGGTGGGTCTGAGTCTTTTGGATACTGAAAGTAAATTCTGGTTTTAAAATTGTTGACAGATCTGCCTTCCCTCTTGTTCTTCCTATTAGTGTTGATGAGCTGTGCATGTTCTTTTCCAAATTTGACTTTTCCAGTTGAACAGCAGAATCCCCACTCCCACCCCTTTGCCTACTCAAGGACCTCATTCTGGGTGACTCCCCTTCTCTCTTGCATGACCAACTTTTCCCTCTCTACCAAGTTATTCCCATCAAAATAAAAACATGTAACAGCTTCCATTGTTTTTAAAAAGCCCTTCCTTGACTTCTCTGACTACATCCTCAATGCTCTTTTCCCTTTGCAGCAAACTCAAGAGTCTATCTTCTATATTCTGTTTTCACTTCCTCTCTTCCCATTGTCTCTTAAACCTTTTCCAAGCTCCCCAGTCGACATGGAACCTGCTTTTGTGAAGGTGTACCTGTGACCTTCACACAGCCAGGTTCCATGGACAGCACTTGGTCAAATCTTACTATCAGCAGCTAACAGTTTATCAGTCCTTCGTTCTAGAAACACTTTCTATACTTGAGTTAGGGAAAACCTATTCTGGTTTTCCCTTCCTCACCAGTCACTTGTGCTCAGCCTTTTGGTGGGCTCTTTTCCTGATCTCATAGGATTACTCAGTCCCAGGTCCTCTCCCCTCTTCTGCTTTCTCCCGAAGTCATATCTGGCATTATCATGGTTAAAAATCTTCTGTATACTCTAAAGACTCCCACATTTATATCTGGAGTACATACCTGTACCCCGGACTACAGACTTGTCTGTCTAGTTGCCTGCTGCCCCACATCCCATTGGATGACTAATGGGTGTCTCAAATTTAGCATAGTCAAAATGAAACACCTGGTCTTCTCACAGTTGTCTCTTACCTGGTTATTGCAATAGCTTCCTATCTGCTTTTCATGTCTCCATCTTTGCTTCAGCCCCTTTCAGTCTATATTAAAAACAACAGCTTGAAAGACCCCTAATAAAACATCAGATCATATCCCTCCTCTGCCCCAAGCCCTCCAATGACTTCTGTCCTGGTCAGCATAAAAGCTGGTCCAACAAGTTCCTTTCATCATCTGACCCCATTACCTTTCTAGCTCATCTCCTACCTTTCTCCCTGTCACCCACTCTGTCCCAGCCACACTGGTCCCTTCCTTAGACATACATCAGACACTTTTGCCTCAGGGCTTTAGCATGGAATGATACTGGAATGACCTGTCCTGTACTTCTGCGTGGCTTGCTCCTTCACCACTTTCAAATCTCTGCTTATTTGCCCTCTTCCCACTGATACCTTCTCTAACCATCCATTTAAATGCCCCCCACCCCCCACCCCATCCCCATCAGTGCATCCTGTCCCTCTTCCTGGCTTTTTCTCCATTGCACTTACCATCACATGAAAATAAAATATTTACTTTTTTGTTTTTGTTGCTGAATTTTCTTTATTTTTTTAATCTGTCTGCTCTTACTAGAATGTAAGGTTCCCAAGGGAAGAAATTTTGTCAACCTTCTTCATAGCTGTGCCACCTGTGCCTATGAAAATAGGTACTCAAATATTGCTGAAGGATTAATTGAAAAGCAACCTCAAAAGTTGATTGACTTTTTTCCTTGTCAACTTTTTTTTTTTTTTTTGAAGCATTCTGGGTAGATAGAGGATATAGAGCATTCAGAATGATTCACTATATACTAATAGCTATTTCCCATTCCTCAGTTTCTCTGTTTGAAGAACATAAGGACATTCCTCACGGCCTGTTGCGAGACATTTGGAATGAGAAAGAGTGAACTCTTTGAAGCATTTGACCTGTTTGATGTTCGTGACTTTGGAAAGGTAATTACATTTCTTTTTTTATGTATTAATTTTTTTTTAGTGGGGAACATTTTATCTAATACTTGTAATTTCTTGTTGAAGTAGGACATGTGACTTAAGTGGGCTAGGTATGTGTATTAGGTAGTTAAACTTCGCAGGTAAATGACTTAGCAAAAAAAAGCAAATAACAACATTGTCCAAATGTATAAGGAGAGTCTTTTATCCAGAAGTAACCTGTTGGCTATTTCAGAGGGCAGGATTACTCTTTTACATGCGACAGATAGTAGGAACAGTATTTTTTCCCCTCTGGTCTTTTCTATATCTGAGAGGCACCTAAGTTTTGGAGGTTGAGAATGTTCTGCTGTCCCTCTCCCTATTTTGACCCTTGGGCAAGTGTTGGGGGAGACATGAATCTGAAATGTTTGAGATTGTCAAGTAGTTCTATTGTTTGGATTTCAGTGTATACATGTTAGATTGTTGGACTTCAGTGATGTTTGTTACATGTAAATTGTTACGATGTTTGGTATTATCTGTATGTATACTAAACGCTTGTATGTAGTAGGTGAGAGATTATTCTTTCAAAAGTTATGGACATTAATTTCAAAGTGATTGGACATAAAGTTAAACTTTGACATGTCAGAAGCCATAAAGAGCCATAATTAAGGTGACTTTATTTTTACTCCTGCTGACATAATTGTATTATGAAAATAAGCAAATAGAAAGGGAGATAACTAAATGGAACTGAGAAGTTTGCCCTTGCTCTTATAATTCAGGTGCTAGTATTTCATCAGAAGGCTCTTTGACAGTGACACTTCATTTTGTTTCTAAGATGTAATATTTTGGTTATGAAATGAAAACCAAGCAATGGATTGGTTTGCTTGACCATGGGAATAAATAGCACAAACTTGAAACAGACTCATAAGAAATTTGATGCTGAAATCTGATGCAAGTACGGGGAAGCCATCGTGCCCAGGAAGAGAGAAGCCTTGGCTTCTTGACTCAGAGTCACTTGGTCATCTTCTGGAAGTCACACTCATCAGACTGTCAGCCTCGAAGCCTATACAAAATGAAATGGGTGTAAGACTGGTTTCTAAGATTCCTTTTTCCTTGGGCAAGCTGTGATTTAACTCTTTTGAGGTCCAAAAATGTGATGGAGGATAGCATGGTAACAAATCAAATGAAAACCAATCCTTCTGGTGGAGAGATTGGTAGCACATTTGTCTAAGGCCATGATGTGAAGCCTTGAAGACAAAGAGGAATCAACTAGAATCCCAGGTAAGGTGGATAGTCCTTTAAGTTTTTGGCCCTAAAAAAAAGTCTTAATAGCCTAAAAACAGGTTTCCTTTATTATTTGACCCTTCCCCCTACTTTTAAAAAGTCTTCTTTGATTTTTCTTTTCTTTTCACTGTCTGTTGGGGAAATGAAAAATGAAAATGAATTAGGGAAATTAAAAATGAAAAAAAAAGTCTAGGTTTTTTTTAAAGTTTTTTTAAGGAGCTCTTCACTTTTCATTCATATTTTCAAGAAATGGTGTGGACAAAGATTAGGACATCATCTAAATTCTTTGGAAATGCATGGCCTTGTTCTAGTGGAATGCCACTATGTGCTTCCATAATGGAAGCTCTGTAGGAGCTGAGAAATTAAAGAGTTAATTATAAAGGAGTAAACTGTGTGCTTCTCAAGGGTAAATGTATTTATGGCTACTTAAAATATTTTGAAAGTGATAAAATTGAAGCAGAGTTGAACTTGAGGATGTCATTGAGAACTTGATCCTGTACTTACCACTTTAAAATCATACATTTTTGCTGCCAAGACCGGTGCAGTGTCCAAACTACATTTGACTTAAACCAGTGAAAGTTAAAGAATTTAGGATGCTGGGCCATAATTTATCAGGGTTACTACTATTAAACATTATCACTCTAAGGAAAAACATCAATACTATCACTCAATGAAAACTTTGGAGATAACTTCTATCTTTTCAATCTTTATATATGTGTACACACACACACACACACACACACACACACACGAATCCTCATACCTGCCCTCTGACATGCAAGTTCTGTTCAAATTACATATGTAGTAGAGATTGGAACAATGGTTTGAACCCAGATCTGACTGATTCTCACTGCTACCATCGTGCAACATTCACATAGCAGGTTCCAGTGCTTTGTACATACTGGCTCAATCTTCGTATCAATCCTGCCAGGTAGCTATCATTATCATCCATATTTTAATTTTTAAGTTTAAAAAATGTGAATAAGGTGTTAGAGACCAAATAATTTCTGGAATTGTGATGATAAATTTTAACAGGATGTAGACAGGTTAGTTTATTTTTCTTCATTCCTTAGGATTTAATTAAATTTTTCGATTAACCTAAAAAGAAAATATCCTTATATGTATGCTCCCCTGTCTGCCTCAATTCATATAAATAGTGAATCTAGGATTCATATATATTTGACACCTTTTTGCCTAGGAATATATTAATTGTAATAATAGTATCTAAAGTTTTTATAGCATTTTGAAACTTTGAGTGTGCTTCATATCTAGACCTCATCTGATTCTCATGATAGTCTTAGGAAGGAAACAAGCAAATATTCCAAATAAGGAAACCAAGAGATGGAGGTTTAACAGCAATTTAAAGGTTTCCTTGGTTGGGGACAGAGCAGGATCTGGATCTGTATCAGGTCTTCTGACCTCTTAGCCCTTTGTTTTTCTTGGCTACTGTCTATGTTTGGGTCTTGCTGCTATGTGAATGCTCAGGGAGAAGGATGAACTCATGGGAGAAAACCAAGAGACAATATGAGATTAAAAAGTACAAGTGATCTGTGACTTGGAATCTAATTGCACTTTTATTTTTTTTATGAAAGAGAGGAAAGATTTAGGATACTGCATGAGTTGCAGTATAATGCTGGTTGAAATGAAGAACTCTACCTTTACAAATGTTTGACGGATTCATGTCCCTAGCCATGTAGTCAGTTTTGAGCTAACCCTCCCTCCCTTCCCTGTGGTGTAGTCTGCTCCCTAATCTTTATCTTAGTTCTCCCTTGGTTCTGAGTTCAGGAACTCTACTCTAAATCATAGGCTTTGATATGGATAGGTTTTCTTTTGGAAATTAGCCAAATCCTGGGAAAACTAAAGGAATGCATGACATTAAAAAGTACAAGTGATCTGTCACTTGACATCTAATTATACTTTATCTTTAGAAAGAGAGGAAAGATGTTTAGCATACTGTAGGTGTTAACAAAAATGAATGAAAGTTTTTCTCTTAGTTTTTGAGATAGTGAAGAACACAAATATTTTGGGCACTCTAGATGGGCTTAACGATAATTTTGCCTTTCAGCATTACCTTTAATTCCTAGTATTGAGTGCTTTACCCAATGTTAACATAATAACCATTTCACTTCAAACTCATATGTCAACAAAAGAATAGTTATGAACATTTCCTATAATTTGATTTTTTTTTTTAAATTAAATCTCACAAGGATGGGGATGAATTTAGTAAGTTGACTTAGTAAGTTTACTTTCTTTTAAAGAAGATTGATCTTTTTCTGACTTTATAATAACAAAAAAGTAATCTTAGTTGGCTTCTTTTTTTAAGTATTGTAATAAAGAACTTCTTTACCTAGAAAATTAAAGGTTACTAATTAAAATACTTTTTACATTGCAACAGGATCTGTAAATTTGCTCATTTCCATGCTGTATACAAATTATTCTTGTATTCCTCTGTGCAGACTGTCATGTTCTGATAACAATTTTGCTGTTCGGAAATGTTTCCTACTGAGCTGTCTGTTGGCACATTTATAGTGCGGAAGTACATGGGATTTTTCTTGAATGAGACCATTTTTAGTGAGTAATAGAAATCCTGTTGCTGCTGTTGTCCAGATGAGTGATGAAGTCAGCTTCTTCCTTTGGTTGTTCTGGGTGATATAAGGGCCTGCTTCTTGCTACCAACGAACTTCGCATCTGTTGTTTCAAGCTTTGTTAAACACCTTTCAAGTGTAAGGTGCTGTGTTTTCTTGAATTAAAGAGAATCACACCCGGCTAAAGGTAGTTCTAGCTGCTTTTAGTAGCAGTAGGGTAGTAGCAATGTGCTAAGGTTCAGGGCATGTATGGTCAAAAGGGAGTTCAATGCATTGGGAGTAGGGGTAGGTCAGGGATACAGGTAAGACCATTATTGAGAGGTCATTTTGTGTTTGGGTTAAGAATATGGTTTCTGAGTTGGATCTTGGTTTGAGTTCTGGTTATACTCTTTACTAGTATGTCATCTAAGACAAGTTATACTTAACCTCATTGAGTTTCAGTTTCCTCATCTATAAATTGAAGTTAGAGAGATAATGTATATAAAGTGCTTAACAGAGTATCTAGATTTAAAGTATGTACTTGTAAATACTAGCTGTTACTACTCTTACTGTTACCAGTATTACAACTGTCATTACTAGTGTTAATTGGTTTCCAATTCAGTGGTAGGCTTAGGGGTTGAATTTTGAATTGAGTGTAAGAATTAATGACATTGCAGGGGCAAGATGAAGAAATAAACTTTGTTTTTTCTAATGTAGCATAGCATGGGTCTGTTTTATCCTGTCCTTGTCCCTTCTTCTGTGGGCTTGCATCTCCTTTGAGAAACCACCCTTTTCCAGTCACATAGTTTGGATGGTTTGGTCAGTGAGAATATCCCATCCCTTTGGCCAGAGGGAAAGGTTCGGGGATGGGGCAGATCACTCATTTGGGACCAAGATGATGTGTTGAGACATTTGTAGGGGCAATTCTATTGTGATCTCCTCCAGCTATTATGAGGCGTGGGGTAGCCACAGCCATCTGGGTACCACGTGGAGTTTCAAAACAGATCAAGTTTAGAGGGAGCAGAGCTGAGGAGGATCCCACATGTGAGGCTGGAATCATGCTGTGCCCAAAGACAAATACATATATCTCTGGATTTTTTCCATGACATGAGCCAGTATATTCTTCCTCTTTTCTTCAAGCCAGTTTGCCTTAGATTTCTCTCACTTTTGGTTGAGAGAACTAAGTGATTAACCTGGTTTTGTCTGTCCATTTATTTCAGTTGTGTAGATAAGTTAACTTTTCTTCTCTTACCAAAATCTACACAACTTGCACACCATATGGTAGCCTCTATGTGTTTTATCATATATAGAAAAGGAGGTATGAAGACAGAATCCCAGAACATCTGTTTTGCAGCATGTAAATAAGTAGAAGTATGGTCCCAGCTTTGTGTTAAATGCTTTCTGTTCCTTTCCATTGACTCAAGCAGTATTCCTAGATCTTCAGGTTTAGAAGAGACTCTCAAAGTCATCAGAAATTCTTCTCCAGTTTATCTGTGCTGTATGGTATCAGGTGGTCATTCATGCCTCTGCAGACTGGGAGCTCACTTCCTCCTGAGGCCCCCGGCTGTATTTATGTGTTGGGACATACAGAAAGATTTAAAGATGACCTTAAAACCACAGGGTAGAAAGGACTAAACAAGGCCAACACATTCATCAGGGGATTAGTAGGGCTTGGAGATACTCATTGATTTGGATAAAATGGTCCAAGAAGTCAGAAAACCCTACAGGATTCTATGTGCCCTCTAAGTTTTTTACTTTACTCCTCTGACCTTGGATTCCTCATCTATAAATAGGATAATAATTTCTACCATACAGAATTATTATGAAAACAGAGTTCATTTATGTAAAATGCCTGGCATATTGCTTAATAAATAATTGAATGAACAAGTAGATTGAGTATGGAACCAGTAGTTTGGGTAGATACAGATCATTCAGGGTTCTGAATGTGGATATGTGTAAAGTCGAAAAGAGGATTCTAGGGGTATTTTTTGAAAGTTTATTTGGTTTGATACTTTTCTGGCTCAGATTATTAAGAAAGTTATAATGCACATGTGTGTGTGCATGTATGCACACAAATGGTTATTTATACCTTATGTTTTCCTAGTTTTTTTGGTAAGAATACATTTAACTTTGTGCATATGCACACATGCGCGTGCAGAGATTAGTTGAGAGATCTGCAGTGAAACTTTCCCTGAAGGTAGTTGATACCTTAACACTCATTAAATGCCCCTCCCCCACATAAACCAAATTAGCAGCAGCTACATCAGATTCAAGATAGAAATGGTTGAGTTCTTCACCTTAAATACATGGCCATTTAAAAATGAACTTGCTGAGAAAACCGAGGGGTATATGGTTAACTTAATGTTGAAAAAATGTTGTCTATGTCATGGAAATTCACAACAGTCTGTACCATCTCCACTAAGAGGCATTAGTGTGTGTCCCCCACTGCCAACAGTTTATTAGCACCTGCTATCAAGCTGCCTTGACATTGTGAGCTCAAATTTCTGGCCCATCTGTAATGCCTTATCATCTTCTGAGAGTATTTGCATGGTTGTATCCTATAGTTTGTGTGTTTTCACTTTTTCATCCTTTTTAGCCTAACATGTTTACCTCAGGGTGTATGTTAAAAGGTTCAAGGACCTCTTCCTGCCTAGCCTGTGCTGTTAGCCCAGGCTAGCCTCTCAGCACTTCTACCTGGATGCTGGCTAAGCTCCATGTTCTCATCCCTGCTTACAGTCCTTGTGGGTGCTGGGGAGCTTACCCTCTGAAGCACCACATACATCCCAACTCAGCAATACTGGAGGACCTGTAATTGGTTTCCTACTACCTATGCATCTCCTTGGAACTTTACCTGGTTTTCCCGGTCACAAGAAAACCCTCCCTACCAAAGATGCGTGAGCCTCACTTGGGTCTGGGTAGCTTCAGAGATCTCATGTTGACGTAGTTTGAAAAATTCATATTGGCTTGTGCACGTGCACTGATCAACAACTGGAAACATTTTTCAAAGATCTGTATGTAACTAAGATGAATTATCTTGGCACATAAACATAATTTCTCTTTTTGAACTCCCACTCTTGAGAAGTTTGACAGTGCTCGAAGTATCTCTCATCCCAAATTATTCAAGTCTTTGGGGCTTTTGCAGTCATAGAGCCCTAATCAGCCTTGGTTCAAAATACCAGAAGGAGCTCAATGTCCAGTGGATGGTTGGCTAGCATGGTTCTATTGAAGACTGGTCCCAAGGGCTTCTTCAGTAGCTCTTATTCTCTGATGCTGGCATGCTACTGTAGGTCCAGTGTCACTCAACCAGGCACTACCAACACCCCCCCCCCCCCCACCAAATTTTAGCCTCTGCATTGAACCTGGTCAGGCCACATTTCCCAGTTTTAGCAGTGAATGCTGTTCAGAAGCTCATGGAATACTTTACAGCCAGGAGGCTTGAGTTAAAGCCTCCTTATTCAGCCTTTACAGAGGTACTAACTTCAACCTGATAAAGCAGCATTTGGAATCTCTGGTTCCTTTCCTTCAAGAAGGCCCTGGATTTGTCCTGCAAAATCAGCCAGCTTCCAGCCTAGAGCAGGCTAGCCTATCAGGGCTAGTGTGAGGAGTCAACCTCTGTCAGCCCACAAAGGCCTTCTTTACTTTCTCCCCCTTGAGCAGTGGGTGGTTTGCTTGTATTTACATAACTAAGGGAGAGCTTTCCAGTGATTCCTTCCTGAACAAAGAAAGCTTGTTCAAGACCTCCATTTGTGTCTCCTTAAGCCTAGAAGGAGGGAACAGCTTCTGGCCTTCCCTAATGTGTCTGTCTGGTTGGCTCTTAATACAATTTCTACATCATTAGCAGTATTCTTTTTTTGTCTTTTGACAGAGCTGACCTTTTTAGCAACCTCTACATCTATTTCAGTCTGTTTGCCAGTATATTTCACAGGGTACTTAATGCCAGGCAGATTTTCCCATTTTTACGGCACCTCAAAGAACTCTGGTATCTGAGACATGCAGGATCATTCTTTACACCTTAGTGATTTTTCAAGTTCTTTTTCTTTTCCTTCTTTTTCTTTTTGTCTGCTGATGGTTTTTGAGCCGGTTCAAAAACACTCTGCACTGCTCTCCAACCTTAGTACAGTTGAAAATTCCTAGAATAGCATTTCCCAAAGAACCCCATTGTCTTGAGAAATATTAATAGATAGCATGGGAAAAATATTCTTGTACAAATACATTTGTTAAACTGCATATTCTCTATGGGATATGGTATAGTAGAGGCACTGATGAGTCCTGCAGTGAGGAAAATAGTTAAGGTTTTGCTTAAATCTAGGGTTTCTAAAACTTGTATATAAGTAACTATTTAGATATCACACAATCTCTTCAAACTCACTATGTATAAAATTGAACTAGTCTTTTATTTTCTTCACCCATTTCTATTTGGATAAAGCTATTCCTTTATTCACACTGCCAGGGACTAAAGTTACAAACGCCTCTGTTACGGCCCTTGTCACTGGAGTTATTTTAACTTCTAAGCTTAGAAGCTTCTGAGCTTCTAAGTAGCTCCCTACCTTCAGGTTTGAACCACTCCAGATTTTACTTTGAGTAATCATAACAAAAAATGCAGAACTGATCATTTTACTCTTAGGTTTAAAACTTGACAGTGGATCGCTGTTGCTTACAAGAGAATAAAGTCCAAACCCTTTTACAGGTCACACAAGGTTATTTGTGATCAGACTCCTTGTCTGCCTTTCTTACCTTATTTCTTGCTTTCCTACTTCTATTACCCACCTTGCCTCAGTCACATGAAATCACTAAAGTCATCATCACTCTCCAGTTAATACTTATTAATATTGTTTCCTTTGTCTAGAGTGCTCTTTCCTCCCCATATCCCTTACCCCTAGTCTTTAGTGACTTATTTTAAGATTACACACAGAAATACACTGCTTGAAATCTGAGAATGGATGATTTATCCAGAGCTCTGTGTGTAGTCGATTCTTGGATATATTGAATACCCCCTGGGGCCTGACTTTGCTAATGTCTCTCTGCCTCTTTCTTCAGTTCCAGCTGAACCTTTGTGGTCCTCCTCTGTCCTGCAGAAATTTAACCTTGACACATTAAATCTGCTCTCTTCCTCAGCTCATTTTGAGACTTTGAGATCAAGTAAACCTGGTTTTCCCCCTCCCCTGTCCCCAGTTACCAATGTGGGAAAGTTACCCAACTTCCCAGGGACTTCATATAAAATAGCCCTAATGAGCTGTGGTGAGGAGTATGCATTTGATTCTCTGGTGGTTTGCACAGTTAGCACAGTGTGGGCCGTAGGCTCAGTGGTACCATCTCTTGAGCAATTCACCCATTATTTCTTCATTCTGCGAATGTTTGTGAGCTTATTCTGCCAGGCACTGCCAAGTGCTGCTTAATCAACATGGGCAGACAGTCTCCTGCCCTCGAGTTGCTATTTGAGTTCAGGAAACAAAACAAGTAAGGCATAAATAAACAAGACAATCACAACCAATGATAAGTACCATTGAGGAAATAAACAGTAGAATGATGAACTACTGGAGGAAGCCACTTTGGACAAGGTGGTAAGAAAAATCTCTTTGAAATCCCGGAGACCCAGTGAAGGCAGATATTAGTATTGGATATTTAATAAAAATTAAGTTTTAGGTAAGCATGCTTTAAATAGATTCTAACCCCACTTCTTCCAGCAGAACCCCTTGGAAGAGTCCTTTAACCTAGTCTCTGCTTCATCAACTCTCAAATCGCTTCTGATTCTAAATTGTCACTTACTGGTAAAGGTAATAGGAGCACATTACATTTTATAAAGTAATGCTTTATTTTGATAATTCTTAGTTGTATAATCCTCTCTAAAAATACTTAGGCTTTTAGCCCAGGTCTATTCTATTTTCGGTAATATTGGCATTCCTTTAAAATCTTGAGAATATATAAAGATTTAACTGTACATATACACTTATATACATATATAAAGGCATTATAAAGAGATGAAAGCATGTTAAAGAATGTTGCTTTGATTTTGCATCTTTACTTGGTAAAGTTAGGAGAACATTGGTTATCTAGAAGTGGGAATTTAGTTTGAGAACTGAAACTGAGCTTCTCTTTGCTGTGCCAAGGTTTTCTCCAAAGATGAACCTCAAATCTTTTGAGTGATAGTTTTTTTTTTCAATTCTACTATATTCTTAATATATATGTAAATAAGCACACAGGTACGGGTTTATAGATATACCAAGATTACTAGACATATCTACATACATACCATCTGTAGTAATTTATTTATTGTACCTTTTGTTTATAAGTATATGCATAAATGTAATTTATGATTTTTTTAACTTGCATGCATATAATTTAAGTACCATATAGCTGCATATTGTAATTCCTGTTACATGATGATCTATGTGAGCTTCATTATATCTTTGGTTAATGTTGTTTATGTATAAGCCTTTTTTTTTTTTCCTTCTAAGGCTTTTAAACCAAAGGTGTTTTTAATCCTCTCTTGAAGGAATGCACCATATTGCAGAAGGTATAAGTAATGAAATTATTGTAGTATAGCATGCTAAGTGCAATAATGGACAAATGAAAAGATGCTATGCAAGAGAAAGGGTTCCGCGGTTCCTAAATGTGGTTAAGGAAGGTGCCTCAGAGTTTATCCTTATGCTTAATCTAGACAAAACAAACAAACAAACAAACAAACAATACAAAACCAGGAGGGGGTGCTGGTGCTGCTGCTGCTGGCTGTTGTTAAGAACTTACCAAGACCATGTCTTTGGTACCATTTTACTTTATCCTCACAGCAACACTATAATGTTGGTATTTGTTTCCATTTGATGGCTGAAGAGACTGAAACTCAGAGTTAAAAAAACAAATCATAGCTTATAGATGAGGCAGCATGGATCTGAGACAACTCCAGAGGTCATGTTCTTAATGGTCTTACTGCACTGCTTCCAAGCAGAAGTGGGAAAGAGCTTTCTGGATAGGGGGAAAGTCATATAGAAAGATACAGAAGGGGGGATCCATGTGAAATATTTGTGGTTCTTCAGAGAGTCCTGTAGCTTTATATGAGATGCAGTTGGGGTGAGCAGGACCTTGAGGTCCAGCAGAGATTGGGGCCAGGGTGTGTGGGCTCTGGGGTCTTGCAGGGTCTGCACTGATTCTGATGAAGGGCCAGAGAACAGTTCTTAACAGATAGACTTGAGATGACCCGTTGTGCACTTTGACCTAATCACTACCATGGAGGGGAGACTGTATAGGATTGTTGTAATGCCAGCAATTGGAAGGGCAGGTGAAAGGAAAGTGATGTGGCTGAAAACTATTGCAGACCTTTCCAGAGCGATGGCAAGAGAGGCCCAGAGTTTGAAAGCTTTTCACCATTTAGGAATTGACGTGACCGGTGAAAGAGCAAGCAGAGGGAAGAGAGAACATGGACTCCTGAGATTCTCCTGAGTGCCTGGAGGGGAAGTGGAGCTCACTGTAAGGGGAAATAATAGGGCAGCAGCAGGCACAACTTACAGTGTTTGTTTAGCATAAGAATCCTAATGGCATTTACACTCACTTTCTGTAGATATATTTTGCAACTTACTATGTCTTATTTTGCAAACATTTTTACTATATTTGACGTTAATTTTCCCTGTATTTCATTTTTGATGTCTTTTTGCATTTGCTGATTATCTAGTAGAGATTTGCTCTCTAGTAGAACACTTAAAAACTTTTTGGGGTTTAATTATTTAAAAAATAACTATAATACTTAAATTTTTGTAATAGTACACTTTTTAGGAGTATTTGTCTGTTCCAAGGCTACGATGTGTGTGCTGACCAGTACACACATTCTTATTCCTATATTAGCTTCTGGCCCACATCCCATCTCAGCTGCGTCCAGGGATCCATAACCTCCTTAACCCTGTTATTATATTACCTTAAGGGGTAGGTTATCCAAGACATAAGCAATTCATTGAGTCTGATTTGCTTTTGGCAAACTGTTACTGTGAATGTGATGTTTGAGAAATCCACAAGGAGAATTAACTGGTTAACTCTAGTAGGTGATCTAATAGCCAACTTACTCTTCTGTACAAGCAGCAGTGGTGGAAAACTCTTGCTCTTGTGTGCTTCTACTGTTGTGCTTATGTATTTCCTATCAACGGGATCTTCTGGAAGAGAAGGATGGTATTTTCCATATTTATTCTCCCTGTTTTTTTAAGTGACTTATGCACATCTGTGGCAATAGAAGAATGCTGGTGTTTGCATCCCACGCTCAGAGGAGTGGTAGGGAGGTAGCAGTGGATGAATGCTCTCATCTGCACAGGCTAGCAGAGGAAGTGCGTGTCAGGAGTGTTGTGAACACCAAACAGCTACAGGAAACAATACCTGGTAGTTGCTGCAGCTGTGTGGAGACCAGCCATGCAAGCTTCCTCTGGATAGAGTTTAGTTTCTGAGTTGCTTATTTTCCACCTAAAGCACCTATGTCTTTGGAGGACTGCCTTGGAGAAATATTAATTGATTATGGGCCTTTCTTTGGTTTGCCTCAATGCCTGTTATAATGCCCTTTGGCCAGTAAAAATCCTGCTGAATCAACATAATGTCCAAGGACTAACAGTGTCTGGACAAGCCAGGCACAGAGCCGACAAAAATCATTAGGTTGGAATGAATGAACGGCATTTATATCTTCCAGAATATTCCCCCTGGAACTGTGTGTGCCTGTGTGCACACAAGCAATTTCACACTAAATGTGCTTGGTGACCCTAGGTGTAGGCTTTACCTTGCTACTGTCCTCCTGTGTTTCTGTGTAAAGGATAGGAAGGATGATGCTTGCTGCTTCTGGATGGGGAGGTACCTTGTAGATCATTCCTGCCCTTCAGGCTGTGTTTTTAAAGTAGCTGACTACTCATACTTCATCTTAGACAAAGTGATCATATAGAATGGTTGTTTTATGACATGGGAGGATATGTAGTACACCATTTTTATTGATCATTCTAAGTGAAGTTTGTTTTTTTTCTTTATTTTGAGAGAGAGTGCATAAGCAGAGGAGGGGCAGAGAGAGGGAGAGGAAGAATCACAGGCTGACAGCACAGAGCCCGATGCAGGAATTGATCTCACAAACCACAAGATCATGACCTGAGCCAAAATCAAGAGTTGGATGCTTAACTGACTGAGCCACCCAGGCACCCCTAAGTCAGGTTTTGAAGACTGATTTCATTGGTTGTGTGGTTTGGGTAAAGTAATAAAAAAAAAAAAAAACATGGATAGAAGGCCAGATTCAGGTTAGAATGAACTGTGTCCGCTTGTTATGTCTGTAAAGCTTAACCTTGCATTAGCAAAAATCACTGCTGATGTTCTTCCAATAGCCTGTTAGTTTCTGGGGGTAAGCAGCAGAACAGTGTGAACTTACTGACTTCCAGATAATAAAGGACAATTTCTTAGGGAGCTAGTAATTTAAAATTTCATGGCATTATAGTGAAACGAGTATAAAATATAGCAAAAGGATGGTATTAATTAGCATTGGTTTTCCAAAAAAAAAAAAATTGCAGAGGACTTTTTATATTTGTTGTAACTTGGATTTGATCAATACACCCTCCCCACCCCCCCACCAAGACTTTCATAAGTGGATAGATCCTCATCTAGATAAATAAGCAATCAAACATATGTATCGTTTTTCCCACACTGTTTTGGGCTGATGACAGGACTCCCTTCTACAGTATTTGAAAGATTCCTGGTGATGGCACAGAAATTTCTGAATAGCAACCGTTTCAATTATGGATAATGAATTATTTAGAAGATCATCACTAATAATAAATCATAATCTGTCTTCCTAAATTTTTTGATGGATCCTGTAGCAGCATAGAATTTATAACTAACTCTTCTAAAGGACAATCCTCTAAATATGTGAAGGTTTTTATTCTCCTCAAAGTCTTCTTAAAACGAAATAGACCTAATATGCTCAGTTGTTTCCTTTTTCTTTGTAGCGTACCCACTTCTAATAATGTGAGATGTATTTTTTATGAATATAATTTATTGTCAAATTGGCTTACATACAACACCCAGTGCTCATCCCAACAAGTGCCCTTCTCAATGCCCATCACCCATTTTCCCTCTTTGCAACCCCTTGAGATGTCTTGTCTTATGATAACACATATGAAAAAAGGAGGTAAAGATCAAAACATTTAAAATTGAAAAGGAAATTGGAAGTGATGTAGAGGAAGGGAAACTATCATCATACCAGCTAGTTTGAGGATTGCATTTATCTCTCAGCTGTCCCAAAGTCACGGGGGGGAAAAAAACAAAAACAAAAAAATGTTAATTCAGAAAGTGAGCTTTGGAACTAGTCTTTGTGCCAAGTGGAATTTGGAAAAAAAATATAAGCCCAAGATTTAAAAAAATTATTATAGAAATAATAAAATATATGGAAATGTAGAAAGACTATCACAGTGATCATTCCTATATCCACTATTCAGGAACTGTTGACACTTGATCATGTTTGCTTTATCTATTCTATGTAACACAGGTTTCCTTGCTATCCAAAAGTTCACTTTATGCCTCTCTGCTTTTATGAAAGACCTACATTAGTACCTGTTTTTAGTTACCTGAAAAATATCTGAAGAGGGTTTTTGCTTTTAGGAAATGTTAATTGTTGCTTTGCTCTGTGCCGTTCTGGCTTATGAATGGCTTCATAGGAACACTTTACTTTTGGATAGTGGGAAAGCCTGTACTGCTATTTCTGATGAACCATTTCAAAGTAAATTGTAGGTAAGCACCATGACATTTGTTTCCTAAATACTTCGTTTTATAGCTCCCAAAATATGGTTGTTTTCCTATGTAGCCGTAATCTCTTTATCATACATAACAAAATGAGTGATACTTTTTTAATATCATTTATCTAGATATCTAGACCATACTCAAATTTTACCTGTATCCCTAAAATATCTTTTATAGCTGGTTTCTTTGAACTAGGATTGATTCAGCATTTAGCCATTGTATTTGGCTGTTGTCTCTTCAATTTTATTCACATTTTGTTTTGTGTTTAATAACTTTCTGATAACGTGCTTATGGTGATGATGATTTCTACTGGGTTTTTATTGGATTTAACCTACCATTTTTGGTTAAAATTAGAATAAGGCTTGAGTTTTCTATAATCCAGTACACTCTTTTTTTAAATGAAGTATAGTTGACATAATCTAAGGCACTTTTAAAAGCTTTGTCTGGGGGCGCCTGGGTGGCTCAGTTGGTTAAGCATCTGATTTCAGTTCAGGTCATGATCTCACTGCTTGTGAGTTTGAGCCCCTTGGTGGACTCTATGACAATTCAGAGCCTGGAGCCTGCTTTGGATTCTATATCTCCCTTTCTCTGTCCCTCTCCCACTCATGCTCTGTCTCTCTCTCTTTCTAAAAAATAAATAAACATTAAAATTAAAAGCTTTGGCTGCATTCACTATAGGAGGGGGCTCGGTAAAGTTTTTTGTAAGAATCAAATAACTTGTCTTATAATGTCAAACAACTTACAAGTCCTTTAGGACTATTACATACCAAGTTCTGAAACAACCATATGGAGTTACTCAATATGTTTTCATACAGAGTTAAATACAGTGAATATACTCTTGTAGATAAATACATCAGTGAAACATCTCTTTCGTCAAGAAAGCTCAGGCATCCTTGGGTCAGAGGTGTTTGAGCTCTAAGATTTTCATCTGACTCAAAAAAAAAAAAAGGCGTTTCAATCATTCAGACATTGTGAAAAATGTCAGCATTCTGATCTAGTTCTGCAAAAAGAACCCTGTAATTTTAGGAACATTTAAAGAATTAGATGTCCTGCTCCTGCCCATGGGGTTTCATTTCCATGGAGAATTTACCCAAATATTATTAGGTATAACTCACACTTCCAGGATATTCTGATCTAGAGGTTCAACTGATTTTTTTTTTCTTCCATGGTATTATATTTAAAATTTTATTAAATTATGATTTTTAGGGAAGATAATGGTTAAAATTTTGAAAGTAATAGTTTTTAGGGAATAGATTAGGAGAAAATAGAAATATTTTTTAGAGGGATCCCATATTTCAGTTGTACTAAATGTCAATCTTAAAATGAAGATGCTGTTTTAAACCTTACTCTCTTAGGAGCAAAAAAATGGAATGGACAAAAGAATTTTCTTAAAATTGGGTGAATTTCCCCCTTTAAATTGTATTATTGTATCTTTAATAGTAAGAGTGTGTTACTACGTTGACAAGAATTCCCCCAATTCAAAAATCAAAATTTTATAAGCATATTTTCTTCATTTATGGCCAGAGTGGTTGTAGCTTGTTCAGGATAACCATTTCTCTATCTGTTGTTGTTAGGTAGCATTAGTTAAATAAACAAAACCTGTCCCTAATTTGGGTCTGGTCAGTAATGTAATAGTTATAGTCTTCTCTTTTCCATAAAAAATTACCTATGTAATCCATACAACTTTCTTCCACATTTTTTCTCTCCCTAGCCCAGCTGATCTACAAGGACTCTGAAAAGCATTCTTTATTCCCTCAGTAGGAAGTTCAGTAGTGTCTCTTAGTGAAGTTGACAGTCCTTTTTCTGAGACAGGAATCAGGGACAGTCAGTCAGTAATTCCCCCCCTTCATTGTGTATTCATTGAGTATTTCATGAAAAAACTTTTAGTTTTGTTTCAGGGAAGACATATTTGCCCCCCAAACTGTACAAATGGCCTCAAGAAAGTTTGCAATAATGAAACAGCAGTTGAAATGTGCAGAAATATAATCTCTTCTACACTTCATATTTTCTACTATTCCTGAACCTACACTATTCATTGTCATGGAAAGTGTTACTGTACTTTTGAAACATTCAACAAAATTCAAAATCCACATTTAGGGTTTCTAATAAGCACAGTGAGACAATAGAAATTACACTGATTTATTACCATATAGTAAAAGAGATTTTTTTTTTTTTGGCTGAAAAGAAAAAAGTAACACATTAGTAATTTAATATAATACTAAGGCAATCTTTTCTTCATAGGTAGCTTTTATGTAGTGCCTATACTTACATCTGTGACGGTTTATTAACTTTTAAAATTTGAGCTAAGTGAAGACAGGCAGGTCAGTATGATTAAAATCTGAAGTCAGGAATTTATCAATGATATCAACTAATTAACCAAGAATACCAATTTAAGGAGAGAAAGAATGGGTCTTCAGTTTCCTCACTGTAATCAAATTATTTTACCTAGTTGGTACAGTTTCTGAGAGGATTAAAACTGATAATGTTGTATGGGAGATCTTCGGCATAATGCTTGACACATGAGTGTGTGCTAGAAAAATATTAACTGATAAAATATGTTTAGACATTTATTGGACAGAAGCTGTTATTTTCATATGTTTACATAGTCCTCTTTTCAGTACAGTTTGCATTGCATAATTTGCATCAAATTGAGGTCAAAGGTGTAAGTCTAATCTTTCTGAAGAATAAATAATAGAGGTATGAAAACATAGATAAAACAATATGTAAAACATTTGATAGCTCAGTAATAATCAGCAGCCTTGTTATAATTCATGACCCATTTAGAATTTTATATATATGCTGAACCATATGAAATTTCTAATATTTCACAAAAATTAAAGTTTGATGTGGCTTAACCTAGTATTTTGGCTCTAGATGGCTTATGAAGTAGACAATTGTTTTAAAATGAGAAGAGCTGTCTGTATAGATAATAGTTGGTTTCTGCATGCTTTTTTTTTTTTTTTTTTTTTTTTGGAAAACTAGAACCAAATGAGTATATTTTTCCTTTAGCATAAAGAGGAACTTAGAAATAATAACAGTATTGCTTCTGTTTTTGTAATTGAAAAAACTTCTTGGAATTAGTCAGGAGACCTGGATTTGTTTAATAAAGAGTTCTCCAGTTCTGTTTCTTAGGATTACTTGACTTCTCACTTGTTAAATGATCTCTTGGCTAATAAACAAAAAAATTAGCATTGACTATTTGGAAATTCAAATTATCATGAATTGGACTTGATTTTAGTAGCTTGTGTTAATTAGCATAAAATCTGTACTCCTCTGATTCTCTGTGAAACAGTACTTCTTTGTTGGTAAACGTATACACCTTAGATTACTATGTAATATCAGTATGTTGCCAAATTTTAAATCCCTCAAAAATAGTGACTCATGGTATCAAAGATAGAATTTTTTTCCTAGACTTTTTTTCTGAACTAAAAACATTCTAAGATAGGAATTGAGAGTAAGGACTTGGGAAAACATTTTTTGCTGCTCCCTGTGTTCATCAGTGGTAACAACTAATAGCGCATGTCATTTTGCAAGTGCCAAAACCTTACTGTGCCTCACAGGATGTTATTAAAATAACGCTGAAAATCAATAAAGAATGTATTATAGGTCTTTGACATCTTTTATATCAATATCACATTGCAAATGAATTTTTCTGCTTCATGCAACTGTGTCAGTCTTTAAAAAGTTCAATTAA
Source organism: Neofelis nebulosa (assembly GCF_028018385.1). Taxonomy (NCBI): domain Eukaryota; kingdom Metazoa; phylum Chordata; class Mammalia; order Carnivora; family Felidae; genus Neofelis; species Neofelis nebulosa. The sequence goes on from NC_080783.1 coordinate 130,101,473, forward strand.
GACCAAATTTAATGATTATATATTAACTTTTTTTTTTTTTTTGAGAGAGGGAGAGAGAGGGAGGGAGGGAGGAAGCATGTATACTGTCTTGTGGGGAAGGAGAAGAGGGTGATGGAGGGGGAGAATCTTAAGCAGACACTGCCCTGAGCCCAACATGGGTTTGATCCTCAGAACTGTGAGATCATGACCTAAGCTGAAATCAAGAGTTGGACACCTGATGGAACCACCCGGGTGTCCCAACAGTTCATTTTTTGAAGATAAACTTCTTGAGTGCAGGGGAAGATAATGACATAAGTTTAAAGATGTTCCCTTTACTTAATTCTGTTTCCCTCGATGATGTGGAGAATTTGAAATAGTTCTCTAGATAGCTTTTCAGGTAGATGAATCTTGTTCAGAGTATTGAATATTTGAGTTGGTAGTCCTGGCCCTTTAGCATGAATTTTCTAGAATAGTAATTCTGGGACTGTTGATTACCAGAACATGGGAAAGAATTTGTGTCCATTCTTGTGGTTGATTATAAGGCTTTTATATGTCTTCAAAATATGTATTATTTTTGAAAAAACGCTTGCATTTTTACCTTCATACTTACAAATTACTTGAATTGTTAGATTTTTAAAGTGATAATTAAAATTCTTATTATCTTTCATTTTAGGCCAACCCTTAAGATAAAAATTAGTTAACAAGAGAACAAATTAAAGTCTTGTCTATTAGTTATAAGCTTGATAGGCCTTTTAAATTAACTTTGAACATAGTCATTTTGTTTAATTTTTTTTTTTAAATTTACATCCAAGTTAGTTAGCATATAGTGCAACAATGATTTCAGGAGTAGATTCCTTAATGCTCCTTACCCATTTAGCCCATCCTCCCCCCCCACAACCTCTCCAGTAACCCTCTGTTTCTTCTCCATGTTTAAGAGTCTCTTATGTTTTGTTCCCCTCCCTGTTTTTATATTATTTTTGTTTCCCTTCCCTTATTGAACATAGTCATTTTGATTTTTATGATACCTGTCCTGGAGGGAGAATGCTACTTGAAGTTGCATGTGTCTTTCAATCAGGAAATCAGTATGTTGGATAGAAATTTAAGTTATCTGCTATCTTCCTATCTTGCTTTTTGGTTCAAGCCGGAAAATTGATATGTAAAAATTCCTAGAGTTATGTGATACTCTGCCTAATAGCTCTCAGCTCTTCAAAATATTATAAATATAACCCCTGGTTTCCAGCCACACAGCCATGTTGAGATGTGCAGTGACATCATTGTAATCCTGTGTCTATGGCTCTCAGCAGTACTTTCACCTTTACTTCTTACCTTGTTCATCCTGGAAGTCCAGTATCTCATGTCAGCTCTTGAGGAGTTCTGTTGGTTAGTATGGGGTTGGCTGTCATCCTGCTTCTTCCTTCTCCACCTGTTAGCATCAGTGTCCTCTCTGAGCTTGCTTGTGAGTGTGGATGGGATGCTCTGAAGCTCCAGAAGACTCCAGGCTCTTGTGTTGCTCTGTGAGTTTCCCTGTCAGGAAAGGCTGTTGGATTACCACCATGGTAGTGAAGCCTTTGAGGACAAGCTGGCCATCTGAAGACCTCAGGGTGGCCAGAGCCACATTGTTTTGGGCACAGTGCATGGATACTGCCTTTCTCGGCTCTCTTAGTACTTTCTTCCTCTCTTAAGGGCTGTGCCCTCCCTGGGCTCATCATATTCCTAGGGTAAAGACAAAGAATTAAGAGTGAGCACACCATGTTGTGGGATTTCCTCCCTCTGTGTTTGGAGTCTTGCTCTGGAGTCTTTTTTTTTTTTTTTTTTTTCTTGGTAGCACTGTCTTTAGGATGAATGGTTTTTTCATTAGGTTCCTCAGTCCCTTAATGATTTCTGGTGGGTCACCTACCAGCAATAGCAAGAAAATCAGGCATGGTTGAAACACAAAAATTTGTGTATGTTCTAGTGGTAACATAATCCCTGCTCCTCTTTAGGATTTTACCATATAAATGGAGTTTAAATAACATAGATTTCATGAAAAGCCTTATTTGTGATGATACTGTCGTGCTAATTTAGCAAACCTATTTCTTCTTTTGGGCCACATATTGAGACTGCATCCTCTAGCCTCCCTTGCAGTTCGATGTGCCCGTGGGACCACATTTATGTGTGTAGGAGTAATGTGTACCATTTTCAGGCCTGGCCCATTAAATACATTCCAGTTGTTATCCTCCATGTTTGTGTGTTTGTTTTTCCCATCTACCAACTGGATACAAAGGTCCTTGAGTCCTTAGAGGGTGGTGCAGCCGCACAATGGTTGGATCTTGGGTTCCCGAATCACTGTGTATGTAGGGAAAAGTTGACTATTGACCAAGAACACCATCGTTGGATTATTAGGTGAACAAAAATAAACTCTTAGTGTGTCAAACACTGGAGCATGGTGGTTTGTTACTGAAGTTAGTGTTACTTTTTCATATCATTTTTCAGTAGTTATAAATACCTTCTTTGCCTTAAATACCTGAGAGATGAGACACATCAATATTCATGATTCACTATGGCAGAGAGAAGATATTTTCAAGGTGGGCAAAGAGATCACTACAATCACAGGTTGCAAAAATGTTAAGCTGCAAAATTGCAGAGAAATGTCCTTAGATTTAGTAGTAACTAGACCGCCATTAGAACAGTTTTAACAGAGAAAGTGACAGGTGACCAAATTGCAGAAAGATGAAAAGTGAATGGTGGATGAACAAGTGGAGACTAGTGAGTGAATTTATTGAATATAATTGATTCTATCAGTGCATTCATAGGATTGTAACATTCATGGAAACAAGGAAATTGTTTATTTTTGAAGCCATTTGGTAAAAGCTGCAAAGGTAAAGATCTTCCCTGACTTGGTGATAGGGAGACCATATAGTCATGTTTGCTCATGATGTACTTGGTTTATGCCTGTTGACTGAGTGTAATTATTAATCATGCCCTTTGATTCTTAAGTGGCCTGGTTTGGGTAAAAATATACAGTGACCATAATACTATCACTGCTTCATCGGAGTATGCGAGTAGCTGTTAAACACATAGGAATTGAACTCATGAATAAGTTACCTTTGCATCCTTGGAATATTTTTAAGTTACATTTTATGAGGGAGTGGAAAGATTTTTTTCTTGTCTTACTTTATAACATTGCAGAATTAGCCCTAATATGGGACTATATTTAGGAACTAGAATGTAGGATATTTTTTGCTGCTTCTGATGATCTATTAATTTTTAAAATATTTCTCTTATTTATTCATAATGTATATTTATAAATATAAGCATATTTATAACTTATATTAACTTAAAACTTTTTTATATTTATATTTTATAGAAAGAGTTTTGTGTGTACACAAACATACATATTTGGCTTGCTAATATTTTGAGGATTTTGGCATCTATGTTTATCAGATATTGACCTATAATTTTCTTGTGGTGTCCTTGTCCAGTTTAGGGGTCCTTGTCTGGTTATTACACGGTTAGGGATAATGCCAGCATCACACACTGAATTTGGAAGTGTTGCCTCCTCTTCTTCTATTTTCTTCTTCTTCTTCTTCTTCTTCTTCTTCTTCTTCTTCTTCTTCTTCTTCTTCTTCTTCTTCTTCTTCTTCTTCAAGACTTTGAGAAGGAATGGTGTAGTTTTTCTTTAAATGTTTAGTAGAATTTACCAGTGAAGCCATCTGGTCTTGGATTTTTCTTTCTTGGGAGGTTTTTGATTACTGATTCAGTCTCCTTCCCTGTAGTTGGTCTTCTTAGATTTTCACTTTCTTCTGATCCAGTCTTGATAGGTTGTATGTTTCTAGGAATTTATTCATTTCTTTTAGGTTATATATTTTTTGGCATTTAATCCTTCATAATAGTTTCTCATGATCCTTAGTATTTCTTATTGGTTGTAATATTTCTTCTTTCATTTCTGATTTTATTAGAATTTCTTCACTTTTTTTCCTTAGTCTAGCTAAAAGTTTGTCGATTTTTAACTTTTCAAAGAACCTAACTCTTAGTTTGATCTTTTCTATTGTCTTTCTAGCCTGTATTTCATTTATTCCTAATCTGATCTTTGTTATTTCCTTCCTTTTATTGACTTCGGGTTCAGTTATTGATTGATTGATTGATTGAGGTGTTAGGTTGGATTGTTTGAGATCTTTTCTCTAATGTAGGTGTTTATCACTGTATACTGTCTTCTTAGAATTGCTTTTGCTGCCTTTCATAAGTTTTAGTATGTTGTATTTCTATTTTGATCAATTTCAAAATATTTTATTTCTCTTTTGATTTTTTTCTTGACCCAAAGATTGTTCAAGAACATGTTTAATCTCCACATATTTGTGACTTTTCCATTTTCACACCATTGTGGTCAGAAAAGATGGTTGCTATAATTTCAGATGTCTTAAATTAAGACATGTTTTTTGGCCTAACATAGGATCTGTTGTGGAGAATGTTCCATGTGTACTTGGGAAGAATATTTTTCTGCTATTGGATGGAATGTTTTGTGTATACCTGTTAAGTCCATCTGGTCATCCAGTGTTGCTTTGTTGATTTTGTGTATGGATGGTCCATTTGTTATTGAAAATGTCTTATTGAAGTCTTCTACCATTACTGTAGTACTGTCTATTTCTACCTTCATGTCAGCTAATATTTACTTTATATAGTTCTCCAATGTTGGGTGCATAAATGTTTACAATTGTTACATATATTTTTTGATGAATTGAGTCCTTTATCATTATATAATGGGCTTGTTTTTTCTCTTGCTACACTTTTGGCCTAAGGTCTATTTTGTCCAGTAAAAGTATATCCACCCTGCTTGCTTTTGGCTTCCATTTGCATCGGTATCTCTTTCCATTCCTTCACATTCAGGCTCTATGTGTCTGAAGTGAGACTCTTGTATACAGCATATAGTTGGGTCTTGTTTTTTAATCCATTCAGTCATCTGTATCTTTTGGAGAATTTAATCCATTTACATTTAAAGTAATTATTGATATATAAGGACTTACCATTGCCATTTTGTTAATTATTTTCTGGTTGTTTATAGTTCCTTTCTTCTGTTCTTGCTCTCTTGCTGTCTTGTGATTTGATGATTTTCTGTAGTTGTATGCTTTCATTCCTATCTGTCCTTTATCAGGTTACTTTGATTACCTTATTTCTGTATAACTATTACAGGTTTTGCTTTGTGGTTAACATAAGGCTTACATAAAATGTCTTATAGGTATACCAGTGTATTTTCGGCTAATAACAACTGTGAACATCTACAAAAGCCTAAAATTTTTACATTCTCTATGCCATATTTTATGTTTATGTCACTATTTACATCTTTTTATAATGTGTAGCCATTAAAAATTATTGTAATTTTTGGGGCGCCTGGGTGGCGCAGTCGGTTAAGCGTCCGACTTCAGCCAGGTCACGATCTCGCGGTCCGTGAGTTCGAGTCCCGCGTTGGGCTCTGGGCTGATGGCTCGGAGCCTGGAGCCTGTTTCCGATTCTGTGTCTCCCTCTCTCTCTGCCCCTCCCCCGTTCATGCTCTGTCTCTCTCTGTCCCAAAAATAAATAAAAAACGTTGAAAAAAAAATTAAAAAAAAAATTATTGTAATTTTAGTTTATTGTATTGTGTTTTTATTTTTTATTATTAAAAAAAATTTTTTTTAACATTTATTCATTTTTGAGAGACAGAGAGAGACAGCATGAACGGGGAAGGGGCAGAAAGAGAGGGAGATGCAGAATCTGAAGCAGGCTCCAGGCTCTGAGCTGTCAGCACAGAGCCCGACACGGGGCTTGAACTCACGAACTGCGAGATCATGACCTGAGCTGAAGTCGGATGCTCAACCAACTGAGCCACCCAGGCGCCCCTGTATTGTGTTTTTAAACATCAGTGGTGGCCTGGCTACTTCTTTCTTTCTTAATTTCTTTTTTTTTTTTTTATGTTTATTTTTGAGAGGGAGAGGGAGGGGCAGAGAGAGAGGATCCAAAGTGGGCTCTGTCCTGACAGCAGAGAGCCTGAAACAGGGCTCAGACTTATGAACTATGGGATCATGACTTAAGCTGAAGTCAGACATTTAACTGACTAAACCACCCAGGCTCTCTGTAGTTATAGTTAATTTTAATACTTGTGTATTTTAATCTTATACTGGAGTTATAAGTGACTTTCCTACCACTCTTAGAAGATTACAGTATTATGAATTTAATTATAAATTTACCTTTACCTGTGAGTGTTATACTTTCATATGGTTTCATACTACTAATTAGCATCTTTTTGTTTCAGCTTGAGGAATTCCCTTTAAAGTTTCTTTTAAGGCTGGTCTGTTGGTGAACTCCTACAGATGTTGTTTGGGAATTTCTTTGTCTCTTCTTCAGTTCTGAAGAACAACTTTGCTGGGTAGGGTATTCTTGGTTGGTAATTCCCCCCCCCCCCCCCGCCCCCGAACTTTAAATACATCATATCACTACCTCCTGGGCTGCAATGTTTCTGCTGATAAATCTCCTCCTAGTTTTATAGTGGTTCCTTTTATACATAACAAGTTGCTTTTCACTTGCTGTTAATATTGTCTAAATTTGGATACTTTAATTATAAATTGTCTTGGTGTGGATCTCTTTGAGTTCATCTTCATTGGAACTCTGAATTTCCTGGATCTGGATATCTGTTTCCTTCCTTAGATGAGGGAAGTTTTCAACCATTATTTCTTCAAATAAGTTTTCTGCCCCTTTCTCTTCTGGGACCCCTGTAATGTGAATATTGATGCCCTTGATTTCTTAAGCTATTGTGATTGCTTTTCATTCTTATTTTTGCTAGTCTCACTGTGTGACTTCCATTGCCCTCTCTTTGAATTCACTGATCTTTTCTTCTGCCTCATTTAGACTGCTGTTGAATCTCTCTAGTGTATTTTTCAGTTCAATTATTGTATTCGTCAGCTCTGTGATCTGTTTTGTACTTTTTAATATTTTCTCTCTTGCAATTCTCACTTTGTTCATTCATTGTGCTCCTTCCCTCTATGAACATCTGTTTAACTGTTATTTTGAATTTGCTACCAGGTAAACCACTTACCTCTTTTTCACTAAGATTGATTTTTTTTGAGATTTGTCTTGTTCTTGTGTTTGAAACATATTCCTGTGTTTATTCATTTTCCTTGACTCTCTGTGTTGGCTTCTGCATATTAAACAGCCACCTCTCCCAGGCTTGACAGAGTGGTCTTGTGTAGAGGATGTACCTATCAGTGAACCTGGCCCAAGTTCCCAGTTGCCTCTCAATCCTTTGTGATTGTCTAAGTAATTGTCTTTGTTCTTCTTAGTGGTTCTGAATAGTTGAGGGTGTTGTAAGATCTGTCATTGTGCCAAAGGACAGCATTACAGTCAGCACCTAGATGCAGGCTATTAGAAACTGTACCTTCAAGCAGCAGCTGGAAAGGTATGCATTCATACCCCTTCTAGGGAGAAACTGGGAGATAGGCATTTTTGCCTGCTTCCTCTGTTTTGAGACAGTGTGTATAGCCATGGGTGGTATTTCTCTGTTATTTAAAAAAAAAAAAAAAAGGTCCCTTTGTTCACTGTAATCCTGTGGCACTCATGAATGCAAGCCATGTTGGCTATCAGCCAGGTTATTTGGGGGCTTGTGTCTTCAGTAGCAGCCATAAAAGTGGCAGTGGTTGATGTGTGGATGAATTCCTTCCAGGGAGTTACTGGTGACTTGGTTTTATTGTTTGAGTGAGTTGGAGAGAGAATGTGGGGGAAATGCCTACTATCTCTTCTTTGCTTTGGTGAGAATTGAATTTGGAGCCTTGGAAGTTGCTAATAAGAAGTTGGACCCTCAGGTAGCAGCTTATAAAGTATGAGGTTGGGCTCCTTTCAGAGAAAGAGAGAGATAGGCGTTTTTGCTTTCTTCTTTTCTGAGCCCTGGCAGGATAGCTGTGGCAAGTGCTTGTACACCCATTAACAACCATTTTGTTTGCTAAAGTCCTGAGGAACTTATGAATGCAAGCCGTGTCAGCTTCCAGAACTAGGTTATCTGGGGTTCATCCCTTGGGTAGGAGCCTTAAAATTGGGGTGCTAGAAGTTAGATGTCTGGTCCAAACCCTTCATTATTCTGGGAGAAGCTAGGATTTAGCATTCCATCCTAATCGTATGAGGCTGTGCCAGAGGTGGGGTTTATGGTGAGTATGTGTCTCAGCCTTTCCCACATGTTCCTGTTTATTTTCTCAGTCTCCTGAAGTATAGAAATTACTCAACTCTTTTCTGGGTTTCTCTCAGAAGGCATTGTTCTGTGTATAGCTGTATATTTGGTGCATCATGGGACAAAGGAAATTCAGGAGTCTCCTATATTGCTGTTGTGGTCTGTGGTCTGAAATGTTATTTTTCTTTTACTCATAGAATGGTTTCTGGGACACCATTTTTGGTCAGGATTTGTCATGATATACACAAAACTTTAGAATGGTGTTTGACATAGTAGTTATACTTTTAAGAATTTATCTAGGGAAATACTCAAAATCTCATATACTTAGATACTGGTTGATAGATGCAATGTCAATTTAATAATTTACTATAAAAAATGGAAGCAAATCAAATAGCCATTTGATAGAAGAGAGTTGGTTAAGTGAGTGGAGAAAGTACAATGGAATACTTTGCAGCCATTTAAATATTTTGGTAGACTAATAGAGTGATATTTTTAAAAAGCCTTACAATATATTAAGGAAAAGTAGGTTATAAAACAGCATGTAGGCTGTGATCCCAGGTTTTCTAAGGTTATATGTGTAAACCTGGATGGTAGTTTACCAAAATGTTAATTGTGTTTATTTAAGTGGTTAGATTACAGATGATTTTAAATTTTTTCTATTTTACAAATTATATGCAATGAATAGGTTTTTACTATTTTTATTATTATTTAAAGTTTATTTATTTTGAGAGAGAAAGAGTACATGCACATGTGAGCAGGGGAGGGAAGGGCAGAGAGAGAGGAAGAGAATTCCAGGCATACTCTATGCTGTTATCGTGGAGCCCAATGCAGGGCTCAGTCTCATAAACCATGAGATCATGACCTGAAATGAAACTAAGAGTTGGACACATAACCAGCTAAGCCACCCAGGTGCCCCTGAATATACCTTTTGTTAATCAGAAATTTTATTTCAAAAACACTTAGGAAAGATTTTGAATAATCACTTAGGCAAACACTTGTGAATTCAATTTTTTGGGGGGGAAGTTGTATATTCTTAGAAAAGAACAAAAAAACAAAGAGGTGAGAAATTTGGATTTTTATTATCTTTACACAGGAACAATACTTTCTATATATTCCTGTCAACAATTTGTATTAAAGGTATAGGTGTGATCCCCATTCAATTTTAATAAAAGTTCAAATGTCTGGTAGTCACCTCTGGCATTACCATCAGAATCCCTGGTTGGAGGTATAATTCATTTGTGCCTCTTAGGTCTGGCCCTTCCAGCAATCAGTTCCACCTTGTTGAGAGTTACAGATTTAAAAAAAATCACTGTAGTGTAATTGAAAATCATAGTTCCATTTCATTGTGTCTAATAAAACCTGATACTTTTGAAAAGTACCTTTTTTCAAAATCAGCAAATGAGTAAAAAGGAAGCAACTTCTCTATTTCTCAAAATATTATTTAAAAAGCACTTTATTGATTTGATAACACATTTTGTAAGTGGTATAGATTCATGTGTTTGTTGAAACACAATTAGTTGATATTGCCTAATGGTGACATTAGAGACATTAAAAAAAGAAAAAGACTGATCTGTTATCTGTTGACTTCCAGCAACATCCTGATTGGGGAGGAATTATTTTTCAGAGCTGGTGCCCTTTGGGGACAGCATCGCCTGGGGGTATTTCTTTCCCTCTGACTTCCCATGTATTCAGAACTCTTACGAGCAATTATAGGGTGTGTTGTGATGTTTTTTCCCCTTGTAAATAAAGAAGAAAATATTCTTATCCTGAGAGCCTATGAATAAAATGCTTTCCAACTTAATTGGCAAGAGCATTTAAAATTAAACGTAAAATAAAAATTCCCTATTGAGACATTAAATTTGCTGCTGCTTTTTTTTTTTTTTTTTTTTTTTTTTTTGCTTTAGTGTATTTCTAGTTCAGGTGGTCTGGCTAGGTCTTATCGAATGAAAACAAAAATAGGAGAGTGACTGAGAAAACATCTTTTCATGTCCAGATGATATTGATGATTGGAAATGTGTGTAAGCGAAAAGTCAGCCCACCCCTTTAACCTTCTCTCCCTGTTCTTCTTCCTCTAACTTTGGGGATGAAGAAGATCTCTTCAGTTTCCATGTGACGCATTCTTCTCTATACTACATCTCAGCATACCTTGTTTCCAACTGCCTTGGGCCTTTTCTGCTTTTGTTGATGGTCATGACCTAGAATGCTAGGAGAACTCTTCTCTTCCAAGTCTCATTGTTGTGGAGGGTGATGCCAAGGGCATGTTTACCCTGGTTATAGCTTGGTTTCCTACCATGCACCTTTCCAAAAGGAAGTGTGTGTGTGTGTGTGTGTGTGTGTGTGTGTGTGTGTGTGTGTGTGAGAGAGAGAGAGAGAGAGAGAGAGAGAGAGAGAGAGAGAGAGAGAGAGAAAGAAAGAGAAAGAGAGAGAGAGAAAGAGAGAGAGAGAGAGAGAGAGATTGATTGATTTTGTTAGATGTTAGATATCAGCAAGGAATAACTGGAAGAAAAATTTTGGTTGAGTAATTTGATAGTTGTATAAATTAAAAAAAAGGAAAACTTGAATGAAAGTTAAAACCTCTTATATGGCTGTCTCATCATTGATGCTCCTCAGTTCCTGGCCTCTACCTTTGTTGAAGTTCTTTCTCTGTTTTCTAGGAGGAATATTCTTTCAGCCTCCACCCTTTGTAGAGATATGTTTTACTCTAGGATTATGTACCACAGTTCATGCGACACAAGCCATGTCTAGCAACATGCGTTCCAATGTCTGAGTTTATCAGTTGAGAATAACACAATGGAAAGAGAGGGGGTGGGTGAAGAAATTTGGCACAGATAGCATGGGATGATGTTTGGCTTTCTAGGTTCCAACCCTTTCTGCCTCTCTTGGCTAATGTGGAGATTTGAATGTGCCTCCTCATTCTTCCAGAAGATTGCTAGTTAATTGAACCATGTTCCAAAAAACATACATATATAAATGTGTCCACCCCCATACCAAACAGTAACTCTAAGAGATAATAATCTAAATCAATATTAGATTAGTGAGGACTCAAATTTCAAATTAAGTAAAAATAAAAAAACAAATCTCGCTAAGCTTTCTCTCATACTCTTACCTCAGACCTTTGCCATAAGCAAGAATGTTTCAAAAAAAAAAAAAAACAAAAAAACGCAACAGAGAAGAGGAGCCCATGATTGATATAAAAATACTGCCAAAGAGAAAGTCCACTTGAGTAAAAATCCTTAAAATGTTTCCAGTTTGACTCATGAGGAAAAACCCGACTATACACTGTATAAAAGAGACAGACCTGAAATAGAATAATTAAGAAAGACTAAAAATCAGTGGGAGAGACTATTTTGCTGCAGCTTATGTCAGCTGTTTTCCCCACGCCCACCATGCCCAACAGTATAGTGTGCTTTTGCTCAGCCATTCCATTCCCCTCTTCCCTTTCTTGGCCACTCAGCTATGTCCAGGATAGTGGGCTCTTAGAATTTGGTAGCTTCCTCTGAAACTAATGTGTATAGCAGTGTCTAAAAGAAAGATTCTGTCTTCAGGAGAAGAGAGAAGTATTAGATAATACAGATAATAAATTTTTTTCTGGAAATTGTGTTTCAGTACTGTGTCTGATTTTTTTCTTTTTTTTTTTTAAGTTTTAGTTTTAATCTCTGCACACAACTTGGGGCTCAAACTCATAACCCTGAGATCAAGAGTTGTATGTTCTCCCAACTGAGCCAGCCAGGGACCCCTCTCTGATTTTCTTATTTTTGCTAAATTGGTAATTGTTTTAAAGTGATTTGCTGCATGAGCAATAGGAGTATAAAAAAGTTGATTAATAGGTAATGAAACTGTTTAGAACAGTGCTATCCAACAGACATGTAAGCCACAAATGTGAGCTGTATGTAATATTACATTTAAAATTTTCCAGGTACCACATTAAAAAAGTAAACAAATAGGTGAAATTAGTTTAATAATACATCTTATTTAATCCAGTTCCTCTAAACTACATCATTTCAACATGTAATCAATATAGAAAGTATAAATGAGTTACTTTATATTCTTTTCTCATTATTCTTCAATATTCAGTTTGTATTTACACTTACAGCATATCCCAATTCAGCCTAGCTTCATTTTGAGTGTTTGGTTGTATTGGACAGTTCAAATCTAGAGAAAAGGTTAGTTCTGGACATTTTAATATAATGAATGAAAAATAATACTTTAAATATAAAGTGTTTATGTATATGGTAATAACATTTATACTTTTTGGCCTAGGTAAAGTATGCCCCTTTTAATGCTTTTATTGTGTGCTTTTATACATTAATAATACATATTTAAAAATGGAGTCTAATTATTAGCTTGGCCTGTAGCCAAATATTAATGCTACTTTCTTTTAATTTTGAAATAAATTCACCACATTCCTTGGCTTCCTTGGATCTCTGTTTTTGTTTTTTGTTTTTTGTTTTGTTTTGTTTTGTTTTTTAGAGGGTAGGAGAGAGAGAGAGGGGCAGAAGGCAAGAGAGAAAGAGAATATTAAGCAGGCTCAAGCTCAATGTGGAGTGTGATGCAGGGCTCAATCCGACAAGGCTAGAATCATGACCTGAGCCAAAATCAAGAGTTGGACACTAAACTGACTGAGCCACCCAGGTGCCCCATGGATTTCTATTTTAATGTCTTCATTGTACATTCCTTTTCTGGACATTTAAAACAAAATAGCAACATCTCCCATTTTCCCCATCCCTTTTGACAATTCCTATGTTCTTTACATTGCTTTAGTTATTTTTCTGTAATTCCTGTAACACTGGTTGTATCATATATACTTTAAAAATGGCTTAATTTCTTTCTCTACCAACCTCCCCCCCCCCCCCCCAAACACACACAGTTTTTGAGCTGTTAGGGCAACAGGTTTGTTGCATTCACTTCTAAATCACTAGGGGCACCTGGGGGGCTCAGTTGGTTGAGTGTCTGAATTTGACTCAGGTCATAGTCTTATGGTTTGTAAGTTTGAGCCCCAGATTGGGCTCACTGCTGTCGGTACAGAGCCTGCATCAGATCCTCTGTCCCCTTCTCTCTCTGCCTCTCCCCCGCTCCCATATTGTCCCATAGGAAGCAAAAAGTGACCCACATACCTTCTGCATTCACCATACTGAAGCAGCATCTTTTCATTGGTTCAATTTAAAGCAGTCACACCTACTTCCCTAACAGCAGAACATTTATAATGTTCAGTAGGGCACTTTAGGAAATGTTTTCTCTGCCTCTGTAATCTGTAAGATATTAGAGAGTCGGTAGTATAACATTCTTTAAATGTTTGGTAGAATTCACCAGTAAAACCATCTGGGCCTAGTGTTCTTGAGAGATGATTAATTATTCAGTTTCTTTAGCTGAAAGAAGAATATTGTCTATTTCTCCTTGTGTACATTTTGTCATTTGTGTCTTTCAAGGATTGGTCCATTTCATCCAAGTTACCAAATCTGTGGGCATGGAGTTGTTGAAGATATTCCTTTATTATCCTTTTGATATCCACAGCATCAGTAGTAATGGCCCCTTCTTGATTTCTGATGGTGGTAATTTGTGTTAACTCTTTTTCCTTGCTTAGCCTAGCTAGGTTTATGAATTTGATCTTTTCAAAGAGCCAGCTTTTAGTTTTGACTTTAAAAATTGATTTTCTGTTTTTAGTTTCATTGATTTCTGTTCAGATTTTTATTATGTCTGTTCTTTTGTTTGCTCCAGACTGAAATTGCTCTTCTTTCTTTAGTTTCCTAAGGTGGAAGCTTAGGTTATTGATTCTTGGTCTTTCTTTTTTAACATATATATTTAGTGGTATAAATTCCCCTCTAATCACTCCTTTTGTTGTAACCTACGTATGTTGGTAAGTTGTAGTTTCATTTACATGCCATTAAAATATTTTAAGTTTTACTTGCAACATCTTTAAAAAATTTTTTTTAAATGTTTATTCATATTTGATAGAGAGGCAGAGCATGAGTTGGGGAGGGACAGAGACAGAGGGCGACACAGGATCAGAAGCAGGCTCCAGGCTCTGAGATGTAAGCACAGAGCCTGATGCAGGGCTTGAACCCATGAACTGCGAGATGATGACCTAAGCCAAAGTTGGCTGCTTAACTGACTGAGCCACCAAGGCACCCCTGCAACATTATCTGACACATGGATTTCTAAGAAGTGTGTTGTCTAATTTTCAGCTATCTTTGTTATTGATCTGTAGTTTGATTCTGTTATGTCTGAGAATATAACTTGTATGCTTTCTATTCTGTGAACTTTTGTTAGACTTCAAAAGTGGCCTATTACCATGAATATTCCATATGACTTCGAGAAGAATGTATTTTGCTATTGTCGAATGGAGTAGTCTATAAATGGCAGACCAAATTATTAGATAGAACTATGTTCTTACTGACTTTCTGCAATAGGACATTTTACTTTTTAAATTTCTTAAAAGTTTAGTTTATTTTTTATTTTAATATTTTTAAAATTTCATTGTTTTGAATTTTTTAAAACATTTTTATTTGAGAGACAGAGAAACACAGAGCCTGAGCAGGAGAGGGGGAGAGAGAGAGGGAGACACAGAATCTGAAGCAGGCTCCAGGCTCTGAGCCATCAGCACAGAGCCTGATGCGGGGCTTGAACTCACAAACCTCAAGATCACGACCTGAGCTGAAGTTGAGCACTTAACCGACTGAGCCACCCAGGCGCCCCTTATTTTTTTTAATTTTAGAAAGAGAGGGAGCGCAAGCAGGAGAAGGGAGGAGAGAGAGAGAGAGAGAGAGAAAGAGAGAGAATCTTAAGTAGGCTCCACATTCAGCATGGAGCCTGACATGGGGCTTGATAGCACAACACTGGGATCATGACCTGAGCTGAAATCAAGAGCAGGATGCTCAATTGACTGAGCCACTCAGTCTCCTTTATGGGACACTTTAAAAGTAGCTGCTTCTGAGCACTACAAGGGACTCAGTGGTTTAAAAGTATGAGAGCCATTTTTGAAAGTGGTTAATTTATGAGTTGAAAACATCAGAGGTATTGTACACTAAGGATACTTACAACGAATGTGTGTGCTGTTTGACCTATTCATGGGTGTATGATGTACTTACTTACCCTTAAGAGCTGTTTGTTGTGAGTATGTATATAATGATACCATTTTAAAAATGTAAAATGGGTTTATACATGTCCATACACAAATGGATAGTGAAAAGAGAAGAATTTACATCAAAATATTGACTGCAGTTATAACCCCTGGGTCTTGGGATTACAAGCGTTTTAAGTTTTTCTTCTTTACACTTCCCTATAGTTTGTAAATCTCCATGCTGATTATGTGTGGAATTGTTACTTTTCAAAAAAGGACAAAAAGTTCATTATGGTTTGTTGAGATTTGATACCATGTCATGTGTGGAATGAACCTAAGGAGTGGATATTATGAGTAAAATTTCTGTGAATAAGCATTTTGATGGCCAGTGCTTTGTTATCCATAGTAGTCAGGGAAGAGTTGAAATGGAAGAGTTAATTAAAATCCTGTCTATAATTCCTGCCCCCTTTTTTGAAGCCATTATTGTCACCTGGTTGGTTCACCAAACCTTTGTAACTTCAAAATAAGGCAAAGACAGTGGAATGATTGAAATTTCACCATGTCTAATAGGGCTGCAAAAGGTTGGCCTTGGGGTAAAATGGGCACTGACCACAAATAATAAATATGTCCCGTAATTGATTCCTGAGTATTGACAGCTTAATTTATTTATTTTGCAAAGGAATGTGAGCTTTTGGAATGCATAAATCTAGAATATTGGTAGGTAAGTATTAAGGTCAAATTTAAAAAATTTCTCCCCCAATCTGAGCTATAAGTGAGAGTGTGTAGAAAAAGAGACACGGGTAAATGCATAGTAATATTTTATTTCTGAAATAATTGGTCTGACTTCTGTTTTTGAGTCACCCTGCCCCCCAGTATCTGGCAAGTAGTAGGTACACGTAATATGTTCCTCATTTACCAAGTACTAAATTTCATAGATCCCCTGTACTATTATGAAAACCCTGAAGTTGTATTTGTGTAACAAACCAGGAAATGGTGTCATACATGGCTGGGTTTCCTTGTCTGATTTTGTGTTAGGTCAAATACTAAGAACAGTAGGGAATTTCAACTGAATGGGTGGACTCAGAGAAATTAGCCTCCTCATTCATTTTTCCTTTAATATTTAGTAAGAGACCTCCATATAGGTTCTTTATTTGAACACAGAACTTACTATGAAGTTAATTCTTTGCATCTTAGAATCCAGTTAGGAGTCTTATGTGTTCAATAGCTTTGGTCCTGGGTTAACTTTCCCAATAAAACTTTATTTGTAAAAATGGTTTGGGGTTAACTTTGAATATATACAGTTCTCAATGGGAAGAGGGTAGAACAGTCTTACTAAATAAGCCAGAAATGGTAGACTACATTTAAGGTAATGTAGTTTCAGTGTTTTATGCATCAAAGATAACTTGAACCAGGCTTCTATATTTGTGACTAATTATTTGTAGAAGGACTTCTATGATCTTCTTTACCCCATTCATTTATTTAGAAAATTTAAGAAAATTTTAGATTGTCAATGCAGTACCTGTTACAATTTTAAAAATTAAAAACCAAAAACAGTGGTCTCCTGTGCCACTCTTCCTTACCTTATTCTGCTCCCCAGTAACTACTTTTAGTTATTCTTACTTAAATCTTCTATTTGCTGTTGTATCATATAAATAATCTATTTATACTAGGTATTTTTTATTTACTAATTTAAAAGACTTTATTGACTAATAATTATTAACTGGGAATTTAGCTTTTTTACATTTTTATTGTTCTCTATTTGTTTTCCAATGTAGTTCAATTGATACTTAGACATGAACCAGTAGTGTTTATGACATTATCACTGTGTATGATTCTATTTAATTTTACATGTTTCATAATGAGTAATATATGCTTAGTTATTATAGTGCCCAAGAACTATCACAATTATTAAAAACCCTAATTTATCTGTTCTTTAAATACTGAGTGTTCTCTGTGTCTTAGGTTTAGTGCCAGGTGTTAGGGAAATATAATGAAAAATTCATTTCTGTTCTGAAAGAATCCAAGATCTTGCTTGTGAAAGAGAAGATGCAAAAGTAATAATAGAGGTATACAAAATGCTAAGGAATCCAAGAAAAAGTGGGACTTTACCTTGTCTGGCTAGCAAATTCTTCCTGGGATAGATAGTTCTAGAAATGAGTCCTAAAGGAGGTAGGGATTGTCCAGATACACAGAATGGAGGGAGCTTTACTGACACCTTGTTAGTGGAGGGAGAGAACACCACTTCATTTTCTTTTGTATTCTGCACACTAGCAGAACTGGACATGATCTAAATTCATGGTACAGACATGTGAGCCTAACCTTGTTATACTTTTAGATGAAGCCAAACCCTTATCTTGATTTCATCGCTGTACAAATGTTTATAGAAATATCACTTCGAATAGAATTCTTGTGCTATTTCTGTATTATGTAAACAGACCTGCAAATAGGTCAGCCTTGAATAATGCCACTGAAGTAGGTCTAGCCAAAGCCAAACCTGGATACAGATAGGAACGTCATGAGCAGTGAACCCCTGGTTTCTCCAGTGTCTTATTCATTTTTTGTACTTGGTATGGTGCCTGGAGTATAACTGACATTAAATGTGTGTTGAACTAAATCGATAAAAGAAAAGGCTATTCGGGTCTGAGTTTAGTTTCAGGTGAGTAAGAGTTTATAATGTCTAGTTAGAAGATAAAGTGAGAATATAAGAAGATGGGGACTTTATCTTGCAAGTTGGATCATAAATGTGTTTTTATAAAACCAAAGGATAGTACTATTGTCATAGTTTTTATATTTTTTTGTTTTTACTAGGGATTATTTTGTGTTTTGTCAGATTTCTTCCATCTATTAAGCATGTTGTGACTTAGATTATTCAAGGACAAAAGGTGCTTTTCCCCCACCTGGGAACTTTGGAATATTTTGTTTTGAATCATTATTTGAGAGTTTTCATTCTGTGTAAAATGATCAAATGACTTAAATTGTTGGTCTCAGAAACATAATTTGCAACTGGAATTTATTGCAGTTAATGAAAATAGTTGCGATCATATCCCAGCTCTTCGTCCACCTCTGTCGTTTTCTGCACTGTCATTGCTACAGTAAACCAGTTGGAGTACCTTGTAATAGTGGAACCTTCCAAACACACAAAATGGAATAGTACAGCAGATACTCATGTACCCATCATCTAGCAGTGACCATCATCAGCTCTGCTTTTGGAAGTTGTGGGCTCAGTTAACAGAATGAAAAGCATGTCTGCTTGTCTGGTGTGTGTGTGTGTGTGTGTGTGTGTGTGTGTGTGTGCGCATGTGTGTTCATTCCAGGGATTCAAGCATGTGTGTGTGTGTGTTTCCATGGAGTCTGTCAGGCATGTGTGTGTGTTCCATGGAGTATATCAGGCGTGTGTATGTGCGCGCGCGCACGTGCCATGGAGTGTGTGAAGCACATGTAATCAGGAGTTGGTCTTATTCTTTTAAAGTGAGTCTTCAGTAAGACCATAGGATCATGAAATTTTAGATTTGGAAAAGGTTCCTTTAGTGTTAATTTTTAGTTAGACATCACACATCTCTTATCAAGGCTGATATTTTTGGTAATTATATACTTAAACTCTTTCTCGTGGGTGCTAAAAATAGTTGATATACCTTCTGCAAATGATAGTCTCCCCCAGCCTCTAATCAGTTGTTGTTTTTCTTTTTTTTTTTTTTTAATTTTTTTTTCAACGTTTTTTATTTATTTTTGGGACAGAGAGAGACAGAGCATGAACGGGGGAGGGGCAGAGAGAGAGGGAGACACAGAATCGGAAACAGGCTCCAGGCTCCGAGCCATCAGCCCAGAGCCTGACGCGGGGCTCGAACTCACGGACCGCGAGATCGTGACCTGGCTGAAGTTGGAGGCTTAACCAACTGCGCCACCCAGGCGCCCCCAGTTGTTGTTTTTCTTAAACTCTAGATGTTTTCTCCATCTCAATGGAAGAAAGCCACGCTTGTAACTCTTCCTAAATAGTCTCTTGCCTTTATCATTTTAGTACTCCTGCCTTTCCTCTCTTGATACTTGGGTACAACTTTTTTTTCCCTTTCTTTCTACTTTTCCCCCCTAATCTATCACAAATCATCTGAATGGCTATTTTCTGCTTGATACTCAAAACCGAAATTAAAAAGTTTATGTAGAAATACTTAATCTTTACAATTATCTTGGCTATCTTCAAAATGAGTCTATAGAATAAGTCATGAGAAACCTGCTTTAACATGCCGAGTATTTATTTTGAACATGAGGGCGGTTGGTTTTTCCCGGCTGTACGTTCCTGTACTCGATTGACATTTCTCTTGAAGCTACATACAGGGGTTGGAGGGGAACTTACCTTGAGCAGAGGGTATAATCTTTGGTGAAGGAGTTACAAGTAGTTTTTGCTACATTAACAGGGAATGGTAAAGTTAAAGTTCCACTTAAATTTTAGTTCTTTAAAAGAAATAAAACATATATATAAGGTGGGAAATAGCAGATATCTTAACTCAGATGCCTAAATCTCATTCAAAAGGGCATGTAAAAGGCCCCCTATTTGTTCTGATTAAAAGATAGAAAAAGACCATGGTCTATTTTGACAATAAATGCGTTCTTTCACTTATATTAGAAAAAAATTGTAATGGGGTGCCTGGGTGGCTCAGTCGGTTAAACCTCCAACATTGGCTCGGGTTATGATCTCACGGCTCGTGAGTTCAAGCCCCGCGTTGGGCTGTATGCTGACAGTTCAGAGGCTGGAGCCTGCTTTGGGTTCTGTGTCTCGCTCTCTCTCTGCCCCTCCCCTGCTTACACTATGTCTGTCTCTTTCTCTCTCTCAAAAATAAATAAACATTAAAAAACTATATGAAAAAATTGTAAGCCATACTTTGACATTATAAAGGTATTTCTTAAGATTAAAAAACCAAGATTTTAACATTTAAAATTTTGTTCTCACATGCAGTCAACGTTTTTGGTGGATGCTTTGGACTAATGTAAATGGAGTAAACTTTGGTAGGTTCCTTGCAACTTCAGCCAAATATCCCCACTTTGAGAAAAAAAAATGATGCGGTTATTTTACAGGAAATACTGTATAGGACTGTGGTTTATATAAAGGAAATGCCCACCAAGAAACTAAAATACTGTCAGTACTTAATGGTGTACTTTATGCTTGTGGTAAAAATGAGCTGGTATAAATAAGCATTCCTCCTAGATTTTATGTTCAGAATTAATTCTCATACACACTAATGTAGACCATGGTAGTGACTTTGTATTTTTATATGGCTTACTAACAATGCAGCTAGGAGAGGAGACCACATAAAAGCTTATGTAAATAATAGGAACAGATGGTTGAGGGACAATTGTTTGACTTTGACAGTATCACATAATGAGTCAACCCAGATTTAAAACACAATAGTGCTGTAGTAAGCAGCATGGTCACCCTTTTCATTTGCTCTGGAGACTAGCAGTTGATTTATAATTGCCCTATTGTAATTCTTTTCACAAATCATTTAGTCTGTTTTACTAACATTTCTCTGTGTAATTGGCTCATCATGGCAGATGGATCCCTGCTGGAAGGGACAGCATAGGGTGCCTGCTGCTCTCCAGCATCTACAATTTGTGATGCGAGAAGCTGCCTGTTAGAATTCTTAGTGTGTACACACCTGTGTAAAATAGGGTTGAGAGGAGCTTTGGAACTGATGTGTTCCAGACATTTAATTTTGCAGATGTATTCCAGAGAGGTAAACTTATGTTTCCAAGATTGCTCATTGTGGTAAGGAGAGTAATGGCCTCCCAACGTTCATGTCCTAATACCTGGAAACTGTGAACATATTACCATACATGGCAAAAGGGATTGTGCAGATATGATTAAGGATCTTGAGACAGGAAGATTATTTTGGTTTATCTGTGGGGGTGCAGTATGATCACATAGGTCCTTAAAAGCAAAGAATCTTTCCCATGTGGGTCAGAGAAATGCAACATTGCTGACTTTGAAGATGGAAGAAGAGGGCCTTGAGCCAAAGAAGGTGAGCAGCCTCTAGAAGCTGGAGAGGACAAGGTCATGGACTCTAGAAAGGACTACTGCCTTGCTGACATCTTGAACTTGGTCCAGTGAGACCCATGTTGAATTTCTGACCTACAGAAATGTAAGGTAATAAATCTGTCTTGTTTTAAGCCACTAAGTTTGTGGTAATTTCTTAGAACAGTTATAGAAAACTAATAAACTCACCAAATTAGGGATAAAACAGTCTAGAACCTGGACCTTCTGCCTTACTGTTCAACTCTTTTCTCAAGTGATAAGGTCCTAATATATCATTGAATCATGTACTCCTGAAGAGCAGAAACTGCTCTTTGTCCCCAAGATTTAATCAAGGATTAGGCAAGTGGAAGCCACTCAAAGTGCTTGGACCACATGCTGCAGAGGGAAACTAAATGGCAATGAATCCTGCCGCACTGTTTAATTCTCCAAACTCACCCACACCTTTTTGCTTTAGGAGTATCTAGAGCTCTGCTCTGAGTACCCGTGGTTTGTGACTGCCTGTCTTGAGGTGTGTCCAATCTAGTTTTGTCTTAAATCCCATGTTCCAGATAATCTGTGGATGGATATACAGTTGTGAACCAGTCTAGAACCCTCAGTTTGTCTAGAACAGAGTGGCCATGAATAAATGTGAAATAAATTCAAGATATTAAAAACTTCTAGCTTTCTTTTGCATTTTGATTCTGACTTGCCATTAGGTTCTTGAAATTTAGTCATTGACAGAAATAATAAGAGTATCTCAAAATCAGTGAAAAAAATATAATATTTGATAAGGCCAAGTACATTTCCCCTGGAAACCTAATCCAGGGACTTCAAATATGTTTCATCTCCTCTGCCAAGTATAATCTGTTGGTAATAGCTCTCTGGAGCACTGTTGAAAGGATTCTGTGGCCATGTCCTTGATCAAGTAAGAGGAGTTCTTGGATCATGACTGATTTGGACAGCTGGGGTAATACTAATTTACTTCCTAGTGATTTCTCTCCAGATATCCATCAGTTCTTTAATCATTTCTTGGGTGTGATTTTTTTTTTTAGCCAGTTATAAATCCAATCAATGAACTGCATCCCACCCTCATTTCTTCATTGGGTCTGGATGGGTGGATAGATCCTGACTGGTGTGATGACAGTTTGACAATGTGAAGTACAGGGAGTACAAACTTCATTTTTAGGTTAGTTCTATAAACTCACACCTAGTGAATAGAGACGGGGCTTTGAAAGAAGCCAAGATGAGTGAATGGCAAATAGTGCTTTTCTTTCCATTCATACCTATAGCAGGCAGTTTGTTCATTTTCTCTTTCTTAGTCATGACAAATTTTATTTTGCTTCGAGAAGCCTTGACTGGTTGTCATCTGGACGATTCAGAATAGAAAAAACTGGATAAAGCTAAAGATATATTTGTATTAAAACACTGGAGAGAAGACAAGAAATATGTGAAAGGTTATATATGAGATTTGTAGTATAAAATTGTAGGTCATTAATAATTTTTACTAAAGATTTTTTGGTAAGATTTATAGAGCAAATGGTAATTACAATGAAAACCTTAACATTTTTAACACAAAATCTAGAACAAAGTGATAATACTTAGTGTTTAGATACTGTTTTTATCTGCTTTAAAAAAACAGATCCAGGATGGCATCATGCCCTTTACTTTCCATTTGTTGCCTTTTTTTATATTAATACTGGTTTCAGATCCTGTTGGGAAGATGAATTTGATTAATACAACACCATCTCAAAGACTTCACCTTCATGGCCTCTGTAACAAGGCCTTTAGTGAGAGCACTTTGGCTGGAATGATCAGTTGACCTGTCTGTTAAGCATCATAAAGCTTAAGTGCCCAGAAGAGCCCTTGACTTCTCACTAAAATTGGAAGGAGATTCCCACTGAGCATCATTCACATAACATCAATCAGCAGGTTGTTTGTAGAGTTGCAGCAGGCTAGGGCGCTAATGAAAAGACCACCTTATGTCTTGTGTGGCATTTTGAGGTTTTCTGGACACTTGCACTGAGATGATTGCATTGAGCCCCACTGTGGACCGTTAGGCAGAAGGGCTCATATTCTCACTATCTTGGTTTACAAATAAAACTCAGAAGGGTTAATGATTCTCTAAGGCTAGTAAGCAGTGGGGAAGAGAAACAAATATTCAGCCTTAAGCGTGTAAATTACAATTACATTTGAAAATCTAACATTTATACCATTGAAACTTCTTAAGGTAAAACCACTAATCTTAAGACAGCAACAAGGTAAACATTTACAACTAGAGAGCCTGTTAACACTAATTTCCCATTTAATCAAGAGGATATATGTCTTGTATTTTCTTCTATGATTGTTGCTATTGGGTAGAGAGATCGACAATTTCTTTTCTTCCAGCTTGTCTATTATAACCGGCTTGTGCAGACATGAACATAATTTACAGCAGTGTAAAGCAGTGTGTTTTAGGTTATCTCTGCCTTTCTTAGGACACCTAAGTCCCAGCAGGGAAGGGTCAGCCTTTTGTCAAGAAGAATGGGGAGAGAGATCTGGGTAGCAGATGACATTTAAGTGAGCTTTGAAAGGTGACAGATTTAGACTGACAGACATTTTGTGGAAAGCTATTTTATTTTGATGGAGAATAATAGAATTCTATTTGGGCAAAGGCACTGAGGTGGAAAAAGTCAAAGTGCTGTGGATAAAACAGACTAATTTGACAGAATGGGAAGATTTCTGTAGGAGAGTAGTTATAATTATTCATACGGGAATGAGAAAGTGCTGGATTTTTCTCTATCCTGAATCTTCCTGTATCACCTTCCTCCTCAGTCTATTAAGAATAGGCTGTAGAAGATGTTTCTACTAGGGTATTGTATTGGAAATTAATCGTGGTGTTTTGTCAAGGGTAATTCTATGGATTCTCATTTTTCTTTTTATCTGTTTTGTTGTTTTTCTCCCCTTCTATCATTTTTTTTTTTTAGAAACCTTAAAACCTACAGAAAAGTCACATAAGTAAGCAATGACCACCTATTGTGATAAGCTTGATGCTGTTCACTACATGGCCAATCTAGACTGACCTGTCTGTATGCAGTAGCCCTGCCTTTTTTCAAACTATCTAGATCAAGGATCAGCAAACTTTTCCTGTGGAAGATAAGGTAGTAAATATTTTAGGCTTTTGGACCATCTAGTCTCTATTACAACTACTCAAATCTACCATTGTAGTAGGAAAGCTCCCTTAGGCAGTACACACTGAGCATGGCTTTAGTTCAGTAAAAGTTTATTTACAAAAAGAGGGAAAAGGGGGAGTGGGAGCTCTCTGGTATCTCTTCTTATAAGGACATTAATCCTGTTCTATCAGAACCTCACTCTTAGGACTTTATTTAACTTTTGTTGCTTCCTTAGAGGCCCCATCTCTAAATACAGCTATGCAGCCACATTGGTGTTAGGGCTTCACAATCAGAGTTTTGTGCAAGGGGACCACAACTACCTGGTCCATAACAGACATTTTCTTGGCTTTCCTTCTCCCTCCCTGGTCATTCCTCGTCTCTCTTCTTGGCTTCTGTTCTGATCTCTAAAATTTGGAGTTTCTCAGGCTTTATTCTAAGCCCTTTTCTTTTTTCATGCTACACAGCCCACTAGTGCAGTTTCCTCCATCCCCATGGCTTCACTTGCCATCTCTACAGACATTGTCCTGGATTTAATCTCCAGCCTGTGCCACTTCTCAAAGCACCAGATTTACTCCCAATGTATGTCTCATATGATCTCAAAGTTAGTATGTCCAAAACAGAACTCTTAATTCCAGAATCTCTGTGGATACTCCTCCCCCACCCCCCTACACCAGTCTTAGGAAATGGCACCATTAGCTGCAGTTTCCATAATTATTTCCCATACCACTCCATATAAGCAAGTTGGGCTGATTTATCTCTAAGATTCGTTTTGGATTTACTTCAGCTTTCTCCAGTTCTTTTGTACTTCTGGGTACTTTCTCATCAACTGGATCTCAGATAACAGATTAATTATCTTCCTTGACTTTCCAGGCTAAATAGTCCCCGCGAATCCCCCTTTCTTTCTTTCTTTCTTTCTTTCTTTCTTTCTTTCTTTCTTTCTTTCTTTCTTTCTTTCTTTCTTTTTTTTTTTTGTCGTCATAGCATCTAAAATGCTATGGTTTATTTTTTTGTTTCACCTTTTTTTTTGTCTCCTCCATTGAGAATGTCACCTTAAGGAGACCTCTGCACCTTGTTAGCCTCATTCTTCAGTATATGCACCTTTAGAAAGGTGCTCAGTGTGCAGTAGGTACCCCCCAAAACTAATTATTATAGAAGGAATGAGTCTCATATTGCTACCAGCTTAGTCCAAGTCAACATCATCTGTCTTTTGCTTGGACCATTAGAATAGCCCCCTAACTTTAGTTTTCCTACTTCAGCTTGTGCCTTCCTCTAGTCCATCTCCATAAAGCAGACAATGTGATCGTCTAAAAGTGCATCTCAAGCCATGGTCTCCACACCTGGAAGCTTTTCAGTGGCTTCTCCATGAATGATGTGGCTCCTGCATACCCCTCCAACCTCATGTCACTTCCTCTCATCTACTCTGTGCTGGCTGCCATTTCCTGGAACACACCAGTCACTCTGTCCCAACTTTGGGTCTTTGCACTTGCTAGTCCTCTTTCTGGAACATTCTTCTCTAGAGGAATGTCTGGCCCCTTCTCTTTGAAGCTTCCTGTCACAGTTCAAATGTCATCTCATCAGAGAGGCCCCCTCTGAGTTGGGTTTTTCATCCTTCACTAATGTGGCATCAAGAAAATTTTCTTTGCAGCACTAAGTATTATCTATAATTATTTCATATTTTTATTATCTTTCTTTCCTTGGTTTGATGAGGATAGGACATTGTCTCCTTATTCTTGATTGTATCTTAGTGCCTATCACACTTCCTGGCAATCCATGATTATTTGAAAAATCAGTGAATATAGGTATGATGACATTTATATTTCTTTTTAGGTATCTGAAAGCACTTTGTCTTCAGAATTTTGTCTTCTAAGGGCATAATCACGGAGATGATTACTTCAAGGAACTTGAATGCTAAGATTAGTAATGCCTTCTCTTAGTTTTTTATCTGTAGTAAGTCTAAAGTGGAAGATTGTTTGTTTATATTTTATTTCTCCAGAGACTGCTTTGTGAGTCAGAGAGGTGCCTCCAACACATGACTTATACAACACAGTGGAATTATACTAACTGCCTTTTCATGCCTTTAGTCATCTAAGTCATTAGGAAGTTTGCATTGTTTTCTTTCTTTTATGTAGGTATTAAGGAGCACCTGCCCCTGACTGCAAATTTAAAAGAAACCAAACTACTGTTTCTTTAAGTATATTGGATTGGAAAGATTTTTAAAAATTGGTTATCAGAGAAATGAAGGTCAGATATTTTTGTCTGGCAACCCCAGACTTGAGAAAAGGACAAGGCAGTTGTTGTTATCACTGTTGTCATAGAGTTTAATCCTACAATCATCACACTTCCCTGTTGATAAAACAGTTTAGAGGAAGTACTTGGGGCTGTGTGTGTGTGTGTGTGTGTGTGTGTGTATGTATATATATATTTTAAGGCACTACAGAAAGTCATGTAACAAATTCCCCCACCCTCATGTTTTTCCACTTAAAACTTAAAAAAGATATTTCCATTACTCTGAAAAGTAGAATTTGAGGCATCCGTGTTCTTCTCATCAAAATTTAAGAGGTATTAACATTTTGTTATATTTGTTTCATATCATTTTTGTTCTTTTTTTCTATAAATATGTTACATATGCAGCTAAATATTGGATACTATGCATGATTTTTATTCTTTTCCTCTTTTGAGTTGAATATATATATATGTCTGTCTGTGTCTGCATTCAATCTGTGTGATACCAAGAAAAGAAATAGTACATTTGTAGGAAGTTGATAGTAATATATTTTATGTATTTTTAAAAATATTTTTTATGTTTTATTTGAGAGAGAGAGAGAGACAGACAGACAGACAGACAGACACAGCATGAGCAGGGGAAGGACAGAGAGAGGGAGACAAAGAATCTGAAGACAGGCTCTAGGATCTGAGATGTCAGTATACAGCCCAACTAGGGGTTCAAACCCAGGAACCATGAGATCATGACCTGCTCCGAAGCTGGACGCCCAACCAACTGAGCCACCCAGGCACTCTGATAGTAATACATTTTAAAGGAGAAAGCTGGAAAGTTAAACTGTTACACACAAAATATTTAGTTTCTTTGAAGTATGTTTTGCTAGTTCATTGGAGACTTGTATCAAAGGCGCAGGAAAGTTCATAGCCTATTTTGTTCCCCAAACTTGAGTTAAAAACAGATTATAACTAATATTTAAGGTTAAAAAAAAAAACAGAAAAAACTACAGGATAATAAGTTATTTTTTTCTCTCTTTTTCTTTTTTTTAGACAATTTTGGTGTTAGAAAATGTAACTGAACATAGCTCCATTATACATGTTGATTGAAAGAATCAAACTTCTTGGGGAAGTCAGGCACTTGACTGGAGGTTTATATAGTAAACTCCTTTTTAATTTTCTCCCTAATGAGAGTAAGTTTGCAAGAGTGCGGGGTCACAAAGGAGACTGAAGAACAGCTTGCCAGGAGACCTGGCTTCTTGGGAGTGTCCTCAGCCTTCACCTGTGTTGTATTGTTTTATATTTTAACTGCTTATGCATTCATAAATGTTAGTTATACTGTGTATGTTTAAAAATGTTTTGTTTATATTTTGAGAGAGAGAGACAGGCAGGGAGAGACAGAGACAGAATCTGAAGCAGGCTCCAGGCTCCAAGCTGTCAGTACAGAGCCTGACGCCAGGCTCGAACTCATGGATGGTAAGATCATGACCTGAGCCGAAGTCAGACGCTTGACCAACTGAGCCTTCCAGGCCCCCCTGTTTTAGATACATATGTTATTTACATAATGACACAGTTTAACCTATGTTTTTAGAAACGTTTTTGAGATGAGTCCTGGTGGTATTTATAGTTCTCATATATTATTTTAATGGCTGTAGATAATACCAATATAGAATATATCAGTTTGTTTTTCTGGTCTTCCTTCCTTCCTTCCTTCAAAGGAAGCAAATAAACTTGTGTCTGTCTGTGTGATTCCTCAGTAGTTATTACTGAAAGCGTGGTCAGCATTTTATGGTAAAAAAACGCTCTGGATGCATTTCCACTAAACCTAATTGAGGAGAATACATTTGAGAGAATGCAGCTTTGTTCCAGATGGATCCTGATTGATTGGTGTTGGGCCCGTGGAGACTATGAGATTAAACAGGGAGGTGGATGTTGTTTCCTCTGGGAGACTTGCCTTAGGGTGTGTCTATAATCTACTAAACCAAGACAGCATTCACATCAGCTCTGAGTGAGGGTTTCTTCTATCACAAGGTCCAGATGAACCTGCCCGGCTCTCCTCATCCCTACAACTTGGCCCAGTGGGAACCTGATCAGAGAAGTTGGCCTTGTCAGGAGTTCCCCCTGTGCCGTTTAATGACCAGTGTGTCCCCTGCTATCCTTTCTGAATTAATTGCCTCTGTGTGAATGGTGTTTAGAGTTGTGGGGTGGCCCTTGGGGATTTGGTCTCCTAAGTCTTTAGTTGTCAGATGGAATTGTGAAGTTGAGTCCAGAGAGTGAACTCAGAGCAATAAATTGCATTTGTTTTGTTTCTGAAAGCCATTGCCAATATGTGAGGTTTTTGCCTTTTCCTTTTTTCCCTCGCCCTTCTTTAGTTTTTGGCCCTGGCCCAGCAATAGGTTTGTGGTAGCTCTGAGAGTGATTGTCCTGTCCTGTGGTGAGTGCCTTCTTATGTTCCGCCAGCCATTTGAGAAGTGTTCTTCTGGTCTCCTCATCCTCTGCCTGAGGAAGCGTGTCCTTTCTTATTATCCGGGCCATTGCAGCGGTCACTTGCCTGGCCTCCCTAATTCCCTTAGTTTCCCCTCCAATCTGGAGTAATCACAACTCAGCTCTTTTTCTGACTCGCCTCTGCTCTCCATGAGCCTTTGATGGCTCCTTCTGCAGAGGAAAAGGCCCACCTCGCTGACACAGCCTGAAGGGTCTTCTAATCCGTCCCTGGCCAGCTTGGCCAGTTTCGCGTTTCTCTTTTCTGCCACATGGGCTACTGTGGCTGATGGTTTACTGTTCCCCAGACCTGCTCTGCACTGGCATGCCTCATGCCTCTAGTTGTGCTGCTGCCTCTGCACCAATGCCCTTTGCTGTCTATGGAAATCCTACTTGGTCTTCAGATTTAACAGCTGTTATTGCAGGTCTGTTGCTGTGGGGCTTTGGTGAGAGGTATAGAACTTCAGCCTTTGGACATGCAGTGGAGTGTGTATTGGCAGTAGAATCAGGAGACCCAGCTAAAGCCCGGGCCCTGGCCCTGTTCCATGATGCTCAGTACAAGTTTGTTGATATGTGAAATGATTCCTGTGTGAATTTGGAACCGTCCTCCAACCTCTCTGTGCTTCAGTGTGTTCATTTGGAAAATAAGAGGGTTTGAAAAGACCTTCTTTTAGATTTCTTCCGGCTCTAATAGTTTCATGATATTTCATCTTTTGTACACTTGATATACTTTCCAAATTCTTGACAATGAGAATGTATTACTTTAAAAACTTGAGCTGCCAGGTTGAAGTTCTTACGACTCAAAGCAGGCAAAAATAAATGAGTCAAAGGAAAAACCATAAAGCCTAAATATCATTGAGCATCTACAGGCAGGCCCATTGGACATTGGAGTGAAGTTACTAAGTGACTAATTTTATGATGCCAGGAGGTTAGCAAAATCAGGGGCAGAGGTGGGATTGTATTAGCCAAGTCAGGCAGGATCGTGCTATGAAAGACTGCATGTGGCTGGCATAAATCGATTAAGAAATTGGCAGTTATTTAATTGAGCACACCTATATACTTGGCAAGAGATGGGGGTTTTGGGATCAACTATCTCACTTAATTCCAACAACCGCTTTGACGAATTGACAGGATTATTTCGACTTTATATGTTAGAAACAGGCTCAGAGAGGTAAAGTTACATACCTAAAGTCACTAAAGCACCTAATCCTCGAGTTGTTATTCAAGCATAGGCTGGCTCATCAGTGTCCAAAGCCTGTATTCATTTTTGTTAACACATCACATTGCCTCTCTGTTAGGCAATGGACTAAGTGCGTATGTGCAACTGTGGAAGAGACTAGGAATTTTGAGATATTTCTCCTTTGCAACCTGTATCTTAAACATATAGTACCCTTATGACTGACATTTCTGATTCCTGAATTTCATTCCAAATATCCCATCTTCTTGAAAGAAGTACTTTACTACTACCATTTCACAAGCTCTTTCCATTAGTGTCACTTGTCAATCAGGATTCTTAATCATATGCCACAGAAACAGTTTCTGATATAAATAGAAAAGGAAGTTACTTAAAGCACGTTGAGTGGCTCACACAATGTCTGGGAGGGCCTTAAAACCAGGCAGCCAGGATCAGTGCCTGAGATCATACTATTGAACTTGTCTGGTGATGAAGGCTTCCAGGGGGCACTGTTGTTGCCACTTGACAGTTGTCCCGGGCTCCAGCCACTGCTGCTGGATACTGTCACCAGTTGTCATGAGAGTCCCTACTTGCCTTGCCTTTTCATTTTTCTAACTTCCACATCAAAGTCTAGGGCTAGTGCACCTCATTGGCAGAAAGCAGCTCATGAGCCCAGAGCATAGCTGCAGTGGAGGCTGAGATGTGAGTGTTGGACATTTTTATTTTTAGTGTAGAAGGGAGGCTCTTCCTCCTAAGAGATTCTCCAAACATAGGAAGGTAATTCAAATACACAGTAGCAGCAAAAGATAGACACTGCAGCATCCAATCATGTTCACAGTATACTTAGTCTTCTGTGTTTTCTCATTTTTAGAATAAAAAAACTGAGATGGAATTTGTCATTCCCTTGGGCTAGGAACTTTGGCATTTTCTCTCATGCATCATTTGGAATCAATTATCACCAAATTCTACTGATGCTTATAAATCAGTTTCAGGTCTACCACTTTCTCTCTGTTACCAGGGCCATGACTTCAGTCTGGGTGTTTGAGACCTTTAGGTTAGATTTTCTCAATAACCTCTTTGGTTTCTCCCATGCCACTTTCTTCTCTTGGATCCATTCTACAAGTTGTTGCCAGAATACTCTTCCGTAAGTATTGCTTTCATCATGCTTCTTCATTGCTTAAAATTATTATGATTATTATCATTGGCTGATTTAGGACTCAGTCACCTTTATTAAATGATGTGCCACTTTGAATTGTATCTGATTTGGATCCCTTTAGTGGCTGATGACAGAGAGTATCAAGGACGAAGTTTACTTTTGCTTATGCTGTCTCCTGTTTAGAATGTGAGCCTTATTGTTTCAAATGTCAAATTCTACCTTTTATTGAGCACAGTTTCTTTCTCCTTTTCCATGAAGTCCCCACAGTATTCCAGACTTCCTTCCTGTACTTTCTTTGGTACTTAAATATTTATAATCTACACTTCATTATTTAGTGGCATTTTCTAATTGCAACAAGTGTTCTAATGATCGTATTCTTATATCCTCTCCAGCCTGAAGTCCTTAAGGGAAGAACCATAACATATACTTCTGTTTATCCTATTCCTGGTGTTAAACCCGTAAGAGGTTCTTGGTTGATAATCAGTAGGGAAATTTATAACCTTGGATGTAGATTACTAGTTAGTGTAAAGTGTCTTAATGACATTGGAAGAAAGGAACCTAATTTAACCATTCTGAATCAACCACTACTTGGGGTTTTGAGTTCTGTGCATATTATTCTCCATATAGAATTTAATGCTAAGTACATTAAAAATAGTACTCTAGGGGCGCCTGGGTGGCGCAGTCGGTTAAGCGTCCGACTTCAGCCAGGTCATGATCTCGCGGTCCGTGAGTTCAAGCCCCGCGTCACGCTCTGGGCTGATGGCTCAGAGCCTGGAGCCTGTTTCCGATTCTGTGTCTCCCTCTCTCTCTGCCCCTCCCCCGTTCATGCTATGTCTCTCTCTGTCCCAAAAATAAATAAAAAACGTTGAAAAAAAAATTTAAAAAAAAATTAAAAAAAAAATAGTACTCTATACATGACCTGAACCACACTTGTTCACATCTGGAATTGAACAGGTGCATACAATTAATTTTCACTCTTCCTCCTCTTTGGAAATCAGTATAAGAAATGAGAAAGCACAGCAGTATAAGAAATCATGAGAAAGTGCAGCAGTTATCAGGGTATTTTAGGTAATAGAAAGAGACCTATATGCAACACATGTAGGAATTGATTGGTTATTTTTGCTAGGATTTCTTCTTGCATCTGTTACAGGATTTCCCACTTAATATATTTCTTTGAGACATCTCCACATTGAGATTGTTACTGTGCACAGGGGTTTCATTTTTGTCAGCAGCCTCTGACAGAATTATAATTTAATGTATTCAGCCTTTGTGCTAAGTAACTTCCTGTAAACCAGAACTTGTAGAGCTGTGCTTCCCTCTAAACTTTTGTTAGTGATAATCTAATATTTCTTCTTAAAGTTAATATTCTAAGAATAGGTGATTTGTATAGTTTTATGCTGACCATTATTAATTTTGTTGTTTCCTCCTATAAGAGGAGGTATTTTTTTAAGGCAAGCATTTTGATTTGAGCATAGTTGATTTGTCCACTCATAGAAAATGATGTGGTGCTTATGACTTCCTGTTGCAACTTGAAAAATGTTAAAACAAAAATTTCAGCCTGTATTCTTCTTGATACATAGGAATCCCTTTTAGAAGTGACAAAAGGCACTTGTTTTTTGGAGGAGTCCTGATTCATAGAATGTTAACAGCCATTTGTATCTCTTTTCCTTGAATTTGTCCTTTTCTACTTTTCTTTGTGGTTGTTACTCATATTGATTTGTAAGAGGTGTTTGGATAATAAAAGCATTAACCCTTTGTCTTTAATACGCTTGAGTCTGTTTATGATTATTTTGCTAGATGATAGTTGTACATTTTTATGGGTTCTAGTCTCTTGAAATGTTCCATTATGATTTCTCCCAATCACGACACATTTATCTTATAAAATTTTTTCAAAAAATTTTAACGTGCAATTTCTCTGGTGTTGGGTGAGGAGGTCATTAATTTTTCACAAATCTGATCATGTTCAGTCAGTTCTCCCTTTATATTTATGTCTGGCCAGATTTCTTTCTAATTTGCTTTTCTGTGTGAGACTTTCCCAAAATGTCATCCTACTTTGAAATGTCAGCCTACTCCTTCTGTTGTGCAGGTCAGTAATCATGCTCAGTAGTGCATCCTGTACAGGTGTGGTTGTCGGGCTTACTGTTTCTTTGTCCACATCATCTGTGAGTATAAGGCATAGACTGAGTCTTGGGGCATTGCTTGATATGGTGCTCTCTCTTCAAAATATGTGTTCACCTTCCATACAGCTTTAGAATTATTAAGACCTTGCTTCCCGAGTGTGGACAGAGATTTAAAAAGGAAAAATAAAAAATAAAAACCTTGCCAATATTATTTCTTTCATCTTCTGTATGTGGCCTTATATCTTAGAAGAAAATTATGTGTTAAATTCAAACACATTCATGAGTGAGGAAAGGACTTTCAAAAGTGGAACTCTGCACATTCCAGATATGAAAAGACATTTTTGAGAATACTGTTTTCTAATCTCTTATTTCCTTTTTAAATTGCTTTTTGACTTTCTATATGTTTGGCCTTTTTGTTTTAATTTTCTTTTGGAGAAAATTTTGGAGAAATTTCTCTTTCTCCATGCTGCCTTTCTTTCCCTTGTTGTCCATTTTCCTCCTTGATGTCTGGTTCTCTTGCCAGATGTTCCTGTTTTCATCCATTTTCCTGGTGTCTTCTTACTGTTCATAGTGGGATGATTGCAGGACATCCAGATGAATGGAAAAAATGTGTTTGGAAGCCTTGCTGTAACATGATTATCTATTTGGTAGTTACGTTTGGACAGAAAGATAAAATTGTTCAACTAAAGCACTGAGGGGAGAAATATCCCATAGATTTACTAACCGAAAAAGCCCAAGGTGTAACAAAACATGTTTTAGTGTTGTCATGTAAATATAAGGATTAAAACAACATTCATATGAGACTGTATTTTATGAAAATACAGAATTTTCATGAAATAGAAAATTGGTTCATACCAATCTAAAAAACGATCATAATTTCCTTAGTTACAGATGAAAATAGAGTGTTTGAAACAGAAAGTGTGGCTAGAAAGTCTGATTTGCTCAATTCCCTACATAAGACCTTCATTCTCCTCTGGTTTTGAGAACACCTATAGCTTCTGCCACCCTTTTCTGTGTATTTCTGTTCTGTTCTCACCCAGTAGTCCTCTGTGTCTCTGAAGGTCTAGGGAGCATGCTGATGGAGGGGGATGGATAAGAGCAGGAATGCCAGCGTGCCATCCACACCTCTATCATGACTGTTCCCAGACTCCCAGAAGCTGGAGTTGCGGTTCCAGGTTGAGAATCACAGTCCAGGCTGCTGCGGTTGACATCCAAGAGTCTCTAGGGCTTGCCTAATTAGTGGCAATTTATCAGCAGAATTTTATCAACTTTTTCTTGTGTGGCGATATGCTAGTTAAAAGAGGAGAGATTATTTCAGAAAATATGGTTTTTATAAACATAAACTTCTAGAAACATTTTATAGTGGACAATATGTTGTTACTACATGTCATTTTCTAGTAGTAATAAATTATGCTGGAGCCTATATTTTTAAGTTTATTTACTTATTTGAGAGACAGTACGTGCACGTGCACAAGTGGGGGAGGGGTAGAGAGGGAGACACAGAATCTGAAGCAGGTTCCAGTCTCTGAGCTGTCAGCACAGAACCCAACACGAGGCTGGAACCCACGAACTGTGAGATTGTGACCTGAGGTTGGACACTTAACTGACTGAGCCACCCAGGTGCCCTGCTGTAGCCTATTTCTGAAAAGCTTTCTAGCAGTGTTTCTCTAGGAAATTCAAATCCTTGAACTCTTCACAAATAATTTTCTTTGCTCTAAAGAAATAAAAAGGTATTTTGTAAAAAAATTTTTTCTAGCTTTCACAGTTTCATAATGTTTTGAGTAATTTGGGAAGGAACTGTAATGTGGGGGCAAATTTGGTATCCTAAATTATAGGATAAAATGGGATTTGTTTATAAAAACTGTTTGTAATCCACAGTAATTGCATGAGTTAGGGCCTTTGCCAAGTGACTTTTATGTTAATGTTTTTGGAGTGTTGTTTAAATATCTTTTACCCTGTTTTAATGGATTTTGAATGTATTTTTCTGGTCTCGTCCCCTAACCTGTAAGCCCCTTGGTTTGTAGATTTGTTTCCTTCATAATATTTAGAATGGAGTCTTGCACACTGCAAATGCTCATAAAATATTTGTGATTTGACTTGAGTATAAATTAGAGATGTATTAAGGATTCTAAGAATCCAGTTGATGTCTGTGCCATGTCAAGTATACTGTCCAGGGACTACAAACCTGGTGCTGACACAGCAATGTCCTTTTCTTTCTAGAAATGTGATCTCCCTTGTTCAATGAGTTACATATTTTATTCATTCTGTGATCTTCTTTTCATTGGGAGTCATAATCTTATATTCTTAGGTTGTATCTAATTATAGTCATGACTCCACCCCAAGATGTTGCTGAATTGATAGTAGACAAAGGAAACCTTCAAGTAATAGCTCTAAGAAAGGAACTGTATAGTTTTGCTTATTTTTCAGTTGCTAAGAGCAACGTAAGAATCGCACTAAGGAGGAAAAAAGATCATAAGAGCACCTCGGAATTCTTCCTGAGGATCAAAGGCACAATCTGATAATACAACAGTCCCCTTCCCTCTGGGCAGGTTTCATTCAGGCTTGTGAGCAGTTTAGAATAGCTTATCTGTAGGGAAGTTATAAAAAAATAAATCCTCTGAGGTTTGCAGTATACATTAAAACTTTTAAAATGTTGATACCCTTTGGCCCAGCAGCTTCCCTGCTAGGAATTATTATCAGGAAATAATTAGATGCATGGATAAATATTTAGATACAAAAGCATTCTCGTCATTGTTTATAATTGTGAGAAGTTGGGGAGAAAAACTCATGTGTCCAACAATAGGACACATTTTATTTATTGATTAAATGCACCTGTTGTAACCCTAAAAAAACATTTTATGTGAAAAAGTATATGCCATGGGTCATTGAGGCAACATCTGAAATTGGAAGAGATCTATCTAGAGTCTCTCCTGCCTTGTATCTTACTGTGTGGGAACTGAGGACAAGTTGCAGGGGCAAGCTGACCATTAGTGGGGATTTGGATCATGAAGTGCCCCACTGTGGTGGGGTTTGAGAGCAGGGCCTTTCTTACTTTTTACAGTTAGTATAATTTCCTTTTTCTAGTAGTCATGATAAAAAATATATGCCAAGGAAAAGAGACTGTAAGAAAATAGTGTTTATAATTTTAAAAGCAATCTGAAAAAGGATGTGGCTGTTGGGAATTTGCTTTTTATGTGTGTTGACTGCTTTTGTCTTTTCTAATCACTTTTCATTGGAAGCACTTTCTCAAGCTTAGTGTGAGTGCTTTCTTCATCCATATGTGTTAATCCTGTGTTCAGCAATGGCCCTTGTTCATGAGCATTTTCTAAGCATTAGCATTACTTAGCCCACATGTGTTCATATTTTTACTAAAAATGGACATTTTAGCATTGAAACTTTAAGAAATCCTATGTCAGCTAAGCCTCCTAGGACATTGTATAAAATCTCTATTTTAAGACCTAATTAAATATGTATGTTGAAAGCATTTTTCTAAACAGGCATTTGGATTCTGAAATCCATCATCATTGTTCAAGTGTGTGAAAATAGCCAAAATTGGGTCTTGACTGATCACCTGAGCACTATATTTCTGTAAATTATTAAATCCCAACACTTGCCTCTTATTTGTACATGTAAAAGTTTCTTTAGGGGAACAATCAGAATTTGCTCAGTTTCTGTTCCTACTGATCCTGGACCTTGATACTGAAATATGTTGCCACATTCACTACAAAAGAGGAAAAGGAAAATCCAGCAAGCATTTTCCATTGCTTTTAAAGAAACATTTTGTTTAAGTTTCATCTAATGCTTCCTTAAGGTGGTGCCAAAAGGCCAAGATTTACATGGATTGCTAGTATCTTTTAGGGCTCAGGTGTTCACAAAGCTTAGTCAGATTTAGAGGTTAGGAATGTAAAGGAAGAATAATGGGGCTGGCATGTCATGCCAGTTGTACACCGGGGGATGCCAGAGGGCGCTCTTAACAGAGATTTACTATGTGCTCAATGTACCAGACCTTGTGCATGGCCCTGGAGCATCATTACCCTGCCCTCCCTTCTGACTTGTCCCTCAGAGGAGCAGGGATATTAGATGGAATCAAATAGGCACTACATAATCCAATCTCATGAGTCTCTCCAAAAAGCCTTGTTTCAATATTTAAGAGCAGAAGATAAATCAGATTTTTGTAGTATAGGGATGAATAAAGTCTCCACTATATCAAGAGATAAGCAGCAGAGTTAAGTGCTAAGTATTGAGTCTAACTACAATGGAAAGAAAGTTTCTGTAGTATCTAGTCTTGCCCTTTGAAACATCTATTTGAAATAAAATATTTGAAAAAAGAGCAAGAAGAAAGCATTAGCATTTGGATTGAAATATTCTTTCTTACAAAAGTACTCTGATTTGATGTGATCGTTCTGACACAAAAAAACAAGAGTTTTTTTAAAGTAGTTCTTTTTTTGGGTGACGATCATGAGCACCAGAAAATAAAATTCACTGTGCATCATTATGTTTGTGGTTACATCAAGTTTGCTCTATAGCGTTAGAATGAATGACAACTCATTTGGAGAAAAAAGATAACCAGTGGTTACGATTTGTTGCCATGCTTTATTATATAGGATTCAAATTAGAATTAGTGTTTTCACAGGATGGAAAATTGTGTCAAATATTCCAAAATATGTTCGTACCCTTAAGGACTGAAAATGGTAAGAAGTCATTATTGGTGGCAAGTAAGTTATGTTATTAATTTACATATTATTCTGTATTTATGCCAGACAATTTTTTGGGGGGTGACTTGGTTTATGTTTCGTTCACTTACGATTTTAACACATTTGGATATGAAAAAATTAAATGGAGGACATTGGGGGTCATATTTGTGTTACTTTGACTCTGGATTTTTTTCAATCTGCTAGGACTTGACATCTTTCTCTCTTCCATGAGTGAAGACCATAAACAGAAAAGGGAAATAAGGAAACTGATTTTGAATCAGGAAATTTCTCACAATTGGTTTTTCAACATATGCCAATAGATTATATGAGGTACAAATAGGACGTGGCATAACTTAAAGCCAGCACTTAACATAGCGAAATGAAAAACACTCTTTCAAAGTACTATAATTATCCCAAGAAACAGGTTGCTACTCCTCGAATTTTTGGGTCTCTCACCTCCACGTTATTACTTTTTTCTGATTAGCTTTGCTTTCATCAGTTTTCAGTTTTGGGCTTCTGATAATATTTTGTTTGAACAAAGGACTGGCTTCATAGAGCTTATGAAGAGAAAGTGTGAAAACCATTTCTGTTTGTTGTACAATTCTGAAAACATCTTTGCATTGAGAAGTTCTGTGTACGCTTATTAGTAAAACTTCCAACAATATAAAAATATTAAACTATTTTTCAAAGAGTATTTACATCACTATTTGAATTGAGTGGGAATCATTTGAGTTGGAAAATATGGAAGTTTAAATGTATTCCTTTGCCTAAATAGTCAATAAGAGCATTTTGCCTGGGTTTGAAACCCAACTCTGTGCCCTGCAGTTGTGTGCATCAAGGGCAAGTTGTTTAACCTCGCTATGACTCAGTTTCGTTGTCAGTGAAATGGGACTAGCAATAAAGATGTTAAGAGGATAAAATGAATTAATACATAAAGCAATAGAGCAGTGCCTGACCTGTGATAATTTGCTAAATAAACAGGAAATGTCAAAAAAAAGAGAAAAACAAAACTGAAATTCCGTAGAAGTTTTACTTCCTCGATAAATAGCCACCATTATTGAGAGTTCAGTGTATGTCCTTGAGTATCCTGTTTATCAATGCACAAGCAGCTGTCCGGCTGGGGGTTGGGAAGGAAGGAATGTGGGCAGAGGACTATGATGGTTCAGTAGCCGTGTCTGAGGGTACCCCTTCCTAATTCTGCACAGGCCTCTTCCATTATACAGAGCAGTGGGACAGCAAGAGACACTCTCAAAACAACCTGGCTTTTAGAAGGTGCAATTAGAGTAAATGTTCAAAAGTGTATGAACTGAATTGTATGTTCAGCTTCCTTAGAATTCTCTTCTGTTGGTTTTTGTTCCTTCCACGATACTGTCTAAATCAAATAGACCTGTATGGGGGCCCCTGCGTGGCTCAGTCACTTGAGCATCTGACTCTTGAGTTGGTTGTGATCCCAGCGTTGTGGGATCCAGCCCCACATGTAGCTCTGCATAGAGCATAGAACAATCCCTCTGCCCTTCTCGCCACTTGTGTCCTCACTAGCTCTAAAAACAAACAAAAAACCCAAAATAGACCTGTATGTAGTTACTTTCCATTTTTTAAATCAATAATTTATCCAGGGATATCCGTCTGGGTCAGTTGGTTGAGCGTCCAACTTTGGCTCAGGTCATGATCTTGTGGTTCGTGGATTCAAGCCCCCTAGTTGGGCTGTGTGCTGACAACTCAGAACCTGGAGCCTGCTTCGGATTCTGTGTCTCCCTCTTTCTCTGCCCCTCCCCTATTTGTGCTCCCATGGGCGTGTGCGTTCTCTTTGTCTCTCTCTCTCTCCCTCTTTCTCTCTCTCTCTCTCTCTCTCTCTCTCTCTCTCTCTCTCTCTCTCTCAAAAATAAACATTAAAAAAGCTTAAAAAAGAATTTATCTAGATTAATAGAGAAAGGTAATACATTTTAAAACAGTGCTCTTGAATTAAATCTGTCCTTGAGTTGTTTCTCTATATCAGTGGTTCCCAAACTGTGGTCCCCAGATGAAGAGCATCACTGGCATCTGAGAACTTCTTAGAAATGCAAATTCTCAGGCCCTGCCCTAGGCCAACTGAATGGGAAACCCTGGAGCTGAGGCCCAGCAATCTGTCATCCAGGTGATATTGGTGCAGGACAAGATTTGAGGACTCCTGCCCCATATAAAAGCAAAGATTAAAAAAATTTTTTTTTTAACTTCGTATTTCTCCTTTGTCATTCTTTACCCTAATCAGAAGCAGTGATATTACTGAGGCATTCTGTGTCTGCTGTTTTTATATCCTGAATGTCATTCACTACAGTTGTTCACGTAACACATCTCTAATCATGCTTTCAAACTTTATTCCAGTATAATTCACTGGAAAGCCTCCCCTGATCCAGAGATCTGCCTGGTCTCGACTCTTTTGGACTTTTTGGAGCCCTATGAGCACCTCGTTCTTAGCTCCTCACACTTGACTGCAATGGTTTATTGACCGACCTCTCTCTTTTCTGTAGCATATGGAACGCCTTGAGCATGTTAACGGTTCTTTCTATCCCTGACACCGAGTGGGATTTATGGCATATGTAGATGCTAAGTAAGTATTTATTGATGGATATCTTGAAAATGAACAAAAGAGTAACTTCTCCAAGACTGAGTGTTACTGAAGGGTAGACTGGTGTTAAAGGAAAGCTCAAGTGGTTGACTGGGAGTCCCCTCAGCTGTCAGATGGTGTGTGAACTTCCTCCATCACTGTTTCCTGCGTTGTAAAATTAGCTTAATTCCTACCTCACAGGTTCTTGTAGAGTTCCTGACACAGAAAAATGGTCACTAAAAATTACTAAAGTACTAAATTACTAAAATTAGTACCTTGTACATTTCAGTAATCTTAGGATTTTTATTATCCCACCTTGAAGTCATACATTTTTTTACTTTTAAAGTCATTTTTCTCATTAGAACCAAAAAGCAGATAAACTTGATTGAATTAAACTATTTAAGATTTTGAAGCAGAGAAGGTAAAAAGATGAGTCAAATGGATTGGTGGCAAAAAAATTTTAATCACTATGCACTTAGGATGTGAAAAAGACTCTCATGGTAAATCAGCATAAATATACTTAAGCGTTTATTTTACAAACAGCAATACATGTTCATTTTGTGAGTTGCACTTGTAAGACTGTCATAAAAATTGACTCTGCCATGATTTCCAGGAATTTGGGCAGCTTTTATTTTTACATACACCTTATAAACATACTGTGCTCTCTAAGTCTTTGATGCTTATTTAGGCCCCAAACAGATATATATCCTTTTTAAAGGGGTCATGGGTCAAAAAATTATACCCATCATCTATTGAGGGAAACTAATATTTATATGTTTTAGTAGGAAAAAAATAGAGACTTTGCATGGAATCATTTACATCAATGAATAGAACATCTATGGCCAGTCCAGCACACTGGTGTAACATCTTGTTTCTAAGAGAATTGGTTTCTAAAAAAATAACGGGCAAAGATTATACCACTATTGGCTCACTGTTTGGAGTTGGGAGTGCGACAGCTTGGTTGGGTAGAGTTGAGGTTAGAGATCCAGCTAGCTCATAATTTTGGAGATGAAAGCCTGGAGCCCAGAGAAACCACACGGTCTATCATGGTCTCAAGGAAGGTCACAGCTGGAACCAGAATCATAACCTCCATGCAGTCCCATGCTGGCTACTTGACTTTTTGAGGTAGTCCTATTGACAAGGTCTTTTTTTTTTTTTTTAATGTTTATTTTGGAGAGGGGGAAAGGGGGAGAAAATGAACAAGTGAGGGAGGGACAGAGAGAGAGGGAGACACAGAATCCAATGCTGTCAGCACACAGCCCAGTGTGGGGCTTGAATTCACAAAGCGTGAGATCATGACCTGAGCTGAAGCTGGATGCTTAACTGACTGAGCCGCTCAGGCGCCCTGACAAGGTCATTTTCTAAGAGCCACTCTATACCATTTGATGCCAGGAACTTTTTGATGTGGCCTGAAAAAAACGTTAAACTTTTCTGTTGTTTTGCTTTTTAAATTCAAATAATCAGTTATCCCATTCTTAGGCTTAGGATCTGATGGCATGGAGTTAGGGATGAGGTGAGGATCAGTATAGGCATCTGAGATGTGACAAAGTCAGGAGGGTGTTTTGGTTCATTACTTCCTAATAAGCATGGCTGTTTCGACCTGGCCTTGTCAGAATAGCTGCTTTGAAACATCCAGTTCAAGATGTCCCTTTGGAGAAATCCTAAGGATATGAATGTTTGACTTCATGCAGGGCCATCTACTGGTCTGGGTTTCCTTTCTCTATTCAGCAGTGAAAGACTCATGACTTAAGTGCATTTTAATAACTGGATATAAATGTTTGAGTTTCGGCTGCCACTGTAGGATTTTCTTCTTCTTCTTCTTCTTCTTTTTTACATTTATCTTTATTTTTGAGACAGAGACAGAGCATGAGTGGGGGACAGGCAGAGAGAGGGAGACACAGAATCAGAAGTAGGCTCCAGGCTCTGAGCTGTCAGCACAGAGCCTGATGCGGGGCTTGAACTCATTAACTGCGAGATCATGACCCAAGCAGAAGTCAGACGCTCAGCCGACTGAGCCACCCAGGCACCCCAGGATTTTATTCTTCTAATTCAGGTTGCTGTCAAATACTCTCTGGGGAAAAGAACCTTAAAAGATCATGTAGATTTTTTAATTCTTTTAATGTTTATTTATTTTTTGAGAGCGAGACAGAGCATGAGTGTGGGAGGAGCAGAGAGAGGGGGAGACACAGAATCTGAAGCAGGCTCCAGGCTCTGAGCTGTTAGCACAGAGCCTGACGCGGGGCTTGAACCCACCAACCATGAGATCATGTCCTGAGCTGAAGTCGGACACTTAACCGACTGAGCCACCCAGGCACCCCAAAAGATCATGTAGATTTCAAAACTTGTTAAATATGTTATATTTTGACAGGATATTTATTTGGGGGGGGTTTAGAAAGGAGGATAATAAGGAGTGCTTGGGTGGCTCAGTCAGTTGAACC
The DNA here is from genome assembly GCF_028018385.1 of Neofelis nebulosa. Lineage (NCBI taxonomy): Eukaryota > Metazoa > Chordata > Mammalia > Carnivora > Felidae > Neofelis > Neofelis nebulosa. Next base: position 130,144,687 of record NC_080783.1, read on the forward strand.
TCTGACTTCAGCTCAGGTCATGATCTCATAGCTCGTGAGTTCAAGCCCTGTGTCAGGCTCTGTGCTGACAGTTTGGAGCCTCGATCCTGCTTCGTCTCCCTCTCTCTCTCTCTGTCCCTAACCCACTCACATTCTGTCTCTGTCTCTCTCAAAAATAAACGCTAAAAAAATAATTTTTTAAAAAAGGACGATAATAAAAAGAAAACCGTATCAACACTGAAATATTAGATCTACCATTGCACAGAAACCAATTTAAAGTAGATCTGGCTTGGTTCTCTCTAAAGCATTTCATTACCTAATGTGCCATAGGGATTTTGATGTCGTGGTGGGTCATGAAGGATGCCATCATGGCAAGGGTTTAAAGGCCATGAATTACTAAGGTATTTAGACATGAGTTATCTTGGTAATTTCATCTGTTTACAGATGTTTTCTCAATCGGGAGCTGTGCTTTGCCAGAAGGCGAATTGGCTTTACAGATAAAACCAACCACCTCTGGCAGCGGGTCACTGTGCCTCTGGTGCCTCCAATGTCTGAGTCTGTTTTCAAAGGTAGGCTGGAAGGAGGATCTGAGAAGCAGCTTCTGAAGAGAGAGCAGATGCCTCCCTGGATAACTCTGATGAAGAATTTTCAACTTTGGTGACTTTATTTTTCCTTTTTGTCATATAATTAAACTGTACTCATTCTTCAGGTGAAATACTTCATCTGAGGTTAACCTGAGATAAAATGTGAAACAGAAAAGTGTATCAGAAAAGCAAACAAACAAACTTGGGACCAGGACCATCAGAGTTTGGCACCATATGCTCACTGGGGTCATTTTGCCCATCTGGGCTGATCTACGTTTCTACAGCCTTGGATTGTTTCTTCTGAGCCACTTCTTGATAAACACTAGACCCTAGAGGAAATTCAGATTATCTTGGAATAACCACATGTGCTCAGGAGCTAATGACCAAAGAATACTCCTTGCAAAATATCCAAGTTCCAGAAAAAGAAGTCTTCCAGGACTCCTAATGTCATATCCCTTTCAGGATTTAAAGGCCACAGGTTGTGGAGATCTAAAGTGACAGATAGTTAACACTGCTTCAAAAATAACTATTTAAGTAATTCAACTAAAGTTACTCCTAAAGTGACAATCAGCAAGCACTTGCAATGCAAGAGAGAAGGATTCTCAAAGTGAAATTAAATAATAAAAATAAAAGTTAATCTTCATCTTTTTTCTTAAATCATAATGCAAGTGAATTTGAAAAAGCTGATTAAATTCAATATAATTTGGTTGGAAAGGAAAACTTAATGTATCATGATTGTGCATGCTCCTCAGCAAAGACTGAAAAGTAGAAAAGCAAGATGAAGGGAAAAAACTGCATCAGATGTATTTCCATAGAAACCTTATTTTATGACTGCTGGTTCATGTGTGGTAGAATGTGTGTGCGCGTGCACACACACACACACACACCACAAATAGTTGCAAATCACTCAGTAGGAAACCAGACTACCCCTGCGCCAGTTTGAGATTTGTAGATCCAGCCTAACACAGGTTCAGATTGGCAGCCCTGAGGTGACATATCCCAGTCTCACAGACTTGAGACTCCTGACAGTTCTGGGTCAATTTTTTTGACCATTGTCAACCACAGCTATATCATTGATCCCCACTGGGGCAGCATCAAGTTTCTAAATGATGCCTGGATTTAATCCTCTCTCTAGTGTATCTTCTACACTCTGACGAACTGAAGTCAGATCAGATTTCCTAAAGTTTGCTCAAGCTAGACTCTTGCCTCTGGAATTTGGTGTATCTAGTAATGTTCAAGTTGGGTTGATCCCTTTTTCATAATGCTTGTCACATTCTTTTTCTCCCCTAAAACCAATGTACAGCTAGGCTTTTGTTAAAACAACTTCCTAGGTTTAGGCTCCTTCCTCTGAGCTATTTTATGCCGCAACAGATTAGTATTCTTGACACACTGCTTCTTGACAGTTCATTGTCCAGCTCAAAAATTTTTGCTGGCTCCCCATATAAATAATATATGCAGGCTCCCTAGCCAGGCACTTGAAGCTGTCTGCCTCCAACTTGCCTCTCCAACCCTATTTCACACTCATCCAATGAGTGTTCTAAGGGCCAAGCCTGACATGTGATAGGTGATGAATGTCCTGATGGGTGGCCATCAGATTGACTAAGAGAACAGTCAAATAATTGACATGTGTAGACAGTGGGGATGTGTTAAGTAGAAAAGGCCTGTGTGTGTGGTGGTTTCTTCCTCACCATAGTGGCTCCCTACTCCCTTTTTAAAGTCCATTGTTTTAGCTTCCGCTGCTTCCACTGGAGATGGCCATAGGCATCAAGAAGTGTAGGCACTGGCTCTTTGACCACATCAAGCTCTGACACCCTGGGAGTGCCACGTCACTCTTAAGCTACCACCTATACTTGTAAACTGAGGAGTTTGGTCCAATCTTTTCTCCATCATGGATCTGTTTCCTTTTCTGCCATAACTCTAGGCACTTTGAAAACTTTTGTCTAGACTTATGCTGTCCACTGTGGTAGCCCTTAACCACATGTGGCTATTGAGCATTTGAAATGTGCCTAATCTGGGGGTGTTTGGGTGGCTCAGTTGGTTAAGCATCTGACTCTTGATTTCGGCTCAGGTCATAATCTCATGGTTGTGAGATCAAGCCCCACGTTGGGCTTCATGCTAGATGTGGGGTATGCTTAAGCTTCTCTCTCTCCCTCTATTCCTCCACAGCTTGTGCACGTGCATATTCTTTCTTTCTATTCCCTCTCCATTCCCCCCTCCAAAAAGGAAATATGCCTAGTCAGAATTAGGTGACCTGTAATTGTAAAGTACACACCAGATTTTGAAGATTCAGTATGGAAAAAAATACCAGCATAAAATGTTTTGATTTAGATTTTGATTACATAGTGAAATTATAAGTTTTAGGTATAATGAACTAAATAAAATATATGATTAAAATTCACTTCACCTGTTTTTATGTTTTCTGGTTTTATGTTTTATGTAGCTTCTTAGAATATTAAGGTTGTGTATGTGGTTCACATATTTCTATCACCCATCTCAGCTCTAGAAACTCAGTTTCTTTTTCTTCTTTTAAATTTTTTAAAACGTTTATTTATTTTTGAGAGAGAGAGCACGGGAAGGGGAGGGGCAGAGAAGGAGGGAGACACAGAATCTGAAGCAGGCTCCAGGCTCTGAGCTGTCAGCACAGAGCCTGATGCGGGGCTCGCACCTGTGAACCATGAAGTCACGACCTAAGCGGAAGTCAGATGCTTAAACAACTGAGCCACCCAGGCGCCCCTGGAAACTCCATTTCTTACATAATGAAGAATTAGTTTACCTGCTTTTTAATTGTTAAAGCGTATATGAAAATGAGTACTTTTAAGAAGTATGAAATGACCAGTGTTACTAGAACATAGAGATGTGAAAGGAGTGTCCTGTTACTCTCCCAGTCTTTCAGGTAAAGGTGTGTTCTCCTAGGTGATTTGAAAAGTGAGAATAACTTACACCTCCTTATTCTCTGTGAGCAGTTCTGAGGCTGGGACTGAAAATGGGACATTTTCAGGTTGGCACAAGGGATGTGTTCTGCTCCACTGTCAGATCCTGTCATTCTGGCATTGCCTTTTTGTTCCCGGACTCTGCGATTTCATCCTTTAAAGTGGTAATAGCTGTGTGGGCAGCATTCAGGTAGCAGAAATGTTTGCAGGAGGGTTGCATGACTTTGAAAGTACGTCAAGTGTGGAAAATGTGTTGACTTTGACCCAGCTGTATGATTTGTGGGCAGCTTTGACAATTCATTTTATTTTCCAAGTCCCTTAAGTCACATAGAACGTTCCCTGTGTACTTGAGATACTTAAATGATTTCTCCTCTGGCCTGATGCTAATGCACAGGATGTGTCTGCTTCAAGTGAGTTGTGTGAATGCACCAAGGCTCCCAATGAGCTGGCAAGACAGAGCTGCTCTGCTAGAGTCGTTACTGAGATGGGGTGGGGAGTAATCACTGTTTACCTGCGGGACCCACGGTGAAATTCCCATGCTTGGTAGTGAACATTAAAATGGCCACTTAGTCTTTGTGGATTATATCTCTGCTCTGCTTAGAGGCAGGGAATCACTTGCAAATATGGTCATGTTTTCAGAACTAAAGCGTTTGTTTTACAGTTGTGTACAAACGATTGAATTCTTTAATATTTGCCTCCTGAGTTCAACATACTGCAACACACCAGTGTAAATTTAGGAGAAGCAGTGAATATTTGTGTTTGTTCTGATTTCTAACTAAATACTGTGCTTCCAGACAGCTAACTCTGCACTGCTGAATCCCAAGTTTCATCTCTGGTATTTGGACCCAGAAGATGGTTCAGACAGCATTTGGGAAAAGTTACTTACAGCCTCTTTTACTTGGTGGGAGAAAATTAACAATGCTGCTGCCAGTTTGCCTTTTTTCTGCCTACGCTGTAGTAGAAATATTTTTATTTTGACACCATCTGTGAATTGTAGTAACATGAATTTTATGCTCTGGTAGGGTTTCTGTGAAAGGTTCTAGAATCTCTGGAGCACAGCAAGCCAGGTGGTTGGGCAGGGCTAGACATGGAAGGTATGGGGAGAGTAGGGTGAGCCTGGAAGGGCATAGGGAGTGTATCAGATCTACTGAAGACTCCTGAGTGCTGGTGACTTCATCTCTTCGTGAGGGGTAACATTTAAGAATTTCAAGGTAGACACGGAGTTGGTGGTGGTGTATGACATGGACACTTCTGAAGTGTCACACAGCCTGTATGATAGCAGAGTAGAAGACGAGTTTGAGGGGAGTGAAACTGAAGGCGTGGAGACACATTGCAAGGCCGTTCCAGTAAACGAAGTAAGAATTAGAGCTTGGGATAAGCCAGAGACGTGGAAGAAAGAAGGAGTTGGATCTGAGAGAGATGCAAAAGGTTGAAGTGATAGGATTTAGGTGTGTGAAGGACAAGTACAAGTCTGAAAGATTTCCCAGTGTCGGGACAGGAGTGAGACTGTAGGCTCCCTGGGCATAGGAAGGGGAAGCAGGTTTGAAGGAAAGGTACTCTTTTTGGGGTCTTAGAGGTAGAGCTCAGAGGCCCAGAATGCACAGACAGCAAGACCATGGTGGTATAGAAATGGATCCTGAGACAAGTGCAGGTCCGTTTGGTTTAGAAAAAAAAATTTTGCTTAATAATATAAAAACGGGGCAAAAAAATAAGAGACTCTTAAATACGGAGAACAATCAGAGGGTTGCTGGAGAGGTTGTGGGAGGGGGCATGGGCTAAATGGGTAAGGGGCATTAAGGAATCTATTGAAATTATTGTTGCACTATATGCTAACTAATTGGGATGTAAATTAAAAAAATAAATTAAAAAAAATTTTGCTTAATGACGTCATCTCTTGGAACCTGCAAAATACCCACAGTAAGAAAAATATTATTCAGGAAATGGCAACTACAAAAAGCTTCTCAGACAGTAAGGTACGTGTGAATCTGCTCTGAGTAGGCAAGTGTTCTCATGGAGTGGGTGGTTCAGAGGATGGTAATTCTCTATTAACCTGCAGACAAAGAGTTGGGGAAATTCCCGATTGCCTTTCAAGATGTATTCCAAGGTCACCTTTTCTAAAAAGCCCTTTGAGCCATCCTTGCTCTAGCCTTCAGGCCGAGGGGGACATCTGGCCTTGCTCTCTCCCCTGGGCTGCAGGTGTTCTTTGTAATACCAGGTCTGTGTTTTTACTTACTACCTATATGCTCTTTCCCTCCCAATGAATGGTGGGTTTTTTGAAAGGGGGAAGTATATAATCTCTATTTTGTTACCTTCAACATGTGGAGTGTATCAGGTATATCTAGCCTATAGTGAGTGTTCAGTAAATGTTCACTGAATAAATTCAGGGGATTTATATACAGCGTGGTAAAGTAGAAAGAGAAATAGTCTGGACAGAAGAGAGAGGACCTGGGTTATGACACCAATTCTGCTATTGGTTCTTTGACCCTGAACGAGCTAGTTAATTTTGCTGGACCTTGGTTTCCTTATAGGCAAAGGAGGTTGAACAAGAGTCTAGGAAATCCATGAATGGTCTTCAAGAGATTCCTGGATTTCTTGAGATGAAATGCAGAGTTGTGTATACTTATGTAGGTGTGTATATACATATATATATACACAGACACACACACGTACATACACATACATACACATACATACATACAGGTCCACTCCAACCCCCGAGGAAAAAACCAAGGACTTTCAACGTACTTCAAAGGGAGCTATAACTTAAAATAATTAAGAACCATTGAATAAAATGTGGTAGCTTTAAAATTTCTGTATTGGATGGAGTTTGGGAGATGTGGCCCTGTGGGGGTGAGGTTTAACCAAAGGACTGGTCTTGAAATTGCTATTAAATGACAGCCTACTTACATAGATTTTTGTATTTATTTGAGGCAATGAGGCATGGAGATTATGGGGAGATGTATGCTAAAGCTTCTCTAAACCCATCCCTTTGTACTGTCCCTTCTTAGAGCTTTTTAAATTCTATGTGAACTGTATGTGATTATAGTTCTTGTTATGTGTTATCTTCATGAGTTGACTAGGCATGGGGCATTCTCTTTAACATTTGCTTTGGCAAGGTCAAGTGTGATTGTTTTTGGGCTCTTAGAGTTACTTTTGCATGACAGGAGTTTTTGTTTTTGTTTTCTGAATATTTGCATGGAAAATTAATTACATGAGAGAAGAAAATGAATAAATAAGGAAAAAAATTTACCATCCACAATCTTTTTTTTTTGAACCTAATGAATGCTATAGTTAGATAAACTTAGTGACTGTTGGCAAGTATTAGACACTGGCCATCATGTACTTGAACAGAGGTATAACCTTTTAGATGTATGCACAGCCATTGGAAAGCTTCGTGTTACATCCTGTGTTAACTTGAGATAGATATCTCACATTGTATTTTCTGAAGTGCTTTGCAAAGACCACGTGTTATTTTACTAATGATGACGGTGACCACAGTGGCATGAGGAAATAGCAGAAGTATGGGACATCCTTTTATATACTTTTTATAGACAGAGACTGAGAGAGGTAAAGGAGCTAAGGCACAGAGCATATGCTTAACTCCCATGGCCACCCAGCTAGTGAGAGACAGAGCTGAGATTTGAACTCAGAACATCTGGGTCTTTTTTTTTTTTTTTTTTTTTTTTTAAGCAACATTTGAAGAGTTCAGTTATCTGCCAGGCAGATTTTTTAATTAAGTTTTTAATTTTAATTCTAAGATAGTTAAGATACAGTGTCACATTAGTTTCATGTGTACAAATAGTGATTCAACAATCCTATGCATTATTCAGTGCTCACCATGATTAGTGTACTCTTTAATCTCCATTAGAACATCTGAGTCTTAAGTTTTTGCTCCTGACCAGGCCAGGAGGCCCCTAACCTCCTAAAAGGAGGTTCTTTTTTTTTTTTTTCTGTAGGGCTTTACTTTTGAGGTTTCAAAACAGTAAGTATAGACTAATTCTTACTTTTATGATCATTACCAAGGCCTGCACAAACAATACATAATTTGGATGCATTTAACCTATATAGATACTCTTTTGTACACTTCAATTTCATTTCTCATGGTGCACAATCTTCTTGATACAGAAATATTGTTCAGTTCATCTTATCTGGCTGTTCCGCTTTGCTTTGCCTGTAGGGGAGGTGGTCCACACATTTTCTAGCAGCATCCTACAGTATTCAAAGCAACAACCAGGTGTTTTAGGGAAGATGTAAAATGTGCTGCTAGAACTATGACACTAAGCTGCAGTGTATCTTAATAGGGCAATTTACTGTGTGAAATTAGAATTGCAAAGAAAATTAAGATAATGAGGTCTGTTGATTTCCTAGGAGGCTTAAGGTAAAATATATTAGTCTGATAGTCACCATCTGGTTGGGTTTAGAATTAGGCTTCTTTGAGAGTCTGGTGTCTGGCGTGCCTGGGTAATACCAGGTCTCTGGGTTGCACCTGACTGAGTCTATAAGCCTGTGTTTCTGTCTGAATTATTCAGTCCAGCACTCCCAGCCAAGTTCTGTCTGAGTTATGTCCTCTGAGCTTTTCCTCCATGACCACATGGGGCATTTACTCTCAGCCTGGAAGAACCATGATGTGGCGTTCCTGCCTATAGCTTCAGCTGCTGGATGATAACTTGATGCTCTGGTGCTGCAGTGCTACAGAGCTTTCTTGAATGACTAAGCTTGTCTTGCACTTGGGGTTCGAGTCTACAGCCACCAGATTGCCTTGTAGAGCCCACCTCCCTGAAGTGTCACTTCCCTGGGAACTAATGGTGAGTTCAGCTCTCTGCTTCTGAATTTTGATAATAGCCTTTCCATTAGATCAGGGAGAAGTATGTGTGTATGTATATATATGTGTATATATGTGTACATATGTGTGTGTATATATATACATATATAATTAAATTTATATGTATACATATACTATAAATATATTGTTATATTTATATATTATATGTTTTATTATACACACACACACACACATATATATATATATATATTTAAGTTTATTTATTTTGAGAGAGAGAGCACGAGCAAGGGAGGGGCAGAGAGATTGGATCCCAAGCAGGCTCTGTGCTGTCAGCTCAGAGCCCAATGTGGGGCTTGAACCATGAGACCATGACCTGAGCTGAAATTAAGAGTTGGATGCTTCACCGACTGAACCACCCAGGCACCCCAAGGAGAGGTTTAAGAGGTAAAACTTCAAGGTAGAGTACTCAAGTAGATAAATCCACAATTAACTAGAACTTTTTGGCAGATGTGTGTATTGGTTCCTATGGCTCTCTGTGGTTGTTGTCTATGGCCATGGCTTCCTTAACTCAGGAACTTAGAAGTAACTGTAACATACTGCTTTTGCATGGATGACTTCTTTTAATTACAAACTACATTATCAACAGCATGAATAGGCTGGATAAGCAGAAAGTAAGAATTTTCTTGAAGGTCTCATGAAGAGAATAGTTAAAATTGGTAGCTTTATTAGTTTACAGTTCTTATTGAAAACTTTTATGGCTTTTAAACTTACTAATGGGGATGGTAAAAGTAAAGAGCTCAAACTAAATTAAAATCACCATTAAGGGGAGAAATTTGATGGGAAGGGGTTGCCACTGTATATACTGCCTCTAGACTTGAGAGAGGCAATTCTTTTTCATATTTAATATTTAATTTTCATAATGGTCTCCTTCTTCAATTATTCATTCATTCCCTGCTTGTGCCAGGCTAAGCTCTTTACATATTTTTACCCATATTATCCCCAATCCTCGCAACAATTTTGCAAGGTAAGTATTAGTCATTCATTTGTTTGAGCAACAAATATTTTTGTATTAAGTGGTTGTTATGACCCTGGCTGTGAGCTAGGTGGTAAGAGTGGAACAGTGAAGAAGCAGTTTGAGTTCCCTTACCTTGAGGTGTTGTTCATTGTTGAATGGAGAGACAGTAAATAGGTCATTAGAGTGCCTTGTTACCTTCTTAATATACTCTTCGGGGGTGTATAAATGCGTAAAAAGTTTTTGAAGAGCAATGGTTATACTTTTGACATCCTCATCTTGTCTAAGAATCTTTCCTCTAGAAATACCTGCACACAATTGAAAAGATAATTGGCAAGGATGGTAATGCCACCATTGTTCTAACAGGCAAATGTTGAGAAAGCACATTGGCAGCAGAATGGTCAAATCATTGTTACACTCGTATGCTGTAATGTTGTACAGCATTAAGGTGAATGAGGTAGATCTGTATGTGTTGACACAGCTGTCTGGGATATATTATTAAATGACAAACTCAGGTTGTAGAAAAGTCTGTATAATAGGAACATATTACCTAAAATAATAATCATGAAGAAAAGGGAACAAAATCGTGCAGGAGTCACACCAGATTTTTAGCTTTGGTGCCCTTTAAGCAGAGGTGTGTGTATGGTGGGAGTGGGGGGACAACTTCTGTGTGTTACTGTGTTATTTCAGTTTGACAAAATAAACATGAGTCCTTTTCAGATGTTTTAAACAGCAAAGGTGATAGGTAGAGGGCAGAGTTGTGTCCTACGGGAACACAAAGGACCCAGACTGGAGTGGGAGATGTCAGAGAAGACTGTGGTAGAGGGAATGGCCTGTCTGAATTCAGGATGTTCATGGTCAGCATGAGGAGAGACACAGAATAAGTGTCCTGCTCAGGAGCATCCCAGTAGATGGCTTTGGAGCTGGCCACCTCTATACTTTAAAGGTTTATCCAGGTTGTCCTGAGTTCTTCTTCACTTTGCCTCCACAATACATCAGCCACTCTTCTTAAATACTTCTCACATTTCCACCTCTTCTCTATCTCAACTGCTGCTGGTGTAGACTTCTCATTTCTCAACTGGATGATTGAACCCCCCCGCCCCCCAACTACTAGGTCTCATGACTCCTTGTCTGTATCCCATGTCCTTCTACCCCTGTTTATCCTTCACTGTGCTGAATGATCTTCTAAAAGTGCAGTTTTGACCTGGGTATCTTCCTTTTTAAACTTTATAAATGATCTTTCATAGATTTTGGGATCAATCCCACCTTCTAAAGCAAGCATATAGAAGCCCTTCTTACCTCTTCCACCTTCCTCCCAAAGTAACTGTTACTTATATTATCTGGAAATATTTTACTTTCCTTAAAAATGCTGCTCTTCTTAACAAACAAGGAATAACATGGATTTACTAGTTGGTGGTTGTCCTATTAACTTGCAGATATTCTGACTAAGTTACCCCTTTGTCAGTTCATGTCTGTAATTTCATATTATGTTGAGGTAACAATTTATAAATCAATAAATTTCAGGGAAAATAGTCTTGCTGCCCTTGGGGATATTTTCTTTTGTAAATATTCTTGAATGAATGTTTCTAATGTCAGGAGAATCTGGCATTAATTTTTATACTTGTCTATTCCAAATCCGGATATGCTCCACCTTTATAGAATACACACTGTTCTAAAAACACTACATTGACTAAACAGACTTATTTGCTTTGGCTAAACTTAGAATTAATGGATGGACTTGATGTACGATCAGATAGACACAAAACTGAGAGATGGTCCTGAGAGATTTACTTTAAGACATGCTATGTATTATTCTTCCATCCTTCCTGTCCACTGAATTTGTATCTTTATTTTTATATTACTGAATGGTAATAAGTAATATTTTTAAGTAAATAATAGGAGTTGATTTCATCTTGGTGATTTTCAGAAATGTTTGTACTTTATAAACATGTAATACAGGACTAAAGTGATAGACTGTCTTTTGGCTCCCCCTGGCGGACAATTGTACACAAAACTCAAACAACGGTCTTGGATGGGGATGGTTGTGAATAGTACCAATGGTGGGAAAAGGGACACAAAATACATTCTTACCTTTAGATACGTTATAGTTATTATAGAAAATATCTCAAAGAATAAAATATATTTCTATTATAATGTAAAATAGCAGTGGTGAAATATATCACGTAAAATACCTAATACTAATGCTATTGCTGTTTTTCTTGAGTAATGGCAATGCTGGGACCACAGCGTAAAATAGAATTTCAGATAGCAGATTTCACACCACAGCTTTAAAACGGTGTGCATCAGGATAAGGTTGATGCTAAAATTTGACAGTATTATTAATTCATGTGTCTACTACTTAGATTATTCCAGAATCTTCCAAAAGCTAGATATTTCTCAGTAATGCATAATTTTGTAATTTTAGCAAATGGTTATTTTTGAGTTAGCTTATTTTGATAAACTTATTATTTGTTCATTCATGATCTTCTGAATTTACAGATTCACTGAAGATTCTTTTATCTTTATTATGGGGAATTAATTGATACCTGATTGTGTCTTGCTTTCATATCAGATGTTCAAAAAAGTTAAACCAGGAAGAAATAGCATAGTCTTTCAATTAAACTTTATTTGTCTATAATGATAATTTTATATAATAAAAGTTCACCTTTACTGGGTGAATCATTTGATGGGCATTATCTCACTTAATCTTTTCAGTAACCCCATGGGGAGGCTGGTAGTTAGTTGTCCTAACCCACATTTTATAGAGCTTAGGAAAGGTGAGCTTAGCTAAAATCTGTGAGCCAGGGCTCAACCAGATTCTCTTGCTCCAGAGCTATCTGTTTATAACTTCAGCAGTGTACTTCTTCCTGAAGTAGGCAAGAGATAGGTACACGTGTGGCTAATACTCTTTAAGAGATTTCTGTGGCATACTGAGACATTGCTAGTAGGTCTTGGTATTTGAACTGAGGAATTAGAAGATGAACTCAGCTCAGAGAGAGATTTTTGCCTTCCCCACCCCTCATTTTGAATAGGACTTACAGAAGAACCTCTTTAAATTTTGTTTAGTTTTGAGAGTTAGGACAAATTATATCTGTTATCATAGAAATAGGTTTCATGAGAAAAATACATTTTAGCTCTTTGGGTTCATCACTAACTCTTTGAGCAAGATAATCTTAGGTGTAAAAGTGGCAAGGAAGGGTAAAATCGCTAGGTTCTAAAACTATAGCAGGGCACATTTAGACGTAGGTACCAAGGTCTTCATAAGTAATCATTTAGATAGATAGATAGATAGATAGATAGATAGATAGATAGATAGATAGATAGTCAAGGGATTAGGAAACTCTGAAAATACTCAGAATAATTTTCTTAAAGTTAGCAATTATAAAGAATAGCTATCATTTAAACAGTTATCATGTATTATCTTCTTAATTCTTACAGTAACCTAATGATTATTAATTACCTAACTATGATTATAGGCAGTATCCAGATGATAAAACTGAAGCGTAGGGTAGTTAGGCAGTTTGCTGGAGGTTTTTGGCTAAAGAAATGTAAAGCCAGGATTTGAACTCGTTTGAACTAGCTCAAGAGCCCACACTCTAAACCACTTGGCTGTATAGCAGTGCTTTCCAGTAGAACTCTCTGTGATGATGCAAATGTTTGATGACTGTGTATTGCAATACAGTAGCCACTAGCCAGATTTGGCTACTGGGCACTTGAAATGCGGCTAGTACAACTAAGAAACATTTAAATAGCTTGTCCGTGTGGCCAGTGGCTACTGTACTTGGACAGAACAACTTTACAAGATCTTTCAGATTCTGTAGAAGTGGAGATAGAAGACCTTTAGTATTACCTCATCTAACTTCTTGCTTTAATGATAAGGAAACTGTAAACCAGATGCTTAACAATCTGCTTAGAGTAACAGTTAAAGAAGGGACTAGATTATAACCCAGGAGTTTATAATTTTCAGAAACCGCTCTTCCCATTCTGTACTTTTGTTGGTATCTGCAAATTTACATTTCTGCTGCCATTGTTAATCTTAGATTGTAAGATTATCTTTGAAAAAAATTCTTATCTTTCCCGAAGTACATGTCTAATTAACGCTTTCCTTTTTTTCTCAGGTTATAGAAACACTGTCACGACTTTCTCGCACACCTATAGCGTTGGCCACAGGAATCAGGTAAGCTTGATTCAAGTGTTCATTTGCTCAATGAATGTAATGATTATTTACTGAATGGTTACTATTTGTAAAAGACTTTGCATACAGGGACCATATCTCATTCATGCACATACAGTGCATGGTATTTCAGTGCCTACTACACATTTGAAATCAATTGAGCAAGTAAGAACTTATTTATAGAGTTGAATAAGATACATTGGCTAAACATCATTGTCAATTCACTACTGACTGTTACCGGTAGGGTTCTTTGTTTTCTTAATTTCCTCCAACATTTCATTTCATTACATACGATTCATCAAAACAAACACAAATGCTCAAGTAAATACACACTTAAAAGATGTTGTAGTACATTTATTTCCTATAGTCCATAACCATAACTCACAACTTTTAGGAATTCAAAAAGTAAATCAGACAAATATAAAATAATATGTGTACAAGGATATGTGTTGAGGATTGGTACTAAGTGAAAAAGTTGGAAATAGGTTAAAGTAATTGTGCCATCTCTGTGCAATGGAGTATTATGCAGTCAGTAAGCATGGAAATAAATGTAGATGTGTATATCATGTTGGACTTTTTCTGTTTACTACATTCTCAAGTTATATCAGTCAGAAAATCGTATTCTTAGTAACATTAATGATAGTTTCAGTAGCTACACAGCTAGGCCCCATAGAAATGGAATGGATCTCATTTTTTACCTTGTTTTCTCAGAGGTCCATTCCTTAGTCTCCAGCCTTTATGGGGCTCTGTGATGCTGTCTCTCTCCCTCTGTTGCTTCTATTATTCTGTGTCCAACTCACATTCAGGTTTTAAGAAGAGGATATAAGCACATTTTACAGGACTGATCAGCAGTAACTAGGCAGCCCCTTCCCTGGATACAAAGCCTAATGACCTCAGGGAGGATACCCTGCGTACCCTTTTTTGGAAATGGGCTGTGACTTTGGCAGCTTCCTACAGAAGTAATCTCTAGGCTGGGTACATGTTCAACACCTTGCAATTTGCTCTACATGATTCATCTTTCCATCTTAATATTTATTTTATGTCATTATATGTAAACAGATTTTGAAATAAATAGCCTGATTCTATTTTGATGTATTTATGCATATTTTTTTAATGTTTTTTATTTATTTTTGAGACAGAGAGAGACAGAGCATGAATGGGGGAGGGGCAGAGAGAGAGGGAGACACAGAATCGGAAGCAGGCTCCAGGCTCTGAGCCATCAGCACAGAGCCCGATGTGGGGCTCGAACTCACGGACCGTGAGATCGTGACCTGAGCTGAAGTCGGACGCTTAACCGACTGAGCCACCCAGGCGCCCCAGATGTATTTATGCATATTTGATTCTGAAAGCATATATATTAGAAGGTTTTTCTTTCCTTCTTAATTATTCTTATCTATATTTTCAAATTTTCTGCAGTGAACTTCATATAAGAGCATAATCAAATGTGCCGGAATTTATTTAAAAAAAAAGTATTTTGAAACTTTAGCATTTCTCACATTTTAATTTACTTGAAAAATGTAGCTTCTTTAAATGTCTTAAGTATTCAATTAATCCATAAGGCAGTGTGAAAATCTGCTTTTCAGTTTATTAAATATAGTTATCACTTAGTGCTCATTTATTATTTTGTTGGATCCTCTTATTTTTGTGAAATATGACATGCTGGCTGCATGTAAAGAAAGTAAAACTTTTGGCATGATAGTATAATTATGCCTGTGTTAGACATGCACTCGGGCATTATGTGGGTGTTATGAAAAAAGTTCATAGTACAGTAGGCAAAAAAAAGAAAGTCAATGGCTAGGAATTAGGGGATAAATGAAAGTGCTTTTCTTTTAATAGGGGACAAAGAAAACATCCTACTCTTCCTAAGGTCTGGGTTTCCTCCTTTGTCCAATAAATGAAAATAAAATACACAACATAAATATCTTGTCCAAGTAGAGAAGTCTGCGAGAATCAATCATATATTGAGGGCATGATATGTTGGTCTTCTAATAATTTTTCTCTATATTTGGTGAGCTGAGTCACGTGAAGATGACTGTTACCAAACTATCTGTCAGTCAGATCAGATTCCATAGGTGAAAAGAGATGGTGCTGAACACAGGGGCACTTGGGCAGCTGCCTGTTCTCTGAACTGGGGAGCTGCAGTGGCCGCATTGTGGTGAGCCTGCAGGTAAGTGGTGTGTGGCACATCAGATGGGCACCTTAGCATGGCCACAGCTGCTCACGTAACTGCGATGACCACGGTAATTGCTCCAGATAATTTGGGGTAGCAGGTGTCACAGCCTCCCTGGGGGATTCCCTGGGCAGCCACGGGACAGGCACTTTGGGAGACCCCCAGGATGTTGTGTTACACATGGTGACTGACCTGACCACTTTGGTGGCAGCTGAGCTCATGCATTTAGTGAGAAGTAAATGCCTAGCCTAGCTGTTGATAATTTCACCCTTTTCTCCCTTCTCCCTCTCTCCTAGGCCCTTCCCAACAGAAGAAAGTGTTAATGATGAAGACATTTACAAAGGCCTTCCTGATTTAATAGAGTATGTTGGGCATCTTCAGCAAAATTAAAGCACTGCCAGTTTTTGCATTCTTGGTGGATTTTAACGATGGATGTTAAAATAGCTTTCAGAAGTGGAAAAGTGGCTTAATGATTAAGACGTGTAAGAATTCACCTCAAACTAGTGATGGAAAGCTTCACGAGAGAACGTACTTTGTAGTTCCTATGGCATGCCCGACACCGTGCCAGTCCTTAAGACAAGTAAAGAAAACAGACTGCAATGAAGTCGAATTTGGAAGTTTCTTAAAGGCGTACTAGAGGTGGTGGGTAAAACTGGGGTGGACAATTAAGGAACAAGGACAAAGAAACAGGATCTACTAGAATTGTAGGGCAGATAGTGCGTGCTTTGTCTGTTCAAGGAAGGGCGAGATTAGTGTGGGCTGGAGTTATTTAGGGAGTTTCATTAGATGGTGTTTGTTCTGCACAGAGAATCCTTTTGGGTTTTATTATTTAATAGTCAGGAAAGGCAAAGGCCTTTGCACCTGATTATCTTCTGCTGATTGAGTGACTTGTGCAGATTACAAATAAATATAAGACATGATCCCCACCCCTCAAGGAATTAATGACAAAGACCAGGCTTGTTTGCAAAGAATTATAATAAGAAATATATTATGCTCCAGGAGGGATTCAGGTTCTGTGGAAATTCATCCATTCATCCACTCATCCATCCTAATACACTAGCACTCCAACCTTGTTCTTGCTGTAGGACCTTTGCACTTGCTCCTTCTGCCCTTATGGCTGACCCGTCACCTTTCCCATTTTTGCTCGGATGTCTCTCCAGAGAGAGGCCTTCCTGACGACTGCATCTGAAATTGCTGTGGGCCCTTTACTTAGCTATGTGGTTTTAAGGCAATCACTACTGCCTGAGACCATCTTTGTTTGCTTCATTTGTTGTCCACGTCCTCGTTCGAAGGTCAACTTGGTGAGATCAGGGACTTAACCTTGTTCTTGGCTGTCGTCCTAGAACTTTACACAGCATCTGGTGAATAGTAGGTCCTCGATAAATATTTGTGTTCTGAATGACTAAGCAGAATTGCATTAAGCATCTACTGTTTCAGCATTTTGCTTCAGGCCCGAGCTGTTTAGTTTTATAAAAAAGAGCTTATTGAGAGCCCATAACCATGTTACATGCATTATTTTGTGGTATACACACACGATGAGGTTCCTAGTATCCCAATTTATGAAGGAGAAAACTGAATTGTGGAAAGCTAAGAAACTTGTTGACGGTCATAGCTAGTAAATTTTAGTCTTTGGATTTGAACCCAAACAGTTCTTACTCCAGAGCTTAGGCTCTTCCTCATGGCAGTGACCCCAGGAAGCACCTTGAATTGCCCATCTGGGAACTTCCTGTAGAAGAGCAGAGGACAGTGCTGACAGGAGACTCTGGGATGGCTGCTGAGCTGCTCTTCCCAGAATAGGTTTCACTTGCATGGGCCTTGAAGTCTTATATTTTAAATGTGAATTAAGGATAGTTTCTTATCTCTTGTTAACACCTCTAAGAACTCACGGATCTTGAGCAAGATTGATGCTGATCATCTCATTGAATTGGCTACAGTCTTCATAAAGTGACTGTAAGGTTACTGGTATTATAACCAAATCCTCTGAAATGTTAGGAAGATTATATTATTTCTAGAGCTATTATGATGTTCTTTTTTGAGCCCTGCCAATTGTTGCTTACAGCTACTAATTTTCCTAGCTTTTCCCCATTTTTTTTTGGTGGATGTCAGGATAAATCCTGTGAGGGTGCATCCCTAGCTAAGTTTGGAGAAATCTGGGCTCCTGATCCAGCTGCTCTGAGATAGCAGTTCATGTTCTGTGAGATGCAGCCTGCTTCAACTTTCCATCTGGTGGTAGAAGGTCTAAATATGGTTATTCCTGCAGGTGCTTGCTTTGAGTTTGCTATGACACCTTGATTTTCAGTCTTAGCTTTGTTAAGATCTCTATGGCTCATATCCTTAACTCTGACTTTTGGGGGTGAGTCACCCCAAGGGAAGCCCCTGGAACAAACACTGCAGTGGGAATCCTACTCTCCACTGCAGTGGGAATCATTCTCTTCTCACATGGAGAGAAACAGACACAGGCTGGAATGGAGGTGTGAGGCGGCTGGGAAGCACAGTGTCTTTGCTTTTTCTACCTTGATGATCAGGGTGTCACTCTCGCCCATGTATAAATGGCCTGGACATGGGAGAAGTAACATAGATTATTGTTGAATTGTTGACCACTGGAAGAATCACAGGTGTCCTTTCCCACTCCCCCCAGCTTCATTTTATACAGGTCAGGAATTATTGACCAAACTGTTAGCAGGAAAAGCTCCCTTAGTATGGGATTGAATGTAAAAAAACCCCAAACCATTCTAGCCCAATCTTGAGTGTGTGTGGGTGCATTTGCATGCACACACATGCATGTGTGTCACTCCTACGATTCTTTAAAAATTGTTCTCCAGTTTTATTGAGAAATAATTGAACTACATCCTTGTGTAAGTTTAAGGAGTACAGTATATAGTTTTATTTACATATATCATGAAATGATTGCCACAGTAGGGTCAGCTAACACCTATCAACTTACATAGACACAATTGAAAGAAAAAAGGTAAAAAAAAAAATTGTCCTTGTGATGAGAACTCTTAAGGTTTACTCTCCTAACAACTTTTCTGTATACCATGCAGCAGTGTTAGCTGTAGTCATCATGTTGAACATTCCATCCCTAGTACTTATTTACCTTATTGCTGGAACTTTATACCTTTTAATCACTTTCCTCCAATTATCCCTCACCCCCGCTTCCACTTCTGATCCCCACCAAGTCTGATCTCATCTCTTTTTCTATGACAGGTTTTTTGTTTTTTTTTTTTGGTTTGTTTTTGTTTTTGTTTTGGATTCCACACAGGAGTGAGATCACACAGTGTTTGGCTTTCTCTGTCTTACTTATTTCATTCAGCATAATTCCCTCATGGTCCATCCATGTTACTTTAAATGGTAGAATTTCCTCATTTTTTATGCTGAATATTACAGTGTGTGTATGTATATATGTGTGTGTATACATATATATACAGATTTATATATATACTTATATATGTGTGTATATGTATATATATGTGGATGATATATATACATATACATATATATACAAATTTATGTATATACGTATACATATATATGTGTGTGTATATATATATGTACACACAAACACACACACACACACACCACAACTTCCTAATCCATTCATCAATCAGTGGACACTTAGATTGTTCCCATATCTTAGTTATTCTAAATAATGCTGCACATGAAGGTGCAGATACCATTATGAGCTAGTGTTTTTGTTTCCTTTGGATATATCCCAGAAGTGGAATTGCTGGATCATATTGTATTTCTATTTTTAATTTTTTGAAGAACTTCCATACTGTTTTCCACAGTGACTGCACCAATTTACAGTCCCCCCAACAGGGCATGAGGGTTTCTTTTCTGCATATCCATGCCAGCATTTATCTCTTGTGTTTTGGTGATGGCCATTCTAACAGGCATCAGGTGGTATCACGTTGTGGTTTTAAGTTGCATTTTCTTAATGTCTAGTGATGTTGAGCATCTTTTCATGTACCTGTTGGCCCTTCATGTATCTTCTTTGGAGAAATGTCTAGTCCTATCCTTTGCCTATTTTTTAATTGGGTTATTTTGTTGTTCTTGAGTTATATGGGTTGCTTATCAGATAGATGGTTTGTAAATATTTTTGTCCTACTCCATAGGTTGTCCTTTCACTTTGTTGATGGTTTCTTTTGCTGTGCAGAAGCTTTCTAGTTTGATGCAGTCCCGCTTGTTTATTTTTAGATCGTGTTGCTTGTGCTTTAGGTGTCCTATCTCCTACAATTCTTAAAGAAAAATCCGTGTGTATTCATACAGTATGTGCCTCTACCCTGACTGGAAATAGTCAAAAGCAACACTTAAGCAAGATGAGGTATTTTTTTTGGGGGGGGGGGGCAGGAGGTGGTCAAAGGCAGCAGAGCTGGGATTAGGAGTAACAGAGAAATGGATTTCATAGCCTATCTTCTTGTTGAACAGGTCCTCTTTGATGCAGAGCCTCTTCCTTCATTTCCTAGCTCCCTCATAGATTCCTCAAACCTTCCTATCCTTTGCATTATAGAAAGTGTTCAGACCGGTTGAACTCTCCCCTGTTATCTGTGACTTGCCATCTGCCCAGTTTTACAAAGTAGGAAGCTAAGTGGCATCCTCCACTCCTTTCTCCCCTCTCTCTAATTCTGACTGGTCGCCAAGTCTGGTTGACTGCACCTGATGCAGTCTCTTTCTCTCTCTCCGCATTTGCCTTTCCTCACTCTAGTTATGGCTCTCGCTATCTCTTACCCACAGGGTTTCATTTTGGGGCTTAGTGTCTTCTTGCTCCCTCCACTCTACTGCTGTATAGAGCCTCCTCTTGTACCTCCTCTTGTATCCAAAATGCCCAGGTAAGGTTGAGGTTACAGGGTGTACTGCCTTTCTCAGGTTGGTTTTAGCTCGTCCCTCTGGGGGTCACATTCACTTACCTGAATGAGATGCCACTCATGATGTTGCCAGGCTCTTCATAGCTTTTGCCTTTGCACGTGTTGGTGTCCTTTTGTGGGATGTCCTTCTCCTCACTGAGTATGTGTCACCTCTGAGGGCAGAAACTGTGTCTGCCTAGTGTACAACCATATCTCCTGGAACATGGTAGTATTTATTTAGCAAATACCTATTAAATAAATAAATACATTCAAGATCCAGTTCAGATGTAATATCTGTTGTGAAGCCTTCCCGGACTTCTTTAGTCAGAGTTAGTCTTTCCCTTACTCCTACATTCTGCATTCATCTGCTCTGTTGTACTTCTAGAATTATGTGTTCACATGCTGTTACCTACACTAGACTATGGGAGAGTCCTCAGATCTTCTTGATCTATGCATTCTTAGCACTGAAGAGTCTGGACCTCAGTAGGTTCTTAGAAAATGTCTGTGGAGTGAATGGTTGGGTAGACTGCTAACTCTAGAACAAATTTTTCTGAGAGCAGACTTCTCTGACATATTTGTTACTACCAGGTAAGTCTCCCTTAAGGCGCCTTTCTTTCTTCTGAATGTTTGAAACAGTTCATTCCTATCAAATGCTTCCAAATAATCCTTCATGACAACATAGACAACCTTGTGATTGAACCTATTTTGAAAAATGCTCCCAAGTCGTAGAGTGACATTTACAGTTACAGTGTTCTTATTTTTGTACATATAAATTTTATACCGTTCTATCTGCACAGGCCCATGATAGGTGCTAAGGGCTGGCAGTATTGAAGGAGTTGATTTTTTTTTTTTCAGACAAAGGTTAATGCTTCTTTCTAACATGTCTAAATGTATTAATCTCAATTCTTTGGGATTATTAGTGAATAGAAGCTATATATAGAAGTCTTGAACTGAAAGGAAAAACTTAAGGAGTAGTAATAAAACATGTGATAGGTGCAACCAGCTATTTCTACTTTGAGTGAATGGGTTTACAATATCATATGAAGGATTTAGGAAAGATACATCAGTCAGTTACTGTGTAAGTGCCATGGAAGCTTTAAAAATTGGGATGTTTTTCATCTATCAGGAGATCAGCTGATTTCAAATGCCTTGTGGCCTTGGAACCATTTTTTTTTTACATAGAAAATAGGCAAGTAAAACAGATAATAGTAGGATCTGGATGACTCAGGGACCTGTACGTACTCTCTGAGTAGACTGGATGGAGCGTGGTTGGAAAACCACTACATTAGATACTGGCAATAATAACCCTGCAGAAACTGATGCTTTTCTTCTTATTTTTTTTTAAGTTTACTTATTTTGGAAGGGGGAAGAGAACAAGTGGGAGAGGGGTAGACAGAGAGAGAGAATCCCAAGCAGGCTCTGCGCTGACAGTGCAGAGCCCAACGCGGGGCTTGATCTCAAGAACTGTGAGATCGTGACCTGAGCCGAAATCAAGAGTTAGTTGCTTAACCGACTGAACCACCTAGGCGTTCTGAAACTGATGCTTTTAAAAGACTATTTATAAACTATGAGATTGTCCCCAGCACCCCTGTGTTCCCCATGTTGTACCCCTTAATATATATGATCAACCTCAGGCCTTGAAATAGGAAAAATGTGGGCCATATGATAGAGTAATGAAAACATTTAGAATGTAAGACTAAGTTTTAAATCTGGATCTGCCATGGACAAGCCGTGTTTCCACGGGCAAGTTAAATAACCCTCAGTTCTCTCAGCTTCCTTATCTCTATAAGGGATCAAATAGTAATGCCTGATAGCACAGGTAGTGAATACTGGGCTTGGGCCAGCTACATGAAGTCGTGTGTGCAGAGTGATCATTTATGTGCTTGTACATGGTAAATACCCAGTGAATGTTAGCTGTCACTGCCATCCTGGGTGGATTCTGTTGTTTGGCATTGTTCTCATTAGGAGGGAAAGAGCCGTAATGTAAAGCCTTTTGACTCTTCCCATGAATTATGTTTTATTTCCTCTTTGGGTTTTCTACTAGGCTCTATGTAGCTGTTGCATTTACTGCATAAGAGAAAATGACCTGAGTATCCTACCCTTTGTTGTAGTGAAACCCATGTGGAAGATGAAGAAGGTCTCTACGACTGTGTTTATGGGGAAGACGAAGGTGGAGAAGTCTATGAGGACTTAATGAAGGCAGAGGAAGCACATCAAGCCGTAGGATCTCACTTGCCTTATTGTTAAAGTTACTTTGAGTATCTTATTAGGAAAGTGATTCCTTGCAAGACTAATTAATATAATTATTTGTGTAACTTCTGCTAGAATAGGCTTTTGTTTTCTTTTTACCTTTGCTAGCTTTTAACTACATAATCATGATTTATTGCATTTGGAGACACATACACCCAGCATTTTATAGTTCACAACAACCAGAGAGAATCTCTGGTCTAGTCCTTGAATTCTACTTGTTAGGAAGGAAAGTCTGAGAGAGAAATGCCACCCAGCTAAATAGTGCCAGAGTGGCAGTAGAACATAATTTCAGGGAATTGTGAAAGGATTCTTCTTACCATGAAAGGAAATCTTCTCTTACAAAGCAGTTTAATCTTCTTTAAATTTGATGTAGCATAAAATATATGTTAAAGAATATTTCTTCATATTTGTTCGGGGGTTGATAAGAGGTATTTTTTACTTTTGTTTCATTATAGGTTTCCTAGTATTTTTACTGTTTTATAAATTTAGTTTCAGATATTGTCATAGTCAGTATGCACGCACAGAGGTTAATCTGCCACAAAAATATCTAAAACATTCAGAAAGAATTACTCTGAATTATTTTCTCACCTATAATTTGAAACAAAAAAAATGGTCAGTCGTGTAGGCTTTTATTAATCTTTAAAAAATTTTTTTTAATGTTTATTTATTTTTGAGAGAGAGAGACAGAGAGACAGAGCATGAACAGGGGAGGAGCAGAGAGAGAGGGAGACACAGAGTCCAAAGCAGGTTCCAGGCTCTGAGCTGTCAGCACAGAGCCTGATGTGGGGCTCAAACCCACGAACCACGAGATCATGACCTGAGCCGAAGTCGGACGCTTAACTGACTGAGCCACCGAGGCACCCCATTATTAATCTTTTTTTTTATACAAAACCCTTTCCTCATCAGCTAGGTGGTAGTATGGGATTTTTTAGTGCTGTGATGAATTTCCTCAGCTCTCTTTGTAGTCTTGGCTTTCATAAAAGGCTGGTGGGTTGTCCAGTGCCCCAGATAGGGAGAGTAGCTTCTGTGGGATGGAAACAAGTTACTGGCCTGTATTTGGTAGTGAATGAGCTTTAACCCACTGTGTGAGCTGACAGGCTGCCTGTGGCAGTATTTTGACTATTTTTAGGTGACAGGGTATCATCTGTATCTCCTAATATAATTATCATCTGCTCGGGGTACCAGCAAAGTCTTGAGTGTGTCTCCCAAGGACAGTCTTCATTCAGCTGACAGTGCTGGGTGGTTTCTATGGGGCAGGGTTCACAGCAGTGATAATTTAAATGCATGGGGCCCTTCTTGTGTACTTCTCAGGGTGGTATAGGTGCTCTACCAGGATAGCTCATTTACAGCTCCTTGGGGTTGGATCTGTAGTTCTCACTGTTGTGTGGAGGAGAAGACTGAGACATGGAGAAAATAGGTAACTTATTCACAAGAACCAGCGAATTACAGAAAAACTGGTACTTGAGCCCAGTTCTACCTGAGGCCCACACCTTCCATCTTAATATTAGGCTCTGCTACCTCCAGTCTTAACACCTAGTGGAAGAGCCCAACACGAGAATGTTAATTCTTCACAAAAAGTATTTTAAGATTTTTATTTATCAAATGTCCTTTTGATATTTTGCAAGTATTTCTACAACACTTGTAAAGTACGCTGTACGTTAAGAACACTATATGACACCATGGGTGATGTTTCCAGAATGAATAACATTTATAATGAAAGAGATTTTTTTCAGTATAAAGAGGGTGTATCCTCAGAAGTTTATTTTTAATTATTTAAACCTTTTTCACTTACATTGTTCAAAATTTTAAGAACAGATACTTCTTAAATGCCATAAATAGATCTTTTGGTTGTGTTTTATTAAAATGGAAAGCTTAAGAAAATCAGTAGTTTTGAGTTCTTTCTATGTACTATGAGAGATTAATTAATACATGTGTTTGATTAAATAATTTTTTTGATGACTCTAATTGCAGAAATGTCCAGAAAATGACATACGAAGTTGCTGCCTAGCAGAAATTAAGCAGACAGAAGAAAAATACACAGAAACGTTGGAGTCAATAGAAAAAGTAAGTTATCAGGTATTATTTTTGATGTCCAAATAGTGCATTTTATAGTTACTATATGAGACTCAGTGTGTCTTCTGTATGCTTTCTAATTTTCAGTAAAACAAGCAAACTTACTTATTCCACAACTAGTTACTGATTTCTTAGTATCTGAATGGCACTGTGCTAGGCACTGAGTATATAGCAATAGACACAACAAAACTCTTGTTCTCATGACACTTTCTGTCTCATAGGAGGGTTTATAATTTAAGCAAGTAAGTGGGCCAGGTGGTGATAAATTCTCTGAAGAAAAACCAGTCAGGGAAAGAGGACAGAGAGTGATGTGGGTGGGCTGGTGGTACTTTATGTAAAGCAGTAATGGAAGGCCTCTTTAGTAAGATCACATTTTAGCAGACAGCTGAGGAAATTGAGGGAGCAAGCCATGCCAACATCCCAGAGATGACGGTTCCTGGGAGAAAGGCCCTCAGATGAGACAGTGTTCTGTGTTTCAAGGAGTAGCAGTAGTCCAGGTGTCTGAAGCAGCGTGAGTGAAGAGAGGCAGGGAGAGCAAAGAGCTGGTGAGCTACCGCATCGTGTTGGGGGGCACAGAGAACACCTCGCTCAAAGCTGGAGTGTGTGAGTAGAAGTGACATGATCTAATGTAAGTTTCTTCACAGCGTATTCTGACTTTTTGGGAGAAAAGTTAGAAGGATATTGGAATAATCAGATTGACAGAACATGGCAGTATTTGTAGAGCTGGTAGGGAATGGTCATATTCTGAATACATTTTGAAAATAGAGCTGAGCGGATTAGATGATAAATCAGGTGAAGGATATATGGGAAAGGGAGCAATCAAGAACGCTAGGCTTATAGCATGAATAGTTGTTGTGTGAGTAGTAAAGATGGTTACTGAGCTGAGGAGGACAGGTCTGGGAATCACGAGTCTGTTGAGACATTCTACATTTGCAATATCTATTAGCTTCCAAGGGGCTGTGTTGAGGAGGGAGTTAGATACATGAGGCTGGCATTAAGGGGAGAGGTTGACAAATAGATGGGGCCATTATCATTACACAATGGCTTATAAGGTCAGTGGTACTGGATGAATTCACCTAGGGAATGAATGTTGATGAAGGAGAGATTTGAGGCCACCCCTGGCAAGTTCTACATTTAGAGGTTAAGAAAATGAGAATAAGGAGATAGTTCTAGATGTTTAGGAAAAGAGTTGAAGGTTTTGCAGAGTTGTTTAGGAGAGAGGGGAAATAAATGGACTAGGGAAATGTAGGATTGTGCATTACCACAGGCTCAATTGAAAATTAGACTATTGATCTAGTTCATATTTAACTTCTTAGGTACAGGCACAACATATATGGCAAGCTAGATTTAACAAGGGTTTTTGTTTTTCCAGAAAAGCATGCTGGAAGAAGAAAGGGTAAGGGAAGTGATTCTCATGATGGTTTATGGAGTGTAAACTTGGTGGGGAGGAAGTGAGGACATGAGAGATATAGAATGATCAGTGGATTGGCAGACCCGGTGGGGTTAAAGAATTCTTTAAAGGAATGAGCTATAAAGGTAGGAGGTCGTGATCGAGAGTTGATTACTTAAAATTAATGCTATAGAGCCTATGTAGTTGTTGATAATGAGAAGGTCTTGGAATATGACTCAGCTCAGAGAGCTGAGCTAGGATGGAGCACAAGATTACCGGCAGTCAAGGATCTAAAAGGCCAGACTATTGGAAGGATGATCTGCACAGATACTGAGATTGTCAAGAACAGACATGGGAGTCATAATGGAAAGAGATATGGTAGGCCAGGAACTAACATTGTCAAGGAATGAAGGGTAAGATCAAGATCAAGGCATTTGAGAGTATTTTGTATCAGTCCTGTATCTCCAAAATATTGCCTTTTTTTTTTTTTTTTTTTCCAATTCAGCCAACAGTGTTCTTTTTTTTATTATTACTTTCAGGAGTATTCATTGCCTAAACCTTTTATTTTATACTTTAAATGAATTACGTTTATGTCTTTATATGTCTGTTTAAGTATAAAATCTTTAAGATAGAGAAAATAGTTTCTGCTTTTTTCTTGGTATTCATTATATGGATAAACAATAGACTTTCAATAAATATTGATCATTTGTTAATGAAAAACTATTATATAGATAAGGATAAATTGTGCTTAATTATTATTTCTCTGTCCTATCTTGTAGTATTTCATGGCACCGCTAAAAAGATTTCTGACAGCAGCAGAATTTGATTCAGTATTCATCAACATTCCTGTAAGTAAAAATAGACTAGCTAAAATTGTGGTATATTACTATAAAATCTCAATCATCTTATTGGGTTCTAGATTCCTACTTTAATATTCTCCTGTATTTTTTTTTCAATATATGAAATTTATTGTCAAATTGGTTTCCATACAACACCCAGTGCTCATCCCAAAAGGTGCCCTCCTCAATACCCATCACCCACCCTCCCCTCCCTCCCACCCCCCATCAACCCTCAGTTTGTTCTCAGTTTTTAACAGTCTCTTATGCTTTGGCTCTCTCCCACTCTAACCTCTTTTTTTTTTTTTTTTCCTTCCCCTCCCCCATGGGTTTCTCTTAAGTTTCTCAGGATCCACATAAGAGTGAAAACATATGGTATCTGTCTTTCTCCGTATGGCTTATTTCACTTAGCATCACACTCTCCAGTTCCATCCACGTTGCTACAAAGGGCCATATTTCATTCTTTCTCATTGCCATGTAGTACTCCATTGTGTATATAAACCACAATTTCTTTATCCATTCATCAGTTGATGGACATTTAGGCTCTTTCCATAATTTGGCTATTGTTGAGAGTGCTGCTATAAACATTGGGGTACAAGTGCCCCTATGCATCAGTACTCCTGTATCCCTTGGGTAAATTCCTAGCAGTGCTATTGCTGAGTCATAGGGTAGGTCTATTTTTAATTTTCTGAGGAACCTCCACACTGCTTTCCAGAGCGGCTGCACCAGTTTGCATTCCCACCAACAGTGCAAGAGGGTTCCCGTTTCTCCACATCCTCTCCAGCATCTACAGTCTCCTGATGTGTTCATTTTGGCCACTCTGACTGGCGTGAGGTGACATCTGAGTGTGGTTTTGATTTGTATTTTCCTGATAAGGAGCGATGTTGAGCATCTTTTCTTGTGCCTGTTGGCCATCCGGATGTCTTCTTTAGAGAAGTGTCTATTCATGTTTTCTGCCCATTTCTTCACTGGGTTATTTGTTTTTTGGGTGTGGAGTTTGGTGAGCTCTTTATAGATTTTGGATACTAGCCCTTTGTCCGATATGTCATTTGCAAATATCTTTTCCCATTCCGTTGGTTGTCTTTTAGTTTTGTTGGTTGTTTCCTTTGCTGTGCAGAAGCTTTTTATCTTCATAAGGTCCCAGTAATTCATTTTTGCTTTTAATTCCCTTGCCTTTGGGGATGTGTCAAGTAAGAGATTGCTACGGCTGAGGTCAGAGAGGTCTTTTCCTGCTTTCTCCTCTAGGGTTTTGATGGTTTCCTGTCTCACATTCAGGACCTTTATCCATTTTGAGTTTATTTTTGTGAATGGTGTGAGAAAGTGGTCTAGTTTCAACCTTCTGCAGTTGCTGTCCAGTTCTCCCAGCACCATTTGTTAAAGAGACTGTCTTTTTTCCATTGGATGTTCTTTCCTGCTTTGTCAAAGATTAGTTGGCCATACATTTTGGGTCTAGTTCTGGGGTTTCTATTCTATTCCATTGGTCTATGTGTCTGTTTTTGTGCCAATACCATGCTGTCTTGATGATGACAGCTTTGTAGTAGAGGCTAAAGTCTGGGATTGTGATGTCTCCCATTTGGGTTTTCTTCTTCAATGTTACTTTGGCTATTCGGGGTCTTTTGTGGTTCCATACAAATTTTAGGATTGTTTGTTCTAGTTTCGAGAAGAATGCTGGTGCAATTTTGATTGGGATTGCATTGAATGTGTAGATAGCTTTGGGTAGTATTGACCTTTTGACAATATTTATTCTTCCAATCCATGAGCAGGGAATGTCTTTCCATTTCTTTCTATCTTCTTCAATTACCTGCATAAGCTTTCTATAGTTTTCAGCATACAGATCTTTTACATCTTTGGTTAGATTTATTCCTAGGTATTTTATGCTTCTTGGTGCAATTGTGAATGGGATCAGTTTCTTTATTTGTCTTTCTGTTGCTTCATTGTTAGTGTATAAGAATGCAACTGATTTCTGTACATTGATTTTGTATCCTGCAGTTTTGCTGAATTCATGTATCAGTTCTAGCAGACTTTTGGTGGAGTCTATCCGATTTTCCATGTATAATATCATGTCATCTGCAAAAAGCGAAAGCTTGACTTCATCTTTGCCAATTTTGATGCCTTTGATTTCCTTTTGTTGTCTGATTGCTGATGCTAGAACTTCCAACACTATATTAAACAACAGCGGTGAGAGTGGGCATCCCTGTCGTGTTCCTGATCTCAGGGAAAAAGCTCTCAGTTTTTCCCCATTGAGGATGATGGTAGCTGTGGGCTTTTCATAAATGGCTTTGATGCTGTGTAAGTATGTTCCTTCTATCCCGACTTTCTCAAGGGTTTTTATTAAGAAACGGTGCAGGATTTTGTCAAAGGCCTTTTCTGCATTGATTGACAGGATCATATGGTTCTTATCTTTTCTTTTATTAATGTGATGTATCACGTTGGTTGATTTGCGAATGTTGAACCAGCCCTGCATCCCAGGAATGAATCCCACTTGATCATGGTGAATAATTCTTTTTATATGCTGTTGAATTCGATTTGCTAGTATCTTATTGAGAATTTTTGCATCCATATTCATCAGGGATTTTGGCCTGTAGTTCTCTTTTTTTACTGGGTCTCTGTCTGGTTTAGGAATCAAAGTAATACTGGCTTCATAGAATGAGTCTGGAAGTTTTCCTTCCCTTTCTATTTCTTGGAATAGCTTGAGAAGGATAGGTATTATCTCTGCTTTAAACGTCTGGTAGAACTCCCCTGGGAAGCCATCTGGTCCTGGACTCTTATTTGTTGGGAGATTTTTGATAACCGATTCAATTTCTTCGCTGGTTATGGGTCTGTTCAAGCTTTCTATTTCCTCCTGACTGAGTTTTGGAAGAGTGTGGGTGTTTAGGAATTTGTCCATTTCTTTTAGGTTGTCCAGTTTGTTGGCATATAATTTTTCATAGTATTCCCTGATAATTGTTTGTATCTCTGAGGGATTGGTTGTAATAATTCCATTTTCATTCATGATTTTATCTATTTGGGTCATCTCCCTTTTCTTTTTGAGAAGCCTGGCTAGAGGTTTGTCAATTTTGTTTATTTTTTCAAAAAACCAACTCTTGGTTTCGTTGATCTGCTCTACCGTTTTTTTTAGATTCTATATTGTTTATTTCTGCTCTGATCTTTATTATTTCTCTTCTTCTGCTGGGTTTAGGCTGCCTTTGCTGTTCTGCTTCTATTTCCTTTAGGTGTGCTGTTAGATTTTGTATTTGGGATTTTTCTTGTTTCTTGAGATAGGCCTGGATTGCAATGTATTTTCCTCTCAGGACTGCCTTCGCTGCGTCCCAAAGCGTTTGAATGGTTGTATTTTCATTTTCGTTTGTTTCCATATATTTTTTAATTTCTTCTCTAATTGCCTGGTTGACCCACTCATTCGTTAATAGGGTGTTCTTTAACCTCCATGCTTTTGGAGGTTTTCCAGACTTTTTCCTGTGGTTGATTTCAAGCTTCATAGCATTGTGGTCTGAAAGTATGCATGTATACTTATGAAGGGCTGTTTTGTGACCCAGTATATGATCTGTCTTGGAGAATGTTCCATGTGCACTCGAGGAGAAAGTATATTCTATTGCTTTGGGATGCAGAGTTCTAAATAGATCTGTCAAGTCCATCTGATCCATTGTGTCATTCAGGGCCCTTGTTTCTTTATTGACCGTGTGTCTAGATGATCTATCCTTTTCTGTAAGTGGAGTGTTAAAGTCCCCTGCAATTACCACATTCTTAGCAATAAGGTTGCTTATGTTTATGAGTAATTGTTTTATATATTTGGGGGCTCCAGTATTCGGTGCATAGACATTTATAATTGTTAGCTCTTCCTGATGGATAGACCCTGTAATTATTATGTAATGCCCTTCTTCATCTCTTGTTACAGCCTTTAATTTAAAGTCTAGTTTGTCTGATATAAGTATGGCTACTCCAGCTTTCTTTTGGCTTCCAGTAGCATGATAAATAGTTCTCCATCCCCTCACTCTCAATCTAAAGGTGTCCTCAGATCTAAAATGAGTCTCTTGTAGACAGCAAATAGATGGGTCTTTTTTTTTATCCATTCTGATACCCTATGTCTTTTGGTTGGCGCATTTAATCCATTTACATTCAGTGTTATTATAGAAAGATACGGGTTTAGAGTCATTGTGATGTCTGTATGATTTATGCTTGTAGTGATGTCTCTGGTACTTTGTCTCACAGGATCCCCCTTAGGATCTCTTGTAGGGCTGGTTTAGTGGTGACAAATTCCTTCAGTTTTTGTTTGTTTGGGAAGACCTTTATCTCTCCTTCTATTCTAACTGACAGACTTGCTGGATAAAGGATTCTCGGCTGCATATTTTTTCTGTTCAGCACATTAAAGATCTCGTGCCAATCCTTTCTGGCCTGCCAAGTTTCAAAAGAGAGATCAGTCACGAGTCTTATAGGTCTCCCTTTATATGTTAGGGCACGTTTACCCCTTGCTGCTTTCAGAATTTTTTCTTTATCCTTGTATTTTGCCAGTTTCACTATGATATGTCTTGCAGAAGATCGATTCAAGTTACGTCTGAAGGGAGTTAGTTCTCTGTGCCTCTTGGATTTCAGTGCCTTTTTCCTTCCCCAGTTCAGGGAAGTTCTCAGCTATTATTTCTTCAAGTACCCCTTCAGCACCTTTCCCTCTCTCTTCCTCCTCTGGGATACCAATTATGCGTATATTATTTCTTTTTAGTGTATCACTTAGTTCTCTAATTTTCCCCTCATACTCCTGGATTTTTTTATCTCTCTCTCAGCTTCCTCTTTTTCCATAACTTTATCTTCTAGTTCACGTATTCTCTCCTCTGCCTCTTCAATCCGAGCCGTTGTTGTTTCCATTTTGTTTTGCATTTCATTTAAAGCGTTTTTCAGCTCCTCGTGACTGTTCCTTAGTCCCTTGATCTCTGTAGCAAGAGATTCTCTGATGTCCTCTATACTGTTTTCAAGCCCAGCGATTAATTTTATGACTATTATTCTAAATTCACTTTCTGTTACATTATTTAAATCCTTTTTGATCAGTTCATTAGCTGTTGTTATTTCCTGGAGATTCTTCTGAGGGGAATTCTTCCGTTTGGTCATTTTGGATAGTCCTTGGAGTGGTGGGGACCTGCAGGGCACTTCCCCTGTGCTGTGGTGTATAACTGGAGTTGGTGGGCGGAGCCGCAGTCAGACCTGATGTCTGCCCCCAGCCCACCGCTGGGGCCACAGTCAGACTGGTGTGTGCCTTCTCTTCCCCTCTCCTAGGGGCGGGATTCACTGTGGGGTGGCGTGGCCCGTCTGGGCCACTTGCACACTGCCAGGCTTGTGGTGCTAGGGATCTGGCATATTAGCTGGCGTGGGTAGGCAAGGTGCACGGGGGCAGGAGGGGCAGGCTTAGCTCGCTTCTCCTTAGGTTGTGCCACTTCAGGAGGGGCCCTGTGGCAGCGGGAGGGAGTCAGATCCGCTGCCGGAGGTTTGGCTCCGCAGAAGCACAGAGTTGGGTGTTTGCGCGGAGCAAGCAAGCTCCCTGGCAGGGACTGGTTCCCTTTGGGATTTTGGCTGGGGGATGGGCGAGGGAGATGGCACTGGCGAGCGCCTTTGTTCCCTGCCAAACAGCTCTATCGTCGCGGGGCTCAGCAGCTCTCCCTCCCGTTGTCCTCCAGCCCTCCCGTTCTCCGAGCAGAGCTGTTAGCTTATAACCTTCCAGATGTCAAGTCCTGCTTGCTGTCGGAATACACACCATCCGGCCCCTCTGCTTTTGCCAGCCAGACTCGGGGGCTCTGCTTGGCCGGCGGGCTGCCCCTCCGCCCGGGCTCCCTCCCGCCAGTCCGTGCAGCATGCACCGCCTCTCCGCCCTTCCTACCCTCTTCGTGGGCCTCTTGTCTGCGCTTGGCTCTGGAGACTCCGTTCTGCTAGTCTTCTGGTGGTTTTCTGGGTTATTTAGGCAGGTGTAGGTGGAATCTAAGTGATCAGCAGGACGCGCGGTGAGCCCAGCGTCCTCCTATGCCGCCATCTTCCTGTCTCTTCTCCTGTATTCTTTAAGAATTTTAACTATCTTGGGGCACCTGGGTGGCTCAGTTGGTTGATTGTCCAACTCTGGATTTTGGCTCAGGTCATGATGTCATGGTTCGTGGGTTCGAGCCTTGCATCGGATTCCATGCTGGGTATGAAGCCTGTTTGAGATATTCTCAATCCCTTTCTCTGCCCCTCCCCAGCTTGCTCTCTCTTTTTCAAAGTAAATAAACTTTAAAAGAATAAATTAAAAAAATTTTTTTAAATAAAAAAATTTTAACTCTTTTTTGCCTGTTGAGTTCTTATATCCTTATTTTCTAGAAATAAGGGATTTACCATATCTTCAACCAAAGTCAGTCAGAATGTAAGCTAAAAACATGTGGATAAGATCATAAAATTATCCTTAACTGCTTGTCAAGAAGAGGTAGTCTTAGTTAAATAATCCCTGGTGCCACTGTCTCTTTGCCTTGTGTGAGCCCCCTTCAGTCCCACTCCTTGCTCTATTCTGCCAGTCCCTCAACCCCATCCTGTACACACTGTCCTGAGGGCATCCGTTTCCTCCACTTTCTTGCCTCTACTCTGATTTCAGTTGTACTAACCTTAATTCCCATTTCTGAAATACACTACTTCCTTATGACTTAAAAATCCATTTTAGTGGTTATTTGTAAGTGTTTTTCTTCACATTTATGTAAGCATTTTGGGTTTCAGAGCACCTTACAATGATCTTATGATCCTTAGAGTATAGTTATGCAGAAGCATTGAAACAGACCAAATGCTATGCCAACCGAGGTCATGCTAGGCAACATTCAAGTTCTTAAACCTTTAAAACTGGCTCGGATTTTAATATATAGCTTATGTATACTATATATAAGCTTTTATGCATAAGCTTGCTTGTCTTAACTGCAAGTTTCCTGCTATTTTGGTTCTGTGCATTCAGTGTTGATGTGTATCAGTCACGTAGCTGGTTGTTGTCCTTGTCCCCGATTATGGGCAGATGAAGACATTCTCATTGATTTGTAGCATAGCAGGAAGAACAAGGTCACAATATGAGATGAACGTTTAGCATAAAACAAACTGCACGTTCTAGGAAGATGAGCATCTTGAACCACCTTAATATGGTCACTGTAACTTAGGACTTCTTTGACAGTCCTTAATCTTATGGCTTTTCCATGCTCTTCAGCAAAAGGGCAGGGCCAGCATATTCCTGTTTCCTTTCCATCCTACTAAGGAAAGGGCATGCTGTGAAGTTGGTGTGTGCACCAAGGTACAGGGAAGAGCTAATGCGAGAATTGGCACCTTGATTAGAATTTCCTCATTTTCTGGCTATGACGTGTATTTCCTGCCTGACGGAAAATTACTTGCTTATCAGGAAAAAGGTAAAATTCTGACTTCTGAGATACTCTAGTAAACTGCCTAGTACAATTTATCTGCTCTTTATTTATGCCATTAGTAGTCTAGTTTCAGGTAATTTAGTGTGATTATTGTTAGCTTAGCACCAGGACACCACTAATTGACCAAAGTACAGATCTACATTTTTATGTCCCAAGGACATGAATCATTACTTTATCCCGTCAATAAAACATTAAGCACTTGGATAGTTTTATTTAAAAAGTTAAAGTGACTATAATGAAAATGAGCTGTACATATTTTTATACAAGGAATAAATTACCCTTTAATAAGTAGTGAGATAATTTTTTTTTTTCCCCAACAGGACAGTGACAGTTCAAGTCAGATCTGAAATTGCTGTTTCCCATGCACATGGCTTGTCTGTCTCTCTCTCCTCTTCTGTCCCCTTCTCTTTCCTTCCCTTTTCGTTTCCCCTCTCTCTCCTCCCTTCTTCCCCTCCACTTCCTTTTCTCTTTATCATCCTTAGTAGCAGGTTTAGAGTTTGAGGGCATTAGCATTTCCTTGAATGACAAGTCTAGCAACAGTAGGGATTTTAGGTTTGGGGTGATTTATTTTTGGTCCTGTTTTCTAATTTCCTTTAACATTTTTTTCCTTAAGGAACTTGTAAAAGTTCATCGGAACCTAATGCAAGAGATTCATGATTCCATTGTAAATAAAAATGATCAGAACTTGTATCAAGTTTTCATTAACTACAAGGAAAGGTAACTTTTAAATTTTAAATTTTGTGGCTATCAGTTTGTGATTATAGTGAGGGTTAGTATTAAAATTCCTCTGGGAAGCACCTTGGTGGCTCAAGAGTCAGTTAAACATCTGACTCTTGATATAAACTCGGGTCTTGATCTCAGGGTCATGAGTTGGACACATTGGGCATGAAGCCTACTTAAAAAAAAAAAAAGTAAAATTGCTCATAAATAGCTATTTCTACTGTCCATTAAGTTACTACCTGGGCAGTAACTAGAACATAGGACAGTTAATCTCAGGGTGGTAGTTTGAGTTCTGTATGTGGATCAGGAAAAAGGAAGGGGGAAAGAAAAGGATCCAGATGTTTGCCTTGCAAATCAGAAGTTCAGGTTATCGACCTTTTACCTCTGACTTCTTTAGTTTTCAGGAAGTCATTTTAATTATCTGGCCTCCTTTGCTCCATCTGTAAATGTTAGGGGTAGATTAGCAGGTGCCTAGTGCTTGTTCCAACTCTCATATTTTATAATTCTCCACTTGGGATTATTAGATTCACGGCTGAAGGCAGTTTCCCTTTCTAAAAAAACAAAAACAAAAACAAAAAAAAAAACCTCTTCCGAACAACTCACGTTAATGAAAGTACCAAGGAATTTCACTTAAAATATCATTCTCTCTCTTAAAATTAAGCACTGTAGTTCCTACTACTAAGAAGTGGCTAATGAATTGCTTTGCATCAACAACAGTTAAACATGAACTTATGAGTAGTTTTCTTTTTCCCCAATGGAGAGTTAAAAGAAACGATAAATTACCCAACCTCTCTGCAAAGTGCCTATATTACTGAGGAGCTGTGGTTCCTGAAGCAGGCTCAGACTCCATGTAGTACAAGGTACCTTCTACCTAGCACACTTCAGGTTGCTCCTTCAATCACAATTTTCAGATAATGTGTTTTCCTTAATTAAAAAGTAGGAAAGATTAGGTTTATTGATGAGTGGAGTCATGACTAGTGAGGACAATAAAATTGTCTGAGTTAAATTTTTCTGAGTATGGGTAAACAGTAGAACATTCATCTTTACTAGGAACATAAACAGAAATTTTTAATTTTGTTTTTGTGATATTCATGTGTACTTACCATAAACAGTTATCAAGCCGGTTTGTAAAATCTACCTGCTGAAAAAATGTATGGGAAATTCATCCCATTCAAATTTAGAAATAAAAATTAGTCCTTTTAATAGCATATTATGAGTCTATGTGTGATTTGTGTTAAAAAGAAACAAGAAATCAGAGGCTCAGAGAGATAAGTAATTTGCCCAGGGTCACCTAGCTAGAGATGCAGGACAAGTAAGATTTGCTTTGATTCTCCCTAACTGTGGTTTTAAATAGATGATGGTAATTCTGCCTCTTCCCCTTCTACTTTATTTCTTTTGTCCTACAAATTTCTCCTCTTCTTCCCTTTCAGGTTGGTTATATATGGCCAGTACTGTAGTGGAGTGGAGTTGGCCATCTCTAGTTTAGACAACATTTCTAAGACAAAAGAAGATGTAAAACTGAAATTAGAGGTACTGTTTATTTTTTGTTAGCTTATGAAATAAAGTAAGATAAACCTAAAAGCAAGGGGAGGGGAGTGGGGAATGGGCAAAATGGGTGAGGGGGAGAAGGATTTACAGGCTTCTAGTTACAGAAAAAATAATTCCTGGAAATAAAAGGCAAAGCATAAGAAATACAGTGAGTGATATTGTAATAGCAATGTAACGAGGCAGAGGGTAGGTACACTTGTGAACATAGCATCATGTAAAAACTTGTCAAATCACTAAGTTGTACACCTGAAACTTATGTAAAGCTATATGTCGACTATACTCAAATAAAAAAAGAATAAGAAAAAATAGATCTATTTCTTTGCAAGATTAGTGCAATAGTACATTTTTCCATGTATTCTAAACATAATTTTATGTCAGTTTTATAAAATATTTAATAGCTCTATTTCTTTGCAAGATTAGTGCAATAGTACATTTTCCATGTATTCTAAACATAATTTTATGTTAGTTTTATAAAATATTTAATAGCTCTATGAAATAATATGATAGTAATAATATAATAGTAAAATCTGAGACTCTGGCTTTGTGTTTTACATGCATTATGTCATTAGGTCCTCATGACTCCATGAGATATGTACAATTAATTTTCTTCTCTTACAGATGAGAAACCTGAGGTTCAGAGAGAGATTATGAGTAATTTGCTCAGGGTCACCTAGGTAGAAAGAAGTACAGGATAAGTAAGATATATGTCAGATAATGTACATGCAGATGAAAAATGTTTATTAAAAACGTAAGACATTTAGGATAAGGTGTATAAGAAGGGTATGGATATTGCCCATAAGAAGAAAGATAGGACAGACACAAATAAGATTAAGTTGTATGTATGTGACAAGCAGTAATTGATAGTGCTCCATGAGTGAGATTGAGTGATCACCTCAGCACAGGTAGAATGTGGAAGATTTCTCTGAAGAGGTAGTATTTGATTTAGGTCCCCAAGGGAATGGGAGGAGTCTTGACAGGTGAGATTCCCTGGAGAGTATTCTGACCAGATAAGCATGACTGACCAGATGAATGTGGAAAAGTCTGAAAAATGGAGAGTAGGTCAGAATAAACAGAGCACGTGGAACAATGGAAAATAAATCTGGAAATGGTGGTCAGTTTTTTTTTTTTTTTTTACATCATTTTTCTTTCTCATAGGAGTTTGCAATTTTAGGGAACTTTTGAAAAAGATGATGTGTTAAGTGAGTAATTTTCTCAAATAGATTATCCATATATTTGAATTTTCTTAAATGTTGAGTACAAACGTACAGTCAACTCTTCAATGGCTGTGTTTGCCTTACTTGACACTGTAGTGTCCCTTTTGCTGTCTTTGTTCAATTCAGCAGTGAGGTCAGGCGATGAAGGGAAAAAAATGAGGCAGATGACTTTCCAATTAGAGCTCCTTCATTGTTTTAGCATATTTGGTATGATTTTATAACTTTCACAAAGGGGAACTAGTGGTTAGAAAGTTTACACATCACCAGGCTACCAGGTAACTGTCCTCTCTACCATAGATCATTTTTCCTTAGCTCTTATAAGCCTTTGATGATGTGGCCCTTATGTCTGCTGGTGGCTTGAATCACCACTAAATAACATCCTGATAACCCTGTTAGTGTAAAAGGTTCCTGCTCCTCTTGGGAGAATATAGCCTCAGAAGCATAGAGCTATAAAGTACCTTGACTCCAATTAAATTATGATGGTAAGATAAAACTCTACAACTTACACAACTAGTTCGTAACAGAGCTACCATTAGAACAGATGGCATCAGTTCTACCATTAGAACTTTATATATATATATATATATATATATATATATATATATATAAAGTTCTTCTGGCTCCAGAAGAGAGTATACAAGTTGTTAGTCATACTCCCATTGTACTCTCAGTATTGTTTGGATATTCTTCTCCCTTCTTTCAGAGTCACTGTCAAAGTCCCGCCCTATGACACATGACATACTCTGGGCCTCTAGGAACATATTTTCTATGGTCATTATCCATCTGAGGGAGAGAGAGAACCTCAGGCTGAGTTTGAAAAGCTCAGGGGGAGGGGCTGCTGGCTGCCCGTTTTTTGCCTGAAAAGGTACTACTACTGACTAGTGGCCTGATTGGCAAGTATTTAATCAGACATTGTGACACCTCAACAGATACTCTTTGCTGAGACTGTCCTCTGCAACTCCTGGTATGATAAAGGGGAAGCTGCCTTATTCTTGGTGTCTCTGCTTCCTTCGCGTCTTCAGTTTGTGGTGATTTTTGCTCCTGTTGGTCTTTGTCTTTTTCTTCTCTACT
Source organism: Neofelis nebulosa (assembly GCF_028018385.1). NCBI lineage: Eukaryota > Metazoa > Chordata > Mammalia > Carnivora > Felidae > Neofelis > Neofelis nebulosa. Next base: position 130,183,662 of record NC_080783.1, read on the forward strand.
TTGGAACCAAGATAACATAGGGCGAACAGTAACAGAATCTCTTTATCTTGTTCTCTAAGCTGGCTCATCCCGATTCCATTTATTTTCTTCTCAGTTAAAATTGGAGTTTGGTTAATCATGTCGCCGGATGTGTTGGAAGACTCTATTCTACCCTTTATTTACTTTCAATACTAATAAGCATTTTACACCTCAAACTTAGACCCCCAGTTGTAGGAAATGCCTGCAATGTTAGTTTCTTTACTTCCTGAGCCTGTAACTTAGAACTTCAAGGAACTTAATTATTTCCCCAACAGTTTTAAACTGACTTCCATAACATAACAAAGCAAAATTGAAATGTATAACATTTCTGTTCCTAACACTGTTAAGATGGCGTATATATGCACGAAGTGTAAGATACAACCTCAGTTCTAAGGAGCTTAAAATGCAGCTGGGGCGATGAGAGTCATTCATTACAATAATCTTAACAGTGTAACCTCCTATTTGAGACCCATGATCCAGAACTCTCTACAATCTGTAGAAGCAAGAAATCAGTTGAAATAGTTATTCTTCCAGTGAACTGCAGCAGGTGACAAGACATGAGCTAACATGTCCCGATGTGTCCCCAGTTCTTGCTTAAGACCTGTAGTCAAATACTCATTAAGTCACTATGGTCATTAGAGTTAATGGTGTTTACTTTATAGCTCCTGATAATATATCCTTCCATGTGCCAGAAAAGTTAAGTATGGGTAAAGGGGAAACAAACCATGAACAAAGCAGTGTTTTCTTGAATGCAACTCTTTATGAGCTGGAAAATTCCTTGGTTTGGGATGTACAATTGTCTGAGGAGTTTGGATTTAGTTTCTCACTAATAATAATAATTTTATGGAACTTTATTGTTTTAAGACTATATCACAAATATGTGAGAAACAGTAAAATCAGAAAAGCAACTTGTTCAAGGTCATACAGCCAAGAGTTGCCTAACTTTGAGTTCAGGCTTCAGTACTTCAAATTCAAAGTACTTTCCTTAAAGTTATAGTTAATGTTAGAAGAGTGAACACAAGTCAGTACTATTTTTAGATCAACTTTAAAGAAAGAAGAGTGTGAGATGAACCTAAAATTTGAGGCTTTTGACAGTTTGAATTCAATAATAGGTTTATACTTTAGCAAATTTTTAGACTCAATCATTCCATTTCATTCAGTTTAATAAATATTAAGCAAGCACTAGATTCTTAAAGCTGTAAAAGACAGAATATATTGGGGAAGATAGTATGTACAACAACCATTAAAATGTCCACAAGGTACAGAGAGCATAATTTTGATTGGGATTATTACAAAAGGCTTAGATGTATAGTTCTTGAAGAGGATGATTAATTTTGTTGGAAACTGGACAAAGCACATGGCGGTTGGAGAGAAGAGAATGAACAAAGTCATGGCCATGGCGAAGGCACATGGCTAGTTTGATAAGTAGGGACTTGTTCTTGATGCCAGGCCCGCAGCCTAGCTGGGGGTGGTTGGTGGAAGGTAGAGCTATAAAGGTAAGTAGAGGAAGACCCTAGAGGGCCACTAGGAAAAATAATTTTCATTGCATAAAACAGTTGTACTTAATGATTCATTTTAGGATTGAAATGCTACAAGGATTATTTGTTGTTGTTGTTGTTTGTTTTTTAATTAGATACTTTCTATTTTTTAGAAAGGATTATTAATAAAAGCAACAAAATATTTATTATATAATAACAGTTTTGTTTATGGCCTCTGCATCTTTTAATGTTGGCTTTATGACTCCCTTTGATAAAGCAAAGTTTTTTTAAAAAGTTTTTAAAAAACATTTCATTAGGAATGTTCCAAAAGAGCAAATAATGGAAAATTCACTCTTCGAGATTTGCTTGTGGTTCCTATGCAACGGGTTTTAAAGTATCACCTTCTTCTCCAGGTATGTAACTTAAAACTGTTTTGTTTATTCATTTAACCAAATATTCATGAAGCACCAATTATGCTCCAGATACTCCATGTTTGGGGCCATATCCCCCTATGATTTTCAATGATTAGTATAGCTAAGTGGGAAATAACAGAACAGCTGGAAACTTTTTCTTCCTTTAGCAAAGATTCATTTGTTATCTTCCACAAAGTCATATTTTGTGTCTTTCAAACAGAACTGGCCCCCAAAGAATTAGGGGGAAAAAAAAGGCAAAATGAAAAGATCCCTTTAACCAAGTCTTTGGTTAGCTATAATCATTTATTAGAATCTCACTGTTGTAATACACTTGAATTTTGGCAGGTTAAGTGTTTTGGACTTTTTGCCTTATAACCATAAACTGAAGAGAATTGTGTCACCTTCTTTGTTGCTTTCTGCTAGGGTAAATTATAATAAGACTACATTTATTTTGAAGTGATTCTTTTTATAACCACGAAGCTTATGGTTTCCACAGTTAGTCCTCTAATGAGGGTGGAGAGTCTTATAAATTTAATTTGATAGCTGTACCAGGAGGCTCATTAGTTCTGCTCCAAGGAAATGTCTCACAGTATTAGTCTGTCAACTCTGCTGATGCTTGCAAAATGTCATTTTAAAAAGATCTACTACCTGTATGTGAAATATAATTTTGAGTCTGCCGTGATTTATACATCTTGTATATTAAATTTCTTGATCTGTAGTTGCAAAATTATTAGTCATCTCTATTTTTGTTCTACTGAGAAATCAGAAGAATTCAAGCCCTGATTATTTCTTTAAAATACATTAAAACATTTATGAGACCTAAACTCAAAGCAACTTAATCAAATTGGATTTTATGAAAAAATAATAAGGAAGACTTAAGCAATCGGTTTCTGAGACATCATGGAACTAAAAAACATGTCCAAAATAAGCTAATAATTTATTTTGTAACTTTGGTATGGTCAAATAGTAAATGAAGAATTTAAAAGGTGCAGTTTTCAAGAAACATCTATCTTGGTCATTTATAAAGTTTTAGACTTATAGAAGTATAAAACATGGCAATACCTTTTTGAAATTCAGACTTTTGCCTTAATTTCTCTTGGATTGTTTTCTATTTTAAATTTCAAAAGAATGTTTAGTTCTATGATGAATTATTTTAAATAGGAAAATTTTTATTTGGGATACCATATGAAGATAAAAATTCTACAAATGTTTTTCCATCTTGATAGTGTACAATGTGTTTATCTAATGTTTAGAAATTTGTTGAATAAATGTGATATTAATTTGAAAATTTCCTACTTACTGCTATACTTTAGTGGGGAAATAATTTTTGAAATGCTTTATGATTTGAAATTACATATTTATAAAATCAGAATGAAAGTGGAGGATTTGAAACTTTGAGAATAACTTACACTCATTATTTGATAAAGGAAAAGCAAAAATCAAAGTAAAAGAATATTACTTGGACAACCTTATACTTAAAAGATCTGATGTCTGTAGGTCCTCTTTATAACTAGAAACATTATTGGTATTGAAGTCAGCAAAAATTTTTGAGTGGCTCCCTGTTTGACAGACAGGATTAGGCATTCATGATATTAAACAGCACTCCCTCCCCCGCTGCACTGATAAAGCTCACTGTTTAGGTAGGGAAAATGAAGTGTAAGCTGCCAGGTACCGTATGATATGATAGGTATGCAGAAAGTATGGAGGTAGTACAAATAAAGGTCTAGTTAATTATGCCTGGGGAGGATGGGGACTTGTAGAGACCTCTGTCATAGAAAGCTTCGCTGTACAGTGATTGTTGATCTGGTTGTGCAGGGAACAGTAAGAGTTCCTTTAGGTGCATCAGAGAGGAATAGCTTTCTAAGGAGAGCAAAACCACATGCTTAATGGGATCAGCTGTTAGAATGTATTTTGAGAATTGCAGTTAATTTAGTATGATGGTTTGGGTGGAGTTGTTGGGGTGGGAAAGAAAAGTTGGGAGAGTTTGGCAGAATTCAAACCATGAAGGGTCTAAGAGGTGTAGTTAACAACCTGAAGCTTTTGCGGGCATTACAGAAGTCTAAAGAGGGTAGAGACAGGATCTGAATTATATATTGGAAAACTAGCTTTGATGTCAGTAGAGTAAATAGCTTGTAGTCAGAGAGGCTACAAGTCAGAAGATTAATCAGAAGCTGATTTATAATGACCCATGTGAAAAAGAGTAAGGACTTGCACCAATGTAGTGGCAGTGAGGATGGTTTCCAGGGAAAAGATAAAAGTCTGTATCAGCAGAACATAGTATGAGAGAGGGGTGCCTGGGACACTTTATAGGTTTTGGCTTAAGTGATTCTACTGGTGAAGGTGCCTCATTCAATAGAATGTAAACAGGAACCAGAAGAGAGTTGTGGGTGAAGGTGCCCTAAGTTGGGAGTTGTTGGGTTAGATGGGCTTGTGAGATAACCAGGTAGAACTATGTAGGTGGACGGAAGAGTCTGGAACTCAGGCATGAATTCTGGGTTGAGCACATTCCTTTGAGAGTGATTGTCTTATTAGTGAGTGTGTTGACATTATGGCGACGGTTGTGATAGAATTTGTAGAATAAGTAAAGTAAGAACAACAAAAGACTAAGGTGAAAATCTAGGAAATAGTAACTTTCCAAGGTACAGATAAAGAAGAAAGTATGAAAGACTAGTGAATAGGCAGAAATTTAAGAAGGACTCAGAGACAATAGCAGCCAACAAGTGATCCTAATTGTCTCCAAAGCCAAGGGAGAGGAGTAGACATCATCAGTTGGCAATGAGAGGATCTTTCATGACATTTGGGAAGGATGTCAGTGTTATCGTGAGGGATAGATCAGGTTCATCTTTGAAAGGAGAGTGTTTTCAATCATCGTCTCATGTTCTTTTGCCGTCTGGTTGGTCTTCTTACAGATAGACATATTTTTATGAAAATATGAAAATAGAACCTAGTTAAATTACATCAGACTTATTACATTATGGTGCAAATAGTATTAAAAATGTTTTAGTTTTTAAATGTTCTGTTTCTCATGTTTTGGTTTTAATTGATGAAAGTAGCACTAAACTGTATCTTCCAAATAGGAACTGGTCAAACATACCACTGATCCTATGGAGAAGGCAAATCTGAAACTGGCTCTTGATGCGATGAAGGTAAGGCAAATGTACCATGAACTTCTTTGTGTTTTTTATCCTTGCCTAAAAAAATGATAGAATACAAACCGCTAATACATATGTATGATATGCTAATGTATATTATGTGTGTGTGCGCGCGCACGCGTATATGTATTTGTATGGTTTTGTATTAGGTGGGGAGAGCTGAGTATTTTTAACTGAAATAGATACCCTTGCATGGATTTAATTGTTAGACAAAGACACATAAAACCAAGAGGTATATTAAAATAACTTGTTATTTATGAAAGTATGACAACCTTTATAACCACTGGGAATGATTTAATATAAGGGTTTTATTTCACATTCTTTTTGTGGTTGCTAATAGAAAACTGTCGGCTTGTGTAAGCAGCAGATCAGCTGGTGACTTCAGAACAGTGGTGTGACTTATTTTCCTCGAGTGAGGATATCTGCCTGGTTTACCCTTGTGGATGCTGTGCATTAGTACAAGTGGATTTCAGTCTGGGTTTCTATGTCTAGGTAAATCTGAAAATCAAGAACTACAAGTGGACAAAGGCAGACTTTTAAACATACTGGGGAATCTGTAAAACCCCAGTTTATATTTTGTGCTGGACTTTGAAAGAAATATTTGCCCCTAACTTAAAACATAAACAAATATTTGTTCTTAAGAACAAAATGCCAATGTGACTGTCATCAGAGCAATGCTAATTACTGTACTTGATCTTAGCCAAAAGGCCCAGAAGCAATAGAGCAAAATGCTAATTACTTCTCCATGTCCCTGTGCCAGTTTCAGTGTTAGCTCCGCTATTGGGCTGATTTTAGTACCCCGTTAGGAGACATCGCACAACTATTTGTTATTTTAGAAATTCATACCAAATTTTCACTTTTTAAAGAAATCGTTAATAGATACATCCTATGGAACATCAGACTTTCATTTAGAACAAAGTTAGGAACTGCTTTTTGTCAGAGTTCTGTTCCTACTGTTGCAGATGAATTTAAGAGGGTAGAGAAAAAAGAAAACCCAGAAAACAGGAAAATCTAGAGCACATGTAATAAAAATAGCTACTTACAGTATGGAAAGATTAGCTAATGTTTCCTCAAATATGAGAAAAGACATTTTAAAGTAGGTGAAGAAGGCCCATGGAGAAACGTGTCCAGCATTGTTTGTTTGCTTGACTCCATTTTAGTGCCCTTGGGTTTCTGTCTTCTCCTTTTCTTCCCCATCATTAACTCTTTAAAATTGAACTGGCTGACTTGACTGAATGCTCTCAGGAACTAATACACTAACTGGTTGCAGAAAATGGTCCAGCTGGATTCATTGTCTAACTTTTACTTTTTTGTCCCTGCTAAGCATTCATTATTGCATTGTTACCCTTATTCTAACCCATGTAAAAGTGTGATTCTCTCAAGGTCAGTTATTAACGTGTTTGGAATTTGCATTCTCCTGACCTAGTTTCCTTTTGTTCCGCACCGTGTCATAGTCTGTTTTTGTTTTTCATCCTTGCTCTTCTCCGAGGTGTGGCAAATGACAACTCTTCAGTCTTCGCAGCTGTACTGCAGACATTTTGAAATTGCTTTTGAGTTGCAGTTTTGATTGATGGGTCATTCATTTTTATTGTCATGGAAAAGTTATGGTGGTTACTTTTACCACTAATGAAATTAATGATGTGTTTTCTTTCAAACAGTTTGCATCTCTTTTCCAGTCTTATCGTGACTTCTTTTTGTACCCTTCCCTTTATTCTTTAGGACTTGGCACAATATGTGAATGAAGTGAAAAGAGATAATGAGACCCTTCGTGAAATTAAACAGTTTCAGCTATCTATAGAAAATCTGGTATGTAATTATCATTCCTTCCAGCTTTCCTAATCCACAAATCAGAGGACATTCTACAAGTTGTTTTTGAAGCAAAGATAGTTTACCTTGAAGTTTCTGTTGTTCAGGGTTTTTTGCAATTCCTGTTTGGCAGCATCCCCGTGGATTTCCTGTGGCACCTGTGATATGTATATCGTGTCCCAGGACTTTCTGCCCTTGCTTGTCCTTCTCTCCTTAATCACACAATGACTCTTCCCCTGGCAGTCTAAATTCTAAACATTAGAGTGCATTTTTTTCTTTTCTTTCCCTTGCGCTATACATAGTCATGGCCGATTTCCTGTTAATTTATTCATCTTAGTTATATTTACTGGGTGACTGCTGTGTGCCAGACATTGGCTTGGGGCTGGGGCTCTCACTGTGAAAAACATGGTCTCTTGATTGAGGAGACACTTTCAAAATGCTCTGTGGAGATTCCTGCTGTGAACTGGGTGGGGCAACAGAGGATAATCAAGGGAATCCTAGTTTAGATAAGATGATTAGAGAAACTCCTTGAGTCATTTGCCTCTTTTTTTTTTTTAATTTTATTTTTTATTTTTTAAAATTTACATCCAAATTAGTTAGCATATAGTGCAACAATGATTTCAGGAGTAGATTCCTTAGTGCCCCTTACCCATTTAGCCTATCCCCCCTCCCACAACCCCTCCAGTAACCCTCAGTTTGTTCTCCATATTTATGAGTCTCTTCTGTTTTGTCCCCCTCCCTATTTTTATATTATTTTTGTTTCCATCGATGGATGAATGGATAAAGAAGATGTGGTATATATATACAATGGAGTATTACTCAGCAATCAAAAAGAATGAAATCTTGCCATTTGCAACTACGTGGATGAAACTGGAGGGTATTATGCTAAGTGAAATTAGTCAGAGAAAGACAAGAATCATATGACTTCACTCATAAGAGGACTTTAAGATACAAAACAGTTGAACATAAGGGAAGGGAGTCATTTGCCTCTTGAACCTGAAGAATAAGAAGAAAGCCAGTGGTACAGTGATCTGGGGGAGAGGATTCCAGGCAGAAGCCATAGCAAATGAAATGGCCATAGATGGGCCAGAAGGGTTGGGAATTGTGAATGAGGAGTAAAATCATGGGCTCTGAAGTGGGGGAGAGGTGGGCAGGAGGTAGGGGGGGCAGGAGAGCTATGTCCCCCAGCAATGTAGGCCAGGGCACAGAGCTGGGATTTTACAGTCATTACAGGGGGAAGCTAGTAAAGGTTTCAGTCTGATTTAAATTTAAAGAAAACCCTGCTGGAAAGTTGTGAGGTGATTTCAAGAGCAAGATGGTCTTGGGGCGCCTGAGTGGTTCAATTGGTTAAGTGTCCTGCTTCGGCTCAGGTCATGATGGTGGTCCGTGAGTTCGAGCCCCATGTTGGGCTCTGTGCTGACAGCTCAGAGCCTGGAGCCTGCTTCAGATTCTGTCTCTGTCTCTCTGCCTTTTCCCTGCTCATGCTCACTCATGCGCTTGCTCTCTCTCAAATATAAAATAAAACAAAAATAATTTAAAAAAAGAGAAAAGAGAGATGGTAGAGGCCTGGATTAAGCTGTGAGCAGCAAAAACAGAGATGGATGAATGAAGGAAAGATACTTTTCTTGGAGCAGTTTTACTGATGCTTTCTCTGAAACATCTTGAGCCTTCCTTTTCACATGTATAGTCATGTTCTCCTTTCAGGACCTCATCTGCCACCTTTCCAACCACAGAAGCTTCTCATCATCCTGTCACCAACTTGCATTTCCAAAAGGTGGACTTCTCAGTTCATTCTCTATCCCTAACTTGTCAGTATTTGCTGTTGCCTTCAGGATTCAGTCAACAATCCTTAGCATGATATTTAAAGCCCTCAATGATTTGGGCTGAAACTACTTTGCTGAACTCATCCAGCTAATACCTGCCCACATATTTTACTTTGCATGTGTCCTGCTGTGTCATAAGGTCTCTAATTTGCTGTACATTTTTATAGTTCTGCCTCTGATCATAATAATGTCAGAGCCTAGAATATCTTCCCATTATTTCCTATCATATTCCTTCAAGGTCCAACTAAAATAATTCTTTCCATAATCTCCCATTATTACTTTCTCTTTGTAATTTCATAGCACATTGCCTGGACAGCTGTGTGTGTGTGTGTGTGTGTGTGTGTGTGTGTGTGGTGAAATATATGTGACATTTACCATTTTAAAGTGTATGGTTTTGTAACATTAAATATATTCATGTTGTTGGGCAGCCAGCCATCACCACCGTCCATCTCCACAACTCTCTTCATCTTGTAAAACTGAAGTTCTGTACTCATTAGACACTAACTCTCCATTCTCCCCTCCTCCCAGCCCCTGGCGACCACCATTTTACTTTTTGTCTTTGTGAATTTGACTACTCTAGGTACCTCATGTAAATGGAATCATGTGATATTTGTCCTTTTGTGACTGGTGCATTTTACTTAGCATAATGTCTTCAGTGTTCAACCTTGTAGCTTGTATCAGAATTTCTTTTTAAAAGAATTTCCTTTTTGAGGCTTTAAAGTGTAACATTAGTTGTATATACCTCACATTTTGATTATCCATTCATCTCTGTGGACACTTCGGTTTCTTACCCCTTTTGGCTGTTGTGAATAGTACTGCTATGAACATGGGTGTGCAAATACACGCTCCAGTCTCTGCTTTCACTTTTTTTTGGTTATATACCCAGAAGTGGAACATGCCAGTCCACACCAACACTTGTTTTCTTTTCTTTTTTCTTCTTTTGAAAATAATATCCATCCAAATGTGTATGAAGTTGTATCTTATTATGGTTTTGATTTTGTATTTCCCTAATGATTAGGGATACTGAATATCTTTTCATATACTTATTGGCTGTTTGTATATCTCTCTGCAGAAAGATGGACAAAGTTCTTTGCCTATTCAAGTTCTTTGCCTGTTTTTGGATAAGGGTTGCTTGTTGAGTTATAGGAGTTCTCTATATATTCTGGATATCAATTCTTATCACACATTTTGTTTGCAAATATTCTCTACCATTCTGGAGGCTGCCTTTTCACTCTGTTGATACTGTCCTTTGCACAAAATTTTTAATTTTAAAGAATTTTAACTTACTGGGTTTTCTTTTGTTGCTTTTGGTGGTATATCTAAGAAATCATTGCTAAATCCAATGTCATAAAAATTTTCCCCTATGTTTTTGTCTAAGAGTTTTATATTTTTAACCCTTGGATCAATCTGGTATATTGTACAAGGTAAGGGTCCAACTTCATTCTTTTGCCTATGCATATCCAGTTTCCCAGAATCATTTGTTGAAAAGGTTCTCCTATCCCCATTGAATGGTCTTGGTACTGTTGTCAAAAATCATTTGACCATATATATATGAGGGCCTATTTCCAAGTGTTCTATTCCATTGGTCTAGAAGTCTGTCTTTATGCAGGTGCCACAGTGTTTTGGTTACCAGAGTTTTGTAATAAGTTTTGAAATCAGGAAGACTAAGACCCTGACCTTGTTCTTTTTCAAGACTGGTTCCCCTATTAAGGGTCCCTTGTGATTCCATATGAATTTTAGGATGGAGTTTTCTATTTCTGCAAAACACATCTTGGGAGTTTGCTAGGGAACATCTATTTTTATACTTTCTTGGAGCAAGTTAATTAATTACCTATCTGCTTCCTTTATTGGAATGTAATCTCCTTGATGTTAGTGATAATTTTCAGTCAATTCTTTTTCCCTCAGCACCTTATACAGTAGGTGTTCATAAATACTTAACGTTTTTATTGTTTGCCTCTGGGGAAATGGTTCATTGTTTTTAATCATTAAGTCATACTTTTCATTCTTGAGATCTTAGCTAAAGGAAGCCATCCTTGACTCCCTTGACCATATTAAACCCCTGGAAATGCATTTTTCCTGTACTCTTTCTTCATGGCAACTGCACATTTATAATTATATACTTCTGTGAATATTTTCCCCCCACTGGGCACGGGGAACATTTTGCCCTATATCTTCTACAGTGTCTGGCACACAGTGGGTGCTTAATAAGTATTAGTTGGTATATCTTTGTTGTGATTTGGATTCTTCCAGTTAATTCTTGCTTTTGGTAGCTAACTTTCCTCTTAAGACTATACATAAAATTAATTAATGTTTTCAGTGTACCTTCTAGGATGTCCAAGGGCAGACTGTTTGGAAAGCGTATCATATAGACCTGAACTTTTTGCAGTAAGCATGCTAAAAATGCAAAATGATAAAACTTATAGTGTAATAAGGTAGCTGTCCCTAGCAAATACTTCTTTGTTTTTATATGTTTACAAAAAAGAAAAAAGAAACCTGAGACATGTAAATTTTATGTTTTAGAACCAACCAGTTTTGCTTTTTGGACGACCTCAGGGAGATGGTGAAATTCGCATAACCACTCTAGACAAGCATACAAAGCAAGAAAGGTGAGAAAAGAGGAGCAATAGTTATTTTCAAAATAAGTGGTTAGTATCAGAAGATTGAGAAAACAGTTCTTTCAGGACAAGGGAGGGAAAAAGGAGAAGAAAAACAAGGGGACAGACCAACCTATGGTTTTCTACAATTTTCTCATAGATATGTTTCTCGGTTCTGGTATCTGTTGATTTGTCTAAGTTATTAAGAGGGATATGACAGATAGAGAATGTCAGCTGGGGCTCAAGGGACACAGTAAGATGAGAGTAGAGATAAAGCAATTGATAACTACTGTAAAAATACAATTGCTTGACTTCTCTTTTTGGTATACACTTTAACTTAAAAATATAAAATGTCCTAAGAAGGAAGTCTAAGGGAGGACCAATTAATATATGTGAATATTTTTGAGGGAAATTCAGGTTAGTGAGCTTGGCCTGGTATTCCAAATTATATACGTATGATTATTAAACTGATTGATTCGGTTGAAAAGGCCATTTTCTGGAATCTTTGCAATGAGAAAGTCAGCCAGCAGGGGGCAGTGTCAGCTCTCGCTTCCAACTTGATACCCAGGCTCTACAGGTAGTTCCCAGGAGACATAGATACTTTTTAGCCTCTCCAGGAAAATTAGTCTTTGCAGGTGATGCAAGTATTAGAGCTACATGAATGTATCATTGTCATTATTATTTTTAAAATCTATGCATATTAATTACTGACAGTTTTTGAAAAGATGCAAGTACTGGTATTGGAAATAGGAATTACAAAGTTTGTTGTTCTCCCCCAATTACATTATCTTTGAAAAGAAAGAGAAATATCAACACATAAATTTAATCATAATTTTTTTAGTTTTCATTTTGCTCATACACTGCTCAATTTGTGGTTTAGGTGGTCCATAAAATCATGAGGAGCAACCTAGAGGGTAAAAGAGCAGATTCCACAATTAGATCTGGGTATGAATCTTGCTCTGCACCTCACAAGCAGTGTGACCTTGAGCAAATCAATTAACTTCACTAAGCCTCAGTTTCCTCCCTCATACAATGAGGATGAAAATAATACTTCAGTAGATGGTCCTGGGATTTATTTTAAGTGAGTCATCTTTGTCAAAGGGATGGACACTTGTCAGTACTTTTCTGGCTGATTCCTAGGAACATCATAAGTTAACTGCTATTGCTGTCATTAGTATTCTGTAAATGTTAAGCTTTTAAATGAAAAAAGAAATAGTTGCTCATTATTATGAGCAATGCTTTGTGGCTAATCTCAGTTGTTCTTTACAGCAGCTCTGTAGCGTGCCTTTTCTTACTATAATTTTGTATATGTTTTAAATGGGGAAACTGAGGTAGACTAAGGCCCTACATTCAGTAAAGGGTAGTGCCGGGGCAGACACAGTTCATTCTTTTCAATGTGCAACACTGCCTTTGTCATTAACTCAAAGGAAAAATTTGGGGTTGGTTTAATTACATTTTATCAGGGAAAAATTAACATACGTGCTTCCAAACCATTTGAAATCTCTCCCTCTCTTTCTCAGGCATATCTTCCTGTTTGATTTGGCAGTGATTGTATGTAAAAGGAAAGGCGATAACTATGAAATGAAGGAAATAATAGATCTTCAGCAGTACAAAATAGCCAACAATCCTACAACTGATAAAGAAAATAAAAAGGTGAAGTTTTGAAAATTACTGTAATTTACTCATAACTTTGAATATTCCAGGAAAGCATGCTAATACAGTACTATGAGAGGGCATATCAATGCAGGTGTTTTTTTCTTTCTAGAGATTTATTAGGAGTAAACCTCTGTGAAAAATAATTAGACAGTCCCACAACTGATAATGATCATCTCTAATGCCTTGATGGTCAAGTAAAATGTGTTGGTTGTAGAAACTGATGGATGTAAAGTTAACTACAAAAATGTGGTTCTTTATAATTTGTATGCTGATATGTTATGAGAAGTTTGTGGATGATTATGGTGGTGTTTTAGTGAATTTGGAAGCATGATGTTATTACTGAATGATACATATTAACCTGCAGAATATTAATTTTTAACAGTGGTCTTACGGCTTCTACCTCATCCATACCCAAGGACAAAATGGGTTAGAATTTTATTGCAAAACAAAAGATTTAAAGAAAAAATGGCTGGAACAGTTTGAAATGGCTTTGTGAGTATTTCTACTTTTAAAAGTGCTTTTTCTACTACTTAAATCTCTTACGAATAATGAACTGTCAGTAAATGTACTCTAATCCTTGTAGCGAGTGTATGGAGACTGTGGAAACCCTTTGACCATGAGTGCTACTCAGCTGTCTACTTGATAACTTGGGTCTCCTAGGAAAGAGGTTTTGGTGAATTTCTTCAAGAAAAAGACAGAGGGAGCTCTAACCTTCTATCTGACTTCCTTCTCATGGGCATATTTTAATTTTTTAGGTTTCAGCAGTCCATGAAAATATTAACTATTCTAATGATAAACTTTTGATTACCATCTTTTATATAGATCTTTATTTAAATAGAGATAGCTCACAAACATACACATATCTTATTTTTAATAGAAAGATTCATTTCTTCCTCTCACTTGTGTTTGACTCATTTATTGTTTGAGTCCTAGATAAATCGCTTGATGTATTCAATGAATGTTTTAAGGGCTTGATTTCTTTCAGTGTTATTTTCTTTTATTAAAATGGAAGCTGAAGAAAGAGGTGGGAAATAAGTCCGACCTGTTTCAAAAGGAAGAGCATGAAGAGATGTAATTACACAAGAACATGCCATCATAGGGGTTTCTTTTTGTTTTGATGTTCATGGATTAAAAGGTACATAGCGACCCTTGTTATGGAAACATATAGGTCACCCTGAAATTGAAACTGTTAACAAAAGGTAAAATTCTGGAGGAAAAAAAAACCCTTTAGTGATTTGCTTCATTTGTATTCTAGCACTGCTTACCATTTGTGGACAAATTCTATCAGGCTTTTGTTCTTTTGTTTTGTTTTAAGAAATGCTCATGTTAATGGAAAATGGAGGTAAGATTAGAGTGTCTTATTGTAGTTCTGAAGTGAGAAAAACAGATTTTTTAAAGATTATTTTACCTAACATTTTGAGAGTAATGATTGTGCTGCTAAATTATTTCTTTTTTTTTTTTTTTTTTTTTAAATGTTTTTTTTTTTTTTTTTTTCAACGTTTTTTTTTTTTATTTATTTTTGGGACAGAGAGAGACAGAGCATGAACGGGGGAGGGGCAGAGAGAGAGGGAGACACAGAATCAGAAACAGGCTCCAGGCTCCGAGCCATCAGCCCAGAGCCTGACGCGGGGCTCGAACTCACGGACCGCGAGATCGTGACCTGGCTGAAGTCGGACGCTTAACCGACTGCGCCACCCAGGCGCCCCGCTGCTAAATTATTTCTAAGCTCGTAGACAATTCTGGATTTAGCATTAATCACCCCCATGAACTGGCTACATAGTCTTAACTAAATTGATTAGTTTCTCAGAGCCTCGGTTTCCTCCTCTGTAAAATAAAGATAATAATATTTTGAATTCCAGATATGTGTCTGGCAGAGTGTTACCCAAATAGTACCCCAGTAGTCATATGACACTGAACAATAAGTGATATCTATTGTTGTCACTATTATTAATATTGTTTTATATTTAAGACCCTACTACACCCATGAGGACTTGTAAAATCAGAAGGCATTGTCCCAGTATATCATTATCATCCTTATAACGTATTATTAATTACAATAATGAAACAAGAAAAGTTAGTAGTTATGTGTGTCGATGCCATGACTATACTACAGGGACCCCTTTGGTTGTGGCATAAATGATGAAGTTAGTGGCCTCTTCCCAGTCTCTGGTGTGCAGTCGTCTACATCATAAACCTAGTGTGTTGTTTCAGTGAGGTTTCAAGTGGCAGATTGTCTACCTGGGTTGGTCACAATGGGCAAAAGTAGAGCTGGTCTCAAGCCTTTGCTTTTGTGGGAATGATGCTAGGGCTACTATTTCCTTATGGGTTCTCTTTGGCTGTATAATCTTTAGAGGAGTAAAGAAATTTCTGCAGAGGAGGGAAGTTAAATTTCTTGTCCAGAGCAGACAGTCTCCTTGGACTATATATGACAGGCATATCAGTTAACATTTTGTTCAGTTTCCATTAATCAGCTTCACACTGGATAAAAGAGGTTCGGAAAGAAAGATGTTTTTATCTCTTTTGTGTAAAAAATCTGGGTAGGTAGTGAGAGGGGGTCTGGTGACTCCCTGGGGTATCATCAGGGACCTGGCCCAGGTCTTCCTGCTCTCCATTATCAGCATTTGGCTTCTATGCTCAAGGTTGGTCACTTTGTTGTCCAAGGCAGCTGCTGGTGCTCCACCTATAAAATAGACAGTCTAGGCAAGAGAAGGTAACCTCTCACTTTTAAGGATCCTTTGCAGATATGCCACAAACTTCTTTTGCTAACAGTGACCAGAACTTAGTAATGTGGCCACATCTGTCAAAGGAGCCTAGGAAATAGAATCTGTATTCCAGGGGAACCTGGGTGGCTCAGTCATTTAAGCATCCAACTCTTCAGTTCAGCTCAGGTCATGATCTCGCAGTTTGTGAGTTTGAGCCCTGCACCAGGCTCTTCACTGATAGTGTGGAGCCTACTTGAGATTTTCTCACTTTCTCTCTCTCTCTCTGCCCCTCGCCTGCATGTATGCTCTCTCTCTATCCAAATAAATAAACTTAAAAAGTTTTATATTTTATTTATTTTTGATAGAGACAGAGCACAAGTGGGGGAGGGGAGAGAGCGAAGGAGACACAGAATCCGAAGTAGGCTCCAAGCTTTGAGCTGTCAGCACAGAGCCCGACACGGGGCTCGAACTCACAAACTGCGAGATCACGACCTGAGCTAAAGTCGGACGCTCAACAGACTGAGCCACCTAGGCGCCCCCAAATAAATAAACTTTCAAAAAAAGAATCTTTATTCCAGGCGAGACTGTCCCTGGCTAGGGATTCCAGGTTCTCATATGGAAGACGGGGAGAAATTTGTAGTTGTAGATAAATACCAATCACTGCATTATAGGTATATACTTATAGGGGTAGGTATGGATGGATTTAAATTGTTCCACCACAATAAATATGGCTGTACCACACACAGGGAAACTGGGATTATTTTTTTTATGTTTATTTATTTTGAGAGAGAGTGCACAGGTGCATGTGGGTGTGAGTGGGGCAGGGGCAGAGAGAGAGAGAGAGAGAGAGAGAGAGAGAGAGAGAGAGAGAGAATCCTAAGCAGGCTCTGCACTGTCAATGCACAGCCCAAGGAGGAGCTCCATCTCACAGATCGTGAGATCATGACCTGAGCCAAAACCAAGAGTCAGATGCTCAACCCACTGAGCCACCAAAGTGCCCCCTGGGAGTCTTAATCTTTGCTCATTTTCCAGGCACTTCTACAGTATAATTAAACATCCAAGTGGCTGTTTATATTTCAGAATTCCATTGACTGCCCATGCAGATGGTGAGAGGGTGGAAGTACCTTTTTTGAGAATTGCTCAAAGTCGAAGTTGAGGGCTTCTATAAGGAGTGATTGTGCCAATTACAGCAAAGTAAAATTAGTCAGGATTTTACTAAAGCATCAGAATATTTCATTATTTCCTCCTCGCCTTATGCAGGAAAGCCCTGCTTCCAGCTTTGTAAGACAGCTCCTGCTTGTCTTGTGCTCAGGACAATAGAATAATCTAGGTAACTCCTGAAGCTTAAGATGCTACTTATGGTTCAAATTTTACTATTTTACCCATTATCTAAAGTTCTAGTCCCTTAATCTATAAGCTATGGAGAACAAAGGAAACTAAGAAATCTGGCAGCATTCACGACAGCCCATGAAAAACACTAAGCCTTGGATACCTCCACAAGCCATCTTCTGCGAGTTTCTTTAGCATTAACATGGGACACGTAGGTCCTCCTAGAGCATTCTGGAGTGCTGCTTTAAGGAGCTCAGAGAAGGAAAGGAAGGCATTGGTAGGAGGGTGGTGGGAAATCAAGGGATGTGATATTTTAAGACTGATGAAATGCTTGCCAGTTCTATTTACAGAAGATGGCAGTTCTGCTGTTTATAGGATAATTGGATCATTTTTATTTTAAAAAATTGCAAATCACCTTTAAGATGTTTAAAATACTGTTTTTAATTTAGAACATTATAAAAGACCGTAGAAAAGTTTGAATACCAATAAACAGTAAGTATCCAGTAAACGCAAATCATCTCCCAAGAGGCGACCTGAATCTCAGCCTGTGTCTTTCCCAAGCACATCCCTGTCCCTGCTCAGTAGCTGTGTTCTCTGACCTTCTTTGGCCATAACCACTTCCAGCAGTGAACCACATCAGAACTTGGCAAACCTCTGTAAGAAAGACTGAACAAAGAGAAAAGCAGCAGTGATCCACTTGGATGGGACAGGGAGAAGAATGTTTTTTTCTTTTCTTCCTGTGAGGAGAAGTGGTAGCAGGACTGACTTCTCTTGAGGTTGTTGGAGCAGTTACTGAACCAGATGATGTTGGAAGCCATATTTCTGGGGGACTATGCTCTGAAAAACGTATTTAAATCTTTAGGAGGCTGATACATATACATTGCTTATTCTTACTTATTTCTAAAAGGACTTTCATCATTGTCTCTGACAATTCCATTTTAGTTTTCTTGGAAATAAGATGGCAAATACTTTTATTAGCTTAAGCTAGTTTTCATAATTATACAGGAAAATATGGATGTGTCTATAGCAGTTTTCAAAATACTGTCAGGAAGCTTATGGATATGTTTTCTCTGAATCCCTTATACCCAATGTGTTTTTAAGAATTTCTCCTATTAGATTTAAATTGATAAACGTTGTCATACCCACTTTATAGTTCAGGAAACTAGCAATCATAGGAGTATTTGACCAAATTTGTACAACTTCAATGTCAAATCATTTATAATAGAGTTCAGGATCTCAGTTCATAGCATGTCTTTATCCATGAAGGTGCTAAAAATAAGCAACTGGACTCAAATCCTTTTATCTAAAACTAGGTTTCCTTTTTTCTATTCCCTCTCCCTCAACCCCCCCCCCCCCCCCCCCGCTGATCTAGAAGATCAGGCAGTTTCCTTAAATGTTCCAGAAATAAGTCAAAGTTGGGCAAAATATGAAATAAATAAATTGAATAATAGAATACAAAGGCTTTTTGAAGAAAGAGAAAGAGGAAAAAATAGGTGGAAAAAAACATTGCAAATGGTAGAAAGTGGTAGATTCTTAAACAGCCTCTGAGTGTTCACTGAAGGGAACTGAAAGGTTCTCTTGCTTGGAATTTCTTTGGACTGACCCAATTCTTGAAATTCTAACAATTCATATTTAATCCTTTGAGGAAAGAAAGTTCTCTAAAAGATACATATACCATCATTCCCACTAAGATTTCTTCACTGTGTCCCATATGTACAATGCTACATGGTTTTCACAAGAGGAAGAATAACAGAGAGGTATTAATGTGTGCTCAAAGATTAGCCCAGGATATTTATCTCTTAAATGCTCAGACTCTGGTTGTGGGGAGAAGAGTAGGAGAAAGGGATAAGGAAATTACAGAGCCAGAAAGAGGCTCTGGGGCCAGGCTGCCTTGTCATGTTAGTCATCTGGAAGGGCAGCCACCTGAGCTTTGTTTCCTAGGATGGACCCCTGAAAAAGAGTGCTCTCCAACTAGGGTGGGTCAGGGGCCAAGAATCAAGCCACTAAACTGCACAAAAACGCATTTGATCTGAGCTACAGTGTTTCTTTCTAATTTATTCTCCCATTTACTTCCAGAAGGAATTTGAGGTCACTCACCATAAAAAGCACACATGCCACAGAATTAAAAGGAAAAATTTAAATAATCAGAGGTCAAACAGAACAATGTTTCAAAACATTTTCCTCAAAGTTAGGATCTACTAGACAAGAATATTTTCTTGAAATTTACCTTCTGTAGTTTGTATTATTAAAAGCAATGAGTATGTTTTTTACATTTTAAATATGAAATCCTATCTTATCAAACATAACTTCAAAAACATAAAATTTGTTTTAATCTAAAGATGTTGCTCAGATGTTTTGAATACCAGAGAGATAATTACTGGAGGAAATTACATTCATTCTACAAGTACTTAGCACTTGCCTTGTTGACAGATATTATTGGAAGCCCTGGGCATATAACAATGAGGGAGCTATTGCAATTGAATTTAAATAGTGTAATTTATAAATGTGACAATTTTTAGTAAATATATAAGGAATTGAATGTAAAGACTGAACTCTTGATGTTTCTAGCTAAATAATACCTTTCTTCCAATCCCATTTACTCAAGTGTAACTAGAGGAAGCCTAGGAATTGCCCTTCTCCCTCCATATGTGTTCAACATCTCACCAACCTCTACAGATTGAATCTGACCACTTGTAATCTTCATGTTCACCTCCCTGGTCTAAGCCTCTCATATCTCTAATTAGCTTCTGCATTCCTTGCTCTCTCCTTACTAGTCTGCTCTTCAGGGTGGTCCAGTTGTGTCTTGCCCTACTTAAAACCCTTCGTTGGCTATGTATAGCACTTGTTATAATCTCAACATTCTTGCCAGGATCTGAAGGCCCTCCATGATTTTATCCTGCCTGTCTTCCAGCCACATCTCTTATCAGTTTCACTTGTGTTCCTTTTGCTGTAGTTAGATTGGGTGGATTTCAGTTCCTGGAGAATGCACAGGCCTCAGGCAACCACCCTTGAGGCTTTCCTACCTAGGATGGTCTTTCCTCTTGGTCTTTGGTTAGCTGGTTTTTTATTCTACAGATCTTAGCTTTAAATGTGACTTTGTGAAAGAGATCCCTTCTGACCACAATGCTAAATTAGTAACCTTACCTTTCCAGTATTCTCTTACAATTGTAATTATATGGCCCTACAGAAATTATCCAAGGGTAGTATTTATAGCTTTCACTCTGCTCCTCCGCACCCTGTTTGTTGAAGGGAATCTGCTATTTGCCTGCCCAATTTTGCCTGTCTTTTCTCTTCCTAAAGATTAGGGATTTCTTTCCTGCTTACTAAGAGAGAAGGTAAATTGAACTGCTTGGCTAATGCTGGGAGAAAGGAAAAAAGAAAGCTTCATGGTTCCAGAAATGGAAAGAAAATTTGGGGTTTTGGTGTGAATGAGGCTCTAGAATAGCTATGGAGTTTGAGGAATTTGGAAAGGGAAAAGCACCTTTTGAAATATATACCTGTGGATTCAAATTATATTCCCTTTTATAAAGTTCTTTGAAATGTTAAGTAAAGAATGCAATTGCATTTTGGTTATTTTGGTTTCTGTATGTGTACCTTTAAGGCACCAAGTCCTGGGCCCTTGGATTGATGAGATCACCTTTAGACCTAGCTGCCCATTTCCTGGCTATTTACCCCTGGGTAAAAACACCAAGAAGGCAGGCGTCTTGTCAGTGTTGTTCACATGCATGAGGGGTCCTATCACATCTTGTAGCACATAGTGGATAATCATATTTTTACTATAAGCTTGAAATTTCAAGTTTTCTGATAAGGGTAATTAAAAAAAAAAACCCACAAAGGCTTGATGAGTTAAGGAATTCATATTGTCTGACAAAATATCACAACAGCCCTTGAGGGAAAGAAACTTTCTGGTATGATAAGAAGGCTTTATAATGTGGATTCTTAGGAGATACTGAAAAACATATGTTTTCCACTAGCAGCATTAGATTTTTTGAAGTACTAGAAGTTGATGTCACATATAATAATTTTTTCTTAAATTAGTATTAAAAAATGAGATTGCAATTTCCTGAAGGCAGTTTTGTAGCCACCTAACCTGATGCTTCCAGGTTATGTTTCTTTTTGTCCTTCCATATATCTTTCTTTTCGGCAGACTGACTCAATTTTTGGATAAAACTTAACCAACTGAGATGGGTAATTTTCACACTACCTAGACTCTTTCACATAATGCTGACCTAACCTATACTTAACGCTGAAAAGTACAGAACAGTATGTAATGTTCTATGCCACCTATGCCACCTGGGCCTCCTTGCCTCTGGGAGATGGTGGGCAGAACATGGCCCAAACTCCAGTTCTGGGGTCTGAGGTGCTCAAAGCCCACCTACTTCCTCACATTTCTCTGTGTACAAACTTCTGACCCAGAAGAAATGCAGTCATGGCCTAGATTTTGTGCTACTCACGGGTGTCATGAAGAAGGCTTATTTCATGTACCTCTTCCCTCTGCCATTTTACTGGTCTTGTTGACATCTTCAGTATGACCTTCCTCACCATATACTGCTCCCTGTAGTGGACTGGTATCCTGAGCTCACTGTTCTGCAATGAGGCCTGACTAGTCATGCCAGAGAGAGTGCACCTCCCCTAGCCATCCTGGGATTTCGAGGAATAAAGCCGTGTTATATCACATCAATTCAAGATTAAGAAATCTGGGCGTCTCAAGCGACGGTGGCCTTTGCTATTGGTTGGTTCAGTGACCCATATTTATAATATAATAGTAAATTTGCGACAGCAAATTTGACATTCTGTTGTGCATATTTAAAAGACTGACTTTGTTGATGCTTTTGCCTAGAGGGAGATTCTCCCATCTACGTGAAGCTAGGTCAGAGACTTCTACAGCAAGCCCAAGTTACTGCTGCTACTCCTGCTGCTACTACTGGTACCACGAGTTTGGTAGTACTGTTACTTCTTCCTCCTTTTCTTTTCTCCTCTTGCTCCTTTTCTCCAATTTCTTCATCAGGAGGTCTGTTTGGATCTTCTCAGATGTATAAATAGGTACCTTTGAGACTACAAATTTCATCTCTTAGAACAGGGACCAACCCACTTTTTTTCGTAAGGGGCCAGAAAGTAAATACGGTAGACTTTGTGGACCATATGGTCTCTGTCACAATTACTCAATTCTATCATTGCAGTAGTAGCACAGCCATGGATGATACATAAATGAACATGTGTGGTGTGTTCCAATAAAGCAGGTGGTGGGCCATATTTGGCTCATGAGCTGCAGTTAGTGACCCCTGTGTTACAGCCCAAAGATGCTGATTAGGCCTAGGGAATGTAGTGAGTCTGTGCTACCACTAAATGATCTCAGCTGTAATGGAACCACCCTGTGGCCTTTGGTAGTAGTGTTATTTTATTTTATTTTATTTTTAAAATTTTTAGTAGCACTAATTCCTGTTTAGGCCATCATGATGATTTAGCTACAAAATGTTCTCTATGCCACCAAAACCGAATTATCTGTATTTGACATTATTTTGTTCTGTCCAAATGAATATCAAAAATATATGCTCAAAAATCAGACTTCACCTATTTGGGTATCTGGTTTCATTAGGTTTTATTATAATGTTTATTGGAAAGGACAATGAGACCCAAAGAATCCAGGCCAGTAGTCAACCAACATCAGCAGAGATAATTTTATAGTAAGTGATGGGTCTTTGTTCTCTTGGAGCATTTTCTTTCCAGCAGTATTGCCGTTTGTGCTTGTTATTTATTCTGAAATTTCCTCCTTGGAGAGCACACCAAGAAAACCAGAAGGGGCAAAGGAAGACTAGGGTGGTGTCAAGAGTTGGCCCAAGGGTGAGCCTTCTTGGATGAGCCAAATATGGGAGTGACATTTTGGCTTTGTTGGCACTTCTTTGGCATTTTCTGGGTGTCCAAAGCCCGTGTCAGGGTCTACTTGAAACTGGTAGCCTTACAGACATACAAAAATAGCAGTCTGCAGAGCATCTCTGTGTTATCTATCCACATACATTTTTGGTGTTTTGGAGAAATTATTTTCTCTAAAAACAGCCTTTTCTTCTTAAAAGGCTTTCATTGTAAGTCTTTAATATGAAGAATTTGTTTATGGATATGAGATGCATGCTGACTTGATCCATCACCCCTGGGCTGTACTGAGTCTTATGGTACTGACCTATTCACATTAATCTCCCAAGTTGAAGCCAGCTCAACTCTCCCTGAATCTGTTGTATTATCTATAACCTTTCAAAATTGGCAGTTAAGTCAGTGTAGGGAACTAAACCGCAGTTTCCTGGCAGCAATAAAAGGAAGTAGGACACGGGGCAGTGCTCAGAAAAACCACAGCTGTCATTAAATGGAGTCTTTCAGTAGCCTGTTTGATCCAGAAACATGTAAAAGCATTTCACGCATGACAAAGCATTAGTAAATATTAAACAGTATTCTCGTTCTGTTATTGCCTAGTGGGGATCAACCTCTCCTCCTCCTCCCCTGGTTATATTTAATACTTGCTCGACATTTTTCTGGCATCCCTGACCATGCTTATAAAGAAGGAGAAATCATAGGCATGAAGAAGGGATAGATATCAAAATTTCCACCAACCAATAAGCATAACTCTGTTAAAACTAAATGCAAGTAACATTGTAAAGGCTGAATTAATGTTGGTTTCCCTGAACTTCTGTTGCAGACCCTTTGATCTATTGTGTTTTTCTTTTGTCCTTCTCCTTATATGAATAATAGTGCAACCAGGAGTGTTGAACCTGGCAGTGGTCGTTACTATGCTGACTCCAGCTTGTCTGGGTAATGTAGAGAATAACGCAAAAAATAAGTTTATTTTGGAACTGTTTATTGTATCGAGTCAAGTATATACATGGTTTCCTCTAAGAAAATGACATAATTAGTGAATTCTATAATAGTGAGCAAGCTTTAATTTATAAATTTAAACCTACTAGTTAATGTCATATGTACTACTTTTAGGGTATTTTTTTTGATAAATTATTAAATCATAGGAATTATTACTTTGGGCTCTACAGTACAAAATAAACAGTGATAGAAGGTTGGCTATCCTTACAATGGAAGCAATAGAAGAAACTTTGTTTTTCCTCTTCACAAGACAGTAAGCAATAGCAGTGTAGTTGGAGAAATAAGAAAGTCCTGCTTGAGGGGCATCTATGTGGCTCAGTTGGTTAAGCGCCTGACTCCTGATTTCAGCTCAGGTCATGATCTCAGGGTTCCTGAGATCCAGCCGTGCGTCAGGCTCCCTGCTGACAGTGTGGAGCCTGCTTGGGATTCTCCTTCTCCCTCTCTCTCTGTCCCTCCCCCCTCCCCCAATAAATAAACTTTAAAAAATAAAAATAAATAAAAATTGAGCTCCTCTAGCCTATCTCCCTTGGCTTATTGCCACACATTATTTGATGTGAGGAGAATGGAATTGGAAATTTCAGCAGAGAAAAATCCAGTGCAGGTGATGCGACCAGGAAAATTTTGAGAGTTACTCACTTTCTGGGAATCTAAGAAAGGCATTGGCAACTGAAGTTTTTGCTCTTCATTTAGAAAAAGTCATTACAGGTTGAGTGTATGTATTTTACTTTAAATAATTAGGAAAAATTCCATATATCACTGATATGTAATTTAGAAAAATTAATCTGTTCTAGGTGATTTTTCTTTCATATACTCTGAATACCTGCTCATAATTATCAAGATCCTCAGAAACCATACTGTTTGATGGACACTTTGAGAAGAGTTTGGTGTTCCTCTATTCCAACCATTTAGTGTTCAACCCTTTCCTACAATTTCTTTCCAAGTGTAGTCTGTGCTTACATGCCTCTTGTGATGAGCTCACCACTTCTGGACTCATTTGCTCGTTGCTTACCTTTGACTGTAGAAATCACTTCCTTACAACGAGTTGAAACCTGTTTGAGAATAATTTCGTAATGTCATTTGTTGGGCCCAAATAGAACGTGTGTCTTTCCTCTATGTGGTGACCCTTCAGGCATTTGAAGGTAGCTATTCCTCCAGCTTCAAGGTTTAAACATTCTTTACCTTAAGTGAAAAGAAACTTAATTTCGAAAGATGCTTTCATTAACTAGTTTAGGTGAATGCTAACCTGGATTAATATAAAGGTATAAAGTTATGCGTAAGTTAATGCTGAATTTCAGTCCAATATTCTGGGCAGGGTGCAATGCCAACTGCTAACATCCCCACAGAAGAACTAAATGAGACAGTTTTATCTCCAAGTTATTGAGAAATCAATTTGGGGACTTCTGATTGAATTATGCATAGTATGTTTTTCTGATTCTAAGAATTATAAGGAAGATTTCAGATTTTAATTCCTTCATGTCAGAGTATTTAGAGTCTGGTAGCATATAGGGATAATTCCTTACTCTTATACTGCTTTATAGTTTCCATAATACCTTGATGATTAAGGAATGCTGTGAGATAGCCAGAAGGTATTATCTTTAAAAAATAAAGAAAAATAGAGATTAAATGTTTTTGTGTGCTTTTTTAGTTAACAAGTGGCAGAGACTGATCTTGAATCTCAATTCAGAGCTTTTCCCTCACCCCATGCTGTCTCATTTATAACAAGAATGCCTACTGTTGTTCTCCAGAGACGAAAGTTTCCTTCAGTTTGTTTTAAAAGCAAGAGGTATTTTTGTGTAGTATATTCACATACTGGATGAAAAGTATGATTTAGAACTTAAATGCTTTCCCCTTATTTTGTGGTGATGCTATTGGATAAGAATTGGTTATTTTTACAGAATCGAATAATAACATCGTGTATATTATTAACAATGTATAAGGATGATTTGGGCTTCAAAGAATTTCCTTAATGTAAATTAAGTATTAATTTACAAGTTAACGTATGGCAACATTTTTGGTCACCTTATAGAATCATGCTTAATACAGTCTATGCAAAGTTTTTGTTTGATTTAATTTGATGATGTTTCCTTTTTCCAGTTGTCTAGATGATGTGATTTTAGTCTCAGAGTTTAAATTCTTTTTTATTTTTAGTTTTTTATGTTTATGTATGTATTCTTGGGAGGGGGGGCGCGCAGAGGGAGAGGGAGAGAAAGAGAACCTTAAGCAGGCCCCACACTGTCAGCACAGAGCCAGATGTGGGACTCAAACTCACGAACCCATGAAATTCTGACCTAAGCTGAAATCAAGAGTCAGACACTTAACCAACTAAGCCACCCAGGCAACCCTAAATTCTCTTTTAAAGGTAAGGGGATTGGGGAGAAAAAGCCTGTGGTCTGAAACTAAGTCCTGGTTAGTTATCAGGGTGGATTAAGATGAGTTTTAAATATATGCGTTTGTACTGAGGTAACATTGGATGTGCATTACATAAGTCACTGGAGATAGGAGCACAGTGTAAGAACAGTCATTTTTCTCCTTTACGATAAACTTTGGGCTCTCCTGAGGAGAGCCCAATTTGAAGCACTGAGCAGAAGCATCTGACCTCTCTGTTACTTATTAGAATAGCACACTTTCTTCTGAACACCTTTGTCTAAGAAAACACTGAGTTTGGGAGCTCAGATTATCTGCTTCACAAGTGATTAGAATATTCCAGTGGGCCGTGGTTTTAGTCCTATCCACATCTTTATATTTGCAATATCAATCTGCACCAAGTAGCCAGGCCTTTGAGGAAAGGGGGAAAAATGTCAAAAGTCACAAGTGCCCTAAATTAATGGGCTTTATAAATTGAAAAATTCATAAAAATAATACTGTCTTATATTCTTCCCCTCTTGCATCAATCCTATGAGAGAATTAATGTTCAGTGACATTAACATTGTATTCCAAGTACAATGCTATGCTTTTTGATATTTGTCTCATTAAATCTTCATGGAAGTTATGATGGTGACAGTTATCTCTCCTTTTTTTTTTTTTCTTTTAAATAAGAAAACTAAGGACCAGAGATATAAGTACCCACCTGGGCCACCCAGCTCATAATAGAGCTTCCACCGTGGTTCAAGATATGCTTTTCCCGTTCTTTTCTCTGAAGAGTTTCTTGCCCAAGTGGCTAGTAAAGGATAAAAACAATGTTTTATTAAAGTCTGTTTTCCTATCCCCCAACCTGAAGCTGCAAACTTCTTGTACTTTGTTTCTTCTCCCCTGGATAGTGATATCACCCAGAAAAAAATTCTGTCTGTCTATTATCGTACTCCAAATTTGCTCTTTTGTAGTCTCTAATGACTCACTGGTCAGAATCAACTCAGGGATCTGTTCTCTGATAGTGCATTAGTAATATATATGCATTAAAGCTCCCTCTCAGAGAATATTTGAGCTTTGACATATTGAACACTGGTATTTTAAATTAATGCTGTTGCTATTGGTGCATTTTAAAAACCAGATAGCTTGGAAATAGTGCTTTATACATTACAAAATAGATCTGAGGCCGTAGGTAAGCCAAAACTATTCCTGGCTTATTTAATTGTAGTAGGGGTTTGCATTGTATTTTCCAGTTATCATGACCTAAACATGTCTTTCATGTTTAAACAATCTTTCAGATTGAGAAAAAACTAAATGGTTTTACAGGGCTTTGATCTACTAAGAAGGAACACTACAAAGAAATTTTCTAAATACCATGCAGACTTGGAATAATGAATTAGGAACTCTTCTGAATCCTTCCAGATAGGAAGTCTCAAGATTAAAATGATGCTTGGTGACAATGATGACTCTGTACGTTGAGCTCTAAGCTTGCGTTATTGTTTCTGGTCTTGAAAATACTTTTTCATCTGTTTATTTAGCTGAGCCTTCTTTTTCCTCGTGGCATTAAACTTGTGCAAGCTGGTAAGTACTCTATGGTAAGCCTTTTCCTCAGTACAGCTTATTTGGGCACATTTTGTATTATACACATACACACATTCTACACATACATGTTTACATATGATACATGCCCATATACGTGAGGCTCTTGCCGTGAAGGTTTTACTTTAGGGCAGTGTAATAAAGAGCCTTAACTTTGGAACCACAAAGATCAAGAGCACCCACCCCTCTCTTGCCTCAGCCATTTGACAGATAGATCAATTAACAGACGGTGTGTTGTCCCCCCCCCCCCCTTAAATGTCTGTGTGCTGGATGACCTCCAATTTCATATCCAATTGGATCTAGGGTGACTTTGTCGACAGAGGAACTTGTTCAAAGCCACAGGAGTGGCAAGTGGTAGGATTGATACTAGACCCCACATCCTTTTCAATTCCTGGCGATTCCTCTTCTTTCAAGGACAATCTTTTTATCAGGTTCCTTTTCCATAAAATGAGGGAGTTTACCTCTTTTCCCATTATCTCTGTCAGGAAAAGCTGCCACTTCCCTGTCTGGGGACTAGTGGACTTGGGGTAGAGGAGGAGAAGGAAAAGTCAGCCAGCCTCCAGTGATCTTAACAATAACAGCCATTATTCCACCATCTATCTGACATTAATATATTGCTCACTATTGACATTGCAGATATATTTTCAGCAGGGCACTCCTGAATACTTGATACTGGCTTGAAACCTTATAATTGTAGGATAGAATGAAATCCAATGTGAATTAGAAATTTAATTAAACTTCTTGCTTGTTTAATTGTTTAATGTGTTGCCCAGTCTAACTTGCAATTCCATATTCAATTATAATGAAACTCCCCTTAGACTGAGTTTATTTGGGGGGTTTAAAAATGACTCTAAAAGGTATTGATGCTTTAAGAGAATCCTTGGTTTTATAAAATTTCAACATAAGAGATTGAGTGTTTTAGTATTAGGTTTGTATTGACTCTTGATATTGACACAAGTCTAAATGTGCAAAGCCCACAAAAGCTAAATCCCATGGGCTTATGTTTAATTTAAAATATGGCTAGCTGGCCATTTTGAATGTACTGGATAGGTTGACAATCTGAATACCTGACTGGTTGGGGAATAGTCAAATATTAATTTTAAATGTTTATTAGACTATTTGCAGTTGGTTTTTAAATTTATTTGGAAAGTGAGAATTCACACTTATGTAAAATTACCAATAAGCCTAGTTTCAGAAAGGTGTTTGGAGGTTAAATGCCTAATGATTAATTTATGCTTTAGTAATATTTTTAATAATGTTGAGGAAAGGTAAGACAGCTGAGAATGTTAGTGATGAATAGTAATGAAGGTTTAAAGATTCTGAGATTTGATAGTGGAGATCATATTCAGCATCCAAAAAACAGAAAAGGAGAACAAATGGAAAAGACAACTTAGTGGAGTTCACCGAGTGCTGGACAAGGAGAAAACTGGTAAGGAAGGACCTAAGTTCTACCACCAACATGGCCGGAGGACCCAGGCAAGGCAAAGATCCTCTTTTTTTCTCTAGAACTTCATTCATCTTAAAGAGAGGGTTTAAAAATATTTGTGATCTATTCTTTTCTGACATCACTAAGAATTCTGCTCTTGTGTAGGACTCTGTGCAGCCTATTTCTTGAATATGTTGAAGACTTGTTGAATGGATAAAGAACATGGGGGAGGAGTGGAAGCTCAATGTGATACAATATTAATAGTGTACTCTCATCATCTTTTATTTCTACCCAACAGTTATGACATTTTTTTTCTTGTGCTTGTTCTCTTTTGGTTCACAAAAATAGGTATTGCTCTGTGTGTGTGTGTGTGTGTGTGTGTGTGTGTGTGTGTGTATGTGTATGTACATACTAGATGATGATAGTGTGATCCCTTTGGGAAGATGAATGTTTCATGCCCTAAAGGTGATGATATACTTTAAATTCTGTGTATCTGGTCTATAAACCATCAGGAAAATTCAGTAAGTAGGACTTATTCCTTCTGTGGAAATACAGCAGTGATAAAGTAATACTCAAAATTAACTTAGTTTAATTATAAATGAAGGCATTGCTTACATTCAAAATTAATAAAGAAATGAGATTGATAGTCTATGCTCATTCAGTAGAACACATCATCTTTTAAAGCCAAAGAAATTATCTATGAACCTTTGATCAAAAAGCACAGATAGAGTGTGATCCAGGAAACTTGATTACTACTAGTTTTTAGTGCTTTTTGATATTAAAAGCAGAAGAAGCCAGAGCATTATTGAGTGGAGAATTGATTGATTACTTTAATCAATGACTTCTTCAGAGACAGTTCTGAGACATGATTGGGAAAACCAAAATGAGCTAACCGGCCATTAGTGGTCAGCACTGCTCCATGAAAAGTATCCGCACAGTACCTGCAGTCAAAGCACAGAGAGACTTTCTGGGAGAATTGTAGCTTTGTGTGAAGATCAGACCTAAGTAGAGTTTAATAAAATTCTGCTTTGGGGTGATTTGTTTATCTTCTGTGAGCAATTTTTTTTTAATAGATTGATTTATTTATCTATTTATGTACTCCTCTAGTGCTTTTCCTCATCTGAACCAAAAGCACTTTGCAAATATCAGAGCTCAAATTTTAAAAAGATCATTGATTTTTTTCCAACAGCCCTGAAGGTAGACTGTCACAAATCATCATTTATTTGAGATAGGGATATTGATAGCATATATTAAAATCTTTCATTAGAGGGTTTTCTTTGTTTTTTGTTTGTGTTTTTTTTGGTCCAGCAATAACCTAAATTCAAATGACTTTTGTGTTTGCCTTCATCTAATCAGAATTGCTATTTGAAAGTACATACTTCCCCAGGACAATGTGGTTGCCGTGTTGCTATAAGGGAAAGGAAGAGTGTGTCAATAAAATTATCATTGAGTGACAGTATTCCTTTATAGCCAAAGAGTTGCACAGGAAACCCAAGAAGCAGGCTCTGATTAGCTATTGAAATTTGCCCAGCATGACCAGCGTTTTTAAAGTTTGGTCTGAAGTCCATAAGCCATGAGTGGCTTGTTCACCTCCCCACTTTTTCTTCACATTATATTGCAGGCTCCCATTTATCATTCGTCATTTTTAAGGAAAGTTCAATTGAAGTATCATTAGTCCTTGATTCAGATGACCACTTGTGAGGCTAAGACCCTGCCCAGTGGGGACACCAGTTATGTGGAATCAAGAAGAAGGGAAATACAAAGTCTTCATAATTTATTTTTGGGCTTCTGTTAGCCTCTCCACTGGCCTTCTGCTGCCTGCACAGCCACTTGGAAGCCCCTAACAGGCTCGTAAGAGTGTTCTTTCTAAATTACTTATCTCTAAACTTGCATCCCTGACTCTTGTGAGCTTTATCTTCGATTTCAACTGTGTTTTTCATTCCCAGTGTTACTGCCTCAGTTTGCATCTTGACACTCCTCTGCCTAGCCTGTTGCAGTAGTCTCTGAAGCCATCTCCCTGGCTCTAGTCTCACCCTTTCTATGACATAGCTGCCAGAGTTTTCCTTCCAACGTGCCAACATAATCTGGCTATGTGCACACAGGCCTTATGTGGTCACTCCCTGCCCACAGAAAAGATCAGACTCCTAGAGCACATGCAAGCAGCATCTACAGTCCAGCCCATGCCCAACTCGAGTGCTGAAACCAGACTGCACTCCTGCAGGCTGCCAGCTCATGCCACCCTGCTTTATTCCTCTGGACCTTTGATCACAGTGTCCTTTACTTGCCTGAGACCTGTCCTCTCCTGAGGTCGACAAGGGAATGGCTTTTCATCTTTCAAGACTCAGATCCAAGACAGGTGCTCTCTTTTCACACCCTCATGCCCTGCCTCCCTTCAGCCTATACTATAGGATTGACCAATCTCTTCTTTATTCTCCACTGTATCTTATACCTTTGGGGAACGCTTTACCTCTTTGTGTGTCTTCATCCTAAATTGAAAGGAGCTTAAGGGCAGGGGCCATGCTTCTCACCCCCAGCATAGTGCTTGATGTATGTTTGGCATTTAATAAATACTGTTCATATAAAAGAATGACTGGAGAAACTGAGTAACAGTGTAAGAGGAAGTGCCATATAATTTTAGAGAAAAGAAGATTATAGGGACTACAGTGATCTAGGAAGGTCTCAAAGCATGGAGCCTAAGCTAAGGGATGGATAGGATTTGGAGTTGTGGGAATAAGGAGGAATAGTCATGACCAGGGACAATGGTTTGAAGCTGAGACCAAAATGAACATTTTAAAATACCTTGAATAAATGGGTCTCTTGAGTTTATGATGGGATACTATAGTTAGAGATATAATTTTCCCATTTGAAATGTTTCTGTTGCTCTTCATAACCCACATAATAATTTTCAGACTCCTTAGTTCTGGGTTGTAAAGAGTCAAATCAGAGCTCCGCCCGTTAATAGCTTCATGAGCTGGGGCAAGTTGCTGAACTTTCTTTTCTAAGCCTCATTTAGGACATCACAAAGTGGAGACATAATATCTACCTTACAGTATTTAAATATTATAACATTTAAATAAAGTAATACTATTTAACATTTATTCTGTATTATCATGTATCAGGCACAGTGCACCGTTTTTTGTGTGTATTCACTTATTAAACTTTTATATCAGCTCCATGTTGATATTGTTTTGCTACTTTTTTTTTAATGTTTATTTTTGAGAGAGAGAGAGTGCACATAAGCAGGGGAGGGGCAGAGAGAGAGAGAGGGAGGCACAGAATCTGAAACAGGCTCCAGTCTCTGAGCTGTCAGCAGAGCCCAACACGAGGCTCAAACCCACAAACCATGAGATCATGACCTGAGCCAAAGTTGTGTGCTTAACTGACTGAGCCACCCAGGTGCCCCAGATATTGTTTGGGTTCTTTCTTTACAACATTGAAAACGTGGTGGCACCACTAACGAATATGGAAAAATGGAAGATCGCAAATTGTTTTGGGGGTTGGGAAGGAACAAGCCTGTTGTAGACCGTGGCTGACAGCAATGTTGTACCAGTGTGCCCTCTGGTTCAAGGATGAGTTGGGTCTACTAAGTTATCAGCTGGTCCATGAAGCTGCTGTGTGCCCTGTAGTCTGATGTAGCTTCAGTTCCCAAGCTAAACATTACCCTGAGACCCCTTGTGATACTGAATGCCCCTTTCTGGGAGTTGGCATTGGACAGGGAAAGGGATGGTGAGAATGAGGACATCCTGGGGTTGGAGCTCTGAACTCCAACTCTGGTTTTTATATGACCATGCCCTGCTGTGGACCATCCCCATGTGCTAGGGCTGCTCTTCTGATCATTATCCTGGCATGGGCCAGATGGAAATTCCCCAAAACCAAGACCCCTAAAGATTTTCTCTTTTCTGTTAAACTCAGGATCATAGAAGATAAAAGTTAGAAGCATTAATTTTGGAAATCAATAGACAACATTTGAATCACGACACTTAAATTTTCTAGTTAGGTGACTCTCAAACTTTAAGCTCTCTGAGCCTCAGTTTCATGATCTGCAAATGGAGATGATAATGCTTATTTCATAGAGTTATTGTGATGTTGAATGAGAAAATATGAGTAAAGCAAGTGTCACGATTTTCCAGAGATCTTAAGGACTTAGAAGTTGCTGATACTGACAGTTTTAGTTTCTCCTCCCAGATGAATGCAGGCCCAGGGTTCTGGCCAGAGTTGCTGTGCTGTGGCTGGGAGCCATCCACAGGCTTTCATGCATGAGGCCAAAACACAATCTGTGAGAATAGAAGGAAATTGAACCAAGTTACCTATCTTAACTGACCTGGCAATCTGAAGGACTCGGCTCAGAGAGACAACCCAGTTGTAAGCTGACAGAAGAAACAGGAGTGCGTGTGGAGGATGGTTGCGAATGGTGGAGAACTCACTGGGAGCTTAGGTGATGATTACAGCTTCCCTTTCCCAGACTGCATGGAAAGAGAACCCTGAGGGCGTAGGCATAAGTTGGGCTGAGCCCACAGGCTGTGGCAGTAATGTAGGCCCGTGATGCTTGTGACTAGAAGGGAAGCAAGGCCCATGGGAGGGACTTGTAAAGGAGGATGGTGTCCGTCATGCTGCTGTTCACCCCTGGCCTCACCTAGCATTGGGGTTTGGAAGACTCTGTATATTCAAGCAGGTCCCCTTTCCCTCACAAAACAACTCTTCAAGGTCAGGATTTCATTGTGTATTTATTACACATTGGTTAGAGCATGGAAGGTGCTCAGATGTTTTTTTGAGATGCCTCCATTTGCTGGAGTGACTTGATATTTTTTGAGGGTGATTGTGTGTTTTTTGTTTTTGTTTTTGAGGTAGACTGGCACATGTGTCTATTTCAAGCCAGTGAGACTGTTTGAATTTTTGTTTTAGGAGTAGCTACTTGAGTTTCACTGTTCTGTATGCCTTTGGCCTCATTTGGGAGTTTAAATTATTTCAAAATGGATAGAGACTATAGGACAGAGAATCCCAAATCACAGTACAATTTGAAGTTCATTGACAAGAATAGTGAGAAAAGTGTGCTTTGCAGAATATTTTACCCTGAGTTTCTGTAATGTAATTAGTTTTGAAGGGAGCAGGGGGAAACCAAAATTCAGCACAAAGGCAGGAATAGAGGATCAATCTAATACTTCACGGTGGAGAATGAGGCTGTGTTTGGGCCGTTCTGCATATTCTGATACTCTTAAGCACAACTGACTCCACAGAAAACACTGTCTCCCTCTTGCTATCTGTTCTTTGGGACACCCAGAGAGTAATAGCAGGCTTGGATTCATTTTCTGCAGAAATATTTGGGGAATTCTATCACCCAAATACTTGGAGATGTAAAGTAGTAGGGAAGGGCGGCCCTCAGCCATTCTGTGGCTGGAGGAAGCCAGGAGTTTACTTGGGTTTCCTGATTATTTTGTGTTGTTTGATGTCAAGGCATCGTCAGATTTTCTTCAGTCTTGGGGATAGACTGAAGAAGCATGAGTTTTTTTCCTCCCTGGACGGTCGCCTTGATACCAATAGGGGCAGCGTTGTGTTTTCCCTTGTGGGGAGAGCGATGCGTTTGTGTTTCTGTTTCCCCATCCGCCGTAAGGGGAGAGCACAGCTTCCATTTTGTTTCTCTCCTTGAAGGTCAGGTGTGTTTGCTGCCCTCTGGAGCCTCTGTTTTCCTTATCTATCCTGCCTTTTTCTGATTCTGCTAATCCTGCACTAGTTCCCAACAATGGAGTGCCTTGCCTTCTCAGTGCTACTTATCCATGGTTTCCAGTTTGAACGCTGAATCATTTCCCGAGGTCCTAGACCTTAGCAAAGGTCATTGGCCATGTGGTTCTAATCTGTCAGCCTCAGTAGCCCCTGATCTGCTCCAGAAAGTTCTTTAATACAAGGAAGGACACACAGCAGCAGCCCATACCTTGAGACCATCTTTCTTTAGTTATTCTACTGAATGTACACTCCCCCACCCCCGTCGAGATCTATATAACTTTTGTTACCTTTCTGTTTTCATGTGCCCTGATTCAATTCTTGGTGCCTAAATTTGGTCTAGAAGCATGAACCCATCAATGATTTTCTTGTCCACCCTAGAATTTGGGGCATCAACTGTCAAGCTGTTCACCTGAACAAGTCCTTACTCTACCCAGCTTATACTTTGAACACCAATCCCTTCTCTCCTACTTTAATAAAAGTTTTCCTTGCACCTGCTCTGAAATGGGGACTCTGATGAGCCACCTGTCCTCCTGTCTCCAGTTCTTGTGTTTTGCTCCCAAAGCTGCTCTGTGATTGCTTTCACATAATTCTCCAAGTGCTGTGCAAGTTCTTCCCTCCTGCACAAGTTGTCCATGTGAGAGTCTTTATGGCAAGTGAGTGAGTATGGCATGCATGAGTCTTTATGGCAAGCTGGTAGAGGACGGGCATCTTCACGATGCAGAAGTTCCACAGGGCCTAGAATAGACCAAACCACCTTAAAAACCTTTATCAGTCATCTGTTTTGTCACGGTAGTGTTAATAATGAATATGCCTTTCCCTCTAATAAGTATATTTAATGTTTTAAAGTACTCTTGTGGAGTGTAGGTTTTGGTTTTGATAAAAGATCCTAGCTTCAATTCATGACAAATTTATACTGAAATCCTGCTCAATTTACACTTGTGTGTGGAGTTTAGTATAAAACAGAGACTTGAAATGCAAAGTTAAAATGATTAAAAAAGGTGTTTTCATCTATAATCATCACAGAATTTGAAAAGGAAATCCCTATGAGGCTTGTCAGATTATCTTTCAGATTTCCTTCTATTGTTCCCCAGTATTGCTTTGGAGCAATAGCATCTCCATTTCCGTATGCTTATAAAACACATTAATTCACCAGCAAACTTCATATTATCAGCCACAATTTAGAATGTGCTACAAGAACTTAAATTCACCATGCCAACTCAGTACTCCTAATTCATTTTATCTTCAGTGTTTGAATTTAGGGTACAGATTTATTGGACCAAAGAATGAGAAAATCCAAATTCCCTAAAACCTATCCCTCATAGAATACCTAACACGGTGGGACATGTCTTGGTGTTTAATCCTGAAAATTGAGAGTCTCTCTGCCTGTAGGCCCCTCTCTCTTTCCCTTTCTCACTCACTCAGTATCAAGAGTATAAACAGTATATTTTAATGGAAGAATTAAAGCAAGATAATCCAGATTAACTGGAGAGCTGTGACTGGGTGGGTAAATTCACTGTTCTATTCCCAGCTCTAGAAAGTGACTAGCATATAATACACACTCAATTAATGTGTTGAATCTATGACTAAATAAATAAATTTTAATATGCTTATTAAATGTCTACTACAAGAAAATCTTGGGGCGCCTGGGTGGCGCAGTCGGTTAAGCGTCCGACTTCAGCCAGGTCACGATCTCGCGGTCCGTGAGTTCGAGCCCCGCATCAGGCTCTGGGCTGATGGCTCAGAGCCTGGAGCCTGTTTCTGATTCTGTGTCTCCCTCTCTCTGCCCCTCCCCCGTTCATGCTCTGTCTCTCTCTGTCCCAAAAAAAAAAAAAAAAAAAAAAAAAAAATGTTGAAAAAAAAAAAAAAAAGAAAATCTTTATTTCCACTGATTCAGGATATGTGTGGGTAGGTCATGATTTTCTTCTGCGTTTATGAGGCCTTTGGGTTTTCCACTACATAGTTGTCATTTAAGCCAACAATAACAGTAAGAATAGATGTACCATCCAGCATTTGTATAATGCTTTTCACTTAATAAATAAAAGTTAATATGATATGTATATATATGTTTTATTTTCAGGACAAATCTGAATGATAGAATAGGTACCAACAATTGGTGATCCTCCTTCCTTCTCCCACTCCTGGACCATGGCCTTCTATAGCAAGGATGACAGATATAATTCTTTGATTAGCAAAGAGACTCAAAATAGAAAGATGTTATATGCCAAAAGCCACACATCAAGTTTGCAACAAAGACCCAAATTACTTGTAGTCTGACATTTTTTCTACTTTGAACGTATTATAGATTTAACTGACTTTACATTTCGTTCAGTATTTTCCTTGAGATGTCACAAATTCAGTGATGGATGTATATTTAAAATTACTATAAAGTCAACATTGAATGAAATAAAAAAGTGCATTATATAATAGATAAGACTATTTATTGGTATTTGAAACTATTCATTTCCCTAGATAAAAGACTGTACATGATTTGGAATATAAAGAATAAGATTTGGATGTCATTTATAAATTTCTCTTTTGTGAAACCTTAGGAATAGGTGAAGGTGTCCCTTCTGAACTCTATTTTTTTAACTTGGTTTTTGGAGAACCTGTTGGTATTTTATTTTATTGCCCTTTCCAATAGCTAGCAGTGTAATTAGTATGCTGTGGTGTTGAGTGAACAAATTATGAAAAAACAAGTAAGGATTTAGTATTGTTTACTGAAAGATTGTGTGAATAAGTTTCTTTGTACTTATTTATTAGCTATTTGGTGGATTTACTTTCACAATATATGATAGTTGACAATATAGGATATTCTGAAATTTTTCACGGTAACAAAAGAAAGGAAAACCCACAATTTAATGAAATTCTTAAAATGGTATCTTATAGGAACGCCTACATTGAGATAATAAAATGATCATATTTTGATATTTTGCCAAGACTTCTAAGTATGCCTTTTTAGAACTGGAGAATTCAGAATCACTTGAGACATTACAAAAACAACGTGGATATGCTGTTCTCATATTCTTAATATTCTTTAGTTGGTAAATCTCAAAGTATACCAAAACCTAAATTAGATCCATTTTCCAGCTAGCTTGGTGATCTGTCCTGCATCATGGGGACTAAGTGGGGAATGGGGTCTCTATTTGATACAACTTTAGGTCTCTTTTGAGCTGTGGGATTTGTGCATTTTCTGATCTATCTTCAGTCCTCATTGAAGAAATGAGTTGCATAAGCTAATATCAGTTAAGATAGTAACAGCCTTGTATTTGTTATGGA
Source organism: Neofelis nebulosa (assembly GCF_028018385.1). Taxonomy (NCBI): domain Eukaryota; kingdom Metazoa; phylum Chordata; class Mammalia; order Carnivora; family Felidae; genus Neofelis; species Neofelis nebulosa. The sequence continues at coordinate 130,221,859 of NC_080783.1, forward strand.
AATTTCTTCTAAATTATAAGGACTCGTACCTCTAGATCTAGTATTTCAAGTTTTGGCACAAATGCTTGCCTTATCCATAGATAATTTTCGTATGTTTGGAATTAGTAGTTGTTATATTGGAAATATATTTGACTAGCCAAAGCTTGATATCTGACTTCAGGCGAGATGAGGACTGTTTTAAGTGATGGTATGTGATGGAATACGTTCTGAAAGATGCCCCCATAGAATTGCTTTTGCTGAGCTGTACTTTAGAATGATGACCTGGGCTCATAGGAAGAAGAGGTGGAAGTGGCAGGTGCACGCTTGTGTGTATAAGGATGTTGTTGAAGACATTGGCTACATACCACACTTCTATGAAAAACCCTTTTATGAAAACCTATCAATGCGATTTTTCTTTCACTGTAGTGCCAGGAAAATATGTGTACTTATCTTAGAAGCTATCCTATTTTCCTCTTTGCTTTGGTTTCTGGGAAGTTTGGCACTAAATTTGTAACCTGTATTTAACAATAGGTTGTATCTTGGAATATATTTTATACACCAACTTCATTTTGCACTTATATCTTTAATCTTCTTTTGTCCTCCATTAAACTTTAATGCATTTGTTAAATGCCTGTTTATGCTAGGTGCCAAGTATGATGCTAGGGATACAGTGATTAAATCAATTTGGTGGAGCCCCGGCCTCATGGAGCTTATATTATTTGGGGGAAGAGAAACATTAATAAAATAATCATTCAATAAATGTAAAAATTGATATTGTAAACAAGTACAGTGAAGGAACATTATGTGATGCTATGAGACTCTAAAATGGTCCTAATTTCTCTTTTTTTCTGTGTTATACCCTCTATAGTAACAGAAATTCACATATGTACGTATGTATTGTTTACAGTATACCTTTATACTTGTATTTTCTTGTAAAACCTCTTCTTGAATACAATTAAATGGCTGATTATTCTTCCATTATGTGGAGGTACCACAATATATTTGCCCAATACCTCATCATTGGATATTTAGTTTATTTACAGGTATTCACTATTATAAACAAAATGTTTTAATTTTTACTGTTTTGCAAACCAGGGTTTTCTAGTGGGTGATGTATTAGCAAGAAAAAAAAATACATCTCACCCTCCTCCCCCCACCCCCACACTCAAGAAATTTGGATAGAATCCTGTTTAATTAGTCAGGGATAGAAGATGTGACTGATAGCAAATAGAGCAGGAACAAATGCGACTCAGCTAGCTTTTCCTGGGCCTACAACTGCCAGTCCCTGTGTCTGCAGGAGTTCATGGGGCAACATCTTGCCTCTTCCAGAAAATTCAATTCCTGCTGTAGCGCTATGCTTTTATACTTGGGGCTAGCCTGCCATTTTGAAGCCCTAACAGTATGTATACTTCCATTTAAGGAAATATTTACAGATGATGAGCTCTGTTGGTTCATAGGCTGAAAGTAGCCTCACAAAAATCATATCCTAAGGAGGGGAGGGGGCGGTGTGGCAAGAAGGGAAGAGCAAAGCAATTAGTGTCCAGGAATGACTGTTCTAAACAGTGTGTTTGCTGTAGCCTTCCCATGTTCCAGAGCATCCATAGCTCTACATTTACATTTTCATAAAGAAAAACTGATTGAAGCCTGAACAGGCTTCTCAATCAGTTGTTTTTCTTTATGAATTTCCTGGTTGTATCCTTTGCCAAGTTTTCGATGGGTCAAATTTATCATTATAGTATCATTGATTTGTAATGGCTCCTTTTATACCAAGAATATGTTCACATATGTTGCAAACAATTCTGTTTGTCTTTGCTTTTTAATTGCCTTGTGATATTTTTAGCATAGTGATTAAGAGCAGAGGCTTTGTGACACATCTTTGTCTCAGATCCTGTTCAGTGACATATTATCTGTGTACTTTAGTCAACTTGCTTGTACATATTGTTGTGGTTATTTCTGTTGTTCTTTTCATTTCAAAAAGGCGTAGATGTAAAGAATAAATTGAATAATGCATGTTCGCTGTAGAAACTTTGGAAAACACAGATAACTTTTTAAAAAATCATGCATAATGCCTTTACCTCTTTTTCTCATTTTCACATAGGTATGTTAGCAAGTAGTTAAGCGTTATGTTAACCACAGTTATGGATACTGTTTAGTAACAAGTTATTTTCCTACAGTATATTGCAAATACTTTTCTTGGCTAATATGTATGTTCACGTTTTCATTTATGATTGTTGTACGGTATTCGGTTTTATAGATGTGCTATAATTTCCCTGTTTCCTTATTTTTCAATTAAATCAATTCCATTTTTAATTATTAAAAATGTTATAATGAGTGCTCCATGATTATGTCTAATAAATAGAAATTTATGCCAAAGGGTTAGTAAATCTTTAAGGTTAATCTTTGGATATTCTGTAGCTTCATCTGCACTAAGTATTATGTGTTTTCTTTTATCTTTGTCTTTTTTTGCCAGTTTGATACGTGAAATGGTATCTTATTTAAATCTGCATTCCTTTTGGTTACTACTAGCTCAAACATGTTTTATGTATTTGATTGTTTTGTTTCTTTTTTAATAAACTGCCCTGTTAATTTTTTTGCTAATTTTTCAATTAGGGTGTTCATTTTTCTTTTAAAAAATTTTTTTAGGGGCGCCTGGGTGGCTCAGTCGGTTGAGCGGCCGACTTCGGCTCAGGTCATGATCTCACAGTCCGTGGGTTCGAGCCCCACGTCGGGCTCTGTGCTGACAGCTCAGAGCCTGGAGCCTGTTTCGGATTCTGTGTCTCCCTCTCTCTGACCCTTCCCCATTCATGCTCTGTCTCTCTCTGTCTCAAAAATAAATAAACGTTAAAAAAAATTAAAAATTTTTTTAAATGTTTATTTTGGTAGAGCGTGAACAGAGGAGGGGCAGAGAGAGAGGGAGACACAGACTCTGCAGCAGGCTCCAGGTTCTCAGCTGTCAGCATGGAGCCCGATGCAGCCCTCAAACCCACAAACTGCAGGATCCTGACCTGAGCCAGGGTCGGATGCTTAACCGACAGAGCCACCCAGGCACCCCATTCATTTTTTTTTTCTCTCATACGTTTTCAAGAACACTTATATATTGCAAGGACATTAATCCTTTATTATACATATTAGAGATACTTTCCTACTTTTTTTTTAATTGTTTTTGATTCAAGGAAAATTCTGTTTTTTAAAAATAAATACAGCCTTTTTTTTTTACATTTAAAGATTATGTAGTCATCAATATTTTTTCAATTGCTTTTGTGTTTTTGTTGTTTTCTTAAAAAGAATTTCAAGTTTCCGCCTAAAATTTACATCCAAATGTAGAAATAAGATGTATGACGGCAGCAATGTTGTCCATCTTATTCCTTGTTGCTGGCGGTGTTCATGGCATGTCATAGGCAGGTAATACATATTTGTTAAATGACATCAGTCTTTAAAATTTATATCATTATAAAATAGGTAGTAGAAATGTAATTTCCTTAATCTGTTCAAAAAGCTGGGAATGCATTTTCTAAAATATATTTATAATGTGGTTTTTTTGTCCAGCACATTATTCCTTTCACCTACTGAATTCTTGATTATCTTTAGATCTCAGTCAAGCATTGTTTCTGTAGGAAAGCCTTCTGTGGTAATCTGTTCACAAGGTCACATTCCAAGCTGTTAAGTTTTCCTAACACTATCTTTGGCACACCTCTAGTTTCATAGTTGTTTATGGAATTATTTAGATACTTATTTTCCCCATCAATACCAAACAAGCACAAACTTGACTTGTTTCTTCTCATCACTCTACCCCACTGCCTAGCACATATTATGTATTTAATAAGTTTTTAATTTTTTTGAGTAGGCAAATAAGTGAACACACTGTCACAAAAATCACATAGCAAGTGTGTGCACATGCTTGATCCCCACCAAGACTGTCTTCTGTATTTTTGGTCTTTCTGTTTGTCTTGTTGTCAATTCCATACAAATTTAAGAACATCCCTTTATTTTTTTAATAAGGTATTTTTTTAAATGTTCATTTATTTTGAGAGAGAGAGTGAGAGCAGGGGTGGGGCAGAGAAAGAGAGACAGAGAGAGGGAGAGAGAGAAACCTAAGCAGGCTCTGCACCATCAGCGCAAAGTCCAAAGTGGGGCTTGACCCTGTCAACTGAAGCATGAGATCATGACCTGAACTCAGCCATCCCTAATGACAAACCTTTATTTTATTTTTTTCATTTTTTAATTTAATTTAACTTTATTATTTTATTTTATTTATTATTTTTTTAATGTTTACTTTTGAGAGAGAGACAGAGTGCAAGTAGAGGAGAGGCAGAGAGAGAGAGAGAGAGAGAGAGAGAGAGAGAGAGAGAGACAGAGAGAGACAGAATCCAAAGCAGGCTCCAGGCTCTGAGCTGTCGGCACAGAGCCTGATGCGGGGCTTAAACTCAGAATGGCGAGATTATGACCTAGGCTGAAGTCAGAGGCTTAACCAACTGAGTCACCTAGGCGCCCCACCCTAATAACAAACCTTTAAAAACCATTTTAGTGTCTCTTAGATTACTTCTCACGTACGTGCCTACAATAATTTGTTTTGGTTTTAAAATCTTCCTGATCACCCTCACACGTTTATTCTCCCAGGTGAATTTTATAATCGTTTCTCAAGTGAAAAAATGTGTGTGTGTGTGTGTGTGTGTGTGTGCGCGCGCCCGCGCGCCCTGGTTTGGGAGAAAGGAATTGTTTTAACTTTATAAATTGAGAGATTGTGTGTTTATAATATGCAAGCTTCTTATTCAGCACTTGGGTTATGCAGCTTTTATTTGCTTGAATACTTTTATTTTCCTCAGTGAATTTTTAAATTTTATTATTATAGAGCCTGAACATTTCATGCTAGGATTTTTCTTGGATGTTTTCACGCAGGAAAGAGTTACCTCAGCAGGCTTGGGTTTGCTGTCGTTTTAAGGGTCTGCTTACCTGGCTGTCCCTTGGCTGCCACCTGAGAACTTAGGTTTTGAAATGTGCCCTGTGGTGCCAAGTGGTAAGGTTATCTGGTGTGCCAAGGGTACTGAATTTCACTGTGCTAGCCTACCCACATTCTTTTTTTTTTTTTTTTTCACCATGTGATTTCTGGTGAACATCTCCTTTCCTTCTGGGGGTTTTTAATGATTGCGGCTGATCATGATGGCAGAGTGTGTGACCAGCCTCTGAAAAAATCCTTGAACTTTGAGTCTCAAGGAATTCTGCTGTGTGAAAACACAACCCACATGTCCCTGCATTTCAGTGCTAGGGAACGTTGGAAGCTTAGAGATGCATTTTTCCAGATACCACTGATGTGTCTTTTCTGCTTCTTAGTTTCATTAGTTTGCATTTCTTCTTGTGGTGTTTCCCAGTTGTCCCAACAATGTCCTCTCCAAATGATAATTCTGTGTGCGGTTTTGTTTTGTTTTGTTTTTTTTTACAATATCCCTCCAAATTTATTTTTGTCATATTACATTGATCAGATCTTCGAGAGCAATGTTGAATAATATAATTGACATCAGCAAACTTTGCTTAACTTCAATAGGATAGTGATAGTGTTTAAAATTAAATATTTTTTTTATTGTCTTTAGCTCGATATGCTTTATTATGTTATAAGGAAGTATCCCTCAGCATCTAATTTATTTAGAATTTCATCAGAAGTACATGGTACATTTTATTAAATGTCTTTTTTTGGCATCTGTTGAGATGATCCAGGGCATTTTTTGGTTCTTCTATTCATGAGATAAATTATTGTATTTTAAAATGTTATTTAAAAAGAGGTGTGGTGTAAGTACATACCTTGAAGATAATGCTCAGTTTCCCATTTTAAATGTTAAGCTCATCCAAAAACATTCTTACAGAAACACTTGGAAAAATGTTTGACCAAAAATCTGTGTATCCAATGGCCAGTCAAGCTGACACATAAAATTAACCGTGTTGGTGTCACAGATGCTGTAGTAAACCTGACCGAGCCACCATTCTGTGAACACCTGATACTCATTTCTGAACTTTCAATCTTGTTTTTCCCCCAAACTTGGGTCACTTTCCCCTTTTCATCTACCAAGCACTGCTTATTCTTCTGACTTGCTCCAGTGTAGCCACTAATTGATCTCCTTTTTATTTCCTTTGTCTTTAGTTATATATTTTGGGTATTTCATGGATGTGTGTTTTTGTTTCTTTAACTCAATGGGTGGTTTTCTAGGAATAGTAAGTATGCTTTTTATTTTAGCTCTTTCCTCTTTAAGTGGTAAATATTGAATATATAGATAGTAGCCTTTATTTATTCAACAACAATATGTACTTAATGTGAGACACTGAAGTAGGCCCTGGCAATATAAACATGAGTAACACAGAAATAATTTTCTGGTAGTAGGAAACACATGATAAGTGGTTACAATACAATGTAGTACTATAGTAGAGGGCTGGAAAAGTACTTGGAACCCAGATGAAATGGTCATCTTTTTTTTTTTTTTTTTTTTTTTTTGAGAGAGAGAAAGAGAATGTGTGAGTGGGGGAGATGGACAGAGAGAGAGACAGAATCCTAAGCAGGCTCCATGCTCAGTGGGAAGCCTGATGTGGGCCTCGATCCCATGACCCTGGGATCGTGACCTGAGCGGAAATCAAGAATCAGACGCTCAACCGACTGAGCCACCCAGGCGCCCTGATAATCATTATCTTTATCAGGTGGACTCACAGAAGATTTTATCAAAGGAGTCACATTTTTATCTAGTCAAAAATGAGTAACTAGGTACATTCACAGCTGCAGGTTGAGGGAAACATTTTAGGCAGAATGAATGGAATACAAAAGTGCAGAATTATGGATGAGAAGAATATGTTTAAGAAATGTGAGAAGGTCTGTGTAACTTAGTATAAGGCTTATGAGTGGGGAAAAAGAGGCATACAAGAGGCATGCTAGAACATAAAACACTTTGTATGCCGTTTGTCTCCATAGGCAATAGTAACCAGCAGAAGTCTTCAAGGGAAGGAGTGATATATTATTTTTTTAATGTTTATTTTTTGAGAGAGAGAAAGAGAGGAAGCAGGCTCTGCACTGACAACAGAGAGCTCCATGCGGGGCTCTAACTCATGAACCGTGAGATCATGACCTGAGCCAAAGTCAGATGCTTAACTGACTGAATTACCCAGGTGCTCCCATATTTTTAATTTTTGAAGGTTAATTCTGGGAATAGTATGGATCGTGGCCTTAAGTAGGAAGAGAAAGTAGGAGATGGAATAATTAAGAAGATCATTTTAACAATTTAGTTGAGAGATATTGTGGGCTTGAATTAGGTAGTGAGGAGAAAGAATGGAACCTGAATTTTTGAGTAGGTATGTTTAAGGTCAGAAATCAGAAATTGGTTATGGTTTGGGGGAGGAGAAATTGGAGCAGAGGAGAGGTTAAAGGAAAATGAATATGTAGAAGGTATGAGGGAAAGGGAAAAGCTCATTGCAACTTTGAAGATTCCAGGCTAGAAGATAGAGTGAATGTTGATGGATTAAAATCATAATTTGGTCAGAATCCGATATGTTAGGAAAGTTGTGGAGTTGAGTGTTGTATGTGTTGCATTTGAGATGCCTGAGGAGCCACTAGAAATGCAGATTCAGAGAATGGAGAAGAGACCCAAGCTAAGGGGAGGCACATGGTCCTCAATATAGCATGAAGCCAGGTGAGAAGAGGCGATGATCTAGGGAGAGTATGTCAAGTTAAAAGGTGGCCTGAGAGCATTGTATACCTGACCTTGTACATATGTGATTGATTAATTGTATTAATAATGGGCCATGTATGAAGCAAAAGAAATGGGGACATTTCACTGAGAAATCTACAAGATTCTGTGCAGGTTCTCATAAGTAAACTGTCATGTATCAAAACAGGTTACTTAAATGGAGTCCGTCCTCTATGTAGAGCTGCATGACTGAACAAGTAAGCTAACCAATATTTGATCCTCAGATCTCATCTGTAGATAACCCAACCCTGTATGGTCTTGCTGTGTTCACTCTTGCTTCACTACAAGGAATGCTCTTTATAGTAGCCACAGAGGTTTTTTTTAATTTTTATTATTTTTTTTGTCAACTAAAGGTGGTATTAATCTCTGTATAAGATCTCACCTCTTTCCTTGGCCCCTGCCAACCTCTCTTACTCATCTCTTATATCTGCCCTCTTAACTCATTGGGCCCTGGTGGAGGGATCCTTCTTTTCCTCTGGCCTTAGGTCCTGTGTACTTGGTGAGTACTTAATCAATATGAAATGAATGAATGACTCTGCCTTCTAGGTTTCTTGTGAGAAGTAAATGTAAAAAAATTGTGTGAAGAGCCTGTTAATGTGCCTGGTTTGCAATAAATGCGACTTTGGATCATTTTTTTTCTTTTGTTATCCACCTATAGTTCTGATGTTTGTCTATATTTTTCTATCCCAGTATACCTTTCCAACTCTTCCCATCCAGCCAACTTACTGTCTTTGGTTTTTGCAGCCCCAGTGTCCATGTGTCCATGTGTGTTGACATCTCTCTTCAGTTGACACTTGATATGATTTCATCCAATACCCTGGACTTTTTCATACATGTCCTCTCCTGGGCAACCCCATTTCTTATTGTACTTGAATAGTTGTATATAGATTCCTGGTCTGAAAGACACTGAGCATATAATGGCCTTCCTGCATGAAATTCTCAGAATGGAAATCCTCTGGGGACTGGTCCCAAGACTACCAAGAGATTCTTAGAACTCATGAAGCACTGTCTTGATCACATCATTATTTTGTGAATTTGGAATCAGCAGTTCATAAATGGTAGCCAATACTTATTGAACACTAACTCTGGGCCAGAGTCCTATGTACTTTACATACATCACCTCACTTTGTGAATTTGGTTTTATTAGTATTTCTGTGTTACACATACTAACTCGCCTAAGGTCATGCGTTTAGTGACTTGAAAGTCAGGACTTCAGCCCAGGTGGTCTAATTTCGGATTCCTGCACTCAACTATGCTTTTCTATTCTATAGTGCCCCCGTAACAGTTTCAGGGTCATAGAGTTAACGTCTATTCTTGAGTGTTTGATTTTAAATTTAAAATAATATGCAGTTACAGGTTTTTCTTTTTAATTTGAATTCCAACGTTTCTTTCCTGCCATGTACCCTACCATTTCAAGTCTCATTTCACTTATGGCGACTACTGTTAACAACACTTTTAGAATTTTTTTTTTTTCTGTATTGTAAGACTTTTCTTCTTAACCTCTTAGTGTGATTCTCCTCTGAGCATATGTCTTCTGAAAAGTCAGCTTTTCATGGTTAGTTGGTGAAATTAACTGATGGTTGAAAGACTGTCTATCACTTGAGTTGACCCTTAGAGAAAGATGTTGCACCTCTGTCCCAGGCAAGCTTCTAAAATTAATTAAATTCTTACTTGATTGGAACCCACTTAGTTTCCAAAGGAGACCTATGACAACTCCAGCCTGATGAATTCTTCCAGTTCCCAGGATTGAAGCTGTTACTTGACAATCCACATATGACTGTATCACCTTGATGTTCAGAAAAAAAATGAACAACAGGCCATCCTGGCTAAGGAAATGGGGTTTGATGCTCTTTCCAGTGCCAGAATCAAATGTTTTCTGAACAATGTGAAGAGATTTGTTTCTCGGCCCTTATCTTTTCTCTACTTGTCTATTCATGAAGAACTATAATTTTTAATCAGGAGCCCAAAAATACCGCTATGGAAGTGGCCATGCTTTTCAGCACGCAGCAGAACATTTTCCTAAAAAGTGAGGTCACCAGAAGCATTGAGCAGAGAAATCCCAGATGGCACTAATATTTGATTTCATTTTTAGCACGCTCATATTCAGCAGACGGATTGGAAAGCTGACCTCTCTGACACTTCTGCATCACTGCTTGCTACTCCCAATTGCCTTTGCGAATGTTTTTTCATAAGGCTTCTCCTGGTACCTCGGAGATTGATGCCTGGTCTCCCGCCTGTGTTATGCTTCATTACACCAAGCCTCTGTGTGGTGGAGAGTTGCTGTATTCTATAAAAGGGGAAATCATAGCTCATCAGTATCTCAAACTTTTCCTACACTCTCTCAGATTGCTTGTAACATCTTGGAGAGCACAGTCTTAGCTTTCCGGTGTACCTCTGATTTGTATCTGCTTTTTAACTTGTCCATTTCTAATTTTTCTGTTTTCTTCTGTGACATAAATTATGAATAATATAAAAAACACCTCTAGGAGTGACCAAGTTTGACTTTTTCCAACAGTCTAATTATATTAAGGTGAATATTGTTGAATTCCTCCTTGTACTGTTGCTTTGGGGCAGAAAGAACAGACCTAGGCTGGAGTGTCTGACTCTGCTGTTTCCTTTATTTTAGTGTTAGCCTCAGTTTCCTTGTTTGTAAATTAGTGATGTTATGAGCGCTGAGTAGTTAGGGTTGGTGTAATGAACATCGTGTGGTTGTCACAGTGTTGGCACAGAGTCACTTTTGTTATTTTTTTATGTTACCTCAGTTATGGTAGTTTGTGGTATGCTTAATGTATTTTTTGTATATGCACAAAATAGAAGTAAAATATAAAACATAATAATTTTGTTTATTTTTTATTTGGATTGCATGGGAAGTGAATTGTTAAGGAGGAAGTTTTTAAACATCGGACTCATGTTTTGTTTCAAGAAGTTTTATAAAACTACTCTATTCACTTTTCTAGATCATTACACCATCCACTTACCTAGAGATGGCCTCTGTGGAAATGAGGCACCCTTTTCTCTTTCCTCCCGCCCCCTCCATCTAGTTAATATTTCAGTGACGTGGCTAGCGAATCTGTCATGCAGCATGAACATCCAGCATGTTTTTTTGTGTTTTTCCTCGCAGGATGACCCGTGTGGCCATTCTGTAAAGTTCAGTTCTGAGGAGGAGTAGTTTGCTTAAATCCTTACGTGTTGCTGCTTCGCACACAACCAGATTTTGGTGCATATTTTAATGCAAAGCCTACTTTTGGCTTAGAAAACATTGCATATTTAATAGCTTTTTTGCTTGAATCAGATCTCTACCCAACGTAATGCTGATGAATCTTGGTTTTAGATGACTGCTATTTTGTTGTGAAACTTTCTTGAAGAAGTTCCTTCTTTTCCTTTTTATAGATCGAACATAAGGCCAGACTACGCAGACTCCAATTTCCATGAGTTCAAGATGCACACCTTCAGTCGGGTTACATCCTGCAAAGTCTGCCAGATGCTCCTGAGGTAGGCTTGCCCAGTCCTGTTTCTCAGTTTAAAGGAGCTGGTGTAATTGTTCAGTGTCTCTGACTTTTCTAATGTACCAGCCAAAATGTTCTCAAGTGGGGAAATTGCCTTAACAGTTTCGAGTCAATAGATCTTTCTTCAGCCTTGAACCTAGGAACTCCCTTCCAAGCCCCAGGAGGCCCCGTCCCTCGGCTAAGAAGACTTCACAGAGTATCATGTTCCCTCAGTTTCTTTCTCGTGCTTGTGCTTTCCTGTAGGCAGAACTTAGCACCTTTTAACATATAACCCTCTAATTTTATCTTTCAGAGGAACATTTTATCAAGGCTATTTATGTTTTAAATGTGGCGCGAGAGCACACAAAGAATGTTTGGGAAGAGTAGACAATTGTGGCAGAGTTAATTCTGCTGGTAAGTCATGTTTATTGTTGTCATTCTGTTCTTAATTAGGACATAAACCTTGATAAACATAATTAAGGCCTAATTTACTCTTAATATGTGTTTATTGTGACATACCTGCTTTTGAAACTATCATTTATACGGACAATTAGAAAAAATTGCTTGAAATTCCTGTGAGTTCTATACATACCTGGGGGGCAGAGGCCTGCAAGGGGGCCTTGGCAGGTTTCGTGTCACCCATTTCATTCAGCCCAGCCCCTGAATCTCAGTACTGCTGTACAGATGAAGCCAAAGCACACAAGTGGAATAAAAAAACCAAAAAATTATTTTTCATTTCTGTCTTTAGTCCTTAAATTTCTCCCTTGTTCTCTTAAATATTCAGCTCAGAAATGCTAATGATGCCAGAAGTAAACATCATACACACTAATTCATGAATTAATGAATTGAATACATTGTCATTTTGCAGCATTCAACAAAGAGCATATATCCTTTGGATTTCATGTGAATATTTTCCCCTTGGTTTTTAAAAATAATGCTCCATGACTCTTACATGAGCCAGTTGCTAAGGCTGTTGGCAATTATGCATTCAATAGCCTTTTGCCTCTCCCTGCTCCTCTTGGGCTCTCTTCCTTCTCTTTCTTTTCTAGCCTCTTTATTCTTTCTCTTTCTTCTTCTTTCTCTTTGTCCTTTTCCCCTGAGTTTCTCTTGTGTTTTATCAATAAGACCTTTCAAAATCAGTAAAACTTTTTGAACAGAAGAAAGGGATCTTTAACAGCTTGAGTTCAAAAGGTAGCCATGTCAACCTTTGATTTTCCCAAAGGAAAAGGTGGACATTGAATTATTTTGGATAACATGAAGAAGAGTGAAACAGAGAATAATAGCTCATTTCAGAGCTGAGTTCAGAAAATGGGCAGTTGTAGAAAAGGTGTGAATTCCATTAGAGACTAAGATCACAGCACATTCTTCTCACTTTGCTCCTTCGGTGGATGGTTTTTAAGGTTCCCGTGAGCCATGAGCTCTCTGTGCTAGGCATGGGCAGCCGTGAGAAGGATCCCAAAGTTAGGTGAGCACCTGCACTGTGCCTGTCTGGTTAGGGCCCTCTGCTGAGTCCTTCCTGCACGTACCTGTTCAATCCTCAGAACAGCTCCTCCCATTTTCTGATGGGGATCAGAGTGTTCATGCAATGTGCTCAAAGTCTGCTAAGACAAAGAGACAAGATTAGTACCCACTAATTTTTCTGAAGGTCAGAAACAGTTTACAGAGTTGTAAAATATAACGGAAGTATTATATATTATTATTGTTATTCTTTAATTGACCATCTGATACAACTTACCACTTAAATTTTTGTTGTTCTGTCCTTATTTGTCCCCTCCTTTAATCTCTTTGAGGACAGTTAACATATTATGTGTGCATGGTAGGCTAATGTGTTTTTGTAAACCCCCCAGCCCTGTCTTAGGAGTTTCAGTCTGTGAGGAATATAAAATGATCTCATAGTTGGCATGGTTCTTGCATTCTACTAGAAGAGTATAGGACAGTAGTTGAGAGTCAAGAAGAAATGGTTGAAAATCTCGCTCTGCCTTTTGTTACCTACATGAGCTTGGGAATTTTACGTAAACATTCTGAGATTTTGTTTATGCTTCTGTAAAATGGAAATTAGAGGATTCTTGTGAAGATCAAATGGAATAATGTTGATGTTACTAACACAGTGCTGGGCACAATAAAAACTCAGTGTTTAATCCATGGTGCTGCTGTGATGAGAAGTCAGGTTTTTGTTTGTTTGTTTGTTTGTTTTGAAAGGGATGGCCTTAATCTGTATTTTTGCTGCTGTTTTTATGATGTGAAGAAAATGTGGATAGAAGAAATAGCGCGCACCAAACTTTGAAGTGATACAAATAAGTGATGCTAAAGGACTTCAAATTTTCAACTTTTACTAAAAAAAAAAAAAAAAAAAAAAAAAAAAAAAAAAAAAAAGTCCATAGGAAATAGTTGGGAACTCCTGGTCAGGCAGATACAAGAGTGGTGCTTCCCCGTTTTTTCCTCTGTCACAGTTGCAGCATCCTCTGCCCTTCACTGAGTAGCTCTGGACCGGGAGACTGTGTGTGATAGCAGTAAGCCCATGAGCTCTGGAGTCTTGGTCTGGTTTGAATCCCACTCCAGAGCTTACCACCTGGGTGACTTACTTAACCTTCGTAAGTCTTTGTGTCTTCCCTCCTAAGGTAGGGATAATTACACCTAGCCTTTAAAAGCCTTTTTTTGGGGCGCCTAGGTGGCTCGGTCAGTTAAGCGTCCGACTTCAGCTCAGGTCATGATCTCATGGTCCGTGAGTTCAAGCCCCACGTCAGGCTCTGTGTTGACAGCTCAGACCCTGGAGCCTATTTCAGATTCTGTGTCTCCCTCTTTCTCTGACCCTCCCCTGTTCATGCTCTGTCTCTCTCTGTCTCAAAAATAAATAAACGTTAAAAAAAATAATAAATCTTTTTTTTTTTTAAATAAATACAAAGTCCCAGGTACAGGTACTGTTTTATCACTGCTGTCAACTCATTTAGACCTATACAGATCCTTTAAAGTTGGCATTGCTGCTGTTCTTACATAGGAGAAACTGAGGCATAGAGAAATAAGTATCTTGCCTTAGTTGCTTAACCAATAGAGTGAAGAAAGTCCAAGCAGTCCAGCTCCTGAGTTTGTTCTTTACCCCTGAGTTATGCTCCCAGTCATGTGAATTAGTGGTGAGGATACATGCCAAATGTGATAGATGCACAGTGCCTAACCCTTGTAAACCACCAGAGTAAAATCATGTGCTTGGTTTTTGTCTAAGAGAGATTTTCCAATTTTTTAATTTTTTTTTTTTTTTTTTTTTTAGCAAAAACACTTCTGAATTTAGTTAAATTAGTAACTACCAAATATGTTTAGGTTTCAGTGCTCTGAAGTGCTGTGAGAAATTCAGGCGTCCCCAGGACCATGCCTGCCCTTTCCCCATGGGTTGTCTCAGAGCTGGAAGATTTAGACACCTTCAGTTCCAGGATCTCTTATTTTAAGATGAGGAAACTGAGTCATAAAAGTATGAAAACAAGGTAACTAAGAATAAGGCTGTTCATGCCCTGCAGATTATAGATAATGGTTATTTACAGCCATATCATTGATTAAACGTAGCATCATCCTCTAAACTCTTTTATAGAATTCATCGTACTCAAAAACAGGAAAAAAATTTTAAGCCTCTGTCTGAATTTACTTCTTGGAGTTTTAAACATTATCCTCTTGCTCTCTTGGTTTTCTGCCTTGCATTCAAAGTTGCCCTGCATTTTCCTGTTTTATGCAACTGTGTCTTATTCTCTCTTTCTATCCTTTCCTGCTCAAGATTTCTAAGAGACTGATGGCATTGAATGCTCCTAGTCTGTTAATTAGTGGTGTGAGGTATTAAGAACCTGCCCAGGAGTCTGCCCTGTTTTGCCTCTAGATTAGCATTCGTGGGTAGCCCTATGACTAAAGGGCCATGCTTATCCTGAGTGAAGAGGAATCTGATACAGCTGTCAGCAGTCCTCCCCCTCACTCCCAAAGAGACGCCCTCTAAAAGTTGGAAGTTATGACATCCTGTTCTCGAACCCACCCCTTCCTGCACTGTAATAGGTAGTAACTGCACACAGAGTGTGAGTTTGAGCTTGGTGAGTGTGGTAAAATAGGTAGAATTTTGAGGACATGGGCAAGCTAGAATGTATGGGTGTTTCCCAGCTAGCAGAGAATCAACATTGGCTTAGGTTTTGCACAGAGTATGCTAGTTCAAAAGTATAGTTTTCGATGATGGGTATGACATTGGGGGAAATGTGGATGTAGGGGAGGAGGGCAGGAGGGAGAACAAGATGTATCAAGGGCTGGAGAGCTAGTTTACTTGGATGGGGCTTTTTCTGGAAAAGAGCATTTCAGGAGAACTTGACTTGGGGGAGTGGGATCAGCTAAATTTAAACAGCTAAATTTAAAGCAAGTCAATGGTATTGATTTAAAGCAAACGCAAATGCTTAGATAATCCAGGTTCCCACATAAAATTTTATCTTAGGTGATTTGAGATTGACCTCAACTTTACAGAGCTTTATAATTCTATTGCTTAATGTAGTCTAACTATATTCTTAGGAGACAAAGAGAGTCTGATAGGCTCAGTATGAGTCAGGAGGCTACTTGTAGCTCAGAAAGCTGTGCCCAGTAGGAATAGTTAGATTATAAACATTGGGTAGTTGGGGTAGAAGGCAGTTCCAGAAAGTGGATCATGCCATTTTCTCTCAACGTTGGTCCAGGCAGAGAAGGGGGACTAGTTGTACAAAATGACACGGTAGCCCAGGAGTTGATGAAGGTTAGAGAATCTTCTGTTCTACTTGTAATTGCCAAATACACTGGTCATCACAATCTAGGCCTTACCTAACTTGAGTTTTCCCTATTATTCAGTACTCTTAACCATTCCCCTTGACACTTTCCTTCATATCCTACCACATCCCCCATGCTGTCCTTTAGCTATCTGATTAATTTCCCTGGCATTAGCTATAACCTACACCCAGGTAGATAAGTCACTAGTTCCACATAAGGCTTTTCTCCTGAACTTTGGATTCAAAATTTCTATCTTCTTCTCCCATCTCCTTTCCCAGGTGTCCTGCAGTGACCTCAAATTTCACATGTCTAAAACCAGCCTCGTTAGTCATTAACAGAGGATTCCTCTGCCTACTCCTTGTCTTAGTTAAAAGTCCAGCATCCATGCACTCACCTGAACCTGGATGTGCGCCTTGATGTGCCCACCTCTCTCATCTTCATTTACTCACCTATTGTTCTTAGCTCTCCTCCTAAGGCTCTCTAGAACCCACTGATAGGGTATTGCTATAGATTAAAAAAAAAAACCTCAGTGTCATTTGTTTGGACAACTGCAAAAGTCTCCTAACTCCTTGCTGTCAATCATACTCCTTCTATATGATTTTCAACATGATCTTCATTAAAATCAATTCTGATTGTAAGATTCTACTGCTCCCTATACCTTCCATTCCTTACAGAGTAGTGTCCAAACTTCAGTTAGACTGGAGCTGCTCACTGATAAGAACCATACTTAAGTGATGCCCTTACTTTTGGAAAGCCATGGTAGGTGGATGAGTGAGTGGACAGACAGTGACAAGTATGAGTGACAAGTGATGAGTGGCTGACAGATGGACAGTGTAATGAGTAGAAGTATAGCACTAGGGTTTCTGGGCTCTGAGGATCACTATAGTGTTGGAACCAGAAACAGGAGGCTGTGGGAGATTGGACAGGTTTTGATTCTGCCCTTGTAAAGACTGGAGCCCAGCTCGATGAAGGATAAGTGAAATGAAAACCTTCTCTGAATCCCTGGCTGGTGCTTTAAGAATTGAAGATAGACTTGGTAGGACCTTTGCATTCCTTTCTAGTATTTATGCAAGGAAAGGCTCATGCTCTGTGCATCAATCATCAGGCATTTGACAGTGGAGCCTAGGTTAGGTTAATAAGTAGCGAGGAACAGAACCATATCACAGAACACCTGATGACAATAATATCTCAATTTCTAGGGAAGTATACTCTCTGATCCAGTCAATCCCATTTTCAGAATTCTTGCTGGGGTTTTACTATTTCCTCTCCTTGAAATGCACTCCCTTTTCTCCCAACAGTTCCAAGATCTATTCTTCCCTTACTTCCTCTACAAGCCCTTTGCCAGTCATTTAACCTCACCTTAGCCACCCAACAGTAGTGTGAATTAAATTGTTCTCTAATTAGTTTGTATGTAGGTTTTATGTATTTGCTGTTAAGCAACTAAAACACTCCTAAAATACTTCAAATACCATTGGGTTTACTACATAAACATTGATTTTTCACACATGCACTCTTGGCTGTGAGTTCCAAAGCCCTCCAAGGTAGCTCCCTTCTAAGAAATGGCTTGGGGATCCGAGCTGGTTCCATCTTGGGACTTTGCAAATTCAACACATGGCTTCCCAGTAGCTGTTCTTAAAACCTCATAAACTGAAATGAATAACACTTTTTGTTTCTTTTAATCACACTGTGTTGGTTAAAAATAGTTACATAGCCTCAACTTAATTACATGGGGAGGTAGACAATGTAGTGGAATACATGGACGGTTTGGGCACTTTTCATTTCCTCTACTAGAGTATGTGTTCATTCCTGTAGGGAATGTATTTCTCATCTTTTGTATTCATCCCTTAGTACCGAGTCCAAAGTCAGGATGCTTAACCTCAAGTTGTTATTCCCTTTTCCCCAAATAGGGATATCTCTGCTCCAATACAATCTTTTTTTTTTTTTTTTTTTTTTTTAAAACGTTTTTTATTTATTTTTGGGACAGAGAGAGACAGAGCATGAACGGGGGAGGGGCAGAGAGAGAGGGAGACACAGAATCGGAAACAGGCTCCAGGCTCCGAGCCATCAGCCCAGAGCCTGACGCGGGGCTCGAACTCACGGACCGCGAGATCGTGACCTGGCTGAAGTCGGACGCTCAACCGACTGCGCCACCCAGGCGCCCCCCAATACAATCTTTAATAGTGTTGGATGTAGCTAGACACTAACCAATCAGCATGTGAAATAGCTCTTAGGCATTTCTTTTTGTGGAACTTAAGCCTTATTTGGATGTTGTCTTCCCTGAATTTAGAAACCTTTTATGTTTCTTTCTCTGTCACCCTTAAATTTACCTAGTTTTCATTCATCTTTGAAATAATTACTTGGCAAAAATGCAGTGCATTTCTGAATGAAGTAAGTCATTTATATTAATATTGAACTATGACAGATTATTAACTCAAGTGCATTTGAAATATTTTAAAAAGGTGTTTTTAGTTTTCTGTTTTGTATTTATAAGACAAACTGTGCAACTTAGAAACAAATTTGAAGGCTGGGTGATTAGTTTATGTCTTAACATTTGAGAATTTGCATGGATATGAAGAGCAGGCAATTTCCCTCTCTCATTTTCACTGAACTTGAGTTGATGCCTTCACATTCACCATGGCAACCTCCATGATCAACACGTACATGGCCTCTGAAGTGTGCTGCCAGAACTTTCCAACCTTAATAATGAATAGGTATGGACTCCATTACATGAGACTCTCTCAACAAGTCTCTGCAGAGCTGATGCAATTCTAGAATGGCATTTCTTTCTCACAGCACACCACCAAGAGGGTCTATTTCAAACTGCGACCTTTTGGGAGCACTTGTGTTTTTCCCCTGCTAAACCCTTCTTACTCTGACTTTGATCAATATAGCTTGCTTTGCAGCCTCTCAGTTTAAACAAAGAAAGTCGCACTGGAAGGCAAATATTGCTGGAGCAGAAACTTTGGTTTAATGCATCTTTTCCTTTAGTGGGAATGCAAGCCTCAGCTGCTCTAATATTTAACCAAAGCAGGTCCCCATTTGCTTCTCTGTTTAATCGTTCTTTTATCTAGGCCAGCTCCTGCTCCTGCTGCTGCTATAGCCATTCCTAATTGGAAGGAAGTTGCCTTGGTACCCTAATGGTTTAAACCTGCAGGATTGTTACCTAGAACCCCCACCCCAAAAGCCATCTGAAATGCCTTTTTTATTAATAATAGTGCAGTATTTTATCATAAGAGGTAAGCTCTTAGAACATAGTTTTATTTCAACCTTGTGCCACTAGGCATTTTATCAGATTGCTTTTACATGAACTGAGACTTGGTCATTGATTTCATTACCAAAAAATGACTTTGGTTCTACTTCATATGACTTAAAGCCTTTCCCATAAATTAGCCCTCTTTTTTTAATTTACCAAGAAAATTTTATTCTGATGGTTGGTTATTATTCCTTCCACTTAACTATTTGGGTGAGTTTAGTGATACACTAATGATTATTAAAGTAAACTGGAAAATATCATGTGGTCTGTTAGAGCTCTTGAAAAGACTTGAAATCAAAATCTCTTTCCAAGTATTTAAACTTTTTTCTTCCTAATATTGCTATAGATCTGAGTGGTGAACTTAACATTTGTTTAACTTCAAAATTTTATCAGTTCAACTGTCTTTTAGTTTTAATGTTTGACAAAAATAGCATGTTAGCCATGATGACAACGCGCCTTCAAAAGCTATTCTGGTTATTACTTTTCTGTGGCCTCTTTTGAGACCAACCGTCTTACTGGACATTGATTTGTTTAGTCTTAACAAATAGAACTTCAGATAAGAGAGCAAATTGTGTAATATTGTATGCTTTGAGAGCCACTTGTATTGGAAAAACAAATATAATAGGACTGAATTTTTTGTTTAAACAAATGAATTGTATTAAGTGAATCTAAAGCCTCGGTGGAAAACAATTCTTTTACACAAATATGCACATTGAACCCTGTGCTGGCATTGAAGATGGAGTTCTGCAAAGCCTCCAAGCACCTCAGTAACACCCCTTCTCTGAATTACATTAAACCAGTCGGGACTTGATGAAAGAATGCAAGGTATAAACCCCTTGAGGGCCTGTGAGTCACCATCTAGAAAGGCTCTTGAAAGGGTAAGAACATTTTATAGTTTGATCAATAGCAGTCTGAGAATAGGCTGCGGGGTAAAGACAAGTTGAGGATTAAAAACTTTGGGAAACTTGAAGAATTGAATTACACTCCTAAGGAAGTTCCCAGGAGAAAAAAGAGAGGACAGAAAGAAAGACTTTTTCATCAGATCTCAAGCAGCAACCTTTCTGTTTGGTCAGAATTCAGCTAAAATAGATTTGATGGTCATCAGCCCTTATTATCTTGATCTTGATGCAGAACTGTGACACACAAAGTGTTTTTTAGGGACCCAAGTACCTGCCATAGTAGTTTTGGGTACATATCAAGAGGAGATTGAAGATGTGTTGGAGACTTCAAAATTAAAGCAACCTTTCCATAGAATATTTCATTGAAAGAGGCCCTTATTCTATTTTTCTAGCCAGAATGAGCCTTTACTTTGAAAATGTATGAAGCAATTTTGGCAGTTGGGTCTTCCTCTCTCATCACTGTATTTTAGTATAAGTTAACAAGCTGTTGCATTAGTATGGTTATCAGAATTTAGATTTTGTTTATAAAGGAGGCAAATAGTTCAATGCTGTGGCCACTAGGGTAAGTACAAAAGTAATAAGATAAGCATTGTTGAACTTAAAACAGGTTCTAAGAATTATTTCAAGACCTTTGGGTTTTGCACTATTCTTAGAAGATTTACAGAAACCTACTATGACACAGAAGTAAATAAAAGCTGAGACTTTTAAGAGCCACTCTGCTAGACCCAGTGTGAGCAGATCAAAATGTGAACTTCTCCATACCAACTCTATGGAGGAAGTGGGCCTCTTTCCTGGGTGACAGGGTATAGAGGGTAGATATGGTAGCCATGAGGACAGGAAGTGGTGGCAAGGAAAAGGTAAGCCCTAAATAAGAACTCAGGTCCTTAGAGTTGGAGTTACATCCAGCACAAAGCCTCTTTTCCATTTTTCCTACTTGGATTATAATGAAGAGGCTTTGTGTAGAGCAGTTCTTAGTACATTTAATCAGAATTACGAGGAAAGCTGATGAGACATCAAAGAGAGAAAGCAGGAGCCAACAGGAAGTGCGTAAATGAAAGAGGGAGATTGGGTAAGGTGGTCAGCCGAGTCTGGATTGCTTCTGGCTTTGTACCAGTCACCTGTGTGCCTTGCTGGGACCTCTCACTCTCTTGAGTCCTGTAATAGGTGCTTACTCATGCAGGGAGCTGGCCACATTGAACTTACACACTACATAACAAAATATGAAGAGCCTGTCAGTGAGAGTCTTCTATTCCTAGATCTTAGTTTCTGGGTAAAGAAGCACAAGTGTCTGCATAGTTAGATGACCACCTTGGATGCCATCTTTTCCCCTTTCTGAGGAGCAGCCAGATGACCCTTGTGGACCATAGTATCTTGCTTACTGTCACATCAGCGATCACAGGTTTTATACAAAAATAGAATACATTTAAAACATGCTGTAAAAGACCTACTCACCAGGACATAAAAATACTTATATGCAAATAGTCAGGAAAAAAATGGTAATTTTGAATTGAAATTAAGTTGCATATTCACTTATGAACACTGAACCCAAAAGATCTGAGGTTTTTCCGTTTTGGAGGACATCTGGAAATAGCCAGCCTTTCTCAGTCTCCTTAGATGGAAAACTTAAACTCCTCTCCCATTTGGTGCTTCTTGCAGTTTATGATTCTCAGTTCAGGCTCTTTCTCTAACGCACCAGTAGGAGAAAAAAAAAGTAGTTTAGGGCTATTCTGGAATATAAGTCTTTCTGGTCAAACCAGCAAAACAGGTGTCACACCTGCTGTTAGGAACCTAAGTTCACCTAACCTGGGTTCTTAGTCTTGACACAGCATCCAGCCAAATGGTACCTATAGAGACCCTTTCCACAAACCTCTTAGGCAGTCTATCTTCTGAAACATTGCTTATTTCTAAATGAGGAAAATAAGTGAAATAGCTTTCTGTCCAGGAATACTCCTTTGTAAAGGCCAACTTCAAACCTGGCAAAGATGCCTTCATAGAAGGCAGTCATTTGTGAAAACTGGTGGCGTGGGGCTTGAAATTGACAGAGGAGTGCACACGTAACTTTTCTATGGAAAGGTGACTTTGGTCATGAGTCTTCCATTTGCATTAATCAGAAGTACTCTTTTATAAAACAAAACAAAACAACCGTCTGTTCCATGCCCCAGGCAGCTTCCTGTGTAAAGCAATCTGTGGCAGCTAGTCAGGTGTTCAGGTTGGAATTTTCCCCTTGAACTCGGGTTGTGGGACGTCTTGTATGGTCTTACTGAAACAGCTTACAAAGCTCTCATTTAGGCCTGTCCTTTCTTTTCTGCTGTTTCCCTCAGTTTCTTCTTTTTCTCAGATCCCTCTTTAGAAGATCATTTTGGATGGGAGCAGTCAGGCATAGACTCAAAATGTCAAGGTGTTTGCCATCACAGCCTGGAAAAGCAATAACGTGTGTAGGTGCTCTTGGAGAAAGGAAGCATAAATATCCAGCAGGTGTCCACGTGCAGTATGTTGCCTTTACTTTCAGAACAACCCTTCACCCTTCTGCCACTGTACTCACCTGCAGATCTCCGGGTCCTTTACAACTGTTAGTCATTTTCAAGAACTAAAATGTAATGAGTAGATTGTTGTTTCTGCTTACAGACGAGGAAACTAAAGATGAAAGGGAAAAATTAGCATTGGAGTCGAATCCTGTCAGTTTTTTATTTCCATCTTTAAATTAAACTGTCTTTCCCCCCAAAAATTAAAAAAAATGAGTTACAGCCACTTAATGAAAAAAAATTCATATGCAATACTGTACAGTGTTAAATTCACAGTTGTTATACTCAATGAAATACCTTTGTAACTTAGTGCGTTTAGACTTAAAACTAGGTGTGTTGAAAGGTTCCCACCTAGCTTTTTCTCATGCATGTAAATTTAGTGCAAGCCTCTGTTTCAAGGAGCTTTATGTGGTTGGATTGACATTGCTTAATCAACAATTGAAAAAGTTAAGCATAACCTAGAAGTCATTTAGAACTGTGAGTCACTTTCCTGACAAGCCAATAAGGCAAGAGAACCTGGGTTGCAAAACAATTACTAGCCCAGCCTGAGGGACCCTGGAAATATATTACAAGTATTAGTTAGGGAAACAAAGCAGCAGTGTTTTACCAAGCTGCAGAGAACAAGCTAAGGTTGCTAACTAAACAAAATAACTTTACACTGACAATGCCAATTTTTACATTTGTTTCAGAACAAGGGACGCTCAAACCACCGGAGGTAAGATTAACATTTAAAAATTTTTTATATAACTTTTGCATTTCAGGTTGTTTGTTAACTTAAGCAGGCTTTGAGCTTTTAGAATGCTAAATGTGCATCTTAAAATGGATAGAAACAGAGCTAGAGAAATCAAGTGCTTATGAATTAAATGCACAGGTTAAATCAGAGGAATTTTCAGTCACTGTCTGGAGATCTTAGGTAGAGGGAAAATGTGAATATTTAAGAATGTGTGTGATATGGAACATCATACTTAGGTACTTATTCAGGTAAATTTCAAATACTCTAACAACGTGTGGCCCTAATATCGGGATACTTTTCCCTAGTTTCCTGCAGAATTCCACAAAACCCTGAGGTTTGTAAAAGTTAATGCAACTATATTCATTTCTTTGGAATAAATATCTTTGATCCTACTAGTACAGAGCGAAGGTAGCCCTCACCCCAGGGAGTTGGTAGATGTGTCCCTGTCATGAAACATTGCATGGCTGCCCAACATTTGCTAGTCCTGAAAAGTTCTAACAGTGTTCATCTCAGAATGTGGTTTCATGTTTCTAGTAGTTGTCTATTTGAGCACAAACATGATTTGTATCATGTCTTATTGATCAAAAGCAAGATCTGATAGCATTTTCTTTCAGCTTAACACAGTTTAAGGTCTAATGGCTTAGAACTGTGTGATCCCTGTCACCTCTCAGAATAAAGGTATTTAAAAAAAATATGAAAGAATGAGAAATATGACAGATTCCACCGTTGCCTTGGCCTTTAACCAAAAGTAGCAGATTTCTCATCTGACCTCCCAAAAATAATATCATGGAGAAAATTAAAATATAAAATGTATGTGATTAGTTATGTGAATCAAAAGTACAGTAATTTGAGAATTTCAGAGTAAAAGAATGACAAAAAAAACGTTCTATACAAAATTATTTTAATGTAATAATTATGTATCATTAAGGGTGGTATAATAGTTTTTAATAGGCTGGCATTTATATTGTGAAAATAATGAAAAGCACAGTAAGATTAAATAGGCAATTATTTCTGCTTCTCTTTTGCATAAGTGCATAATTTGCACATATAGGGTATCAAGAATGTGCTATGGGGATGCTCATATGCACTTCTTCAGTGTTTCAGTTAAGAATTTTCGTCTAGAATCTAGATCAAGGAATATCATAAAAATAGTTTATGCAGGCTTTTCTAGGGCTAAAATTAATTAACGTGAAATTTCTTTTAGTGTTTAGTTGTCAGGTCAGATTTTTCATCAGGACTATAAGGGTGCTGCCAATGAAGATTTTGGAAAGTGGCCTGCTTTCTCTTATTCTCACACTTCCTTAGATTATTGAGACAGAACTCTGAACTTGAACGAAGTATTACTTTACATTTACCCTATTAGCTATATGTATTATTATTTTTTCCAAAGAAGATGATTTCACTTGATTTTATTTAAGTAATGTGAAGTGGGTGTATTTACAGAAAGTGTGCTAATAAGAAGTAGTTAATAATTTTCACATGATACTAAATAATTCTCTCCAAGCATTTTATCCTTTTAAAAAATTACACGGAAGCCTATTATGAAATGAATTAATTCTCACGTTGACTTTTTTTTAATGCAGCATCAGTTGTTTTGCGACTTGCTTAAGTATTGAATACAATAAGTGCAATTTTTATTTAATGTGTGATTCTGCTCATCTTTATTTTGGAAGCATAATTATAGTAAGCTCTTATGTTACCCAATCTATTTGGAAACCTTAACTTGGTTTAAGGAGAAATGTAGCAAAAAAACGTTAAGAAGCATCTTTCACTTTATGCTTTTCCACCAAGACTGTGTGGAGGGTGGTTTAATTCTCTGAGGCAGATGCTTGTATGATGTTCAGGAGTCTTCCTAGTAGTAAATAATAAAACCCTTTTGTAAGCTCTGTCATCTGTAGTTTCCCCACTCTTGAAGTTCTTTCTCTCCATATACCAGTTTGTAGTCCTATTCTGTTCCCCTTTCAGTAGCTATGATTGTGACTTTGTAATTTTTAATTTTACACTTTATTCTTAAGGTAGGTCAGTTTTTAATAGCTACAGGATCTGTAGGCCTTCATGAGCCCCCTTCATGTTCATCCCATGTTCTATTCTGGAGTGGGCCTTCAGAAGCTGCCTTCAGCTGTGGGAAGTAAGATTATTATTACCTATCTATTTAACACATATGGACTCTAAATCCATTCCTTAATTTGGTTTGTTTTTTTTTTTACCTTTAAAACTGAGGAACCAAAGCCAGTTCCATAGCAAATGAACCTTTTGCTTATTTTGTTGGTAAAATCAACAGAGAATTAAGTTTATCCCAAGAGGCAAGAAGAGATTCTTGGATGATAAAAGTATTTCTTTTAGAGAAAGACAAGGTAATGGGTAATGAAGCAAGAAATAACTCAAATGCTTCTAAAATTAGGTTGGTTGGTTGTCCCCTCCCCTGCCCCTTCTAGTTTGATCAAAGAAGATTGAGAAAGTTCTAAAGACCATTTCTCCTGATCTCATGGGGCTGCATTTGACAGCTCCCAGGGATTGCCTCTAGGTGTGCACTCCTGTTTTCTCTCGTCTCCCTGCTAGGGACTAAAGCTCTGTCCAAGCTTTTGAGAATATAGGTGGGGGAGGGGAGTAGGTGGGATGGAATATGACAGAATGACAATTGAAACTAGCATTTTAAAATTGTTTATGGTCTGCTAAATATTTACAAATTTTTTTACAATGTAAAATAGTTTTTAGATGCTTTGTTTAAATTTTTTTTTTAATGTTTGTTTATTTTGGAGAGAGAGACAGAGCATGAGCTGGGAAGGGGCAGAGAGAGAGGAGGACACAGAATCCAAAGCAGGCTCCAGGCTCTGAGCTGTCAACACAGAGCCCGACGTGGGGCTCAAACCCACAAACCCTGAGATCACAACCGAGCTGAAGTCTGATGCTTAACCAGCTGAGCCACCCAGGAGCCCCTGGGTGCTTTTAAAGTAAAATAAATCTCCAAAGGCATTTGGTATAAGTAGCTGAAAAAAAATTTTTTTCAATACAACAAATCATAATTACACTCATTCTTCCTATAGAAAAATTTGTTTTCAGGGTCACTGATTTTTCAGGAGGAAAAACCTAAAACATAAGCAGTAGGGCAATAACTTTAGAAAAACAGTTTGTAATTTGTGTGCATGTAAACAGTCAAAATACCATGAAGTTAATAGTAATGATGATGATGATATTATTATTGTTATTATCATTATTAACAACAACAGTAAAGTTGTCACTTAACTGTGTGGCCAGAAGTGTTCCAGGCATTTCACAGGACTCATTTAATTCTCACTACAAATGCTGTGAAGTAGGTGCTATTATTATCCCCATTTTATAGGTGAGAAAACTGAGGCACAGAGATGCTCACAGTCAAACAGCAGGTGCCAAGTGACAAGGTCTGAATTGGAACTCAGGCAGTCTGATTCTAGAATCCATATTCTTTTTTTTTTTTTTTAATTTTTTAAAATATTTATTTATTTTTGAGAGAGACAGAGTGTGAGCAGAGGAGGGGCAGAGAGAGGGAGACACCAAATCTGAAGCAGGCTCCAGGCCTGAGCTGTCAGCAGAGAGCGTGACGCGGGGCTTGAACTCATGGACTGCGAGGTCATGACCTGAGGTGAAGTCGGCCGCTTAACCGACTAAGCCACCCAGGTGCCCCTAGAATCCATATTCTTAATAATTATACCATGTTCAGTCTCTCTCTCTCACTCTCTCTCTTTTGGATACAATGTGCACACGAGCAGGGGAAGAGACAGAAAGAGAGGGAGACAGAGAATCCCAAGCAGGCTCCACACTGTCAGCGCATGACCTGAGCTGAAGTTAAGAGTTAGATGCTTAACTGACTGAGCCACCCAGGCTCCCTTCTCTATTGTTTTTTTCATACAGTGTTATATCAGTTTCAGGTGCACAGTGCAACGATTCATAGTCCTGTTCATTACTCAGTGTTCACCACATAAATGTACTCTTCATCCCCTTTATTTCAGCCACCTCCACCACCGCTCTGGGAATCACCAGTTTGTTCTCTGTACTTAACAATCTGTATGTTCATTTTCTCTTTTTTGCTTTGTTCATTTTTGTTTTTAAATTGCCCATGTGAATGAAATCATATGGTATTTATCTTTCTCTGACTTATGTCATTTAGTATTATACCATCTAGGTCCATCTGTGTTGTTGCAAATTATTCTCTATTTCAGTCCTCACTTCAGGTAGTATAGCATTGGTCTTAAACCCAAGTGCTCTTTTCCACATTTTAAGTCTATGATTTTTAAATGGTACTAGTTTGGGGATTCCAGGAATAAGGCCCTAAGGTTTTATTCCTTTCTTGCCTCCAGCATTTTGATTGTATAGGGTATAAGAGCACAGAAAGACAGCTTCTACTGTACATTAAGAAGGTGAAGGGATATGTAGGAAGTAAGTAGCAACATGATATCCATCATTATATATTTTCCTGTTGAAAATATTGTCAGTTGTGGTCATTGTCCTTTATAGAGAGAGCTCTGCAAAATGTTACAACATTTCAGGGAGAACAGATATTTTCATTGAAAGCAGCTTTCTTCCAAATTATCAGCTATGAATCTTGGATTCTCATGCTTCTCCTTTTTGTGCCTTGTCTACCAAGAGCCCAGAGAGACATTTTCTTCTCACTTATAACAGTTTTCTTTATACTAGTTTTTCCAGTACAGTTACCCATCTTGCTCAACACAGGTTCACCGCTGATTTTAATGATCATATTGGGCTTTTTCAAATCCATTTTGAAAGTAGTTTGGTTAAAAACAAAAATTGTAGGGGCGCCTGGGTGGCTCAGTCGGTTGAGCGTCCGACTTCAGCTCAGGTCACGATCTCGCGGTCCGTGAGTTCAAGCCCCGCGTCGGGCTCTGGGCTGATGGCTCAGAGCCTGGAGCCTGCTTCGGATTCTGTGTCTCCCTCTCTCTCTGCCCCTCACCCGTTCATGCTCTGTCTCTCTCTGTCTCAAAAATTTAAAAAAAAAAAATTGTAAAAATTTTTCAGTTTTCTCCCACCTTGAGAATCCTGAAAGTCTGCTCAATGAGCTTTGAGACAGGAAGGCTGTAAGAACCTATTTCACCCATTTAACTTGTGAATGAAAACAGCAAGAGGAACCCTAAGAAAAATCCATGGTTAATATGTGCTTAGCAAAGCCAAGTGTGCTCTGAATGAACCCAAGTCTCCTCCAAACACAGGCAAAAACCCCAACACAGAGAGAAAATTGCTTTTGTAAAAATCTAAATTTTGTGGTTGTTACAGACTCAGCATTTCATCCAGTTGTATAATAAAAAGTGATAAGTCCCTATTAATTAGTGAGATTACTTATTAGGTGGGAATGAATTTAATTATTTGTGAAATGGAACATATAACCACGCATTTTCAAACATTTAAAATTTGTTTTGCATCTTATTTATAATTTTTGTAATGCACAATTTTTCATATGGCTTTCTTTTCTATGCTAAAAATTAACTTTCATGTTTCACAAGCTGCATGCCTGTTTTATTTCTTAAAGTATTGAGATGCAAGTGACCATATTCAAAACACCATTCTCAGTTAAATGTTTGTTAAAGTCAGAGCTTCAGATCTTGGTTTTGAGGTTGTATATCTTCTCTAGTCTCTGGCCTGTCAGGCCTCAGAAATAGCTGAGTTAGAGTTTTAGACATCACATGTCTTTGCTGGGAGCATTTTCCAACCAAGAATAGCTACTTGGGCTTTGTTCTAATAATTCCTGTGTTCATTATGACTTTCAAAAAAATTTTTTTTGTGCCATAATACCCGGAGATGGCAAATGAAAAGATCTTTATTTTCTGTGGTGTTATATCAGCAGCATCAATTATAGATGTTCAAGTGAAAGACTTATTAGAGAAACAAAAATGTTAAATTACAAACATGGTAGAAGCACGTTTCGCTCAAATTCAGTCATACTTTTAAATGGAAAAAGTGAAACATTTATTGGCCTTCCAAAGTATCACATATTAATACAATTTTACTAATGCAAAATCTTTGTTTTGCTTTGTTTCACTTTTCTGCATAGAAACGGACCAATGGACTACGAAGAAACCCGAGACAGGTGGATCCAGGTGTGTTTTTGATTACTTGTCTGTAATCATAACTTCAGTTAAGTGATTATGAAAGTATATGGGAATTGGTGTAGAAGGTTAGACGGATTGTTGGCCTTTGTTCCTGGCAGTTTGGTATGTGATGAGTGACCAGGAGGCGCCAGTCTACTGTGTAAATCATTTACCTGACAGTGCTTCCTGGGATAGGCTCACGTGATGAATAACCACCAGTACTGAACTCAAGAACCAGCCATCGAGCTGGGTATTTACTTGCTGAACAGCTTCAGGCTCCCTGGTTAATGCCAGTATATCCAACACCCTCCCCTTCTTCCCAAATGTGGAAAGAAAATCATCCAACAAGCTAGCATTTAAAAATTAGCATTTTATTTTTTTGTTTTTTTTGTTTTTTTAATTTTTTTAATGTTTGTTTATTCTTGAGAGTTAGAGACAGCATGAGCAGGGGAGGGGCAGAGAGAGAGGGAGACACAGAATCCAAAGCAGGCTCCAGGCTCTGAACTGTCCGCACAGAGCCTGATGCGACGCTCGAACCCATGAACTGCGAGATCATGACCTGAGCTGAAGTCAGATGCTCAACCGACTGAACCACCCAGGCACCCCCAAAATTAGCATTTTCTAAGGGGGTGAAGGAAGTTCATAAACTAGACAATTTTGGTACCCTCCTCTTTTGGGAAAATACTTTTCTTCATCCTTCATCTGTACTATTTTATAATAGAAGAATGAATTTAAAGACTTGGTGAACAAGTATCCTCCTTTGAGACCAATTATTTGTCTGCAGAGAGCATACAGTTGTTTTCTATTCAACATCATGAGGTTTGTTTATCATTATTTTAGTATAATTATTTTTCCACCCATTAAACAATGCCTTCCTCAGTTTAATTACCAAAGGTTTGTGGTGTAAATGGTCTTATTATTGTGGGTAAAGGGTACTCATGCCCAAAGGATTCCAAATATATGAATTTGATAATAAATCAGGTGGGGCATGAAGCAACCTTGCTGGAAAATAATCTGGATTGTGTGTTTTGTTTTCTCATCATAAACAGCATTCACCTAGTTGTAAACCTGAGCTTTCAAAGCATTCTAGCTTTTAACTGAAACCACACCCATGGTAGCCATGCCAATTTATGAGCTGTTGGAAAAGATTTATAGGACCTTTGTTGCCTCTGGCTAGAAATTGCCTCACTTATGTCCTGAGATCAGTTTAAATCTTTTAACTACAGAACAAAATTGAGGCCATTAAAAAAATATATAGGTGTTCTGGTTTATTTTAATAGTTCAAAATTCCCAACACAGTCCCCTTTGCAGAGGATTCTGCAGTAATATTTAGAAGTGACTTCTTCAGTTCTATTTAGTATGAGTGCATGGCTGTGAACAGATTTTTTTTCTTCTTATTTTGTGTGAGGTGTAATTTATTTTTATTTCAGAAAATGATCTAACCTTTACAAGTGTTATTTTAAAAATATTTTCTCTTTCTTCTGTGGACATTTTAATTTAATCTGTTTTCTTCCAGGGAAATGCATTTCTGTAATGTGTCAATAGGAACACATTTGACTATTAACAATTGACTTTATAGCTGGAATTTTTAGGAACCCTTAGCTTTTCTAAAGAGAGGTATAATGAATTCACAGATGGTAAGTATAACAAAGTGGACCAGTAATATAATAGTGTATGCTCAAGTTCATGGCTTTGTATATGTACAGCGAGCGGCTCTGGTATTCCTAATTGTCCACAGATTTTAGAACGTCATTAAGAATAAACTTAAGAATACAAAAGATGTGGTCCGATATATTTGTAAGGGGAAAGAAACATGTATATATACATGCAGACACACCCCCACACACACAGATTGTGTATCATATAGTTTTCCATTAGGTATGGTAATTATATATGAGCATTTTCTCATTTCTCTACATTTTTGAAAACAAAAAACAAAACAAAACAAACCAAAAACAAATAGTAGATCTTGCTTGTTGTAGATGCTAACGGTGAAAACAAGTGTTTCTCCCTGTAGGTGTCTTTTGATGTCTGGCTGAGTTATGTGTGCATCTTTGTTTCTTTCTGTTGGCAAGTTGCTAGCTTTTTGGTTCAAAGTTGACCCTTCCTTGATCACTGCCCTGCACTGAGTTGGTCTTGATTATCATTTAGCATATTTTCACAGTTTTTACATTCATTCCAAGACGTTTAAATGAGAAATCTGTAAAATTGAGGCTTTCTCAGCAGGGACAAACTGCTTGCAAGGGGCATTATTTGCTGCTCATGCTTTTACCATGGAAATTCCTTTCATCTTTTCTAGCTAATTTAGTTGACATATCTGACTTCGAATACATCTAGTGTTTTCCAGGGCCTCACTTGGGGTGGCTTGTACAAAAGACCGACTAACTGTAAGGCCTCTCGTTTTGGAAAGGAACTTAATGCATAGTTATATGGGTGGTAGGTGCCTAAGAAGTGTTTGTTAAGTGAATTAATGAATTGTTGTATGCTTTTTGTGTGTGCGTTGGCTCTCTTGCTTTTTAAATTCCTCCTGCTGACAAAGTGCACAAGTACAGTAACGGAGCATTGAATAATCTAGGGGTAAGAAGCATGGCTCTGAGGCACAGTGACTCGGGACTCAACTTAGGTGCTCACTTGCTGTTGACCTGTGGCAATTTCTTCCCCTCTCTCTGCTGTCCTTTCCTCATTGAAAGGATACTAATAATAGTACCTACCTTACAGAGTTGTGAGCATGAGTAATAAGTGTTACACGAGTTAATAGGCATAAAGCACTTTATAACAGCCCCAAGTATGTAGTAAATAATAAGGGGTGGCAGTTATTATAATAATTACTTTATGGTAGAGCAAGGAGCTTAATATCGGACATTTTGTCATGCATAGAAGAATCAGTGATATTTGCCAGTTATTTCTTTGCACACAGACCCAGATTTTTATGTTGAGTTTCCATTGAGGCTAGATGTTACATAAATATAGTTGTTTTCAGATTTGCTGGTATTCCCTGCTTATCTGATGGCCATGATATTTTGTGTATCTTTAAGAAGAGAAACAATCGGGCGCCTGGGTGGCGCAGTCGGTTAAGCGTCCGACTTCAGCCAGGTCACGATCTCGCGGTCCGTGAGTTCGAGCCCCGCGTCGGGCTCTGGGCTGATGGCTCGGAGCCTGGAGCCTGTTTCCAGTTCTGTGTCTCCCTCTCTCTCTGCCCCTCCCCCGTTCATGCTCTGTCTCTCTCTGTCCCAAAAATAAATAAAAAAAAAAAAAAAAAAAAAAAAAAAGAAGAGAAACAATCAGGGGCGCCTGGGTGGCTCAGTCGGTTGAGCATCAGGCTTCAGCTCAGGTCACGATCTCCTACTCCGTGAATTCTAGCCCCGCATCGGGCTCTGTGCTGACGGCTCGGAGCCTGGAGCCCGCTTCAGATTCTGTGTCTCCCTCTCTCTCTCTGCCCCTCCCCTGCTCATGCTCGCGCGCGCGCTCTCTCTCTCTCTCTCTCTCTCTCTCTCTCTGTCAAAAATAAATAAACATTTAAAAAAAAAAAAGAAACAATCAAGACTGGTGGTTGAGAGTTTTTTGGTGAAGTTAGAATAGTGTTTGTGATTGCATTATAGAAACAAAAGAAAGAAAAACCTCCCAAGTTGAGAACATATTTGTGAGGTTCTGTTCAAACCAAGAAAAATGTAAGCTATGGGTTTGCATCGTGTGTTGTTAGCACATATAAAACATTCACTCTTTATTAATAATTGTGGTTAATCTTTATAGAAAATACTTGCAAATGGCTTTGCAGTTTATTTTTTCTTGTCTTCTATTGTGTGCTAAGAAAATTATCAATTTATGATCTTGACTGCTTTTATAAATATAGTAATGTGTTAGATGCAAATTGTGGTAGCTCTTTTGGATATCTTAAATATAGCAGATATTTTCATCAGTTTGTACTTTTCTTCCTAAGACAGATGTTGGTTTCAGGAAAATAACACTTGTAAGAGACAGATCAATTATTTCAGGAACACGGAGGTGCTAGGCCTTTTTCGAGAACATGAGATCATAAATCTCAAAATCTGAGCACTGGTGTAATATTTATCACTAAAAGTTGCACTCAAGGTCAAAGTTACTAATTAAATTTTAATACTGAATTTTAAACGTTCCCTTCTAAGTATGAAAGATTTATTTTTGTTTGCATGTGGCAAGTCTGTATTCCAGGACATGTGTTCTTTTTGGTGAAGCCCATGTTTTTGTCTTATTTGCAGCTCATTGCATCTTGTATTTAAGTCCACAGTCACTGGCTTTAAAAAAAAATCAGGCCAATGTTCTGGGTAGTGCTGCCTGAAGAGTAGATGGAGTAGATGGCAAATATTTAGGTAGCTCACATTGTCTTTCTGATCTTAGGTTACCCATGTGATTCATGATAACCTTGAATAGTAAATGAACAGGTAATGGTTTAAATGATGAAAGAGTTCTTTCTGAGAACTGTGCTTTTCATAAGCTTATTGTAACTTTTGATTACAAAGAGAAACATGTGGCTTGGAAAAACTGTCTTTTCTTATTCACTGAGAAGATGTCCTACAGTTTCTTAGCAGAGACCCTTCAAAGATGGTCACTTTCTCTTTCAGGTGGGTAGGATTGATATGTAATGCCATTTCTATTTCTTGTATGAAGAAAGGACGTCAAGAAATCTTTCTTTCATTGCCAGCTTCCTATATCACAATAAGCACCAGCAATATCATTAATTATAAAACATGGTCCTTTTTTATAAGGAATTTATAGTCTGCCTAAAGAAGGAATAGATACAGGCACAAAGTCTTAATTGCATAAATGCATATATAAATGTGCATCTGAAAATATTTTAATATTATATACTATTTTATATACTGATTCACTGTGCTATGGCATACTGCCATAAAAACAGTGAATAGTCCTATAAACATATAACAAATCCAGTTATGTAGTATGTGCAAAGAAGCAAATGGAATTGGAAGAGAGAAGCTCAGGAGGGCTCATATTGCTTTTAGGCTGGGTTGTCTATATATGCTTTTATTTATATAAATAATTTTGTTACACTGGTTTATTGTATTGAATTGTAATAATACAGTTTTCCTTAATGTTTTAATGTCAAACAATTGATGAACTCATTCCAAATCTGAACAGAATTATTGATTTCTTTTAGATTGGATTCTAAACATAATGTCAATTTGCTCAATAGGGAAATTTTGTATTTTTAGTTTCCAACTAGAAAACGTTAACAAGAAAAGTAGCAGCCCAGGATTTTAAAAATCACAGACCTAAAAATACATTTTTTTCCTTTCTCATGGGGGAGACAAATGTATATTCTTGAAGGCTTTAGAAAAATGAGCTTTTGTCTATAATAAATAAATAATAAAATATCCATAGATTTTGATATTTCCATATTAATCAGTCAGACCTACTTCTGTCTTTTCTGTCACCCCTAAAACTAATTTCTCATCAAATATAAATACTAATCTAAATATTGGGAGCATAATTGTAAATGTGTAAAAATATATTTCACATTGAAAGAATGAACTTGAGAAAGCTGGGACAATAGAACCCAGTGAGTGATTAAGATTCATTGCACAGAAATGAGAAATCCAAGCTGTGAATGAGTGCTGGGAGCCTGCTCTGGTTTTCAAAACAGTTGATTTGTTCTCAAGCTTCTATTAAATTATAGACGATAAGACTAGTTTTGCACTAAGGCGATTGATCACCTCGTACCTTTCTCATTCCCTTTATGATGATGACAGATTTCTATAGTGTGCATCATAGTCCCGTGTTCACATCTCTTTTTGGTTTGAAGAAGATTTGTTTTGCCCCTTAGAGTCTCAGGGCAAGCTCACAAAGGGTCACTATTGCTATTGGCTGGCAGCTTTGGCACCTGGTACCTTGCCAAGTTGTTTTTTTTTTTTTTTCCATTGCTCAGGTACCTCCAGCATAGGAACCAAGGCGAGATGAATATTTGAAGACATGCACAAAGGTGCTTTAGGTGGGAAACACAGTATTAATAATGTAATTATTGAAACAGCAAAACATTTGGAAAAGTATATATAGAACCTACCTCTGGGTCATTTACTCACTTCTAATTTATAGTTCCTTTTTTAAAAAAAGTTTTTTTAACATTTGTTTATTTTGAGAGAGAGACAGAGCATGAGCAGGGGAGGGGCAGAGAAAGAGGGAGACACAGAATCCAAAGCAAGCTCCAGGCTCTGAGCTGTCAGCACGGAGTCCGATGTGGGGTTGGAGATCACAAGCTGTGAGATCATGACCTGAGCTGAAGTCGGACACTCAAACGACTGAGCCACCCAGATGCCCTGTAATTTATAATTTCTGTTACAGTAATCATGTCTTCAGGAAATAATGTATTAAATACTTGGAAAAAATGTACTAAAAAAGGAAGTCTTGAATGTGGTGAGCTGCTTTTAGCATTTATCACTGATAAAGTATTCCTTGCTTGGAAGGTCAGGATGTCTTGGGCTTCCTTTGCAATATCTATGGCTCTGGTAATAAAATATTATTCAATTTCCAAAGAAAAAGAATGTGCTATATAAGGCTAAGTGCACACACACAAAAAAAACTTGAGAAATTTCTTGTGGGTCATTGTCCTCTGAGAACCAAGTAACTTGGTTCTAGTGTTTTAGTCTGAAGTAAGGTAAATGGAAGGAACCAGTTAAGTCAAAACTATAGGCTTCAAATGACAATATTGATACAAGTAATATCTGATACCAGGAAAACAGGACATCGGTAAAATAATCATTAATATGATAATGGTTTATAATTGTATAGTAGTTTTATATACAAATAGGATGACTAGCAAGTGAATTAGAATATTGGATGGCAGTTTGTGGAATTTCTATCAAAATGACACATTGGCAAATATATCTTTCAGTATATTCAAATCAAGTTGAGTTTTAAAATTTTAACTTGAAACAAAAGAATTTATGTTCACCACTAACAGTTGTTTTCTACAGATAATTTTTCTTTTGGGATTCATTCTTTTCTGCGTAGATATTAGAAATAGATGGAAGTTAACCCATCTTTGAGAAACTTGGAGTTTTGTCGGAGAGGTAAGATGTACAAAAATAACATGTCAAGCAGTGTACTGTGTGGTATATGATGAACCACCAAAATGTGCCGTGCAGGTTATAAGTGGTATAGTTGACCAAGAGGGCAAATGAAGGAGAATTCATGTGAAGCAAAGGACACAGACAAGGAGGCAAAATATCTGACAGGCACATCAAGAAAAGACAATTTATGTGGAACTACAGATGTTTATTTTATTTTATTTTGGCAAAAGTGCAGATGTTTAAATAAAGTTAACTGTCTGTTATTAGGTTTGGGTCAGCTCAGTTCGTTAAGCACCCAGTATGCATTGTCAAGCGACACACATTTCAAACTAGGAAAACAAGAAAAAAGAAAAGATAATTTCCACGTGAAATTTGTTTTTGGTAAGAAAGAAGGGCTATGTTCACGAAAGAATCGTGGAGGGGAAAAGCAGAGGTTGAGTTTGAGCAGGCTTTAATGTACGGGCACACCTGGTTTTATTGTGTTTTGCTTTACTGCTCTTCCCAGATACTGTGTTTTTCACAAGTTCACGGTTTGTGGCAACCCTGCATTGAGCAAGTCTGTCGGAACCATTTTTCCAACAGCATCTGCTCACTTCGTGTCTGTGGGTCATGTTTTGGTAATTCTTTCAATATTTAAATTTTTTTCATTATTACTGTATTTGTCATGGTGATCTGTGGTCAGTGATCTTTGATGTCACTATTAGAGTTGTTTTAGGGTGCCACAAACCATGCTTATAAAAGACCACAAGCTTGGGGCACCTGGGTAGCTCAGTTGGTTAAGCGTCTGACTCGATTTCGGCTTAGGTCATAATCTCATGGTTCGTGGGGATCAAGACTTGTGTCAGGCTCTGTGCTGTCAGCAGAGCCTGCTTGGGATTCTCTCTCCCCCTCTCCCACTGCCCCTCCCCTCTTATCTCTCTCTCTCAAAACAAACTTAAAAAATTAAAAATAAAAGACAGCAAACTTGATTGATAGATGTGTCTATTTCTGACTGCTCCATTGACCATCGGTTCCCCATTGCTCTCCCTCTCCTGAGGCCTCCCTATTCCCTGAGAGACAACAATATTGCAATGAGGTCAAGTAACAACCCTATGATAGCCTCTAAGGAAGAGTCCCACACGTCTTACTTGAAATCAAAAGCTAGAAATGATTAAGCTTAGAGAGGAAGGCATGTGGAAAGCCCAGATAGGTCAAAAACTAGAGCTCTTGCATTAGTTAGACACGTTGTGATGTAAAGGAAAAGTTCTTGAAGGAAATTAAAAGTGCTGCTACAGTGAACACGTGAATAATAAGAAGGTGAAACAGGCTTATTGCTGATCTGGATAAAGTTTTAATGGTCTGAATTAGAAGATCAAACCAGCCACAACTTTCCCTAATCCAGAGCAAGACCTTAAGTCTCCTTAACCCTATCTCTTCAATAGAGAGGCGAGGAAGCTGCAGAAGAAAAGTTGAAAGCTAGCAGAGGTTGGTTTATGAGGTTTAAGGAAAGAAGTCATTTCCATAGCATCGAAGTACAAGGTGAAGCAGCAACTGCTGATGTCGGAGCTGCAGCAGGTGATGCAGAAGGTCTAGCTAAGACAGTGAGTGAAGGTGGATACAACAGACAATAGATTTTCGTCCTGGATGAAATAGGCTTCTATTGGAAGATGCCATCTAGGACTTCATAACTAGAAAAAGTCAGTGCCTGGTTTCAAAGCTTGAAAGGACAGGCTGACTTGGTTGTTAGGCGTGAAGGCAGCTGATAACTTTAAATTGAAGCTAACGTTAATTTACCATTCCAAAAATCCTAGGGCCCTTAAGAAGTAGGCTAAATTTACTCTGGGCTCTGTCAGGAGAACAACAAAGCCTGGATGACTGCTCTGTTTTACAAGAGGGTTTACTGAATATGTTTTTAAGGTTTTTTTTAATTTATTTTTGAGAGAGAGCGAGAGAGAAAGAACAAACACAGGGGAGGGGCAGAGAGAGAAGAAGACACAGAATCCAAAGCAGGCTCCAGGTTCTGAGCAGTCAGCACAGAGCCCAAGCGTTGAGACCATGACCTGAGCTGAAGTCTGATGCTTAACCGACTTAGCCACCCGGGCACCCTAGTTTACTGAATATTTTAAGCCCATTGTTGAGACCTATTGCTCAGGAAAAAAGTATACCTTTCATAATGTTACTGCTCATTGACAATGCATCTGGTCATGCAAGAGTTCTGATGGGAATGAGTGACAAGATTCGTGTTGTTTTTGTGCCTGCTGACACAACATCCATTCTGCAACTCATGGGTCAAGGATTCATTTTGACTTTTAAGCCTTATTATTTAAGAAATACATAAGATAGTGATAGTGATTCCTCTGATGTATCTGGGCAAAGTAAATTGAAAACCTTCTGGAAAGGATACTGTTAAGAACATTCATGATTCATGAGAAGAGGTCAAACTATCAACATTAACAGGAGCTTGGAAGAAGTTTATTTCAACCTTCATGGATGAATTTGAGGGTGTCAAGACTTCAGTGGAGGCAGTAACTGCAGATGTAGTGGAAACAGCAAGAGTACTAGAAGTAGAAATGGAGCCTGAACATGTGAGTGAATTGCTGCAATTTCATGATCAAACACAAAGAGATGAGGAGCTACTTCTGATGGATGAACAGAGTTTCCTTGAGATGGAATCTACTCCTGATGAAGAATGTTAAAATGATTACAAAGGATTTAGAATATCCCATAAACCTTAGTTGATAAAGCAGTGCAAGGGTTTGAGAAGATTGACTCCCACTTTGAAAGATGTCCTACCGTCGGGAAAATGCTATCAAACAGCATCGAAATTGTTTGTGAAAGGAAGAGTCAATCAAGGAGGCAAACTTCATTGCTGTGTTAGTTGAAGAAATGGCCACAGCCACCCCAGCCTTCGGCAGTCACCACCCTGACCACTCCGTGGCCATCGACATCGAGGCAAGACCCTCCACCAGCAAAACCATGATGACGTGTTAAGAGCTCAGATGGTGGTTAGCATTTTTTAGCAGTAAAATATTCTAAAATTAAAGTATATAGATTTGTTCAGACATAATGCTCTTGCACACTGAATAGACTCTGGTATGGTGTGAACACAACTTTCATACGCACTGGGAAATCAGAGATTCGCTTGGCTCTGTTGCGATACTTGCTTTATCATGGTGGTCTGGAACTGAATCTCCTGTCTCTCTGAGGCGTGTGCCAGTACATCTGTCACTGTGTACGAGTGTCAGACATGTTCCTCCTTGGGCATACCATGGCTGGATTTTCTGCTTCTCCTACTTTGTCCTTTTTCCATTTGTACACTCTTCTGATTGTCTTCTTATTATCAAAAGAGGTAAATCTGGAGGGATGGACCTGAAATGGGAAGCGGGGAGTTCCGCCAGTCTCGTCCCTACTCATAGCTTTAACTTGCAGGGGTATAAAGAAAAGAAGCTTTCTTTTTTCCCCAGTAGCTTCTTGTAACCTTGTCACTGTATCTAAGTATGCATTTGATATTCTCCTTTGGATGCAGGTACTATGTTTCTAGAAGGAGGTAATCCCTTCGCTCCACCATTTTCTACTCAAGTGTTAGTGTAGATTGGTCCATTAGATTAGAAAACTGAGGAAATGGGGCCTAACACAGCATGTTCCTTGGAGGCACATGGGAGGAAAGGAACCTTACCCATTGGAAGGATAGGGTGAGAGTGGTGGAGAGGCAGAGAATGCAGCCCTTGAGGCATTAAGTTAGCCACAGCCTGCCTCTGGCAATAAAGGAACAATGAAGGAAGAAAGGGAAGAAGAATCTTCCTAGTTCTGTCTGTGTTAGGTACTTTGACCTACATCAACATTTTTAGTCATTGGAGGCAGCCCTGTGCAGTGGTTTGGGCCGAGGACCCTGCAGTGCCATACATCTGGGCTTATGTCCTGCCCCTCTGCTTACCTGTTGTACAGTCTTGGGCAAGTCAACCTGTTTTATCCTGTCTAAAATGGGGCAAATAGCAGCAGACCTCATGTCATTGTGAAGATTATATGATCTAATAGAGCATTTATTAATGGGATTTAGCACATAGTGCTTTGTAAATGATGGTGGTGATGATGGTTATTACTAATACTTAAACATTCCTGTATTAATTTTCCATTGCTATCTAACAAGTTGCCATAAATTTAGCAGCTTAAAACAGTACATATTTGTTACCTCAGGGTTTCGGTGGGTCAGAAATCTGGGCATGAGTTAGCTGGGTCTCCTGCTACATGGTTTCTCACAAGCCCTCAGGATGTTAGGGCTGTAGATGAAGGATCTGAAGCCTCACTGGGAAAAAGCTACTTCCCAGCTTGCTTACATACTTGTTGGCAGGATTCAATTCCTTTTTGACTGTTGAATTAGTTCCTCCATTCCTAGCTCACTGTTGGCCAGAGGCTGTCCTCAGTTCTTAGCCAGATGGGCCTCCCCAACATGGCCGTTTCCTTCATCAGAGTGTGCAAGGCAAGAAGGTGATGGAGTCTGGATGGAAGCAGGATGGAAATTCAAATCGTATGTAACATAATCATGGAAATGACATCCTACCCCCTATTTCTTGGCTAGAGGCAAGTCATAGGTGCTGCCTACATTTGGAGGAGGAGATTAACAAGTGTGTGACTATCAGGAGGTATTACTGGGGTTCAGCAGGGATTATTTATTAATCAGCAGGGATTGTTGAGTTTCATCTTAGCCTGTCTGCCACAAACTCAGATATTGCTGTTTTTCAGTGGAGGTAACCTCAGCTCTGAGAGGTTTAAGTAATTTACCCAAGGGCACACAGCACCTGGCTGGTACCAGGACTTAATTGCAAAGTTTGGCTCCAGAGACCTCACTCTTGTAGAGATCTTCTGTGTCCCCTACTTTATGCCAGCTTTTGCATGGAGGACAGCTTATTTCCTGGAGTTCAGCTGTATAGTACAGTGGAAAATTAGCAGTGTGATCGGGTCTGTTTTGCAGAGTTCATTAGTGGCTGCTGTTACAAAGCAGATTTATGGGTGATTTTATTTTATGCATTGTTAATTTTGAAAATGTTAATCTGAAATTGCCACAGTATTTCAATTAATTTGGATGATTAAAACTTAGCACCAGAAGAATCTCTAGCAGAAGATAAGGCAGCTAATTAGAGGTTCTGAAACAAACAACTGTAGACACTGGCACTGAAACATGCTGGGTGGAACTCACTCTGCTTAACAGTTTTGAAATGGAAAGAATAATTTCTGCAGTCTAAATATTAAACTTGAGTGCATTTGACTTTTTTTAAAAGCCATTTTAAGAAGTTAATTATTTAAGTGAATGTATAATTTTTTAATATCGTGCATTTCTAGAAAACTGCCTTCAGCTTGTTTTGGGTAGCTGTAGTTGGTGACAGAAATACAACAGGCATTCGTTGTCCAGGTATTTTTCTTGTATGATATCTCATGCATTTTCTATATGTTGTTTCCATTTATTTTTTGAGTTTAAAGGTGAGACAGCACAGACTTAAAAAAACAAAACACTTGATCTTGTTTGATAGAGTTTTGCGTTTTGAAGGATTCTAAAAAATTCAGAAAATATAAGGAAGTGTACAAAAACTTCCTGGATGAATTGCCTAGAATTCCCTCCCTCAGATAATCACCTTTATGTTGTTATTTTGTTACACATTTTTCCTAGTACTTTTATTTTCTTGGTGTGTAACCATATGTTTATAAAAGGTCTGTATTTCCAAGATGGTATTCTGCTTTTATCACTTAACTTTGTGTCATGAGCATATTTGTTTATTCACTTGTTCATTCAGCCGTTTGATACGTATGCAGGCACAGTGTTAGATTTACGGGGATGAATAAGAGGTGTTTTCCCTAACACAGCAGTGTCATGAAGATTTGAGATGAGGTAATCAGGTAAGATTTGAGATCAGGTAATCAGGTAAGATTTGAGGTCAGCATAATACAGAGGCTATGCTTAAGAGGGGTGCATGTTTCAGATGTGTGGACATGAGGGAATGATGTGTGAACTGAAAGGATGTGAGTAGGGGATTGACAGAATATGAACGGAGACAAGAAGGCTGCAGGAAGAGGGAACAGCTCCAGCAAAGGCCCCGTGTTGGAGGAAGCACAGAATGGCTAGGGCTTAAAAGGGGGAGCTGTGTACCATGAGAATAACCGAGTAAAGGTCTTTATTTCTGCATCAAGAAATTTGACTTTATTCTGAAGAGCAGAGTGAGGCTTTCAGCTAGAGGACATGGTCTTCTAAGATTGGTTGAAAAGATCATCCTAGCCATACTGTTAAGGGTGTACTGAATCATTAAATAGTCTTAAAAATATCAAGTAGTTTTTTGGGGCTCCTGGGTGGCTCAGTCGGTTGAGCGTCCGACTTCAGCTCAGGTCACGATCTCGCGGTCCGTGAGTTCGAGCCCTGTGTCGGGCTCTGGGCTGATGGCTCAGAGCCTGGAGCCTGCTTCCGATTCTGTGTCTCCCTCTCTCTCTGCCCCTCCCC
The DNA here is from genome assembly GCF_028018385.1 of Neofelis nebulosa. Classification (NCBI taxonomy): domain Eukaryota; kingdom Metazoa; phylum Chordata; class Mammalia; order Carnivora; family Felidae; genus Neofelis; species Neofelis nebulosa. Next base: position 130,264,801 of record NC_080783.1, read on the forward strand.
TGTTCATGCTCTGTCTCTCTCTGTCTCAAAAATAAATAAAAAAACGTTAAAAAAAATTTTTAAAAATATCAAGTAGTTTTAAAATAATTTCTTATTGGACAGTAGTCTAATTTTCATTTTTATGTATACTATTTAAAGAGTATTTATACATGAATATATTTGTCCATATGGCTGATTATTACTGTTTAAGAATGGAGTCACAGAAGTGTAATTTCTGGGTCAAAACTTAATGAATTCCTATACTCAGGATATATATGTTGCCAAATTGCCCTTTAGAAACTTTACATTGAATTATATCCCCACCATTTTTGACATACGAGATCATGTCTTAACCTATGCTTAATGACACTGTATTTTTCTTTTTACTTTAAGTCATTTGATGAGAAAGGAATAGCATAGTACTATTTATATCATTGTAGTTGATATAATGTAAATTATTATGATATATGATTACTATTGATATAGATCCTTTTTAATGTTTATTGGATGTTTACATTGCTCTTCTGTGAATTACCTGTTTATACCTTATCCATTTTTCTATTCAGGATTTAGTGGATTGATATAGTCTTACAAATAATCTTTACAAATAAAGATTATTTGTAAGACTATATAAATATTAATGATATCAACCTTGAATTTTCTGGCTTATGTTATTTTTATATGAAGTTTTAATATTTGCTGTCAAAATTATTGATATTTATGGAATTCTTTTTTTTTTTTTTTTTTGCTGATTTTGTGCTCAGAAAGTTCTCCCTTTCTGAATTCTGTTAAATATTTCTTGTCTTATTGATTAATTTATGTAGCATTTAACCTATGTCTTTTGACTTCTTACGTAAGTAATAGATTAAAGTTGTGTGAACAGTTCCAAAATATACATCAAAATATTTTAAGGATTCACAGTACAACACTTTACAAAATTTAAATTTACCCTTTTTTTGTATGTTGCTTAACAGCCATGTTATATTGTGTATTTTATTTTGTGCTTTATTATATATGTAAATATATATATATATATATGTATTTTTTGCTCAAATAATTATCTCGTGCAAAATCTATCATAAAATGTCTGTATAGATAGTAAGTGAATATTATTTGAAACAAATGCAAGTATTTAATATTGAGATACTCAACATTTTTTGTTTGTAAGCTATGACAAACTAATATTCCTTCTCCTAGCCATTTTGGAAGCAGTAGGAAAAAATATTTTGTGTTTTGAGTTCAGAGTATCTCCCACCTCCCATTGCTCCCTTTTCCTTTATAAATTTACATCCTCCTTAATGTTGCAGATCTCTGGTCATGTTAATTTACACAGTAGCTTCTGGGTCTGTGACTAGACTTACTATTTTACAAGATTTTTGTTTTGAATAATTTTTCATTAAAGTAGGAAAATTTCAGCTTCTTTGTTTGAAAGATGCTGTAGATATTATTTTCAAAACAGTGTGGAAATTCTATATTTTAGAGCTCCAATTTAGAAAGTTTTATATGGTGCCATGAAAACATTAAGTGTTTAATAAATAGTCTTTCCTTGGGAATCCAGTTGTAAGCAGATAGAATAACAAATTCAGTATCCTATCTGGCATATTCCTCCTGATGATGTGTTCAGGCAACATGCCTCTGGATTTTCAGATATCAATAGTTTTGTTTGTAGCTTCCTACTGTTATATTTAAAAAAAATTTTTTTTTAATGTTTTATTATTTTTGAGAGAGAGGGGCAGAGAGAAAGAGAGGGAGACACAGAATCTGAAGCAGACTCCAGGCTCTGAGCTGTCAGCACAGAGCCTGACAAGGGGCTTGAACTCACAAACCGTGAGATCATGACCTGAGTGGAAGTCGGATGCTTCACGACTGAGCCACCCAGGTGCCCCTCTTCCTAGTATTTTAAATGGCCCAAAGGAATCATGTGATGTCTTCAAATCAGGACAGAACTTTTCTTCTTGGGGTGGAGAATTCTTCTTTGTTTGGGGCACATTGACAGATTAGATGGATGAAAATAAAAATATTCATGTATGTCTCCACTACCACCCCCTATTATATTGCTAATATTACAGTTTTTAACTCCTAGAGGAAGAAACTTGCCATTTAAAAAATGTAATGCTATGCTCTGGGGATCCCATTTTTAAAAAGTTGTGAATCTTCCATTTACATTGAAGCAGTATCCAAGAACAGAATCTGGCCATTGGTTTTGAAAATACAAAATGGCAACACCTTCTTGGAATCTCAGACTGTTCGAGGATGTTTTTTTCTAGAAAAACAGGAAGAAATTGGAAAAAAAAGCATATGGACTCAGGTTGAGCATATGAGACATTTTCAACTTGAATCCGCACTTTACTCATATTTGTAGTGTGACTTAAAATTAATTTGGGTGAAGCATTTAGATTTGAGAGAGGAAAAAAAAAATCCCTATCTGGAACTAAATCAACATTTGTGGCATCTCATTAATCACTGCCTTATGAAACCACTTTTCCCACCTAAAGAGAAGCTACTGGATGGGAAAAGTTTGTAATATTAATGCCAAATGCAGATCTTCCTTCTCCAAAAAGGAGTTCATTAATCATCATCGAAGCACAAGAACAAACATACTTCGTGTCTCTTGCCAATTTTTTTCAGTAACATTTTTGAAAGGCAAAAAAAACACAACAAAACCCATGTTCAATTTTTTATCTTTATTTGAAAAGGTTTTAATTTGGCTGTTATTTAATTTGTGATGACGTTATGTAAGTTTAACATGCTGTGAGAATGGGTATGCGTAGCATATAGCAATATAGGGTATTGATGGAGTTTGGACTCCTGAATCAGGGAAATCTGTATGCAGATTATTGGTTTTGTTAACTTTCTGACTAGGTGGTCATAACATGCAGAACACTCCAGGCACAGTGCTTGACACAGGGTGATTGGCCAATAAGTGGCAGTGACAGAAATTCCTACTCTCACTGATACAGAGCAATATGGGCCTGAGGTTTGAAAATATGCTTTTAATCCAGGCTTCTGTGTAAATCTTTGGGCAAGTTAATAGCTTCAGTTTCTCAAATGTAAAGTGGAAATAGTCACCTTATGTACATCACGGGATTACCATTTGGCTCAAATGAGATAATCAGGATCGAAAAACCAAATCTAGTCATGATGTACTAACCTGTGTGATAAAATCAGTGCCAAGTCATGAGATCTTCATTATTTTTGCCATAAATCTTAGTCTCTCAATGTTAGAGTTATGTGCTTGATAAGTGCTTTTGATGGAATTGTAGGGTCAGCCATGCAGTTGTTACCATTCACTGGAAATTTCACTGCTCTTTCTTTGTAACTGTCTTTACATCTGTTTTTTTGTCTCCTAATTAAAAAAGAAATTATTTACAAATGAGAAAAATTAATGAGTATTACAGAATTGAGCCAATAGATGAAAGCAATGCCAGCCTAAAAGAAAGGAACCATATAAGCTGCATGTAAGAAAACAGATGCACAGGGGCGCCTGGGTGGCGCAGTTGGTTAAGCGTCCGACTTCAGCCAGGTCACGATCTCGCGGTCCGTGAGTTCGAGCCCCGCGTCAGGCTCTGGGCTGATGGCTCGGAGCCTGGAGCCTGTTTCCGATTCTGTGTCTCCCTCTCTCTCTGCCCCTCCCCCGTTCATGCTCTGTCTCTCTCTGTCCCAAAAATAAATAAAAAAAATGTTGAAAAAAAAAAAGAAAAAAAAAATTAAAAAAAAAAAAGAAAACAGATGCACAAATTTAATTTTTTTTTTAACGTTTATTTATTTTTGAGACAGAGAGAGAGCATGAACGGGGGAGGGTCAGAGAGAGGGAGACACAGAATCCGAAACAGGCTCCAGGCTCTGAGCTGTCAGCACAGAGCCCGACGCGGGGCTCGAACTCATGGACCGCGAGATCATGACCTGAGCCGAAGCCTGATGCTCAACTGACTAAGCCACCCAGGTGCCCCTAGATGCACAAATTTAAACAATCATAAATGGGAAGGAAAAAAAAAAGGAAATCCTCATGTGCAAGAAAAGGTGGCTTCTGTCTTTGTTTGTAATCTGTTCGCTACCAAGTATCGGGGGTAAGAATGGGTCTGTGGTGAAATTGTTAGGCACCATGGAGAAGTGTTGATTTCTTACTTGTCCCTTTTAGAAGACATGCTCTTGTTCATTTCTGTGGCTTCTGTTAAAAGCATCATTAAAAACTGAAAGAAGAACAAACATTTCTAAGGTTTTTGCTGAAGATGCAGCCATGAGGCTTTGGAAGATCACAGGAGACAGGTAAAGGTCGGGTCTGGCAACAATGGCAGGGAGCTCTTTTTGTCCCCCATAAAGCAGTAAAGGATAAAGAAGAGATCATATGGATGTGTAGCAAAGCTTAGTTCGTTTTTAAAGTCAAAATAGTTTGGAAAGAAGAGGTTGAGCAGAGTAGCACAGCAGGAGGTTTTTGTAAGATGAAGTAGAATTAAAGTGTAGGCAAGAATTATTTTCTGTCTTCAATTTTAAAGAACACCATCCTATCCCATCTGTCTCTTTTTCCTGTGTTGTTCTTGACCTTCTTATCAGCGCTTGACTTTCTTCCTTGGGGATATTCCTTGCATAGTCAGCACAGACTCCATCTGAAATCTTGAGACTCACACCCTTATTGCAAAAGAGTTGAAGAGAATTCAAAGAAACATGTTCTGCTAAGTAGCTTGGGAACTAATTGTTCCAGGATGTTTCTGTAATAAGACACTGCCAGCTAGAAGCCAAAAAGTCCATGTAACATGTACCAATCCCATGGTAGGATTCACTTAAAAATATAAACCGAAGTTAGTATTAAGCCTTAGAAATTCCTACTGACCTGTTGACATTCCTTTGACAATAAATCTTTCTTGAATGGTCACTTCCCTCCTTTCCAATCTGCACGTAGACCCCAGGACCTTGCTCTCAGTTTTTCCTTCTCTCTCTACAATGAGGGAAAAGGTGATGGTTTGCTTATCTCTCATGCTACACATTTCATTGTATGTCACAACTTGAAATTCTTAGATGTGATTTATAGGTTCATCAGCATGTTGGTGAAGTAACCAAGGGATAAATATTAGAGTGCTCTTTATTCATGTACTAGAATTTTTATATACTTTATTTTTAATTTGCACAACAAAACCTGTGGAGTAGATATTCTTGTTTTTACAGACAAGAAAGCTTCCGTGAGTGGTTAAGGCCTGTGTCTGAGTTCACATAATTTTATATATTTTTTTAAATATTTTTTTAAATTTATTTATTTTTGAGACAGAGAGAGCATGAACAGGGGAGGGTCAGAGAAAGAGGGAGACACAGAACCTGAAACAGGCTCCAGGCTCTGAGCTGTCAGCACAGAGCCCGACGCAGGGCTTGAACCCACAGACCACGAGATCATGACTTGAGCCAAAGTCGGACGCTTAACCGACTGAGCCACCCAGGTGCCCCCAAAATTTTATATATTTTATATAAAAATACAATAAACATTTTATATATATGTTTCTGTAACCAGTTAAAGCATTAGATGTTTTTAACTCATTTAGGAGTCTTGCTGGGCGTGGGCGGTTAATCCACTAAAAATTAGTGTATTTTATCAAGAGATTTACGTTGTAGCCAGAATGGTCTCAGCCATGCATCATGCCAGTTGCTCAGGGGAGGGATGAAGTGAGCTGGGTTAGGCTACAGGGAAATAATCCTGGTCAGAGTAAAGAAGGATAAGCATTCTTAATTGCTAATCTTAGGAGGGAGGAATATGACCTTGATGTAAGGGCTCCTAGGCAGGAGGGCCTTGCTCTTGTGTGACAATGTCTGTATCCCAGGTGAGAGAGGCCCACCTGAAGTGAAGTGATTTGACAGTCCATCAAGGGCTTCTCTGAAGGACCTCAGTGGGGCAAACGGGCAAAGAGGCACAGAGATGGCCTCTTAGGTCCCTGCCAACCTTGGGTCACTCCCATTTCTGGACAAGAAAGGAAGCTCATTTCCTACAGCATTCTAGAGCTTTCATTAGTGTGTCTTTGCTTTGATTTTAATATAATTAGGTAATAAGATCATAGGAAAATAACAGGAAATGACCCCAAACAAATGTAATAAATGCTGCTTCTGTTTATTCTTTATAAATATTGTCTTTTTTCCTTAATATCTTCATTAGGATTTGTGTAGAAAACAGGGTTTGAGCATGATTTTGGCATTTTAAATAATTTATAGAGGATGATTGTTAATCTGTCTTGTTGGTTATGTCTGTGTGGATATAATCCTAACGTGAACTATCATCAGTCAAGTGTCTCAATCCTCAATTACAGCAAAATTCCTTACAATCTGTTTACGCTATTTTACACAAAAATTGCATCTCATCTTCTAGGCAGATGTGGAGACCTTGTTGGATTTTATTTCCTGCATTATTGTCCCATAACAAGCATGACCTTAAGTTCAGTGTGTGGGAGGCCAGAAAATATAACTGGTTAAAAAATTGGGCTTCGTCATTGGTGTTGTCCAACTCGGTGCTTCGCTCTGCCACTTAGCAGTGCACCCTTGGGAAGCTGGTCAACCTCTTTTGCCTCAGTCTGCCTTCTGTTACATAGAGTCATATTGTATATACCTTCCAGAATTGCTGTGTGTAGATTAACTGAGCCGGTATATTTGTAGAGCATTAGCATGATGTCTGGCTCCTTTGACACACTTAATGAATGATGGCTCCTGTCAGCACCTCTATCTTCACGATCCTGGGTCTGGGTGGGTGTGGAAGGCAAGCTGGAACCTGTAGAGATGGGACCCAGGCTCCAGACTCCTGAGGCCGGTGGCGATGCCGTGCTCTTGTTTGTTCTGCTTTTAAGCATCTTGTCCCATTAGAGCAGAGGCAGTGCTACAAGCTGCTAGCTCCCACATGTCTTGCTTCTAGTGCTTTTGTGAAACTTAATGTGCATGAATTCCAGAGCGAGGCTGCCTGGAATTCAATCCAGACTGCACCGTTTGCCAGCCCTGTGACCTTGCTCAAGTCCCTTAACCCTTCTGTGCTTTAACTTCCTCTTCCTTAAAATGAGGGATCACAGTAAGACTCACTTTATAGGATTATCAGGAGGCTTAAATGAATTAATATACACTGAGCTGTTAGGGCCTGGCACATGGTAAGTGCTATGTAAGTCTTAGCTAGTATTTTTTTTTTTTTAAGGAAAATATTTTCAGTTATCTTGAGATGGTGGTAGAAGTGTATTATGCATAGAAATAATTGTAATATTTAAAGGATATATATTTAAACAGAGCTGACAGTGTGCTGGGCATTTAGTGCCCCGTTTTTAGGGTGAGAAGCTAGGTATAGCTCAACTATCTCAGGGGACATTGGGCCCTCTACTAGCTGGTTTTGTTAGAAATTGACTGTTCTTTCTCCTCCTCTCTGGGACCTACCCGGTATCTTCTCTTCACTAATTCAGATGTTATAGAAGGCAGGGAGAATTGGTGATTTCTAAAAGCCTGTGCTCTTTACCCTGCAGTGTTCCCCAAGGCAAGAAAACAAAGATGTTAGTTACTGGCTTATAAGAGAGAGGGAAAATACTGGGGGAACAGTTACAAAGGAATGATCTTGCTACAGAAGCACAAAAGGTCTAGTGAGAAGTCAGGAGCCATGGTGATCTGCTGTGCTGCCTCTTGAAGTAGTGGCGTGTGTCCAGGCATTGTGGATTTTACCAGCCTTGCATGTGTCCATCACAGTCCTAGAGGCCCACGCACCCCTTTCCAAATTGTAGACACCACCTTCAGTTCACGTTGGTATTCTCCAAGGGCCTATGCTTTTGACAAATAGGCATTAAGTCTCTTTACTGCCTTTGAGAATAAGCACTTTCTCCGTTATTCCTGATGGCCATCGGCCAGTTGTGTGACTTTTTAAGTCATTTAACGTTACGAGTTTTATTTTACTCTGGAAAACTGGTGGGTTAGATTTGGTGATTTTTAGTGCCTGTTCTTTTTATTCCAAGATTTATCCCTGTAGTGTAGAGGAAGGATAAGGAAAGTGGAAGGAAGAGGAAGGTGTGGGGAGAAAACACTGGCACAAAAGCCAGTTCTCCACAGGGCATGTGGTGCTACTTATGAACAGAGTGAGAGACCTCGAGAGCTTTGTCCAGAAATACTTCTCCTCCTCCCTGCTTTGATTCTGAAATGTGCCATTGTCTCGAGGTTATTACCACCTTCCTTGAAGAATTGCATTTAGAGATAATATCCATTGACTTTTGTTCCCTTATTTATGCATTGCTAGTGTGGGTACAAAGCAGATAGGAAAGGCTTCCATGAACTTTTGACTCTGTGACTTTTCAGCAGGGAGGAATGTGGTAGGAGCATAGCAGGACTTGACATAGAACGATCACACCCTCCCTCTGGATCAGGTTGGAATATGTGTGTCCCAGTGGTGACCTGCAAGCTACTGGTCCTGCCCTCACATGGCCATGTGCAATCAGGGAGTATAAGACTAGTTTGGCTCCCAACCCTGATCTTGCGGTGTGACTGTCCAGAAACAGATTTATAGAAAGTATATTTGTGAGTTCTGGTTATTAAGGTCTGTGCCTTATCACCCCGCTAGACCCACAGCATCTTTAATGGTGAGCACCTGGTTTATATCTTCACAGTCCTCAGATAGTTTTAGTGCAGGATCCCTCACACAAAAGTGTTTAGCAGTTAAGCATCAAGGAGGATGGGTGCAATGGGAGTGGTTCACACAGCGGTGGGAGGAATATTTTATCACTGACCTTGCTTAACATTGCTGGTCCATGGTGATAAGAAAAATCAAACCGACTTCTAGTCCATTTTATTATTGTTTTAAAATACTCCCCAGAGAATGCAGTCCTTATTAGCTGACGTGGTGTGGACTCCCAACCCCCCAGCTTTCCCTATTCCAGTCCCACATACACCCCATGGATATTTAGTAAATTGTAAATTTTTAGTCAACTTATGACTATTATGATGGTCTCTTAGCTGCTCCTCTTGCCTCTGACCCCAACTTCTTGATTGCCTCCTCCATACTATCAGAAAAATGATTTACCTAAAGGAGACTCTGGTCTCTCTGGCTTGAACTCTAGCCCATCCTCAGAACCAGTTGACAGGGTATTGAATATATAAGGCTCCCAAGGTCTGGTTCACACTGAACTTACTCCTGCTCTTCTTCTCTTCTGCAGTAACAGAGATCTGGTCATTTTCCACATGCACTGAATTCTTTCTTGCCTCTGTGTCTTGGCTCATGTTCTTGCCTCTGGCCAAAATAACCTTACCCTACTTCTTTATCTGGTTAACTCCTACTCCTCTTTCTTTCATTTATCTATCTAAACTCAGTGCAGTCATTCCCTCTTGCAAGAAGCCCATCTTCTAGTACCTCGTATCTGGTGTGCTATAGGAGTTCCTCTCCCATGACAACAAAGCCATAGTATGTTTTTGTTTTTTGAAATGATCTGGACATGTGTTTACTTTCTAAAAATTTTTACAAGCTCCTTAATTAACATCTGGAACCTCATCTTTTCCACACCTCTATCCGTAGCAGTTGGAACATAGTCGGTACTCAGTAAATATGTATTGAACTGAATTGTTAAGTCCAACTTTATCAAAGGGAACACTGGTTTCTGGTGTGCAAATCCTCTAACTTCTATGATAAGCTGATGTATACTTTTATATATGTATGTACACACATAGATACACATGTACACATATACGTCTATGCATACATTCATATATCTTAAGGAATTTATATATAGACACATACTTTGGAAGTTAAGAAGATGGTTTTCTATTGAGGCCAGTGGTCCTATTTTTATTAAATGCTTGCTTTTCAGATTAGTGTATATAAACAGTGAAAAGTATTACATTTGAATAATGGTAATTCTACACTAACTTTGTTAATTTATTTTTCAGAACACAAGAACAATGAATAAAAGATTCTAAGCCCACAGCAATATAGAACACAGGCATGTTTATAAAGTGGTATTTTGATAGTTTTGCAAGAATCTTCAAGTGAAAATCATTTGTCTCTAATATCAACCACTCAGAGCCAAATTGAAACAATAGGAGTTTCATTTAGGATCTATAATAGCTGCAGTAGAATAGGACTATAACACTAGTTACTGGAATTATAGAAGGGAATTTGCCGGTACAGAAAGGCAAGACAATCAAATTTTTCAGCAGAAGTAAAACACTAGCAAACTCTTCATTTTGCAAATTGGCAATTTTTTTTGAAGCTCTGACCACTTTATTGGCAATTATCTTGAATCATGTTGCATGTAATTCTGCCTATCACTCTCTTCTAACTTTAATATGTTTGGTGAAAGAGGAATTTATACAGTCATGTTTTTCCCCATGCTTATTTTTCAATCCAAATCTCCCTAGATTTCAAAAATCTAGAGAAAGTTTAAGTTTAGAGAGGTAACAGGGGACCCAGAGATATTTTCAAAGCTCCTCCAATGGAATATTATGCATATTTATTTTAAGAGTAATTTTTTCCACCAGAAATACTTGATTAAGGACAATGCATTTCTCAACTTTTTTATCGTGAAAGTTTTTTGATAACCCAGGTTCACCTGAGACTTTTTAAAAAATATAAAAGTTCCCATATTCAAATTCCATTTGAATAGAAAGCATATTTTGAAGTCCTTGAATAAACTTTGCCTTGGGTTTCCAATGGATCTTAACTAACTCGGTGAACTTTAGTAACAGATATCTCAATTATAAATGCTTTCCTTGGTTCATAAAATAGTTACCACAGATGTCTTTAAAGCATACATTCCTTAGCATATTTAAAATAGGATTAGGTTTATTAAGAACAATAGTTGAAAAACCCAGAGAGGCTTCAGCAAGACCAAGTTAGCTCTGATAGCCTGGGAAGCAGATGGGTGTGTCATTGCTATAAATAGAGCCTCACTCGGGGTTGGGGAATTCTTGCTTTCTGATTGACATCTGCCTCATTCTGAAAGTGCTTTTGACTGCCAGTGTTTTAAACGGTAGTTGGGTAGAGTTTGAAACTTTTAGCTTCATTTCCTTGCCCATTATTTCTATGACTAGTAGGTCTTTTTCTACCCATTCGGTACACAGAGAAGATGCTTCTGTTAGCATTTTTCTCTAAAGCATACAATATCACAGAGCTTCCTTTGTGGTAATAAATGTTCTTGCTAAGACCTCATCATATAACCTGTCAGTCTGGTTGGATTGGGGACATAAGAAACTTTAAGACCAGTGGCCTTGAATAAATCGTTCAACTCTCAGTGCTTTTACTAACATAGCAAAGATAACTATTGGACCTCTGAAACATTGATCATTGAGGAACGGCAGCATTTGGGCTCTAGAAAGCTCTGAGATAACTTAGGTCCCAGCTACCTTGCTGTTTCTACTTCGTGGACATATTTTTTTCCTCCTACAGAAATCCTTTAAGGAAAAAGCCAAACTGAGTAGAGTAAGAATTGAGAAGATAGTTTTCTATGCATGTTTTTGGAGCTACTCTAAAGTTCCAGCCCTAGCTATAACCTTTTTTAAAACAATTTATTATATCTTAAAATATGATTTTAATTCGACAAAGGAGACTAGGTGAATTCATAATAACCAGTGGGAATGTAAATTTGTCAACAGTCTTATTTTGCAAAGTGGATCAGTGCTGGAAAGAAACATACCAACTCATTTTTTTTTTATTTTTTAAAATGATATAATCAGTTTAAATACAGTGCTTTGGTTTTAAAATTTCAAATCTGTATTATGTAAGTAGTTACTCATATTATTAATTAAAATTTAATTTGCTTTCAGAGATGTTTAATTTTTGCTTACAGGCACATAACGACTTGAAAATCTGAACAATTATTGTTCATTTAGGAGAGAAAAATACTCCCAACCAGTCTGGTGTGCCAACTCTGTTTTTCTTGGCAGATTCAGTTAGAGAAATTGGTTATTACTGAGTTCCAGAGTATGTTAGGTATAGGCTAGGACTATAGTTGTCGTGATCTGTGTTCTAAGGCTGTACAGTCTAAAGCCGTGCCTCAGTTGAAATAGAGAATTTGACAGTACATATAATTTACAAAATGGCCCTGATTGCCATTATATTTGTATAAGCAAAATTAGTCAAGAAATACATTAATAATTTTTTATCAAATTATTTTTTAAATGTTTTTTTTTTAATATTTTTATTTATTTTTTGAGAGAGCAGAGTATAAGCAGGGGAGGGGCAGAGAGAGAGGGACAGAGGATCTGAAGCAGGCTCTGCGCTGACAGGCTGACAGCAGCAAGCCTGATGTGGGGCTTGAACTCACGAACTGTGAGATCATGACCTGAGCCAAAGTCAGGTGCTCAACTGACTGAGCCATCCACACTCTGCTGAAATTTGTTTTTTAATGAACATTCATACAGCCTTTCATGTATTCAGCAGACATTTATTAAGAGACTATTGGGTACCACACACCATACTAAGAATAGTCAGTGGGATAATTCGTTGGTCTCTGACCTTGTGAAGTTTATAATTATGTGGGGAGGAGACATAATAATGCACAATTTATATTCATTTCTATAAGAGTAATTCAAAAGGTTATGGAAACACAGTGGAACCAAGGGAAATCTCTGCCGGGTAGGTGGGAAGGTCAATCTAGAGTTGGCACCCAGAAAGGACTGGAGTGATCCCAGAAGGATCACAGAACTGGAAGGATCAGTGGGACCCTGTGTTGTGGGAGTACATGGGCTACTCGGCAGGGGAAGGTAGACAGCACCTTGCATGCATGATGGGGAGTGGGGAAGCGGCAAGGCTGGGTCAGCAGGTGAGCATGCCACAAAGATGCCCAGTGAAGGGAGCAGGCTGAGGAAGCGCCAACCGGCATTCCTTAGTGCCTTGCAGGTCCTGGCATGGGAACATGCCTTCCCAGAGGAAGGGCCGCTTTTTCCTTGCACCAATGTGCCATTGGTCTGCCGGGCTCACCCAGGGGAGGATGCTTGTTCTGAGTCACAAAGAGGTGAAGTACTGACTGGGGGCTGGCGATTTGCAGTGGCATGGTAGGAGAGCACTAGGTTGTACTTGTGTTAAGATCAGGACAAGGAGTTTGGGACTTGACTTTGTAGGCAACCAGGATGTTACTGAAGGATTTTGTTTAATGACAGCAACAAAAATGTTAATTAAAGAATCTTACAAAAGAAACATGTTGCCTGTAGAAAATTTAGATAATCAACAAGTTCTCATAATTTTGTAACTTAATGTAACTACTTAATGTAACTACATAATGTAACTACTATTTAACATGTGTCTTCCCAGACTTTCTTCAGTTTCTGTGTACTGCCTTTTAAAACATAAATGAGGTCTTATTGTATATGCTGCTGGTTTGTAATATGCTTTTCCCCGTCTCAAGAACATACTTGAACATAATTCCACATTTCTAAGTCATCTTATATAACATTATTTTTAAATTCCAGCTTGCTATTTAATTATAAAGATGAACCCTAGATTTAATTTAACGAATTCCCTATTGCCATTCTTTTAAATTGTTTTCAGTTATTTTATAGCATAAACTGTATTGGAATGAATATTTGAAAGATAATCTTAATGTTCTAGAAATTAACTTTTATTTAAAATTCCATAAGTTTTTATAATTTTAATAAGAGGAATTTTTAAAGTCCCATTTCTTAATGAAAAAATTTCATCCATATCACATTACATAACTATAGTCCTGTTGGCAAGTTCTTTTAGTAATGGTGTTTTCTCCCCATTGTAGGTACCTCCCCTGATGAGATTACCTTGATGATATCATGTTCGCTTGCTTTTTGCTTCCGTAATACTTGGAATTTTTTTTTACCACAAAACTCATAATGCTTCATTATAATTGCCTGTATAATTTTTTTTGTCTGTCAGATTCTAAGTTTTGTGAGGGCAAGGACATAGCTATCTAGTTTATTACTTCCATTCTAAGCACAAAGTAAGCATTAGAAGATGTTTTTTAAATAATAAATAAACGCTAAACAGATATCTTAGATGGACAAACAGAAGCTGAAAAGCCAAAGCACCAACAAATAAATTACCTCCTTAGGGTCTCCTTTACCTTCTAGCCGTAGTGAATGATGAGTTTCATAAAGGGGGAAATGGATGTAAAGTGAGAGCTACCCTGCATTTAAGAGGGAGGCTGTACGACCACCAGTGATTGTGGTGGCTTGGTGTGCGCTTGTGTCTTTCTGTGAAGAGATGGATGGGTGTCTAGAAAAACTGGCACATGAGCTGGTTTCTTTTCGATTTACCTTGTTCCAAACCAAGGGAGCTATGTATAAACCTTCAAATGCCTTCCCCCTCATGAAAATTAACATGAAAATAACAATTTTATAACTCAGCCTAGCAAAAAAAAGATACCTCCAACTTCAGCATCTTAAAAGTGGTGTTCACCATCGATGCTGTTATGTGAAGAATAATAGCTGTGTGGAAAAGGTCTGCAAAGAAAGGAATTCCCCTTTCTAAGCATTGCAAAGTTCAACATACTAGAGCCTGAAACTAAGAGAGAGAGAGTAAGCTCGGGAAGATAGAGAAAAGAAACCAACAGGGACAAAAAGCAGGTAGTCATGTATCCCTAAGAGCTAACACAGTAGCTGATACATAGCTGCTTAGTAAGTATTTCCTTAACAAATAAGACTAAATTGGGATACATTTCTAGAGATTCCAAGAATGTTACGTGAAAATAGAAAACATTTTTGTATCTATGTATTTATATATAGTTATATTTACATAAAAATGTGAGCACTTCCTCAAGCAGTTGGATTGTCAATATTCCTGATCAAAGAAACTTCTGAATTCCAGGTGTTTTTTGTTTGTTTGTTTTATGGATATTATGAAGAGCTGGAATCTATAGGATGCTTAGAAGTGTAAGTGGTTCTTCTTTTTGACATGAGCCTCTATAGCCATTTATTTCTTTACAAAAGTGAATTTCTTTGAATTATCTAATCTCATTTCGTATGTATAGTTTTGCGGAAGTAACACATCAAACCTTTTAATCTCTAGCTATATGTTTTACAATGGTATTTTCCATATTTACATGTTAGTAACTTTATTGAGGCCATTTATCTGAAGAGGAGTGTGTTTTCTATTAAAAAGATGTTTTGAAGTATTGTGCCCAGAAGAATTGAGGCAAAATGACATTAATGAAATACATCCTCATATAAATATTATGCCAGAATAAAAACTGGGATCCTAACGGAAGCTTTTCTAGTTATATTTGTCCTGTGGGACTGTACTAATAGCAAGTTGTTAGCAGTTTCTATCATGTGATTGTACCAATAAGCCAAGCATTTAAGTTACTGGGTGTACATTTTCATTAGTACCTGTGAAGGAAGCACCTGGAATTATCAGCAAACAAGCATGAAGACAATGTTTCAATTTTCAGTTGTGTTTCATGTTTACACTTAATACACTTACACTTTCATCATAAGATGTGTGGTATGAATCACACACAAAAAATATTCTGTCATGATCTTTGCATTGAATCATGTGTTTTGCTGTACCTCCTGTAGCTGTGTGAAACTTCAGATGACCTCTGTGGTAGTGTCATGCCGAGATCAAAAGTAATATGTTCAAGGTTATATGAACCACTGTGGTGTCTCAGAGAATTTATACCCAGAAGCAAGTCTCAGGACAAAATGTCAGGAAGGATTAAGTCCCTATGTATAACAATTCTTTCTTGGCTGCCCTCTTCTGTAACACTCATTATTACCTGAGATAGGCAGAAAGGGAAAGTACAGAGAACATAGGCTATGAAATTTGAAATTCTGCTTAAATTTATTCTTTATTTTTTATTTTTTAGGCCATGACTCTATAGATGTGGAATTTGCTTGTAAATATCACCTTTGTACCATATTGGCCTAACCTTTGTTAGATGGTTTTGCTTCATAAGCTGAAGTCTTAACTTTAATTATTCAAGGAATAGAGATGAGTAAGGTTAGGCTTGCATGCAGGAGTGATGATGACTCATTTTCTGCTCTCCATGGCGACCCTTGCTGAGAGCGTTATTGAAGGACTGCCACAGGTAGCCAGAGACACAGAGGACAAAGGGCATTGCAGCCAGCACAGGGAGCTAGGCTAATTTCTATGTAATAGGAACTCCCATTCGTTAAGAGTTCAGCACCTTCTCTTGCATTCAACAAATCCAGATATCATCAAATAATGAAGATTTATATAAAGTACAGAGTAGCAACAGCAGTATTTCAATGCATAGCAAGTTGTGTTTGCTAATTTGTAAGTCACTAAAAATATGGTTTATCTGTGTTTCTTATAGCATTCATGATAAATATACGATAAACTACTTATTAAGGTCATTTAAAACTCTTCAAAGTAGTATATCATTAGATAAAGAAGCTTTAAATAAAATTTAAGAATACATCTGTGAAACATTGCAGACATGGCAAAATAATACGATAGATGCAGATGTGCTTACTGTTAAGAGTAAATGATAAAAGGCACAAGGTTTATGCAATCTGAAGAAACAAGAGTAAATGGATATTAACATTTTGCTATTTGTTAGATCCTGTTCAAAAAGTTCTTGTTTCCTTAAATCTTCAACAATGCTTAGTGTTACTGATTTGCAATATTTTGCCAATATAAAGAGGATAAATTGCTGTTTCATCATTTTGATTTCTCCCCCCAAAATAAATACCCGACAATGAGCATCTTTTCACACATGTGTAATTAGCCATCCATAGTCTTTTCACATTTTCCACTGCTCTGTTTATATTCTTCTGATTTTTAGGAGTCCTTTAGACATTTGAAGTCCTCATCCTTTGCTTATATCAATGTATGCATCTTTTTTAATGGCTTCTTCTTCAGAATTTTAAATTTTAATGGGGACAGATTTATTGATCTTCATTATGTGCTTTTGTTTCTTGTGTAAGAAATCTTTTTCTACCCAATATCTTAAGAATGGTTAGATATATTGTCTTCTAAAAGCTTTACGGTTCTGTTTTTTCACGTTGCATCTTTATTTCATCTGAGTTGGTCTAGGTTCTCTTATCTTTTCCATTGGTCTATTTCTTTATCCCTATTCTAATGCTACACAGTTTTAACTACTACAATTTTTAGTAATTACATTGAAATTAAAGTATTTTGTGTGAAGATTATTTGATATTATTTTTACATGTAAATATTTTCTTATTTTCTGCAACATTATTAGGCACAGAGGGAACACTGGACCTAACTTTCTTATGCAAACTAGGTCAATGTAAATAATTTATAACAAAAATGGTTGCATAGACCCAGTTACGGGCCAACCATCCATTGACCCATATCATGTGGCAGGCAGTGTGCTAAATGCTACATACGTAATTATCTCACAAAAGCCTCATTAGTATATTAATATACCCATCTTCCAGACGTATAAATGAAGTGTTTATGGCATTCAACCTTAGACCTCTTTGACAGAAAACCTATCTTCTTGACCATTATGCATATTGCCCTCTCCTTTGGGCTCCTCTCCCTAGTTTATCTTCCACACAAAAAGAACCTACTGTATCCAACCTGGGTGACTTCACATTGTAGGTGACTCATCCAAACCTCAGCCTCCTTAATTTACCTGACACTGACTTTTCATCTCTAGGGACCTCTGCTCCTTCTCCATTTCAGTCATACATCCCCACAGCCACTCCTTGGGCCCTGTCATCACCCGTAATTGTTACATTTCTGAAACATTAAATTCAAGTATCTCACTCTCTCACCCCAATCTTAGAGGCCTCCTGTTCATTGACCCCTCTGCCACCTTTCTATTGGTCAGTCCCCTCCTGTGTTTTCTCCCTTGGCTAATCAGCTTTGTTTCCATGGCCCAACATGTGAGCCAGTCTTCTGCTTATGTCTGAGTCAACCTGTCTTTACTCATCTAGGTGGATTGTGCAGTCCTGCTGAAGAAAGTCATTCAAGCAAAAGGTTTATGCCTCTCCAAAATGGAGAGATTTATATACCCTCCCTATATCTGGCTGATGCCTACTTACACTTTGGTTTCAGCTTAGAGTCTGTTTCTTCCGGAAGTCTTCTCTGAGCACTTGCACAACAGCATCACACTGTGTAAGAGTGTATGTATTCCTCTCTATCCCTACAAGATGCTAAGTGCCTTAAGGGAAGGGACCTTATCTCTTAGTAATTAGTGCAGCCCTAATACTTCTCATATTTCAAGACTAAATGAAACAACTCACAATAAGTTAAGGAACCAACCAAACTTACAGATGAACATGTTTTAAATAGCTCTAAACTCCAAAGTAACATATTCATAGGAAAGTACTTGTAACTTCTCAAAAGATTTTCAAACTTATTTTCTCAAGTTTTGTGCAAAATCATTGTATTTGGTCTTAGTAAAATTTGACCAAAACAAAGGTGTGTTCTGTAAGGATCTTTCTGTTTAGGAGACAGAAAAAGCATTTGGAAGACAATGGAAAGCCTGATATATCTGGTGTCCTGGAAGAGTAGCTTATGAGTTTATCTGTTTGAGGAAATAACCCCTATAGAAATCTCAGAATTTGAAATGTGTACTGTTTCTGTTGCTTAGGTGGACACTCTGGATTTTTTTTTTTTTAACTGTGTGTTTACTGTGATACCCTCTTGGATGTTTAATTAAACTTCGTAACTAAAAAGCACAAGTTACTGCCACAACTTAAGTTTCTCAGTGGTTAAATCAAAGTGCTTGTAAGAAATATTATAAATTCTTAAATACTTTAAGATAATAAAAAAGAAATACTAGTTTTTAGCACATAGCTTTATTTTAAAATTAACACTCTCATGAAGTATAAATTTCTCCTGAAAACTAAATCACTCCTTGTCACCAAGTTTTAACCACATGCTAAGCACTGTGAGTGGGGTTAATAAAAGGAAGATGAATGATTTAGACAGTGTCTACTCTAAAGACAAAAATAATTATTTTGGGATTTTATAATGAATAAAATATATTTATTCTATATAGAGATAAAAAGAAAGTTACAGAAAAAAAAATAGGAACTCTACTGTCACAGATTTACTCCCTAGTCTCAAAGGGCAAACTGGGATATCCTTACTATTGAAACCTGAAAACAAATTCTGTAACTAGGTTTTTCAAAAGAGTTATAGCTCCAAGGGAGATGGAAACAGGGGCCTTAACAAATGTTGATTGAATTTACTTAACAGAGTTACTAATTAATGTTGCTTCAGAGAGCCAATGCCCAAATACAGATTTCTTTTCTGCCCAGAGTTATGCCAGCTTTTGCCATACTTGAGCTCAGTAGGACCTTTTTGCTCTAACTTTGTTGATATTAGGTATCTGATGCATTTATATTAAAAAATAATTATTTTGGCACATATTGGGTTAAGCTGTCAAAAATTGCCTTTTTGTACTTCAGAAACACTCAACAGCAGCCAGTTCCTATGGTTCAGTCCAGTATATAACACCAAGATGTTGGCAAGGAAAGAGAAGTTTTATTCATTATCTGGGGGAGTTTGTCTTAATTGAGGAGCAAGAAACACATAAGTGAAATGATCAGACTCTGTCCAAGAACTCAGGAGAAGGTCATTTTTAGGGTCAGTTATTTTTCATGTTGTATAAAGTTAGTGAGAAATCCATGGTTTGGTTTTAGAATTAAGTGTCCTATTAGTAGATGATGTGTTATATTCAGGTATTTTTGTAAACTGTAATTGCATATGAGCTTTGTGTTAAGTGTCATTGGTGTATCGAGAAGTAAGGCAGAACTAAAAGTTCTATTTTAGTATGTTTTCTATGCATAATTCTGTTTTTACCAGTGTAACTGCCTTCTAGACGATTCATAACTTCTTGGCACAATTTCTTAATATTTTGACATTTGTATTTTTATTTTTCTTTGAAGGTCCACAGTCTAAATTTTAATAATTACTACTTTTATATTTTTATTATATCCTTAGGATGTGGGTTCTATTTAATTTTTATTATTTTTCAGATGATTGCAAGCAACCATATGTCTAATTATTTAAATAGCTTATTATGCTAAATTTGAACAAGTTGAAACCATAATTCTGATACCTTAGGTTGATGAAAGAAGCTTTTTATGTACAAAAAAAGATAGGAAGCTAAAAATTCAGGGAGAGAATAAGGCTAACCTTAAGGAAAGTAAGAACAATGGGGAGTTGGGGGTCGGGGGTGAGACTAGGAAGAGAATAGATTTTGAATCGATGGGAGATGGGGGAAAAATGAAGATTTTGATGGGCAAAAAAAACCCAAACAAAACCTACACTGTCCCTGAACTCAGTATATTGTACTTAACATTTCCAAATATCTTAAATTAGAAGATTATAAAAGACAAAAATTTATAAGCTAGTATCTTATTTTTTTAGTATTCCCAATTTGTAGGAAGGAGGTAGAATATATACTCCCAGTATAATTGCAAGGCTGTAGAGATTTTGAAATGGAATCTCTGAACTTCCTGGAACAGTTTGAAGGGTCTGCTGTTGCTTACTAGCATTCCCAGGGGAATATTAAAAAAAATGTTTAATGTTTATTTATTTTGAGAGAGAGAGAGAGAGAGACTACGTGCACACACAAGCAGAGGAGGTACAGAGAGAGAGAGAGAGGGAGAGAGAGAATCCCAAGCAGGCTCTGCACTGTCAGTGCAGAGCCCTACATGGGGCTCAATCTCACAAACTGTGAGATCATGACCCGAGCCTAGATCAAGAGTCAGACACTTAACTGACTGAGCCACCCAAGGCCCCCTCAACTGTAATATTTTGAATCTGATTCTTTCCCAGCTTCCTTGGGGAAGGTAGTGATTTATTCATTAAATATTAAGCTCTGAAATAATCATGTGTAACCTTTCTAGAATCTTCCCTTATTTTTCCTAGTCAACCCAGCATTACACCCTTACTAGGTGATAGACACGTGTTGAGAACACCATTTTTGGCTTTTAGCTAGCTATGTGCAACTGGACTTGAGTTGTTTCATATGTAAGTGAAAGTGTTTGACTAAAATATCCTAAGAACTTTCTTTGATAGAGTCACTATTCATGCTAGTGTACAGAGTTCCCACTGCCAGAACACTGGTATTTCAAGAGAATATACAATACAGTGTAGTTTCTCTTCTCTGCCCCTCTCCTTACTATCAATAGTGTCAAGAAAGAACGTTGCTGAGAAGGGGACAATGTTTTCTGTATATGTATATTCTTATGTAGATGTGTTGGTTGTTGATCTTTGGCCCCAGTGAAAAGGAATATCAACAAAAATTTTACCACATTCAAATGTAGATACACAGCCAACCTCCTCCTATGAAACATCACTGTTTTTGAGCAATAGTTATACGTTTATTTGATTTCAAACTGAGGAACAAACATGATTGTCTTGTTTCTTACCTTCCAGTGAGGACTGTCCCTTGGGACTGTCTCCCTTCTAGCCTCCTCCTCAGCCACTGGCACATCATATATTCAGCCAATATATTGTAACCTTTGGCTTAATCACCCTCCCCGATGCACTCAGGTATGGTCAGAATAGCAGAATGATGTGGTTGAAGTGATTAAAACTTTCTGTACAAACAATTGCACGTGGCCACTTGTCCACAGAGCCACAGAACTACATGTGGACATGTCAGGCACAGAGAGCACCACAGATTGTCGACTCCAGTGCATGTTGTTGTTGGCATTGAGATTTGGGGCTTTGTTTTTAGAATGTACCAGTGGGACTTATTACTTCCTCCTAGAATTCACCTTATCTTGGAGAGCTCACAATCTTTCCCCACTTGAAGGGCAGTTCTGCCTCCTCTCTTCCTGCTTCCCATGATAACTCTGGACACCCAGCAGGGTTTAGATGACCCCCAAACGTATATTAGTCTGTATAGGAGACCTGTTTTCTGCCATAGTCCTGTTCCCTGCTGGTTGTAGAGAATTACTCATCTTCAGCCAGGGGGACTGAACTAGCAGTTGGTGAATACAGGTTCTGGTTCCAGTTCTGCTTCTAGCTAGCTTTTTGACTTCAGACATTTTTATTGACCACTTTGAATCTTAGTTTTATAAGGTAGAAAATGAGGTGGTTGGAGTAGGTGGTAATGTTCTTACTTTGAAATCGTGTGATTGCGTTCTTTTTCTAGCTTTAAAGGAGATGGTGGAGTTAACTCAGGCTATGTTTTTCAACTGGACTCCTCACACCCCTAGGGGGTGGTTGTTTTTGAGAGTTCTGACAAATACCTGGCACATTCTTGTAGAGCTTTGACCTTATTTAAGGATTTTAGGGAAACATTTCTTATCATTGAAATGTACATATTTGATGGAACAGAATATTAAACTTGCATGGATTTTATAATAACACATGCAATTTTGTAGTGCTTTTTATATTTGGTAGCCTATAAAATCTTTTTAATAAGTGGGGGGGGGGACTTTCAAAAGATGTTTCTATCTTTAACCTTTGATTTACTAATACTCCTATAGGTAGTGCCAAAGGGTGACTAGTCAGTGTTTATAAGGTTGGAGAAACATATCTCTATCTGATCCTTGTTTTTGTATGAGCGATGACAATGCTGTTTCCTTCATCTGACTCATCATTGTTTATAAAAGGAAAGAGTAACCTTCTCTGGGTGAAAATTTTTGAAATCATTTATGGGGGTGTTTTCCCTTTGTGAACAATTAGTTCTTCAGACCGGTTTGTTTTCCGCTAAATCGTCTGTTTCCGTTGTTAACAGATGGTTTCCATTATGAGGCTCCTTTTGCTTCTCTGTGAAGACCACCCCATGAATGAAAAGTGCACTGGTTAGTAGGAAAGGGCCCAAGGAGGTGTGGTGGGCAGGGAAGCCCAGCATCCTAGCTACCTAACTTGCTGGCTGTTCATTCTGCACAGCCTGCTCCTCAGATGTGATAGTTAGATTAGGAACTTCTATCAGGAAGAGCCCAGACGTTAACTTAAAGAGGATTGAGCTGGCAGGGTGCCAGACAGCACTTACTTCACTGTAGCTTTGTCAAAAGCAAGCTTGGAACCAGTGATGGCTGGTCATGGTGAATTGCTTACGTACCCACAAAAATGTGATTTCCAAACCTGGCTAGGATTTGGAAACCACACCTAGGAAACATACAGAAACATAAAATACATATTTCAGGGTCCTACTGAAGGCTTTTCAAAAAAAAAAAAAAACTCCCTGGAAACTTTATTGACAGGCTCATTTTGAAAAATGCCCCACTGGACAAGAGACCAAGCCTAATTATAGTGTATTTGAGTTCACCTGCCTGTTCAGTAGATTATAGGCTCATTGAGGGCAGGAAGCGTGTCCTTGCTCTGTTGTCAAACCACCATGCCCAGAACTTATGTGGCATTCAGGACGTTGAAGGAATGAATGAATATGTTATGCTTGTAATCAGCTTCCCAGGTAAACCAGCTACATTCTCTGACATCTTGTAGAACTAATTATTTTTTAATGTGGCTATGTTTAGATTTTAAATTAGGCCTCAGAGGTGAAAGGCCAGCACATTACTGACAGCCCATTTATCTGGTACACTGCACTCACCTCTTAAGTTTTTGCCTTGGGGAAGCCCTTTGCATTGGGGGAGTGATATCAGCATCCTGTGTAAATACTAAACTATATTGTGGCCATCACTCTTCTTAGAAGCCAAGAGGTTGATAGTGATATAGTAGGCTAAGTTCATTGAAGTTTGACGGTTTATGTGAGAATTACTAGAGAAATGGTTTATTTATGGCAAACTTTCCAATAGGATTCTACTTAGAATTAACTTTAAAAATTTTTTTTTAATTTCTTGGCATGTGTCACTCTTAGTTGCATTGAGTTGAGATTTGAAAGGAAATCTTGCTTCATTCAGATGCTCTTTCACTGCCATATTGTTTTGGAAAACTCTAGTGTTCCATGTAATTATATTGGCTTCAGTTTTATTTGACTAGAACCTGATGACTATTACTGGAATATAATCATAATTTAAGTATTGCTGATTCTTCAGTTTGTTAATTCTTCATGCATAAGATGACTTGGGGACCTTGTCTGATTTAAGACTAAGTATAATGAGTAGTATGAACAAAAGTTAAAGGGTAAAACTGTCCGAACTTTATATATCAACAATGTAGTGAGCTGTGCAGCAAAGCATTTGTTGTAGGGAATGAAACAAGCCAAAATAACATTTGGCAGGAGATCTAATTTTGTCTTAGCCATTTTAATTATATTCCTTTAGATAAAGATAACAGATTATATAAAGTTTTGGGAACTTCCAAGTTTGCTTAACTGTATATGTTGAAATTACATATGATTATTTCACATTTAATATCTGAAGGTAGAGTCATTTTTAATTTTCAGACTTTGCTGAGCAGCCCTGTAACTATACCAACATAGTCATTATAAATGCTTTTCTGGAGCAGAAAGAAACTAAACAACAACGGTCTGTGTTTACCCAAGAATAAAGAGGCAGCTTTCTGGGATGAGTTGTGATTTGACAATATAATGAATGGAATTTATATTTTTAAAATCAGTTTTTAGAATAGCTTTTGGTTGTTTCTGATTGGTCAGAGTTAACGAGGGAAACTATCCTCCACTTTTGTAGTTTTGCAACATTTTGCATCTCAGAATTCCTGGAAACATAGATAACTAAAGGAAAACGTGAGTAACTAGGGATTTTAAGCCTAAACAAATTTTGAAAGGCTAATCTATAAAAAGCAGATTTACCACCTTCTGCATAATTCTAGATGGAAGGAGGAAGGTCAATGGAGAGAAGTTACAGAGATTTTAGAGTAAGTTTTAGATAGAGTTTGTTAATAAACTACACACAACAATAAGTTGTCATAAGGGCGTGTAGTGAATGTTCTGTGCTGGACGTTTTAAAGAAAGGTCAAAACTTGTCAGGAATATTTCACGGGGAGAGAAGAAAACCGACACTAAATCAACACTAAATGGCTATTTGAAATATGAGTATCTGTAAATCTAATTTCTTCTCCATTCTTGATCTCATTTATGAGGTGTGTGTGATGCCTGCTGTGGCGAGAGATTGTGTTAACAATTATATTGATGGTTGAGTGCTGACATGAAGTTTAACCCACTCTCTATTCTTATTTTAATCGCACTTTTATCTATCCATTAATGGGATTATATTCACCTTCTTAGCAAAGTTACCATGTCTTTTTTTTTTTTTTCAATAAAAGGAAAGGAGTAAACCATTCGTACTACAGTATTGTAGAACTCCTCTTATATTCAGACATCAGAGGCAGGGGGCAAGGTATCAGAATTCATCATGTCACAGTGGCCTTCCTTTATCTCTTGTATTCTTTGATCTCTACAGCCCTATTGCCCTGATGACAGATCATCCTGAAATGGGAAGTGCTGACCTATCAGAAATAAATAGCCAGAGATTATTCTAACAAATGACTAAAAAATATAAATTCCATTGTAAATTCCTAACTCATCCCCACACACAAAAATATGAATCAAATTAATGCTGTATTTTGAAAGTCACTTACGGCTGAATTCAGGCTAGTAGCAATGTCTTTTTCACTATTACCTGGGCTCAACCATAATTCTTGGCAAAGGTCACACAATTTTGCTTTAGGAGTAAAGTCAGTAACATACCCTATGTTGGTGTACTACTGGATGAACTTCCAAAATGAAGCT
This sequence comes from Neofelis nebulosa, assembly GCF_028018385.1. Lineage (NCBI taxonomy): Eukaryota > Metazoa > Chordata > Mammalia > Carnivora > Felidae > Neofelis > Neofelis nebulosa. Next base: position 130,290,285 of record NC_080783.1, read on the forward strand.
CATAGCCAAGAAGAAAGTTATAGCAGAAAAACACAGTAAATGAAAAAATTAGCAGTAAGACTATAAAAACCAAGTTCATCATTTCAAGGACTACTTATTTATAAGTAAGTTTTAAGACACTAAGATCTCATTTTTTGGCCACAGTATATTAATATATGTAATACTTTAAATTTTAAATATGGTTTTACTAGGTCATATGTAATGGGCATTGTAGTCTGTCAAAAAGGATAAATAAGGCAGCATTGTTCCATGCCTTATATTTCACAGTCTTCTTTGTAGCCTGGGTATTCCATATGTTAATCCCCAATTTATATTTGGTTGGTGAAATGTCATCAAACTTAATTTTTTCCCCTAAATACTTTATGCATTTTCAACCATTTTCTTAAGAATGACTAACTTGAGCATGTTGGCAATAACAGAACTGTTGTGTCCGTCGGGCACTGCTTCATTTTGTCCCTGTGGGTCTTGGCCAAGGAGACAACTGCAGAAAAGGCCAGAGCCCTTCTGAGAACTTCACTGGGCCCGGTATTTGAGGCCACATCAGTTATTTCAGGTTTAAAACCTCCTGTTTCTTGTCTTCAGCCTTTATTTCAAAATTGGCGTAAAAACAAAATTATCAAGGGAGCATACTAAATGAAATGCTTTCCTTGATCTAGAAATGCTCAGTAAAACTGAGGCTAACCATGACTTTGGCCCCCTAACATGGAATAACTAACTTGCAAACCAGATTCAACTTCAGGGTGCATCCTCTTCTGTATATTGAACTTCTAAATGAGTTGTGTGCATGAGATATTTAGGTTTCATGTAAAATAAACAACAGCAACTTAATAGAAAGTATAAAATAAGCTCTTTCTATACTCAAGGCATCTACAGTGTGTTGAGAGCAAGTCTGATAAACACTTGACTGACAAGAGTTCTCCTGTCAAGTGTTGTTTTTTGGGAAAGACAATAAGATCTGCTCTTTGTGTATGGGCACTGCCTTCCTGCATCTGGTAGGGAAACACTCCATGAGAGATGTGGGATTAGCACCGTCCCTTCAGGGGTTCTGTGCCACAAGAACTGAAGCAAAGGGAAGATGTAGTAACTTGCTACATGTCTCAGCAGTTATAGCAGCTAAATTGGGGTGAAGGGCCCAATTCTTTTCAGCCCTTCTGCCTTCTGCCCGATGGGTTGATAAGAAAAGTGTTGACTAAAGCTTTTCAGTTCTGTTTAGTTTATGGCCACACTGTTTCCTCCCATCTGGGGTGGTTGTTGAAAAAGGATAGTGAGGACTTCATGAAATTGTTTGTGGAAGCATTTCATGTAGATACTGAGATCTCTGTAACTTGAACAACCTTTTTGAGGTAACTTAGGCATCTGGAACTGAATGACCATCATGCATCCTCCTACTCTATTGAGCGTGGTGTTTCCAGGTAGTTACAACTTCCCCGTGGTCAATCGTTAGAATAAAAAATCTTCAAGTGTAATAGGCAATGGCTTAAGTTCCTGAATGTGCACCAAATATCATGTTTATGAGTGTTCTGTCTCACAGGAGGGAGCATTTCACCTCTAAATGAAAAGGTGACTGTGAAGTTGTCCATTTGTGACCAATACTGGTACATTTAGGCCTGTGTGCAATTGAAGCTGCTGTTCTCAGAAATGAAATATTGAACTGAGGCCTTCATTGCACATTCTGAGAAATACAAAGAAAAAGGACAGATCTGGATTTCAAGTGTTGTTGATGCTATTGGCTTAGACATGTTCCCTTTATTGGGTCTGTTTTGCAAACCTAAATTTGAGCCTGAAGAATTTCTCCATATAAATGTCTTAAGTATTGCAGTGGCACATCCATCACCTTTTTGCTTTTGAATTACAAAGATAACCTTAAGATATGAGCCTTATACTGGGCAATGTGATGCATACACAGAAAGGGTGAGCCTCCTTAGTGATGAAATCAGCCAATGCCCAAGAGGAAAGTAATAGGCAGAAAGGATAGAGTTGATGAAAAAATTGATTCTTTTCCATTAAACTGTACGTGATGTGTTTTTTATGAAGCAGGCATCGGCTGAAAGAAATATTTTTTCAACTACGAAGAGATGGATGGTGAGGGAGAGGAAAAGTATGTAAGGGATCAGGGGATAAATATGTGTCTTATTCCATTACTTTCTCAAATAATGAGAAAGTTCAAAAGCATTCCATTGTAGTTACTTCACATGTTTACTTGGCCTTTGTTGCTATTACAACTTTTTAATGTTAATGATGGCCTTGTTTTTATTTTAAAGTACATTTGGACTTCACGCGTCATTATTCTCTCAATTCCAAAAGTTGTGTTGCTTATTTTCAGGTTTACCAAAGATGCAGGTCATTAAGAACTATACTGGGACACCACCCCCGGCTCTTCATGAAGGACCCCCGTTACATATCCAGGCAGGGGATACGGTTGAACTTCTGAGAGGAGACGCACACAGTCTGTTTTGGCAGGTACTATCCAAATTACAGTGTTTGTTTTTGTTTTACTCGATGATTTATTACTGCTTAAAGAATAAAGCTCTTGTCTTTAGGAATTGATTGCATGCTTTTAGCTTCAGAAATTTTACATGATGTGGGGGAAAATATCTTTGATTAGCCTTCCTCATATTTACCAATGCCAAGTGGCAGTGAACATTAGAACGCTAAAGAAAAATAGGATCAGTGCTGTGGATCATAATTACCATTTTTATTAAAAATTCATACTTTGCCAGAGCATTTTTTCCAAACCTAGGACCTGTGGGTGTGATCTAATTTGCACTGCTTAAACATATTAACAGTTCATTTCAAGGGAACTACCTAATTAGCTTGCCAGTGGCCATTTCTGGCCATACTTGATTTGTGCCTACCCACAGAAATACCTGACGTTCTCAGAGGTGCTCTGGGCATTATTCATGAAATGTATGAAATGTGAAAAGTAAGTGAGCATGTTGATGTTTGCTGGAGATGAAATCTCTCTTGTCCGGTTAGCCTATATTGGGTTTAAGGATTGTGTTAACTGAGGAAAATATGGGCTAGTGTTAAGAGTTGTTAAAGCTAGATGGTAGGACATTGCTGTTCACTAAAGTATTCTGTATCTTCATGTGTGTTAGAAATATTTCCCAGCAAAATTAAAGAGTTGGTTAAAAACCAACTGTGCTGAGGGAAAGGGGCATGGGCTCAACAGAAAGATTAGCACACTTGAGTGAAATTTGGCCAGGGGGAGAGAGAGAGAGAGAATAGGGAAGGACTGGTAGATAATAATCCATTGTACACCTGTATAAATGATGGCTATTTTCTTTGCTTAAAACTATTTTATGGTCTGCCATCTTGTTATAGATGAATGCCCCTAGATTGAACATTAATCTACAACCACTGTAGCCAATGCCGTGGCCAATGACTTTTCCAAAACTCCACTCTTCTTAATATCCTACCCCTCTCATACCTCATCCTTCCCCAAACAGGAAGAGAGAATGTCAGACTGAAATTCTACTAACTCTTCAGTCCAGTCCTGCACATCCCACCCCCAAAACATACCTACATGTGTACCTGTAAGGTTTCTCTTATTCAAGACTTACTTTCCTTCTTGGGTTTTTCATCCCACGTTTCATCAGCTGGTTCTTAATTCCTACATTTTCAACTTCATTCTCTCCACTAGCTCCTTTTCTATGACAAATAAATATGCTCCTCCCATCTTAAAATATATTTACTCAACTTCTGTCTGGTTATGTTAGTCTCCCTCTTCTATTCTCAGAGCTAAGCTTTGGAGCACCTGGGTGGCTCAGTTGGTTGAGCATCAGACTTCGGGCTCAGGTCACGATCTCACCACTTGTGAGTTTGAGCCCCGCCTCGGGCCATGTGCTGACAGCTCAGAGCCTGGAGCCTGCTTCGGATTCTGTGTCTCCCTCTCTCTCTGCCCCTCTCCTGCTTGTGCTTGCTCTCTCTCTCTCTCTCTCTCTCTCTCTCTCAAAAATTAATAAACATTAATAAAAAAGCTAAGCTTCTTGAGAGAGTAGCCTATACTTGGTTTCTCCCTCCTTCTACCCTGTTTATAATATAGTCTGCTGCAGAGACTACTTCTTGGATCACTAATGCCACTTAAAAAAACAACAGTGTTGCAATATATAATAAAGTGCACTTATTTAAAGTGTACAATTTGATACGTTTTGACAAATGAATGTACAAATCAAAATGTCACTGATCAAGATGATAAAAATCAGCCCCCAAAGTTTTTGTGTGCCCCTTTGTAATTTCTCCTTCTTGCCTCTACCTGTTGTCCTTCCTCAGTCCCCAGGCAAGTACTGTTCTGCTTTCAGACCATGAGTTTGAATTTTTTTTTAATGTTGTATAGTACATCATATAGTACATTCTTTTTTGTATGACTTCTTTGAGATTAAACCATGTTGCTTTGTGTAAGATCATTCTTATTAAAAAAAATTTTTTTTAATGTTTACTTATTTTTGAGAGAGAGAGAGAGAGAGAGACAAGGTATGAACAGGGGAGGGGCAGAGGGAGAGGGAGACACAGAATCCGAAGCAGGCTCCAGGCTCTGAGCTGTCAGCACAGTGCCCGAGGTGGGGCTCAAACTCACTAACTGTGAGGTCATGACCTGAGCCAAAGTCGGACACTTAACTGAGCCACCCAGGCACCCTAATGGCTCTTATTTTTAAAAACCGACTTATTGATTGTATTATTGGCATACAAAAAGCTATACATATTTAATGTAAGCAACTTGACAAGCTTGGAGATAAGTATAAATCCTTGAGGCCATCACCACAATTTATGCCATAAATCTATCCTTTACCTCCAAAAGTTTCACCCTTCCCTCTTTATTTATTTTTGTGATAAGAATAATTACCATCTAGCCACTTAGCAAATTTTTAAGTATATAATGCCGTATTATTAAATACAGACTCTATGCTGTGCAGTAGATCTCTAGGACCTATTCATCTTGCATGACTTAAACTTTGTGCCCTTGGACTAAACTTTTCCCATTTCCACTTTCCATCAGCCCCTGGCAACCACCATTCTGTTCTCTATTTTTATGAGTTTGACTATTTTAGATTCTTCATGTAGACATAGCCAAGACATGGAAGTATCCTAATGTCCCTCAGTAGATTAATGGATAAATAAAATGTGGTATGTATACACAATGGGATATTATTTGACTTCCAAAAGAAGGAAATCCTGCCATTTGTAAAATCTTGGAAGAACTTGGAGGAAATTATGCTAAGTGGATGAAGTTTTTTTTCTTTTTATTGCTTATTATTATTCCCTGTATGGATATAGCACAATTTATGTATCCTTTAGCCTACTGGTGGATTTCATGTTATTACCAGTTTTTGGCTATTACAAATTAAGCTTCTATGAACTTTCAAGTATAAGTCTTTGTATGGACATATGGTCTCATTTTTAAGTAAATACTGAAAGGGGAATGGGTAGATGATATGTCTTTTCTTTTTTTCCAAAGGTGTTTTGGCCCTTCTGGGTGCTTTGTATTTCATATGATTTTAGAAACATCTTGTCAATTTCACCAATACAAGCTTTCTAGGATTTTGATTGAGATTGTGTTGAATTATAGATCAATATAAGAAAACTGACATCTTAACAATATTGAGTCTTCTGACCATTCAATGTGGTATATCTCTCATTTATTTAGGTCTTTGATTTCTCAGCAGTGCTTTATAGTTGTTAGAGTGAAGGAAGGATATCACATCTTTTGTCATATTTATCTCTATTTCATGTTTTATTTGATACTATTGTAAATTATGGTTTTAAATTTCAATTTTTGTTTATTGCTAGTGTATAGAAATACAATTGATTTTTCTAAATTGATCTTTATCCTGCAAACTTGTTAAATTCACAGGAAATTTTTTCTATAAATTCTAGTAGATTTTTTTAAAATAGACACACAGTGTCAGTGAATAAACAGAGTTCTATTTCTTCCTTTGCAATCTGGATGCTTTCTATTTCTTTTTCCTGCCTTGTGACAATGGCTAGAATCTCCAGGAAATGTTGACTAGAATTATGGAAAAGGTATACTTGCTTTATTTCTGATCTTAGGTGGGGGAAGCATTAAGTTCTTTACCATTAGGTATGTACCCTTTGTCCAGTTGAAGATGTTCCATGCTAGACCTAGTTTGTTGAAAGATTTTTTTGTTTTTTAATCAGTAATTCATGTTGGATTTTGCCAAATGTTCTTTCTGCATCAGTGGAAATGATTTTATCGTTTTTAAGCTTGTTAATATGGTGAATCACTGATTGATTTTTCAGATGTCAAACCAATCTTGCTTTCCAGAGATAAACCCCAACTGGTAATGATATATTGTCCTTTTTATTTATTGTTATTTTCTTGTAATGTCTGTCCAGGTTTGGTGATAGTTTAACACTCGACGAATAGAATCAGCATTTTTTTTTTTCCTAAAGTATTTTATAGAATTTATTAGGGAAGCTATCTAGGTCTGGAACTTCCTTTGCAGGAAGATTTTTTTTTTTAATTACAAATTCAGTTTCCTTAGTAAATATATGTCTATGTGAGCTATCTATTTCTTTTTGAGTGAGCTTTGGTATTTTTTGTGTAGAATCTATAGTGATGTCACCTCTCATGTCTAACATAGGTAATTTATTTCTTTGCTTTTTTTTTTCCTAATCAGTTTAATTCGTCGCTTATGAATTTTATTGATCTCATACAACAAGGTTTTGTTTCATTGGTTCTATTGTTTTTCTGCTTCCTATTTCACTGATTTCTTCTCTCTTCTTTATTACTCCCTTTCTTCTAATTTTGGGTTTAAGATGTTCTTATTTTTCTAGTCTTTTAAGGTACTCATTGGTTTGAGAACTCCCTTTTCTAATATAGGCATTTAGTGCTATAAATTTGTAAGTTCTTTTTCTGATACCTAAAAAATCTTTGTGTGTGTTGCATTTTCATTTTTGTTGATGTTGAAATACTTACTAGTATTTCACTTTTTCACTTTCTTCTTCTGAGTCATTTAGAAGTGCATTACTTAGTTTCCAAATATTTGGGGATTCCCAGATAGATTTCTCTTTTTAATTTTTAATTTAGTTCCATATCATAACAGAGTGTAGTTTGTAAGACTTAAATAATTTTAAGTTTATTAGGAATTGTTTTATGACCCAAAATATGGTATATCTTGATAAATGTTCTGTGTACACTTGAAAAGAATATGTTTTCTTCTTTTTTGGGTGGTGAGTGGGTTAGGATATTCTACAAATGCCAATTAAGTCAAAGTAATTGATAGTGTTGCTCAAATATTCTATATCCTTCTTTTTTTGAGAAAGAGAGAGTGAGCCTATAAGCGGGGGTGGGGGCTGGGCGGTGGGTGTGTGAGTGGGGGAGTGATAGGGAGAGGGAGAATCCCAAGCAGGCTCTGCACTGTCATTGCAGAAATGGATGTGAGACTCCTTCTGATGAACTGTGAGATCATGACCTGAGCCAAAACCAAGAGTCAGACACTTAACCGACTGAGCCACACAAGCTCGGTTCTATATTCTTAACAATTAAGGGCATCACCATTCAATCTACCACCATCCTATAATAAGGTCTGAAATCTTTGTATATTCTCCTCCCCCTCTCTCATCCCTTTCCACATCTCTTTTATCATCAAATGCTTCTCGTTGTACCTTCTAAATCACTTTCAGTGCATTTCGTCCTCTTCATCTCTGTTGTCACAGCCTAGTTTTTACTCTAATCAACTGCTACATGACATCTGAGATCACCTCCTAACTGATCTTCTCCCCTCCAGACTTTATTTACCCTGGTTATCCTGCACACCACAGCAAAGTTCAGATGCGATTACATATAATTCCTTGTTAAAGTTTTGCAGTGTCTTGCTTCTGACCATGTAGAATTCACATTTCTTAACCTAAATGCAGGCGTTTGTGAATAAACACAGCTTAATCAGAAATAACATGCCTTTAAAAGAAGCAGTAGAGTGCACTTTTTAAGAACTTGGACTCAGGCAAGAATTCCTAGGTTCAAATTCCAGCTCTGCCAGGTTCCTAGCTGTGTTACTTTGTGCAATATTTAACCTCTCAGTGCCTCAATTCACTCATCTATAAGATGGGGCAATAATAGTATTCATTTTATAGAATTTCCATTAGCACTGTATGTGTTAATATATTAAAGTAAGCCTAGAACTGTACTTTGTACATAAAAAAATGTATAAGAAACATTAGTCGTCGGTGCTCTTGTTGTCATTGTTATTATAAGAAAGGAATAAAAGAGAATTCTGTCCACTTTTGCCTGGCAATAGGAATAAGAGGATACATAAGACAGGAAGGGTTATGCAGAGGAGGCTCTGTTTGAACTGGTGGAGAGAGACAGACACGGGTGTGTAGGAATGATGAACACAAAGCATGTGGGGTTTTTGGAGGCAGCATATGGTTGGGTCATGTTTTTTGAGCCATTCACAATCTCTGTCTTTTGGGTGCATTTAGACCATTGCCATTCAAAGCAGTTATTGAAATATTGGATTACTACCTACCTTATTCATTATTCTTTTTTATTTGTTGCTGTTTGTTACGTATTTCTCTTTTTGTCTTCTACTCTTTTTCTGCCTTTGGTGGTTTAAACTGATCATCTTATATGATTGTGTTTTCTTTCTTAGCATATCGGTTATACTTTTTTTTAATTTTTATTAGTGGTTTCCCTAGAGGTTACTATATAAAATTACAACTAATCCAAGTCCAGTTTCAAATAGCACTATACCACTTCCTTGGTAGTGTGCGTACCTTATAATAACAGAGTAATCCAAATTCCTCCCTCCTGTCCCTTGTATCATTGCTATCATTAATGTCACTTATATGCAAACATACATAGCATGTACATACATATCAGGTATGTAATATGAAAGCATATATAGATATGAGCATACATAATTGAATACATTGCCACTGTTATTCTTTTGAACAAACTGTTATCTGTTAGATCAATTAAAAATAAGAAAATCGTTTTTATTTTTACCTTCACTTATTTTTTCTTTGAGAATCTTCCTTTTTTTAAGTAGATGCGTGTTCCTGACCAATAGTGTTTTCATTCTCTCTAAGGAGCGTCTTTGAACATTCTTGCAAGGCAGGTCTACTGGCAACAAATTCCTGCAGTTTTTGTTTGCCTGAGAAGGTCTTTATTTGTTCCTCACTTTTGAAGGATAATTTTGTAAAGTAGAGAATTCTATATTGGTGGGTTTTTTTTTTTTCTCTCAGCCTTAACTATTTCACATCACTCTCTTCTTGCTTGCATGGTTTCCAAGGAGAAGTCTGTACATCATTGTTCCTTTATATGTAAGGTGTTTTTGTTATTGCTTGTCTGGCTTCTTTAAGGATTTGTACTTTGGGTTTCTGTAGTTTGAAACTGATATGCTCAGGTGGGTTTTTTGGCATTTATCCTGCTTACTATCATCTGAACTTCCTGAATCTTGGGTCTCGTGTCTGACATTAATTTTAACAAATCTCAGTCATTATTGTTTCAGGTATTTCTTCTCTTTGTTTCTTCTTCTGATATGCCCATTACGTACATACTACATCTTTTGTAGTTGTCCCCAAGTCTTGAATATTCTGTTGTTTTTCTCAGTTGTTTTTTTTTCCTCTTTGTTTCTCACTTTGACAATTACTATTGAGATAATCTCAAGGTCAGAGATTGTTTGCTTGGCTATGTCCATTCTGCTAGTAAGCCCATAGGAAGCATTCTTCATTTCTGTTACAGTATTGTTGTTGTTGTTGTTGTTGTTTATTTCTAGCATTTGTTTTTGGTTCATTCTTAGGATTTCTACCTCGCTGCTCACATTGCCCCTCTATTGTTACATCTTGTCCACTTTCTCCATTAGAGGCCTTAGCATATTAATTGTATTTGTTTTAAATTGCCAGTCTGATAATTCTAACATTCCTGAATGTCTGCTTCAGATGCTTTCTATGTCTCTTCAGGTTGTGTTTTTTGCCTGTTGGTGTTCCTTGCAATTTTTTCTTCATAACCAGACATGATGTGCTGGGTGAAAGGAGCTGCTGTCTAGAGGACTTAGGGATGTGGTGGTGAGATGGAGGGGGAGGGGAAGTATTCTGTGGCCCTATGATTAGGTGTCAGTCTTTTAGTAAGCCTATGCCTCTGGACAATGAACTTCACAAGTGGTGTTTCTCAACTTTTTTCTCCCTGCAATGGTGGGACAGGATGGCTAGAGTGAGCCTTTCCCCAGGTCAGTTGGATGTGTTAACACCCCAGGAGATCAGGCTTCCCTTAACTAGTTTCTCCAGAGAGCGGCGTGCTTTTTCCCCTTTGCCAGAAACTGAGGGGATTATTCTCCCATATTTACTATAGGAATCTGACTGAGCTCCTAAGCATAGTCTTAAAATATTGTGGGGCTCCCCTAAGACTGATCCCCCCTGGAATTTTAACTCTCAGAGCTGCGAGCACTGAGCCTCCAGCAATTTGTCAATTTAAGTTCAGGTTTTGCTACCCCAGTGCTGGCACCGAATCCCACAGCAGTTTCTGCTAGTGAGGCTCTGCTTTGGCAAGCTGTGACTCCCTGTATTCACCTATCCATCTCTCCAGTCCTGGGGGCTGACATTTGTCCTGTGTCCTCCCCTCTCTTAGGGATCTAAGAAGAATTGTTTATTTTTTTTTTCAATCTGTTCAGCCTTTTGCTTGTTAGGGCAGAGTGTTGACTTGCACGCTCCTTATGTGGAAGCCCTTTTTACTAAATTGTATTGCCTCCTATTCTTTTTAGACCATAAGAAAGACATTATTATTTGTCATTTCCTCTCAGCAGCCTGGAAGCATGAAGCTTTTCTGGTGTGATGGGTACAATGGCTTTGGAAGCTCTCAGGAAAATTGTAAGAGAAATGAGACCATTGGATAACAAAATGCATGCATATGTCTGTTGAGAGGAAGATGTCTGATAGGAACAAGTAAGGCTAATGTTTAGAACAGAGCAAAACAATTAGCACATTTATTTCAGATCAGCAAATATATATTGAGTGTCAACTCTATAGTCAGCACTCAGACACTGTTCATGTTTCAATTATCAACTCCAATTATTGGTTAGACATTATGTCCCCTGTCTTTAGAAGATCCATTCATGCTGGCTGGGAGCTAGCAGTCTGTTTGAATTTTCAGAGATAAGCTAAAAGTTCATCTAATGTTTTCAACAAGGATGTCGCATGAGTCAAAATTGTCTTATGTGTATTTCTAAGCCATCAAAGGTTTTTTGTTTTTTGTTTTTTTTTTAGCCAACACATTCTAATTTAATCAACAAATTCTTAGGGAAAGAAGCAGTGGCACTGTGGGAAAACCCGATTCGGGTCATGCAGCTGTAGCCAACTAACTGTATGGCTTGGGTCAAGTTATACCATCACTATATGACTTAGTTTCTTCATTTGTTACATGATGGGGGCTGGACCAGAGCACTGCTCACCATTCTGAGTCACCTGAGGCTTTGCAATAATGTCAACACACAACCCCACTTGCAGAAATTGGGGTACTGTTGGTTTGCTTTGAATCCAGTAATGAGTAGTTTCTTTAGAACCTTAGATAAAATTTCATGTAAGACATTGACCAGGGTGATCCAATTAATTCCATGAAGTTATGGCATTCCCAGTTTAATCTTTGGCCATTGATAGCAAACCAAATTATTAAACCTAACTATAAGATAAGGTTTATAGTGAACTCAATACTTGGTGTCTGATAGTTACCAAATAAAGGGAACATTTTCAAAGAATTAGTATACAATTAAAATATATTTGAACAAACTTCGTACTGAACTTGATAGAAGTGTTTTCGTTGATTCAACAGGTACTTCACATCTTGCCATCTCTAAAGCCATCATGATAAAATCAGCTTTTGTTTTATAGATAGTACATATGGAAGGTACATGAAGGAACCTGGTCTGAATGTACCCTTACTCAGTGGCATGATTCAGAATGACATGTTTTAAAAAATGCTGAACAAAAATCTTTCCTCCTTTTTGGGTCTAAATGTATAAAGAATACTGCTGGTTTGATCCTTAGAACTCATGAGAGTTTGTAGGTGTGCTTACAGTGGATCCATGTACTTTAATTTGTCAGTATTCATATTCAAAGAAGATAAGTACTTTATGGTTTGCATCCCAAAGGATGGGACTCCTATATTGTGTGTGTGTGTGTGTATGTATGTATGTATATATATATATATATATATATATATATATATATATATATATATATATATAGTTACTGACGAAGTTACTGACCTTGCCATCTTTTGGCAGTATGACCTTAAATAGATTACCCTCAGTTTTATCATCTATAAAATGCATACAGAATAAAATAAATAATATATGAAAGAGGTCTAGCCCAGTGCTCATTAAACAGTAGCTTCTATTATTCATTCATCCAGATACTAACAAAATGCTTACTATGTGTCTGACTTTGTGTTTTGTACTGGGATGATCGCAAAAAAAGTTTCCTAACCTTGTGGCTTAACGACCTAAGGAATGATAAAAGCTCAGGACAGGTGATGCAGCTGGTTTCCATGTTGAGCTTTATATTAATGGGTTTGTCATCATATTGTTACAAATATATGTAAAGTTAAAACTGTGGATAACAGTCTAGATTAGTTATTGGGATGTTACAGTGGCTTTGCATTTTAATTTCAAAAATGTCTTTTGTACTAGATAAGCACTTTGGCTTATTTGGAAATTTTCAAGAAATTATGCTTTTTAAACTAATCTGTTGTCTGTTTTTTCAAGTGAGTTACTTCACTCATTAGGGTAGAAAGTTGGATTTTATTGTAGACTGTCATGTTTTCTACATACTCTATATCCAGAGAATACAAATTATCCTCCACCCTCTATCAGGAACTTTCTATGAATAGCTATTAGAGTCTAGTCTGTATTATTATTATAACAACAGTAATTTCTAATGCTATCGAACTGAGTGGGTATCTGCGTTTTCATTATAACTTCTTTCAAACAATGAGTTGACAATTGAGCTGTAAAAATATTCTCTGTTCTGTCTTTGAAGGGATTCATTTTGGCAGCTTTTTCTTGTCATCTTTGTTGTCTTCTTTCTCTTTCCTTGAAAGTTCTATAAAATTATCTTCAAGTGAAATGAATGTAAAGTAGGAAATTGGCCATTTAGAGTATGTTTCCTACTGCAGGTGTAAGGCATAGTTTTTATGGAGAGTAAGGACATATGGAACCATTCTGATCATGTCACTGAACTGATCATAAACCTGTTGCTTTAAGTCATTTCAGTATGTGATAATAAGGATTTAATGGCTAAGGAGAACATCCTTCATGCTGAAAAGAGACTGTTCCTATTAAAGGTTTTATTTTCCACAGGAGAGATACAGATTAAACTTACTAGAGAGGGAGAGAGGGCAAGAGAAAGAAACAAACAAATGTAAAATCATGCCATGCCATCTATGGGTTTTATTTTTGTTTTTAGATTTTTTTTTTTACAATAGAGAGTTTTAAGTATTTTCTTCTTAGAATAAAGCTTATGAAACAATGAGGATCCTGTGCTATTTCATGAGGTTTTATTTGCTCCTTTGTCATTTATGAATACCCAAATGTTCCACAGGGAGAATTTTGTAAGCTAATTGGAACCAAAAAGCAATTATAAGAAGTAGAACTGTAATCAGTGTGCCAAAAATATATATTTTTATCCACAATGAAAGTTAAATAACCTAGAAAATAGTTGTGATACTTCACACTTGCAAATCATGCATCTACATGATCTTTATTCTAAGAAGTGAAAATGTTTTTACACACCTTCTGATTAATTCACAGAAATCTCCATAAAGAGGGTAAATTAGAATTGTGGTTTTAAAGGGCCAGATTTGTCATCCATCTATGTAAGATGGCATTTGTAGAATTAAAATTAGACTCTGTTTCAGACTTGTTGTCTCCTGCCTTAGTTCTGTTTGTTAGACTATCCTACCTTTGTTTTGGGAGAGACAGTTATAATTTTTAACACCTCTAAAGAAAACAGATTTTTAGAGGCAGTTTAGTTCTTTTTTGGTAGAACAATTAGGAAATACAACATTGCTTTTTGTAGAAGTTCTTCCTTTTTTAATTTTTTTTTAACTCTTTGCTTCAAAAGAAAAACTAAAAAGTCAGACAATAAATAAAGCTTGGAGAAAGCTTGGGAGATTCTCCACAGGGAAGCATTCCTACTCATACTGCCTCCATAGGCAAGGAGCCTGGGAGAAGGGTGGTTCTTGACTTGGCCACGGGCAAGAAGGTGTTAAATTCCCCTTTGCTATCATCTTAGCCCTCAAGCACAGTGGTCATGGTCGAGTTTGCATGCAGCAGGTGGACCATTGTCTTAGTTTACCATGTCAAGAAATTTTATTTCCCATATGCCTACTATATTTAGTGTGCAGAGAATCCAACTTTTTAACAGATATATTTTCCTCATTTTAACCTGGAAAAAAATAAGGGTTCAATTGGGTGGGAGGAATCTTTTTCATACGAAACATGTTTTTTTTTTTTCAAACCTTTAGCCATTGATTCATAGTTTACATTCTGCCTGAATTTTCCCTTCTACCTCCCATTCTCTTAGCTAAATCGTTCTTTACCATCAAGCTCGATTTTGAGGTTACCTCCTTTGAGGTCTTCTCTGAACCAGAGAGCTTCTATCCTAACACTTTTAGTGGGTCCTTATGGTCTGTTCATTCTTCTCCCTGCCTGGTTAGAGCACCCTAGAAAGATAGGAACTATGGCTTTCATATCTTTAGTGTTGAGCATAAAGTAGGCATTCAGTCCATGAATAAAGCTGTTCAGAGCTGCTATTTCGTTATTTACAAGTTTTCAAATTTATTGTTTATGAACCCAAATTACACTTTATGATGTTATCTGAAAGACCATTAAAATATTCATTCATCTTGTCAGATTTAAATTTATCTTTGTTCTCTCAGAATAGTCTTAAAGCTATTTAACCTTATGTCCTCAAATTCCTCATCTATAAAATGGAGATTTTAGTACTTAAATGACACACAAGGGTTTCGTAAAAATCATAGGAAGTAAACCTGAAATAAAATTGAAAAGAAGAAAAAGTGTATTTCTGTATGGCTAATGATGTTGATAGATATACTTCATTTTCCAGAAGTGGGAAAATTGTTTTTTTTTTAATTAAAAAAATTTATCTTCCCCATGTTTAATATGAAGAGTCCCACTCACATATATAAGCTCATAGATGACTACTCTGCCCTCCCAGTTTCTGTACCCAATTCCTGAAATTTCTTTAATCACATATTAAACTTTTTACTCATAATTAAATATAAAAGCACAAGTGATAAATTCTGAAGGGAATAGTTAATATAAACAGATAGGTAAGATCATGAGCCCTTTACTCAGAGCAAGGTTGGATGAGGAAGGCCTAAGATAGCCCAAGGAGAGTGAAGGAGATTGAGAAGGAAACTGAACAGGGGTTTACAGGAAACAAACTTGGCTTAGGGAATAGTTTGCTTACTTGTGGACTCAACTGTAGGAACTATTGACCTTTTTTGTGTTGAGAGCCTTAAACAATCTGTCCTGTAACCCAGGCCCTGCCCAGAAATTCTCTAAGGCTCAGAAAGAGAGCTACAGTGGAATGGAGTTAGTAGGTGTTTTTTCCCCCGACATCTCTCCCTGCAACTTTATAGTAGCCAAATCATTTCAAAGGAGACTTCTCCTTTGCTCTACATGAAGACTTTTTGGATTTCTTCTAGATCACACAGGAATATTAGCTATGATAGAATTTTCTAAAACTGTATTTTTTTTCTCCTGACGTAAAATTCAGGTGTTAGGCTGCATCATAATCAGAGGCAAATAAGAACACAGACAAAAAATTTTTTAAAGAATAAAAATCTTTGTGAAGAAAACTGATTCTTGACACCAAAAGGCTCATCGCTTTGTCATTGTAATCCATAGAATAAACATCTCTGGGAACTGTTTTTCCCCATTCAGGTTCCTACTGCAGAGCATTTCTTTGTGAAATCCCAAACTTGGTCTTGATCATCTTAGTGATACCTTTTTAAGCAGTGCCAGAGCACAGTTTTAAGGTATTCCCCAGTTAAACTTGGCTTTGCTTCTAAACTGCCTCTCAGCACTTGTCCGTCCCTTCTATAAAATCAGGAGAAGCCAAGGCAGAATTGAAATTGTGGATGTAGGGGTTAAAAAGCTATGTGAAAATAGTACAGTTTATTTAGTAATAGTATGTCATGCAGTCATGAGACCTTTATTTTGACAGGTGTTTACCTCAAAATATTGCATTAAATCAGGGTCCCTAATTACAGGGAAGAAGAAAAAGGCAGAGCGTGACTGTAATAGAACAGGGGAGGCCTGGGAGAGATGATTATAGACGATAATAGACATTAGTGAAGGCCCGTAAGAAACATTGTCCCTGGATGAATGCCAACTGGCTTTGATTGAATAGATCATAAACTGAGTTTGCAGGAATGTTTCCAAGTATACACACTGTATTGTGGGAATTGGCAAACCTCCTGACAAAGTAGGTGAGGTCCTAATTGTTAATTCTCAAGATGGGCATTTTTAGTTAACAGCTCTTAACTTGTACTTTTCCTATGTTTGGTACAGGGCAAAATGTAGGTTATAATCTACCTGGAGGAGGACACTGCTGTCTAAGGAGAAGTTAAGACCATGAAGTATTACCTCCTTTTTATCCCAATAGAAAGTAACATCATTAAGGGGACAGTTCTGAGAAATTCTGTTGTGTACTTTTTCTTCTATTATTTTATTACCATATAAGCGGCATTCTGCCGTAATTACTACAAGTGTTTCAATCACAGAATACCTTCCGTGGACCATCAATCTGAAATTACATCTGATATAACTGTTGATTTGACAGCACGAGTGGTTTCAATAGAGTGTACACAGGCATGTAGCCTTAAGGCTATGTTTCAAATAATTTGTCAAATTATAACATATTGGATTTTAATTATTCATGGTAATCTGAATTCCTGAAGAGTGAATGAATGAATGAATGTAATTTCTAAAAAGTCAATCCTGTGTACCCTGGAAAATAGAGGACTTTACACCAAGTTAAAATGAAAGTCATTTAGGACCTGAAATGTCGTTATCTTCTATAAATAAGTGTAATCAGATTAAATTACTGACATACTATTCCTAATTAAAAATTTGTGGATCAAATACGTCTTGGTAACAGTAACTGACTGGAGAACTACAGGGACTTAGGAAAAGTGCTCATATAAGCAAAGCACTTTGGTGGTAAAAGACACCTCAGAAATCCTTGGGTCAAACTCTGTCATTTCACAGGGGAGAATATTGAAGCCATGAAAGGTTAAATGACTTACTCAAGGATCAGAAGAACAGGAATAGAACAACAGACTCCCAACTGTCTATGCATATCAAATTATTACCTCATAGGTTTTTTTCTCTAATCCAGAATTCTGCAAAAATCTACGAAAATAACCAGAGCAAAGCTAATTAAGGAAACATTATCTGAATGAGATCCTTGAAGATGGTAACCAAGTTTATTCATTTTTAATCCCCTAGGATGTAGCATAATGCTTCACACATATCAGGTAGTCAGTACACTTTTCATTATAGCAGTAATTTTGTTCTTAGTAGAAAGGAAATTCTTTTAAAATATCTAATTCTTAGTAGAAAATTACTTAGGAGAAAAATATCTAATGCTGCCATGACCATTTGACGTGGATGGTGCTTCGTGATTACTTAGGACTAAAATCACCAAGGATAAGAAAACATCCATTAGTAGTTTGCCAAGAAAAACAATTTTCTGTATTTTGGACCTTTGTCAAGCCTGGTTTACTTTTTCAGTTATATGGCCTCTCCCCAAATAGGATTTCTTCCAAGATGTGGTAGAACCTTGTTCTTCTATCCAGATTTTGTATTAAGTAACCACTTAGGATTTGGCTTACCTACATGCAGATTGGTTTTTGCTTGCTAAATTTTTTTTTTATTTCATCAAAGATATTCTCTTGTTTAATTCCCCAGAAAATCAGAGTTACAAGATTTTGGTTCAGGATTACATCATGTACAATATCTTACCTAGTGAGACTTTAGAGGAAAAGCCTCAAGATGCCCAAAACAAGAGAGTTCCCTTCCCTGCTAGAGAAATCCAGGAACCCCATAGAATACATTTTTTTTGGATAACAAGAAAAATGTTCTGCAAAGTCTCAAGCTGCTGTTACATTCATCTCACATATAATAAGTGTAGAAGTATAGCTTATGGCTTTTTAGTGGGGTTTTTTCTTAGTGTACATTTCACAACTTTAAATTTTTTTTAGAGTTTTTGACACTTCCTTCTGCCAAAATCTCAGTGATGTAGTAAACACAAACAATTTTGCATGCATTCAGAAAGACATCACATCTAATCGAGGCTTTTGTCGTATGTTTTGATGATTCGATGCAATTATAAACCCTTACAGATTGGAAGTAAATTTAATTTCAAAGATCCTAGACCAAGATGCAAGCTTTTAAAAGTTATTCGGAATTCTCAGCCCATGACAGCCACTTAACTGCAAATGAACAAGGCTAGGAATATGAATTTTATATAGTCTTTTGAAAAACTTTGGAAGTGTACGCATTGGACAAAAGTTAAAGATCCTATTCTGTTTTGACTAGCAAATGATAAAAGCGCATGGCTGTGGTTTTGTTCTTATGTGCGTGCATGAGTATTTTGGAACTCATTGTAATGACCATTCAGTATAACCCTATACATTATGCTTGGCAAATTTTCAAGTTGTTCACTGGTGGAAAAATGCATACCTTACTCATCAGGTAAGAAACCGTTAATGATAAAAGAATGTGTGTACTTGGAAGAAAACATGGGCACATTTGAGATAAAGAAATGGACTCTCTGAATGTAGTATTTATGGTTCAAGATTTTGAGAATCTGTGTTACTTGTGGCCTAGCAAACTGTCTTAAGTATAAGGAGGATGGTGAGACTATTCACTAGGCTAGGCATTTCTGTAGTAATAACACATGAATAGCCAACAAAAGAAACTTTTGACCTGAGAAGACTGATTGGGAATAATCAAAAAGCAGCATTGTGGGGAAAAAATAGAAAATTGTTATTTTTAGCATTCATCAAGTGCTTTCACACATGTTAATTCTTTGATCTTTGTATTACCCTAGTGAGGCATGTGTGGCAGATCTTGTCATCATTCTTGTTTTACCACTGAGATTTGCCTAAGGTTACACAGCTCTTGTTTTTTTTATAGCAGAGCTGGAGATAGAATGACCTCTTCCAGTGCCACATCCCTACTGTGTGGTAATGACTTTCTGTGTTTTCCAAGAACTAGCACTGGTGTATATCTAACTGATAACAATTGTTACAGTATGATGGCAGCTAGGATCGCAGATGGCCCCTTAACCAAAGGTCAGTTTCAGACAGGATTTTTGTCCTGGTCTTCTCTCCTTTTCCTGTCCTTTGCATGTACTCACAAAGCCTGTCAGGATAATTGCAAAAATAGTGTGTGGTACAAGCTATCCGTCATCTTTCCATCCATCTGGTCAGTAAATTAATTTGTGTATTTGCCTGTATTCCCACAATTCATGGCTACCCTGTCTGTTTTCTTCCCCCACATGCTCAGACTGTACATTTCTGACAGTGAGAGAGGACTGGGTAGGGTGACAGTTGCTCTGGCCATTTACCCATGTGTGATAAATTGCTTAGTAATCTCCACAGCACCTTCATGCATACATTGAAAGTGTTTAGGGCATTGTAACTGGGGAAAATTTCCAATCTTTCATAAATAACCATTAATCTGTCCCTTTTAAATTCAGCTTTCCACATCTGTTTCAAATTGTTCAGTGCTATTCCAGGAGTGCATTAAAGCTCCAATCCAGGTGGTATTAAGGGGATAAATGAGCCACAGGGAAAAGACACTCTGTATTTTTCTTAAAGCAATTCTTGCTCCTTTTTTGCAAAGTTAGGAGCCAAGCAATTTACGATTAAGATTTTTGGAGGATATCCTCTATCATTTTAAGCCATCCTTGTCTATGGGTTTTAAAAAGGCAGCTTTAGCTGTGCCTTGCTAGCATACATTAATGTTTTACTCTGTACGGGTAGATGTAAATATCCTTTCTATGAGCAAATTTAAAGTCCTTTTAATTCATTATGGTTCACTGTGGATTCTTGTTGGGGAAAAATGACCCATAACCTAAAAATGAAAAAAATTTCAGCTAGAAGTAAGGAAGTGTCTGAATGTGCATTTACATTTGTGATATTCAGGAATTTCAGAGAAAGTTATCAATAATTCTAGTTTAACACATTTTTGTAAAGGAAGCAACTCGCTTTTCAGGACAGAAGGCATTATTTTATGAAATGTCAATAGTATTTTGTTTGTGTCTGCTCTACTTTTATTTAATGAAAATTATAAAAGTACATCTTTTCTTGCTGTGTATAGCCCATGACGTGTTTTCTCAAGTACTTTCCAAAGAAAATATGTTCTTAAGAATTAACTAATCTGTACTGTGTTAGATTAACAAAAGTCACATCACGTAATTTAGAGAATGCCCTGCAGAAAAAATGCATATGAAGACGGCACTGTATGGTCAGATGACATGTAGCAATGAAACAGGAATGTTTTCAAATGGACCTTGAAGAAGTCAAGGGACTCCCAGGAACGAATGTCAGACAGGAGGATAACTGAAAGATTTCCTATCCCTGGCATTTGTAAGAGGCATAAAAGGAACGACAGGTTGATTTTCTGACCCAGAATACAGTGCCCACACCAGAATGTAAAGAAGAAAACTCAGCTGCATGCCTCTCATCAAAGTTAGTAAAAATTTCATAAATAGATCATCACATAAAGTGCACAAAATCATTGGCTTTGAAAATGGTTTATTTCATCGCAACAGTCTGGTGTTCCATCCACGCGTAGGGATTGACAGCTTCTCCACCCATTGGCATTAATGAATTATCAATGTACATCCCACACACATCCACCAGGAAAGCAAAGACACTCCTCCTACACATTACTTTGTTTTTAAATCTTCCAAATGTTGTAGGATGGTTATTACCTTAATAAGTGGAAAATCATTGAATACAGCTCATATTCTCTCCCATAGCTAGAACTGACATCTCATAGGAATTAGTGAGGAAATGCAGTTTTATTCATGTGTTAAGATATGTTAAATTATCTCTCACTTCTTTGTCATCTCAGGGAAACCTAAGACCATTAAAGAAATGTAACCTGCATTGCTATGCTAAGGCATTTCATTAAGGAAAGAACAATTCAGAATGACCTTGGTAGTCTGTTGAGTGAAAATTTCCCCCTCCTGAGAGAACTCCAGTCGTGTTCTTGAAATGCAGTGAAAAAGAACAAAATGGTTTTTGATACAGTAACCATATGTCCTGGTTTACCCATAACGGTCCCAATTTATACCTTGTGTCCTGACATCATTATTAATCACTACCCTTTCCTCTCAAAAGATCCTGGTTTGGGCAGAAAATTGCATGTTCACCCTAGTTTTAGAACATTTCTTACACAACTATGCCCCTTCCCCTACTGTCTAGGACAGTTTGAGTTCCCATACATGCTTTTCAGGTAGAACTCTTGGTTTTACAAAGGAAGAAAGACAAAAAAGGGGCGCCAGTCCATGCATCTTGAGAAACTATAAAATTCGTTACTGTGTCTTTTGCTCTTGCATTCTTTGTGTTCTTGCCTCCTTTCTCTCTATTTTATGCATTGCCTTCTTCAACACAGTGTGTACTTACAGAAAATGTCAGAGACAGGTCAAGCAATGCCACTATAAGAATATTTTCATATAGAAACAGTTTAATGCTGCTCAGTGCTTGACAGTATAAAAGGAAAGTGTGGTGTGTTTTATTCTTTTCAGCTAAGAGGATTTGGAGGTCATGCTACTCATTGACATGGGACTATCAGATTGAGAAATACCTCAAATTATAGACATTTGTTAAATGCTTACTATGCATTTGGCACTCTCTTGTAAAAGAAAAAAATGATGAAGATATTGTCCGGTTTCAAAGAATTCAGTTGAGTAATGGAGAAGACCATGCAGAGCAAGAATGACATCCATGTGGTGGGATAGCACTCCTAGTATGTGAAGGTGCACTAGAACAGGGTGAGATTACATCTGCACCTGCAGACTGATGATGGTTTTAGAGAAGAGATGACAGATTAGTGTGTGCACCAAGCTTTGGTGGAGGAATAAGTCCAAGTATCATTCTATATTTGGGGGACCCTGTGTTAGTTTTGTTTTGGGGAAATAAGTGGGATTATGTTGGCCAACAGGCGCTGTCACAAAATATCTCTGCTTCTCTTTAACTTTGCTTTCCATAGATGAGACCATTTGTTCTTTTTCTGATGAAGAATGTGAATTGACAGTTCACCATTCTTACAATAGCTATCATTTTCCATCTTGTTGATTTATCTTCAACTACAGTTTTGAAAGACCATCATAAAGCTCTCTCTTTGGCTTCTCCCCTGCAAAATAGACTTATTTCCCTTAGTGCACTCTTATTTTACTTTTTAAAAACAGTCACCCTTATCCTTTTCTCTTCTGAGTCTTCTCCTGTGTACGGCTCCCACACACATACCCATATATATTGTACTCAAGTAGCATTGCAGTGCATTTATGTCAAAAAGGTCTGGCAAGGCATACAGCCCCCCACATATCATACTTGTTTACTCGTACCTCTGTGTCATGCCTAAAATAAATAAAGCACTCAGAGGATGCAGTCAAATGAGAGTAACACTTCATTCCAACCTTAGAGCTAGTGTGTTCTCATCACCCTCTAGTCTGTGACTCTCCTCCCTCTGGTGCATCCTTCCTGCCTCCTGGTTACACTAATTCCTTTAAGCTCTGTTCTCTGTCTTCTTCTATCTACAGTTTCCTCCATGACACTCCTGCTCCATTGACTTTAAGTTTCCCCTCTGTATAATTGCCATTAAATCCAGGTTATGTGTTCGGATGGATTATATCATCACTTCCATTCTTGACTTTCCCCCTGGTTTTTAACTCCCACGGTCTTCTCTTCCTCACCCACTCCTCAGGCAAGCCCCACAGACTGCAGTGCAGTAATGTGTCCAGCAAAGGTCCCCTTTCTCTCTTACCATGATACAGTCCTCTAATGATATTCTCACCTACCAAGCCATGCCCATCTTGCACATGGATGCCAGTTTACTTCTTCTACAACACATAACCCCTTCATGGAAACCCCCTCACCAGTGATAAACTCAGATGTCTCAGTCAAACTGGCTCTCTGCAACCTTTTAGCTCTATTTTCCTCTGTCATCCTCTATGAGTCTAATGCTTGTGTAGAGAGGCAGTGCTGAGCTCTGAACTTAGAACATCTGAATTTGAAATCTGGTTCTGTCACTTTCTGGCTCTGTGATCATGGGGTGATCATTTAACTTCTCTGTGCCTCATCTTCCTCACCCATAAAATGGGGATAGTAATTGGGCCTATCACAAAGAATCATTGTAAGGATTATGAAATGCTCAGAGTAGTGTGTAGCATACAGAAAGGGTCCAATGAGTATAAGCCATTATTAGACTCCATTTGCTTTTCCTATGCACAACCTGTATTTTCATATCCCTATGACTTTCTCATGCTTTATTTTGTTTTTGGAATGTTTTCCTCCATTTCCATCTCTATTCATTCAAACCCTGCACATTTTATGTTCGTATTCCCCCTCCCTCTTCCATGCAGCTTTTAGGCAAATATTGAAAACATCTCTCCAATTTCCATAGCCTCTCTTCTGCACCTAACAGTGTTTGGCCCTTTCAACCTTATATTATAATTATGTGTATACGTATCTTTCCTCTGAAAATATAGGGGAAACAGAAACTGACCTATAAAATTGTGCGTTTTCCTCAGTGCCTAACCAAATTGATATTAGATACTGTATTTGTTGAATAAATGAATATTCCACTTGTTCACTTACCTTTTCCCTGATACACAAGTGCAATACAGTTTTAGAAACTTGCCCAAATTAACATCTTTTCTTTGCTTATTTAATTGATTTCTCTTTGTCCTAACCCCACCCTTCCCCCTTTTCAACTACACTTCCCCTTTCTTCCCCACTCCCTTCCTGCCTCTTCCCTTTTCTTCTTTTCTTCCTCCTCCTCATTTTCTTTAACTCTGTGTTCCCACTTTGTAAAATTTTCTCAACAACCTCATAGCCAAGCTGTCTAGGCACAAAGGGATACTGCTTCAGGAGGGAAATATTTTATCATTTTTTGTTACTTTTCTTTGTCAAAAATAACTGAGCATGTGACATCCAGTCATAATGCTATTTACTCATCTGCATTACTGAGAATCGGGCAATTGTTAAATAGCAAATAAAAATAAGCCCAATTTTTAGACAAGGAGAAGTAATCTCCCAAGCACTTCTAAATTCCATGTTCTGATTGTCACCCTGTGTTTTGAGTATAATTTGTCTTTCCGGAGAAGGGAAACAACTGTAGGTTTAGTGTCATGAGATTCTTTGTGTGTGACGTAAAACAGAATGTTACGTTGTTTCAGGTGTGCAACATAGTGATTTGACAGGTCTGTATGTTGCCCTGTGCTACCATCTATCACCGTACAGCACTACTACAATACCATTGACCGTGTTCTCTATGTTGTACCTTGTATTCTGGTGACTTACCCATTCCATAACTGGAAGCCTGTATCTCCTACTCCCCTTCACCCATTTTGCCCATCCCCATCCCTCTACCCCATTCCCACTGGCAATGACTAATTTGTTCTCTGTGTTTATGGGTTTATTTCCGCTTTTTGTTTGTTCATTTGTTTATTTAGAGTCTACATAAGTGAAATCATATGGTGTTGGTCTTTCCGTGACTTAATTTGCTGCCGAAGATGGCAAGATCTCACCCATTTTTATGTCTGAGTAATATCTCATTGTATGCATACACCACATCTTCTTTATCCGTTCATCTATCAGTGGACACGGGTCGCTTCCATATCTCGGCTATTGTAAATAATACTGGAATAAGCATAGGGGTGCATATATCTTTTCAAATTAGTGTTTTTGAGTTTTTTTGGGTTAATACCCAGTAGTGGAATTACTGGATCATATGGTACTTTTTTTTTAAATCTTTTGAGGAAAATCAATATTGTTTTCTACACTGTCTCTACCAATTTACATTCCCTGATGAGTTATTTTTAAAAGAGGAATTTGATAAAGGGTCTCCAAGAGTAAATTCTTAAGTATTTTTTTTGTCCATTCAGTGCTTATGTTTCCCTTATTCTGCCAATTTCTTTCCTCCCTTTTCTCATTTACAATGTCATTTTTACATATTCTTTCCTCTAACATCTTAATTGTCCTCTTTTCTTGATCAGTGCCCTAGCCTTTCTCCTAAATCTGAAAACCACCTAAAACGTCATATCATGTTGTTTTCCATAAGTCTTGAAATGTCTCCTGTCTTATTGGAGAACTCTTAGGAGTTCTGTTAAAGATAGCAACAGTAACCATTTAAATCACATCTCTAATTAATTGTGAGCCTGCACAAAACCAATGTATCTACTTGTATTAGTGAATACAAAATAGAAAAATCAAATATGCTATTCTCTCTATATAGGATTGAGGAGTGTAAAGTGAGTAAGATTGAATGGTAGTTTGGAAAGTCAAACTTGAATTCTTATTTTAAAATTATCATCTAAAACAATATATAAAGTTTAATTTCAAAATCTCTCTGCTTCTGCTTTTCTTCCTGAGCCATAATAAGTAAATAAATGCTTAGGACTGGATAAAACACGTAAGTAATTTTGAGAACTCTGAGTAGCAACACTATGTATACAGCATTATGAGATTATCATTTGTGGTAAATGGGTTCTCAACACTGGTATTTTCCCCCCTAATTTAGGGTAGAAATTTAACATCTGGAGAGGTTGGATTTTTTCCAAGTGATGCTGTCAAGCCTTGCCCCTGTGTAAGTATGAGTACTTTCTTTCCATTTTTTTCTAGTTTTGATGCTATAATTAATTGTGCAAGAATGTACAAAGGATACAATCTTGTCACTCAATAATTTTATTAATGTTTTCTAGAGGGATCATATTATTTCAAGTTTGAATGCATGGTCAATGTTATTAAAAATTCTAAAATCACTATGATTCCACTCCATTAAAGATACTTTTTAATGGTATATGCAAGGGAAAATTTAACAGTAGAATTTACAAAATTAAACTTCTGTGGGGTGTTAGAAAGAATAAACCAAAGCTACAGATTAGATGCATTTTCCCCCTTTCCATGGAGGTGAGATTTATTTTATTTTATTTTATTTTTTAGTTAGTTTCCATGGAGGTGAGATTTAATTTATTCCTAGCCATTTTGGGTTATAGAGAGATATTATACTTCAACTAGTGTGTTTGAAAGCATAATAGAAAGCATGAAGGTCCACAAAATCTTTAATCAAATCTCTAAATACGTTTTTCTGTGCTTTAGTTTGTCATTACTATTTCTTTAATGTCATAATGGCATTTTCGGATGTCATTAGATACAAGGAGAATGAATGAGTATTTACTCAAATATTATGGATGAATATAACATAAAATGTACTCTCTGGTACCTTATTAGATTTATAAGTTTCTGTTTAAGGTGACATTATTTTATCATAATTTGGTGTTTAGGGTGGATTTTTCTATGAAACTTTTGAAGTTCATAATGGTTTGAAGTAAATGAAATTCCTTTACTAATATAATGGAGTTAATGTTAAAGAAAACTATCCTTAAATTATCTCACTTGCTATAATATTTCAATCCTTTCTATATTTACAGACTCTCTTTAATATTATAAATGTGCATGTCTGCCATCCTTTATTTCAGAATGTAGTCTGTAGACTAATTCACTCTACTCATTCCAGCTTCATTAATTTCAAAAGTGAAGGGAACCAAAAAGCATTTGCTATTCTATTGATTCTGTGATCTAATGTCACATGTTTTTTTTTTTTATCTAATAATCTTTAAAAACTGTTTAACTTTGATACCACTCTTATTTGTGTAAGTAAAATGAGTTTTTAGTTAGTTTTCTGTTGCTTGTATGAACAAGATTTAGGATTCCTATACTTAAAACAATGATATTTATATGTAGGCAGGTAGCAGGAAATCTCCTACATTCTAACATTAAGATGTTTGGGAACCTAAAGACATCAAATCAAGAATATTAAACATTTCATATACCAAGTGCTATTATGCTTGTACAGCCTTTTACATAAGGCATAAAATGAACATTTGAACTTTTATTTTAGGAATATTCTGGCACATAAGTAGATATTTAATACATCTTGTTGTATGGATGAACAAAGCGGTGAAAAAGCAAGCCAAAGTTCCTAGCTGAACCTAGGTAATTAACAATGGTAGACAGTAATTATATCAGCTTATATTTAATGGTATTTGGTGACTCAGTTACTAGAAGGAAAAACGCATTCAGAATTTAAAGCTGGTAAGGAGTTGTAGAGGAATACTTAATTATGGATGGGGCTACTAGCTAAATGCTGTTTTATAGCTCAAAGTTAATAAATAGTTATTAAAATTTTAGTGCTTACTTAATACAATTATAGATTCATTCGTTGGTGGTAGGATATGTTAGGTGAAGATTAGTAGGAGGAGAGATGGGAGGAAGGATAGATTGAAAGAGTTCAGAAGGTGGTATCTCTTTTGACCCTGGGACATTTTGTTTATCAGGGAATGGAATATTCCATTCTGAGTTCAAGAGTTATTCTTCTGTATGTGCTGTGCTAGTTTCTTTAAATGTTCAGAGAGAAAGTTAGAACTGAGAAAAACACAGGAGCATAAATGAAACAATTTTATTTCTGGTAATACGGTATCTGGAGACCAAGCCTGGAGCTGCAGCATAGTGCAAATTTGGGTATCTCTGTGACTCCAGGAGTCCTTAGTGGATGAACAAGAAGAAAACAGTTCCATAGAGGAAGATATGCCTTTCCTCATCTTGGACCTGGGTTGGGAAGAAAAAAGAAAGCAGTCTCCCCTAAGAATTCCTAGCCTTAGATCCAAAAACCACCCAGGTGTGGGGCTTGAATTCATACCAGCTCTGTGACCTAAATAACTGTAAGCTACAAACAGTTTAAAATGATTCCACGTTGATTGTTTCCAGTACAAGTACAGATTGTTTCTGGATTGGAGCCTCATTGCACATGGTCCTCAAAGGATTCCTATCGATACAGTCCTAGGGAATATAAGTTCACAACATGGGATCATCAAATTCCTAATTAAAGAAACCATCTTAAGCAAAGTTCAGCAGGAAAAATAAAATTCAGAATTAGACACACAAAGACAGCAGATACTGTAATTATCAGATACGAAGTTCAAATTTTTATATTTAATATGGCTGAAGAAATAAGAGAATAAAAGTCTAAGAAGAGAACAGGTCACTAAGTTAACTGGATATATTTCACAAAGAATCAGACAGAATAGTGAAATGAATACTTTAATGGAAACATTACATCATATGTTAGACACAATTGGATAGAAAATTGGAAGACAAATCTGAAGAAACTTCTCAATGAGTAGTCCAGAGAGATTAAGAAATGGAAATCTAACAGAGAATGGAATGATAAATTTCATATGCATGTTATTGAAAGAGAGAATAGAGATGATTGTGAAAAAGCAACATTCAAGGGGTGCCTGGGTGGCTCAGTCAGTTAAGCATCTGACTTCTGCTCGGGTCATGGGTTCATGGTTTGTGAATTCAAACCCTGCATCGGGCTCTGTGCTGACAACCTGGAGCCTGCTTCAAATTTTGTGTCTCCCTCTCTCTGCTCCTCCCCTGCTTGTGCTCTGTTTGTCTGTCTCTCTCTCTCTCTCTCTCTCAAAAATAAACATTAAAATAAAAGCACTATTCAAATAAGTAATGGCTGAAAATATTCCAGAACTTACAATAAAACCAATCTTAAGAGTCAAGAAGGATATATAAAATTAATCAACAGCTAGATGCATTTTAGTGAAACTTGAGAACATCTAAAATAAGGAGAAAATATTAAAACCAACCTTAAAGAGAATGCAGATTACCTATAAAGGGTTGATCATTTGACTCATATCTAACAACAGCAATAATGAAGGCAATAAAAGCTTCCATTTTTGGTAATTGTCCAGTAACCCCTTTTGGATCAATCCTCCAACAGAAAACAACTATAAACCCCAGGCAAGATACTAAAACAACAACAATCTGAAGGCACTGGCTAAGAGAAGAGTTGACACTCAGAAAAAGGGGATGATGCTAGGTTAGTTTCCTGGTTTTATGACTGGCTTGAGGACAGATACTGGGCTGGGCTGTGCTATGCAGGGGAGCTAAACTTCAGATAGAAACCTCACAGCATCACTGGCTTGAAGAAGCAGAGTGTGGAGTTCGAAGGAAACAAAGGGGAAAGGGAGGCAGGAAATCTTAGAAAGGACAGTGTCAAAGAGGGAGGAACCTCAAGTTCTGTGTTATAAGCTTTGCCTCAGTTTTGCCATGTGGTACAGACTCCCAAGGAGCTCAGTTCAGGCTGCAAGAACTACACTGAGAATTCATCTGCCAGTCACCACAGGGAAGAGAGTTTGCGGTTGGAGTTCAGCCAAGTTAACTGCCCGCTTTAAGAAAAATCACACTCTTTGTAGAAGCATCACAGAATCCGGAGCTTCTACAGAATATTGTTCAAATTGTCCCAGATATTGTTCAAAACTACTCAATGTATAAAGAATCAGGAAAACACAAACTATACTCAAAAAAGAAAAGGCAATCAAGAGAGAACAACCTTGAGATGTCCCAAATGATGGAATTACAGGAGAAGATTTTTAAAGCAGTTGTAACTAATTTCAAGGACATAAAGGAAAGTATGTTCATCATGAATGCACAGGAACACCTCAGCAGAGAAATAGGAACCATTGAAAAGAAAAACAAATGGAGATTCTATAATGTGAGACTTGAATATCTGAAGCAATAAAAATAATATGTTCAAAGTTTTGATAGGAAATTAGTTAACTTAGAAATCTATCTTCCTCATTAGGATGAAGTAATGACATTTCCAGCCAAACAAACACAGAAAGTTCACTTCTAACTGTCCCATCTAACTTCTATGAGATGTACTTCTGGAAGAAGTACATATCTTATATATATTACTTTACATGTGTGCTATATTCCCAGTATAATATTTTTAAAAACTGTATGACCATAGCCAAAGTTTGACAGTGTAAACAGCCAGTGATGAAGGTAGAAAAAAGCATTCGGGAAAAATGGTCAAAGATGAGAATATATTCAAAGATAGGAAAATATCTAGAAGAAAATCATCTATAGTTTTATATAAGAAAGGGTCCCAAAAAAGAAGTGGGGAGGGCCTGTGACAGATGGAAAAAGACAGGATCCCACCCTGGTTATGGGGATCATTGCTGAGAAGATAGTCCTGGTGCTTCACACATCAGAATACACTCACAGAAGAGCGAGAGTTTTGTTGTTTTGGTTTTTGTTTCTTCTCTCTAGGAAGAAAGATTGGTTTAGGATTAAACATGAATTTAAAGGGTACAAAGAGGGAGAAGGAAGGAGGAACTACTTTTCCATCAGGTTTCAGAAGCCATGTATGTCTTATCATCTAAAGAGAAATCGTTGAAGATTGATTACTGTTTGTGAAAACACCTGGTATAAGAAAATATTTGCAGGATTTGAATGGGCGTAGTATATTATATTCTGTGTATCAGGATTTTATATGGTGGTGACATTAAAAATGTGATCCACAGTATAGAAATATTTAAATATTAATAACTTCGGAGATGTTCTGTCCAGAAAGATAATTTTGTTATATATAACTATTATCTTGGAAAGTCAAAATAGTAACAACCCTTTATGAAAACTGACATAGCTAAGAGACATATTTACATTGATCAGAACTCTGTTGCAAATTAAGGATAAAAGTATTTTTAATCACCTAATATAAAAAGGCCCAGGAATACTATGGGATGTATACATCAAAGACTCAGATGATTCATGAAAAATCTCTAAATACAAAACAAACTATCTATACTCCTTGTCCTTTCTTAGGAATGTATAAACTTTGTTGCCCTCTAATCGTATGTATTTTCTTTCTTATTCCTTGAATATTAACATATCTTATTTGGCTTTGTTCATTTTCTGGTTGCAATCAGCAACTAGAAGTTTTTTTTCTTTTTCTGTCTTCATTTGGTTAGAAAAATGTAACATTTTTCGCTTTTGCAAATCTCCATAGACGAGGGAAAAATGAATATTTCCCATGACTTTTCAGCATCAAAATATTTTCAAAATCAGAATTTAGAATTTGTGATAGGAGTCTATTTCCAATATATATTGTTTATTTTGCCTGTTTTCTGGGAAAGCCGAGTGCTATTTGGTTTTCCTAACATTTTCATTTTAGTTTTCTATGATAGGATTGAACTGCCTTAATAATAAATACCAAAGACTTCCAATTCATATTTTTCCTGTTATCTCTCCTCTTGGAGGTACAGTGGCGGTAAAATGAATGAAAGAATGAATTAAAATGAAATGAATTATTTTCTACTTATCTGACATATACTATGATTCACTCTGTATAAAATTGCCAATGGATAGTTCCAGGAGTGTGCTATTTAGGGTTTTATAGAGCTGAGTCAGCTGAACTGAATTAATGATTGATTTCTAAAAGCTTCCCTTAAGTAAACTTAATGTATTTTTTTGCCTTTTTATATCTCAGGTCCCCAAACCAGTAGATTATTCTTGCCAACCCTGGTAAGTATTAGAAATGTTTATGTAGCTAAGTTGAAATACCATACCCTTAGCTTGAGGATGCCTTAAATGTAGGGGTACTAAACCACATTCCATTTCTATTGTCCTGGCTAAATTTCAGATACAACAAAACACCATAATGAATTTATATATTGCTGACCTTTCCATAATTTCATCAAAGTGGGGTGTGTGTGTGTGTGTGTGTGTGTGTGTGTGTGTGTATATGCATGTGTGTGTATGCATACACGTATTTGATTGTAAATTCAAAGCTTATAACAGCCACAGAAAGGAATGGAACGTTGGCAACTATGTATCTTGTATTTTAGAAGAGTAGATTCCATGAAGCAGAGAAAAAGATATACTTCCATTGTCTGAAACTAAAAATTAGCCCAGAAAGGACAGTAGATCCTAAATTGTAATATAAGAGGAACAAGATGTATCCGTGTCTAAAGTTTTGTGTTTACACGAAGCCCACTTACCACGTAGAGGCTAGCCTTCTCACTAATAGAAATAAGGAAGCAGAGAAGACAGTGGTTATTACTTTTTAGACATGATGAGTTTAAGTGGAAGTGATATCTTCAACTGGAAAAAATGTGTTTAGGATCCAGAATAGTTATGATCATCATATAATAGCTAATATATACCAAGTACCTGCTGTGTGCTTAGTATTTTACATGTTTCATTTTTGTTTTCCAATATCTTTATGAGGAAGGTTGTTACTATCTTTACAGTGAAGAAACAAAGGTTAAGACTCTGCAACTAGTAAGCAGTAGAGCCAGGATTCTAAGGGATCCCATCTGTACATTGCCATACTGCCTGTCCAAGTACAAAACGTGGGTTTATTTACTTATTTATGTTTGTTTCCCTAAATTTTGTGTTTGGCTCCTCTTAAAATGACTGCATCTGTTTTCCTCTTCTTGATACAAAATATATGCATCCAAATTAGGTAATAGTGTATGTATATAAATGAGATATTCTGAGAGTATATAGTACTAGTTCAGTTTGCAGGTGTAGATAGAACACCTGAGTTGCCTGATTTTTTTAAGTGTTTTGATTATTTTGTATTACATAACCAAAGCATAGAAAATGCCCGGTTGCTGTAGAACTAGACTGGCCAAAGTGTGGGATTCTTCCCATCAGCCCTCTTGCTGTGTCCGCCATCATCATGGCTGTCCTCTGTAGCTATTATGTTTTCTCGACCTCCTTCCTGGGCTTCAGCACTGAGCTTGCTGAGGAAATTATAGCAGGCTTGTGATAGAACTGGGGATCTTTACTACGTTTTTACTTAGTTTAAGACAAATTTGAGGTCAGAACTACATGGCATTAAAAACCATAATCCTGGCAGGAATTCGATTTGGAGAACAGAGCTAATAGTGGGGATAATCAAAGTGAACAACACCAAGAACTGGTAAAATCATGAGAGTGTGATGATGAACTTCCTTCTCTTCTACTATTTTTCACATAACTAGACACAATAGTTACAAGGGTAATGATGTTAGAGATAAATACTAAGGCATGGATTTTTTTGAAATAAACCGATAAGTTACCTTGGAACCATTCAGGGCGCAGGAGATTAGCTTTTGAACCCTTTGTTTTAAAATGCACTCTTGCCAGTATGTAAAATTTTACTGAAAATATAACGAGTTAGAAAATGGTATTGTTGCGGGGCACCTGGGTGGCTCAGTCGGTTAAGCGTCTGACTTCAGCTCAGGTCATGATCTCACAGTTCATGAGTTCGAGCCTTGCGTCAGGCTCTGTGCTGACAGGTCAGAGCCTGGAGCCTGCTTCAGATTCTGTGTCTCCCTCTCTCTCTCTGCCCCTCCCTTGCTTGCACTCTGTCTCTCTCTCTCTCAAAAATAAACATTAAGAAAGAAAAAGAGAGAGAAAGAAAGAAAGAAAGCAAGAAAGAAGGAAAGAAAATGGTATTGTCCTGAAGGATTAAAAAAAAAATCAAGATGTTCAGATGAGGGAAGAGCCTTGAATATAGGAGCAAATAAAGACATTTTGTAGTAAAATTTAATTTTTTTTTCTTTTTCTTGGGAAACTTGGACAATTTATTCACACTAAGCAGACAATTTCATGTGAAATGCTTTCTGCTAGGGAACAAAATGGTCAAGTATATTGGAAAATGTAACCTTCAGTTTTGGAAAAACTAAACCGTTTAGAGAAAATTATACTGAATGATGACGTGGTTCTCAAGTCATTAAGAAGTTAGCTTTCACCAATTGCCTTGTCTGTTCATTACATGTCCATGTAAAAACAACTTGTTTGCACAAGGTAAACTTTGTCTTCTGGGTTGGCCATGAAATAAAACAGAAAAGGTGATTATCTTCATTTGCCTGGGTATAGAAACCTAGGTGAGAAATCATTTTGCATTTTAAATCTTAAGGTATTGCTCTGTTGTTTTCTAACTTCCACCCCGATGCCATTTTGATTTCTGATTCTTTGTATGTGATCTGATTTTGTGGGTGGTATCATGTAGGCAGGAATGAGGTGTGGGGCTTAAAACCAGGGAACTGTCTGAAATCCATATGAAGAACAGGATACAGATGCCAAGGTTCCTTACCCCATTCTCCAAAGTAGTCAGACAACTTTTTTCCCCCTACCCTAGCAAGAGACACTGAAGTTAGAAGGTATATTATGTGGAAAAATTGAGCCATGTAGGGCTTACACTTAGAGCAATCCCAGCAGAGATTGGGAGAGATGGTATACTGCAAACAGAGTGGTCAAATTAAGGAAGGTCTCCATACTGACTGATGAGGATGCCCAGTTCCTTTGTATAGCTCAGTTCCAGTACTGTGACACCTGGGTCTCATACATGCAGACTACCTTTCTTGCATCCAGACAGGATCTGGAAGATTTTTCTCTAAAGAAACTGAATAGACTCAGTGGAAAACAAAACAAAACAAAAAACCTAAAATCATTTGGATATTATCCTGACCCGTGAAATTAGGTTCTTGCCAAATGATTAGGTTCCTACCTGGCAAGTCTAATTTGGTGCTTCCTGTCCCCACAGAGATGTCTCTCTCCTAAATGTAAACAAATGACAAAGAGCAACCAGATACTTGAGAAAAGCTTTGAACCAGAAAACAAATAGATTAAATGGGAAAAAGAAACAAGGAAAAACACAGACATTAGAATGAGCAGTAGAAAGATGTGTTTTTAAAACCTTTAATTTATATTCTCACAATTAAGAGATGACAGTATATCCATGGAAATGAGCTGGATGTGCTATAAAAGGAAAAATCAGACAACAAGAAAGAGCTCTTCTAAATTAAATATTGAGTAGAGGAGTTGGAAAACAAAGTTGAGCAAATCTTCCAGAAAATTAAAGAAATAGATAATATGGGAGAAAAGATAGAGAAGTTAGACAATTGATCCAGCAAGGACAGCATTAATTTAGTGAGAACTCCAGAAAGAGAAAACTGAGAGCAGCAATTATCAAAGAAACAAGACAAATTTCCTAGAACTGAAGGATATATGGCTGCAAGTCAAAGATGTTACTGAGAGTTAAGGATAATAGTGAACTAAAATGTATGATATATAACTTGAAGGCATATTATCTTGAAATTTGCAATATAGAGAAAACAGTCTGAAAGCTTTCAGGGACAAAAAGAGATCAGATCACATAGAATGGCAATGAATTCCAAGTTAGAAGACAATAGGACAATGCCTCAAAATTTGAGAAGCAAAGTAATTTCTCGCCTAGAATTCTATACCCAGGCAAATTCTGTATTAAGTAAAATAAAAATGTTTTTCTAGATGTGAGACTTTCTGAGTATTATTACAACCCATGTATCCATTTATAGGAAGCTGAAGGATGGGCTAATAAACCAAAAAGAGGGAAATACGGAATCCAAGAAATGAGAGCAAAGGGATGTCCCGGTACTATAATAATTGAGCAGGTTTAGAGAACAAGTAATATGGATTAGAACAAGAGGGTGGAGGGCTCAGAAGAAATGAATGTCTCCATATGATAAAAAATGGACAGGTTCAGTATATGGTGTTAAGAAGTGTATCATTGAGGAGTTTATCATTCTCTTGGAGAATTTGAAAAGAATTTGTAAGACAAAGCTTGAGCCAACAAAAACTTGAATTATTTTTTGGAGTCAGGTGTTCTTTGAATATGCAAACATGACAAAACTGAGCCAGATGATGGCTTGGCTTTGTAGAGGTTACAAAAGGAAGAGTGAGGAACAACACTGACAGAATTAGCCTGAAAGGAAGAGAAAGGAGTTTCATTCCTGACACTTAAAAATTGATAATTTAAGAAATTGTAGTTTGATGATATTATTTAGAAATATACAAGCACAAATAAAAAATAGATAAAATGCTTTTGAAATGGAACTTGGGATAGAAAGCTGCCAAGATGGGGTAATGCTGTTTTTTCATTATTATTGTACAGATTGCATTTTTAAAACTGTTTCTGTGTTACTTTGATAGTAATGCATATACTATATACTAATTATGATAAGTGCTATGAAAGAAATTAGGATAGTGTAATAAGAATCATGGAGTGGAATATGTGAGATGCAGGACAACATTCTTCAGATGGGATGGTCAGAGAAGACCTCACTCTGAGCTTATGTGATAAGAAGGAATGTGTGTGGAGTGAGTTTTCCAGGCAAGAATACAGTCTCTGAGAAGATTCTTAAGATCAAAAAGTGGTTGGTGAATTTCTGGACCTGAAAGAAGGCTAGAGACTAGTGAAGAAGGGGGTTGTGAGAGATAAGATTGAAGTGACCAGATCATACCAGGTACTCGTAGTTCATGGGTTATCATAACTGCTCTTAACCCAAGGTACCATCTGCATAAAATGCCCTCAGCTCTGCTTCTGTACTTGGTGAAAATCTCACATATCCTCCATCAACAAACTTTTGTGTTTTAAGTAAACACTTAGTGTAAGTTAAAGGCAGGTGTTTATACCAAGTTATCCGAGTCTGTAAGTGAATGAGAGAATTTTCTGGAATATTAACTCATGAAGTTTTGAAAGAGAGCCAGTGGAAACATAAAATTTTTCCTTTTGACTTTTATTGTCCAAAATCTCTATATTGTGCAAATATGTAAAACCTATATTTGATGTGAAAGGGTCACTAAAGAGTATTTTAACATTGAATTTGGGCCTTTGACTATAACTGTTACTGTTATGGAATTTCGGTATGTTTAAGATGAAGATAGTTTAGGAAGAATTAAATTCTGGTATTGAAAATAACTATCTTTTAAAATTAAATTTTAGGGGTGCCTGGGTGGCTCATTCACTTGAGTGTCTGACTCTTGATTTTGGCTCAGGTCATGATCTCATGGTTTTGAGATCAAGCCCCATGGAAGGCTCCATGCTGGGCGTGGAGCCTGCTCAAGATTCTCTCTCTGCTCCTCCCCTGCTCGTGTGCCTGCACACACACTCTTTCTCTCTCTCTCAAAAAAAAAAAAAAGGTTTTTTAAATTAAATTTTACTTACAACTAAGTTCTTAAGAAAATTGGCTATCCAAACTGTGGACCATAAGCATTAATCTTATATCCCCCAAAATAATTGTTTAAAAATAAATTGTTACTGGGGCACCTGGGTGGCTCAGTCAGTTAAGCGTCCAGCTTCGGCTCAGGTCATGATCTCATAGTTTGTGAGTTCAAGCCCCGCATCCGGCACTGTGCTGGCAGGTCAGAGCCAGGAGCCTGCTTTGGATTCTGTGTCTCCTCCTCTCTCTGCCCCTCCCCTGCTCATGTTCTGTTTCTTAATTATAAATAATCGTTTAAAATTTTTTTAAATAAATTGTTACTGGAATTTTCTTAAAAGGATGCCAAAGTAGGTTTCATTTCATACTATACATAGAAAAGGTGAAAGTTCAGAGGGTCCTGGGTGTGTGTGTGTGTGTGTGTGTGTGTGTGTAAGTGTGTAAGTGCGTACACGTGTGTGCATGTGTGTATGTCCTATGCATGATAGTCTCTCCCTACAAGTCTTTTTCCTTCTTGTTCTTAAACCACCTATAAATCTCTAACTCAATACCTACTCACTCCTTTATTGTCCCATTTATTATTTGATAATTATTTACTAACTGTGTGCTTACCATGTGTTAGGCACTATTCACTTCACCGTGGTTAACTTTGTAGACCATTTGTTTTTCTCTTATTAAAGAGCTTTTTTTTCTGCATTATTTTTGAAGCAATATAATTAGTATAGAAGTAAAGTTAAAAAACAACTCAGATCTGCCAATAAATGAAAATCCTGACAGATACCTATTTTTAGCTTCTGTCTGTTCCAGGTACGTTACCCAACTTTTCTGTGT
The DNA here is from genome assembly GCF_028018385.1 of Neofelis nebulosa. Taxonomy (NCBI): domain Eukaryota; kingdom Metazoa; phylum Chordata; class Mammalia; order Carnivora; family Felidae; genus Neofelis; species Neofelis nebulosa. The sequence continues at coordinate 130,328,226 of NC_080783.1, forward strand.
CATTCTTTCTTTCAGGTATGCTGGAGCAATGGAAAGATTGCAGGCAGAGACTGAACTTATTAATAGGGTAAATAGTACTTACCTTGTGAGGCACAGGACCAAAGAGTCAGGAGAATATGCAATTAGCATTAAGTAAGTAGGACAAGTCCTTTTACAGAAATAGATTTCCTGTTTTCATAATTGCATAGACCATCTGACATGTATAACACTAAAGTTAAAAACCAAGGTTCTAATTGCAGCTGAAATAATGTATCCATCCATCCAGTTCATTAATACTTGAAAATATCTGTTAGAAAAACAGTATTAAGTGTTATAGACTGCTAATTGGCATATTAGATTTCTTTCATAACATTGTATTTTGGTGATTTGATGTGTGTCTGTTGCTTATAAATTCTAAAAATAGGTATTACTAGATTTTGTTTTATTTTGTTTTTCTATATTCTCGAAATTAATAAATTGGGCATAATAGTTGGTCAAATCTAACACCCCCCCCACACTTCAAATATTGGTTGTATCTTCAAACAATCTAGTAAATATATTTTGTTAATTAGCTGTCGCCAGTGTATTGGCATAGGTATATATTTTGTCTTCAGAATTAATTCCAATAATTTTATTGGGGCATGCCCTCTGGTAATTATTGATTTCTACTGATTAAAAACACATTTATATTCATACGTTATTCGTTGCCCACAGGTACAATAATGAAGCAAAGCACATCAAGATTTTAACAAGAGATGGCTTTTTTCACATTGCAGAAAATAGAAAATTTAAAAGTTTAATGGTAAGCATTGATTAGTTCTTTTCAATCTGTAGTCCTTATTTTGCTCTTATTAGAAAGGTCAGTTTAATTCTATCATTTCTTAGAAATCTTATGCACTGAAAGTTGTTTAAAGAGAATTCTGTAATTTTGCAACAGAATCCTGAAAATTCTAATTTTAAGAATTCCAATTAAGTTGTATATTGCCCCACTCATTTTTCACTGTAAATTAAGTTTGCAGGTTTTAGATAATATTTCAGAGTTCCACACTATTTATGATTCTTAGAGCATCAGACAAATTGACTCCACTTTCAGTTATTTGTGTTTTGCGTTGTGTTTGACTGACAGAGCAGATCTTCACATACGCATCTTTTGTCCTCTTCCTTTCTCTGCCTCTATCTCTTCATTCGAGCAAAGGAAGGTATTTTTAATAATAACCAAAAAATTGTAATTGGTGAAATACCTCTCACAGGTTCATTTCATGCAAAACGCAATATAATGTCAAATGGAAAAGTTTTTTTGTAGTTTCTGCTATTTTAAATCATCTGAGCCATAGTTCTGCTTCATTACCTTGGAAAATTAAATATTAACAGGGTAACATTTTTACCAAACAACAGTTGTCATATCATAGGCATTATATATTTAAATTGAAATAGTATATTACCAAGTTGCTTCAAATGAACAAAGATTACTTTAGTCTTACAATTTAAAAAAGTACAACTTAGTAATTTTATTAGCGCATAATATTATGTATGTCATAAAGATAGTGTGTATATGGCACAATATAGGCATTGCTGACAGTAAAGAAAAAGTTCAAAGTTCCTTAAAAGTGGTCTCAAGTCTGTTTCTCAAGTTTGAGAGTTTCTTGAGATAATGAAGAATTTGGACACGAGATACAGGATGCATTTGTAAACGTACTTGTAAGTACTTTGAGTAACTTTGGGAAGGACCACTCATTGATTGAACCATCAATCAAATGATACATTCTGCATCCTCCGGAAAACATCTCAAAGCACTTTGCAGATGCTAAACATTAAAGACTGAACGTAAGAGAGTCTTACAAAATAGGCCAGCTTGAAAGCCTTATCTAAAAATTTAGAACTGCTTTGAGACGGGGATACAGGGATTCATGTTTTAAAGAAATGGAAGTGTCTTGAGTTGAAAGAAAAGTCAGAAAACCTCTCTGGACATAAATATCACATTTCCAATTCACAAGTTAAGGATCGGCATCAAGATTATGTCCTGGAAAATGTGAGCCCTGTCAAATTAGTAGCCAAGATGCAGGCATCCTCCCTGCTGGAAGTGACTTACGTTCGAACAGGCAGGCTGAGCACAGAGAGAACTGGACCTGAGGAGGTTTTTCCTAAAATGAAAACCTTAGGAGGGAGGTGGCAAGTGGGTGCACAAATAATGAATGGCAGCCCCAGCTGAGACATGATGAAAGCATGCACAGGGGGTCTCCACATCGCTGCGAGACATACTGGCTTGAGTCTTCACCTGCAGAACTTCCATGGATGATAATGAGGCTGCTCCACGGTATTATAGTTAATACGTGAGACTTAAAAAAAAAAAAAAATGCTGTAGGGCCAAAGATGAATACCAGCTTCGCCGACTTTGAAAGAAACAAAAGGAACTCCCATCCAAGGAGACAAGCAAAGAGGATGAAAGGAATAGTCACTGGAAAGGGCCAATCAATTCAGCTTTGTGTCCCTGGGTTCAGCTCAAGAAAGTTCATCAGCAGCTAAGGTTCGAAGTAAAAAGCCAGTAAATACTTCATGACCTGGATTAGCAGACATAGGTCCTCGAGTTCCTATCTACATACAAAGCTGTGATTCTAGTATAAGCAACAGAGCCTCAGAATTCAAATAATGTGCACCAGAGAGTAGTGAAAGTTTCTGCAGTGATGTTCTGGAAAGGGAATTGAGAGTACTGTCGCAGAGCTAAAGCAAACTCTGCCTTATATGGTAGGTATAAAATATCAGAAATGCCATTGCTAGAGACACATACATAGTTTTTCTTTTCCTCCATATCCAGAGGAATGCACCTTCTGTAAGGAAGCATATAGCACAGTGGTTAAAGGAAGGGAAGTCAATTAATAGCATAGCTCCAACAAAACTAAAAACTATTAGCAAAGGGATATAATTGTAAAAAGAAAGATAAGGAGCTGAAAACTCTGTCTTGGGGAAACCCTTTGTCAGGTTTAGCAAATAACTGTAAAAACTGCTAAACAGTGGAACTAGTCTGGAGCCGTCCCTCGCCTTTGTTTCTGTTCATTTGCTGAACAAACTTATATGGAGACCTTACCTTGTGAAATCATTACGTTGTTGTAGAATTCAAAATGACTCCACTGTTCTAAAGCAGCTTTCAGATTCGCAAATCCATCTGTAGCAAGAACCTCACAGTAGTTGCTGTCCTTTAAACCTCAACTCAGAAACGCCACATGGATACTTGATCAGCAGGAATGGCTCCGCTTTTAGTAAGCAGCCCCTTTACAAGAAGAGAGAGAATTAATAGGCACCTTTGATTTCACTCCAGCAATATAGAGGCTTCTCTAAATCGGGCCCATACAACTTCAAGGAATGATCTTTTGTCATGTTGGTGTCACACAATACAGTTTCCATTAAAAGTACATAATGGTCTGTGCATTTGAGTTGCTTCTTGAGAATAGTTCAGTATCCTCCCATTATGGGTGGTAAAGTTATATTCTTCTACCTGTGAAACTTACTAGGGCCTGGAATTAAATTTTAATTTGGAAAGGATGTGAAATGCAAGCAGACTCCAGAACTTGTTTTAAATTAACCAGTTTCTTAAAGAGAAGATTGACCTTAGGTGGTTGTGACCGAAGCTTTCCCCTTGGGTTTCAACAGCTTGGCTAATCAAAATCTTTGTTTTTCTTAGTCATTAAATTCAAATTCTAAATGAATTTCTATATCCAGATTACAAGGCATTAATTTTGTTCTAATTTTCATGTATGCCAGGCAATCCATGTCCAAATGCTGTTTATAAATCAGCTCCATTGCCTGTTTCCTTGGTAATTGGAATGATGGGCTCTCTCACTCATTATTTTTCAGAGAGGCTTGAATTGTTGACACTGCTGTGTCAGTGCGAGATAAGGAAAGCTTAGCGATTTCTTTTGTTTAGAGTCTTCTTATTTACTTGTAGTACCTGAAGGTCAATGACTGCTAAAGCAAGGGTGGATTAGACTAAAATACAGAAAGCATAAAGGCATAAATTGGAAAAGACCCATGGTGGCACAATTTAATTCTACCCAGTTAGAAACATGTAGGAAGATTTACGCTCATAAGACTGTAAAAATGGAGCTAAAATCTCTTCCATGCTTAGTGAAATGATAAAGGAGTATATGTAGCTTACCAAGCCGCATGACTCTTAGGCCTTGGAAGAGTCATTTTTTTCTTCCTTCCATAAAATTTGGAGATGGTTAGGTATGAAATGATGACCAAGTCCTTTTCAGCGTGATAATTCCGTCGTTTCTAGCCAACTTCACATAAGCTTTAATTCATCCTAATCCATAATATAATGCATAAAATTCATAGTATTTATAACAAAATTACATTGAAATTCATCTTATTGGCTTAGAGTTACTTTCAGGTTTATTTTAATATTTTTGTTAAAGAATAAACACATTTTCCTCAATTTAAATAATAAGACTAAGAGAACACTGCTTTGATGTCATTTGCATCAGCAACACAATATATATGTACAGTTCTTGCAGAGACCTTACAAAATTTTGCCTTTTATTTTTTAAAAACATTATAAAGAAGGCCATTTTCTGACTATTGAAGCCACATTGAGGATATAAACTTCTGTCTGGTATTTTGATTCTTTTTCTTTTTAAGTCAGTCAGATTCCAGATGCCTTCGCTTCATCAAGGACCCCATAATTTGGGCTCAAAAAAGAAAGAAGAAACATATGTAGATAGATGAATAGATTTCCATATATCTATAAATAGTGATAAAGTGCATAAAACCCTAGCATCTTAGATCTCAGAAAACTAAGTTCTTGGTACATCATGGACACTTGGCAAATGCTCCTTCCCTTTTGCCTCCATTTTTGTATATTAACATTTGCCAGGCACTACTTGCTAATAGTATGATGTAGTTAAGAGCACAAGCTTTGGAGACAGACATCAGCTGGGCAACCTTGCCCAAGTTGGTTAACTTCCCTGAGATTTGAGTATCAATGAGGACTCAGCCTTGCTCTTGTTAACTGTGTGCAGATTGTGAGAAGCTTGGCACATGGGCTCGTGGGAGCTGTTACGATTATTCACATGTACCAGGCACTTTCTACATTCTTTACTATAGTCTGTGAAATGGCTTATTATCCCCATTTTACAGATGTGGGAGTTGAAGAATCTTCATTTGCTTTATCCAGTGCTTCAGCTGAACCCTGTTGCTTTTGGTTTATGAATGTGGCCTTGACTCAGTCACCTTTATGTCTGTTTCCAGCCTGACTACTCTACTTAAAATAATCTTTCCCTCCTTCCTGGCTTCTGAAATTTTGCCTGTTCTTCAGTTTAAGCCAGGCTACTTCTATCATGAACTGTTCCCTCAACCTCTTCCCTGGGCTCACAAAAGGAAATTCTCTCTCTTGCCTTTGGGTGCCCATAACCCCTAACTTTCCTTCAACAGTGAACAGTCCTAGAGGGCAGCAGCTTTACCTTCATAATCTTCGTGACCTCTGGAACTCCCCTCACAATTCATTCCACAACTTATCTGAGTTTAGTAAAAAATAATGTAAATCATAAATGATATAAATCATTGATGATTCTTTTTTACTTCTTTTGAGTGATTTTTGGCTCCGTTGATTTGTTTTGGAAACTTTGAACATCACCACTGAATGGAGGTACTGAGTTGATGACAGTATGGGTTTTAGAGGAAATGAGTTACTTTTACTCTATTTGTTCTAAACAGTAATAGAAGTAATGAATAATAAGGTTAAAAGTGATTTTGCTTTTCATGTCAGGTATTTCTAAGAAACATTATAATACCTACAGTATTACCTAGTAATATTTATTTTTTCATTATGAATTATTATTCATTTTCTGATTAGAGAGATTCAGATTTGTGCAGAGTCTATGAAACTGACGTTTTAGAAATTTCCTGAAATTTTAGCATGGGACATGGTGGATGGTTATTATATTAGGCTTGGGTGCATTTAAGGAAAATTGGGTATAAGGGAAAATGGAAAGTACTACATCATTGACCTCTGTAAGTAGCAGCTGATATGCAGAGCTATGGAAGGGCACTAACACTTCATTGTAAGCCAGAAAAAATGTCAAGTAGCATTTGTGGTTTATGAACTTGAGTTTACCATGGGAAAAGAACATTTAGAATCAAAGTTTGTTTTCCTGCTACGTTGAAAGAAATGCAGGAAAGTAGAAATTGCTATATATTCAGCAAACAGCTGTCCCTTCATTTTTGTTTAGAAAAACAAGTATTATGTAAATAAGAACAATAATTGCTGTTCTGAAATTGAAGGTTAGTATGATTTCTTTTCATTTACCACATCTGACTGAAGACTAACAGGATGTTCTCTATCCATGAACAACAATAAGAGGTAACTCATATTATCAGTGGCCTGAGTTACAAGGACAGTTACTTGTTAGATGTCATGTACATCCAGAAAGCAGGGAGAGATTATCATTTGCTTACCCTTCCATATACTTACTGAAAATTTGGCATTAACTCAATCATCCTTATGTTGTATATAATTATGTGTTCATGTTCAGGTGTTTGAAATCAAAACTATCCTTATCAAAAATAATCTTCAAATCTTTTATCCTAAAGGAACTTGTGGAGTACTACAAGCATCATTCTCTTAAAGAAGGTTTTAGAACCTTGGATACGACCCTACAGTTTCCATACAAGGAGCCAGAACATTCAGCTGGACAGAGGGGTAATAGAGCAGGCCACAGCTGTGAGTACTGCCATTAAGAATACAATTTGCTGTCACATAAGGATTGGAGGCACAGTAATATTAAACATCTTTATTACAAATTTTGAAATATAGCCAGTTAATACACTGATGTATTTAGCCAGAGTTTTTTTTTGTTTCGTTTTGTTTTTGTTGGTTTTTTGGAGCTAAGCAAAATCAGATGAACCAACAGGTGTATGAACATGTCTAGACATAGCTTTTTGTGCCAAATTAAAAGTCACATTTGTGTTTAGAAATGTAAAGGGTATGTTAATATGTAAGTTTCATGCTTTTCGGTGATATTTATATTAGCCAAATTTTTTAACTCATACATGTTTGTGGTCATAATGCTGTTTAACAGTATTTAAGCAAGGCTAGTGTGCAGCTCTCCCTTCTCACCTGGTATCCCAAATATGTTTATGGTTCTCTTTCAGTGATTACTTTCAGAATTTTGAAATGGCTAAAGCATGTTTCCTCTGATGCCAGTATTTACAAGTATAACTGAGCCACTTTCTTGCAGCATGAACTCTGTGCCACAGCTAATCATAAAAGATTAGCATGTTATAGTTGGAGTGTGAGTTCAAGTCAAAACTGTTTTCTCATCCTCATTTAATGTCACATAATCTTCCTGGAGATAGATGCAGCATGTAAAGAGAACATTGTGATGAAAAACTCTATGAAGGAAGTGTGATTTTCTTCCCTTATATTATTATTTTTCTAAGTAAAATTCTTTTGGAGGAGAAATGGATACAATTTTATTACTCTTAGAATCTTTAGCCTAAGCAAAACAGGAATATCTAGAGGCATTGGAAAAAAGAATTTACGTCGTGCAATATAACTTTAGCTCTCCCCCCCGCCACCGCAACACCTGCCCCACCGCCCCGAAAGCAGAAACTGAAAGGCAAACAGGTAACACTCACAGGACTCTAACAACATCAGTAAAATCTCATACACTTGTATATAAGTAAATATACAAGTAATTTGTCACATCAACTAACAGATTTTTTTATTTGAATAACTGAATAGTTGTTCTCTTCACAAGGATTGGTAATAAATGATCCAAGCTTGTGTAATAAAAATAGAGCACAGTTTATCTTGAAACTTTAAACACCTATTCAAAGTTACCTTTCTGTATTTTGGTCTAGTGTTTTCCTACAAATTTCTTAAGACTACCAAAGTTAATGATATTTTTCCCTACGTGAAAAGTATAATTTCCTACTAGTCCTTTACTTTGCCTTGCTAGCAGCAGGAGATAACAAATGTTGCCAAGGAGGTCAATTATACTAAAAATCCTGTTTGAGTTCCCTTAGTTCTAGAAAGCCAAGGTGGGAGAGGTTGGCAATCAGGGAGAGCAGATGTCCCATCTTAGTGGAAGGTCATTAGCCCGCGTATTGCCCTGCATGGTTCCTCCCAGCACTTTCTCTGTGCTCGGCACGTGTAGGTGTTCAGAGGATGTTGTCCAGCAATGAGCGGAGTTGCCTAATCTAAAATTTGTCTCTAGGGTTCAACAAAGTATTTAACGCTCAGACTTATTTAGCTACTAGGAATGAAGTTATAGACATTTTGCCTTTTTTTTTCTTTTTTAAACAAAAAGAGAATAGCCAACAGAACGATTTTGAACATCAATGAGAGCTACAGGAAATTTTTCAACAAATAGAGCTATGTGTTCAAATACTCCAAGCCTGGTATTTTTAAAAGACTCGGGCAGGTCACACAGAGACCTGCACAAGAAGGTCAAGAAGTAAAAGCAGATCTTCATTTAAAATTAATCTTTGTCAGGGTTTGGTTTTGTTTATCAGTTAGCCATTTTTTCATTCCTTCAACAGACAGACATTAAATACCTGACCCAGACAAGGCACTGTTCTAGGTACTGGGATACAGCAGTTGAGAAGACAAGTCTCTGCCCTTGTGGAGCTTCTGTTTTAATGGGGACACTCAGCCAAATGTGGAATATGGGAGTTTGCTGTTTTTATATAGGGTGGTCAGGGAATATCTCATTTACAAACTTACCAGAAAGAAAGGAGGGAGTAAGTTAGTATGTCAGTCAGAAATAAGGGTACAGTGGTCTGGACTCCAAGATTATTCGGTCATTACCGTGCAGCATGGTTATAATCTTAGATCAAATTTATGATACTCTCCCTGTGTTTTATTTACTTTATGCTCACTTTTGTATAAAACAGGAAGAATACTAAGATGGTTCTGAGAGTTAAATGAGGAGTTGTAAAGCATTTAGCATAGTGCTGGTACATGGTAAAAACTCAATAAATATCCACTACAACTGATTCTACGACTACTAACACCACCATCACTACTAGTAACTCCTCACACAGCAAACATTTTCCTAAATTTCTGAGTTGAGTTACTAATTATAATTCATAGAAATTCACATCTTTGCTTTTATGATATTCAAGTATACCTTGCCTATTATATACCAGATCCTGGTTGAGAGTTAACCCTTCATTAAAACACTGCTTCTATTTTTCTGCATACCCTACTTCTCAGAAGGGGGAAGGAAGAACACCACCTAAAGATTTTGCACATTGTCTTTATAGTCCTCACCTCTGTTCATAGCTTTGGCTATGCTGCTACATATTATCTAGAAATAATTTTTTACCAGGAAGTATTGCCTTGGGATACTGGATTGGACAGTGTCCTGACCTCTTCATTACCTCTAAAAGATTTTGGAGGAAGCAGAGCAGGCAAGCTAATGCCTAGGTCCACCCTATGTTCTGGGTAGAGGTTGAGATTAGAGTTCCAACTCCTGCAACCTGCTTTTTTTTTTTTTTTTTTTTTTTTTTTTTTTTTTTTTTTTTTTTTTTTTTTTTTTTTTTTTTTTTTTTTTTTTTTTCCCTGAAATAGTACAGTCACCTTGGAAAAGAAAGTTCCAGGGCATTGTAGAAGAGGCTGCTTGCTTCCGTACAAGTCCAGGTTAAAATATTCTTGGGTAAATCACCAACTATTTTTCAAGTTTGTAAAACATGATAAGATGACAGCAGAACTACCTCACACAAATGCAGAATAACATACAAAAAGATACTGGTCAGAATTAAACAGGAGTCCAGATTGGGCAAGAAGCATACAACATTTCTAGGTGAGGATCCCATTGTAGGCAATGCTCTCTCCCAGGGCTCTGAGACTTTATTTTTGCCTTTGAAATGACTTATGAATGTGTCCAAGAGAAAAGAAAGTGACAAAGAAAGAAAACACAGAGAACTCGGGCATAGCAGTGAGCTGTTGTGCTTCCCTAGAAATTGCAGTGACTCCATGGAAGATGTTCTGCTCTGTCCTGTGGATCTTACTTGGCAAAAACTGGCACAGAAAATCTGGCTTAGAACACATCCAGTATATCTGTAAGGCTTATGTATTTGAAGGGCACTGAACTGACTTTTGCCTTTCATGCTCTACAATGAGCACTTAATTATTTCAGGTCTGCTACTGAGTAGCTGTCTGACCTTAGGCAAGTCACTTAGCCTGTTTGGAATTCAGCTTTCTCATCTGATGAATGATGAATGAGATTAGATATTTTATTATGTGCTTTAAGAAATAGCATCCTAGGTTTCTTTCTTTGTATGCATGAGGGAAGGAGGCAAGGTAGAATGTTGATAGACCATTACACTAGGAGAAGTTGCATGATTAGCTATTTCATGACCCATAAGGAGATGTTAAACATTTCCCCAAGTTCTTATTTAGGGAGAATTAGTTGGACCATAGAGAAGAGCTGGCTAATTTTAAAAAAATTGGTTATTCCTATATTCACATAATCTCAAAGTATCTTTTCACAAGAACTTGTTAGTAACAAAGGGAAAAATAGAAGCACCTTAATCAAGTGATCAATGTTAACATCTACTTGATCTAGAAGAAGTAGATCACTTGTACCTCATAATGTGATGTTCTAAGAAATATACAGTATCACTTTGGTAGTATTCCTGCCCTCACAAGGCATATGTTGAAGCTAATTGTGAGGAAACATCAGACAAACCCAATTTGAAGGACAGTCTACAAAATAATTGCCCTGTATGCTTCAAAACTGTTAACGTCCTAAAAGACAAAGACTGAGGAGTTGTTTCAGTTTAATTAAGGAGACTGAAGAGACGACTACACACAGCATGTATTGGATTAAATCCTGTGCCTGAAAAATAATTTTTATTTACTTATTTATTTTTGCTGTAAGGACATGCATAGGACAGTTAACAAATTTTCAAGTTTCTAGATTAAGTAATAGTGTTAGGTTTTTGCTGATAATTGTACCGTGATTATATATGAGAAGCAAATGTCTTTGGCTTTAGAAAATACACACTGAAGTATTTAGAGGTAAAGGGCATTATGTCTTCAGTGTATTCTAAAATGGTTCCGGAAGAATAATAGAGATTGATAAAACAATCACGGTAAAATGTTAGCATTTGAGGAGTTTGAGTGAAAAGTATATGGGAATTCTTCATATTATTCTTGCTACTGTAAGGATGAATAATTTCAGCATTAAAATTTTTAAATGGAGAGATCGTCCCATTAGCTGTAACAAGATTGAGAGAAAATGGCAGCAGCATTCTGCTTTTTCCCCCCGCTCTAGGTGCAAGGGGAGCTTGGGACACGGATTTGGGGGTATGTAGAATACTAAGTAGGTCATATTTGAAACCATCTGTTCCTTACATATGACCTTACTGTATTTGCTTATTCGTTTATTCTTTTATTGAATAAATATTTACATAGCACTTACCATGTGCCAGGCCCTGTGCCACATGCTGGAGTTACAATAGTAAATAAGATGGACAGTTTGGTGGACAGGGACAAGCAGAAGACAACTTCACAAAATCATCAGAAATTTTGACAAGTCTTGTGAGGCAGAAGCACAGATGAAAGTGTATGATAAGAGGGCCTACTTAACCTGCAGTGTCCGGGAAGGACATTTAGAAAAAGTCACATCTAGGTGAAATGTAAAGGATCTGTGTAAAGGGTGTGAGGTAGCGGAGAGTAGGAAAACTCCACAGTAGAGAGGTAGCTTGTGTGAAGGCCCTTAATCAGGAAATAATGTAGTATGTTTAAGGAGTTGGAAGGCCAACATGTTTGGAGCATAGCAGGTGCATTCTGATATCTACAACGGGAATGTATTGAGCTTTATAAACAAAAAATGATATGAACTGGTTTACATTGCTTTAAAAGACCACTATCTACTCCATGAGAGTGGCTTGGAAGGGAGCATGGACAGAACAGAGGTGAGTTAGGAAGTTATTGCAGATATCTAAGAGAGGAATGAGGCTCGTTTGGACTGAGTTCAAAGTGGAACAGAACTATGGTAGATTTGGGTATCTTCTGGAGGTTGAATTGATTGGATAAGAGAATTGAGGTAGCAGTAGTACAAGCATGAAACACAAGTACTTGCCTTGGACGACTGGCAAATGGTGAAGCCACTGACTGACCAGGAAACAGAAGAGACATAAGAGGAATAGAGAAGAAGGTAAAACATTCAGTTTTGCACGAAGTTTTAGTTACCTGTGCATACTCAATGGTTCAGTAGGCAGTTGGCACCAGAAGGAGTGGTCTGGGTTGAAGATAGAGCTTTATGAATCATTAACACCTTCATTTCATAGTTTACATAGAATATAGTATTATTTTTATATAGGTTAAATGATTTATTCTGGTGTTATGTTCCCGCAAGCCTTAGGAACCAGACTTCTTTGCTCCTCATTCTCAAATTGCACTTTGCACAGTGCCTTTCATGAAACATGTGTTCAGAGAGGACTAAATAAATGAAGTCAGACAATAAGGTCCATGGGAGACAATAGCAAGTATTAAAGCACTATGTGTAGTTGATATTTGAAAAATCATGGGTAAATAGGTCAGTTTGAAAATAAAATATACATCAGTATGTTCCTTTTGGGGACAAATACTATAGCAGTCCCTCAGAAGTCAACAAAATCTTTGGTCACTGAGACCATACAAATGACCTTGCAGGACAAAGTCAGAGCCAGAGCCTGCGTGGCTTTGCCCTGGTGTGGTCTCTTTCCTTCCACACGTGTGTCCCCATTATTCAACTAACCATCTGACAAGGCACATGAGCTTCATTTTAGACACTGTGTTAGAAACTTAAACAATTTGCATCACTCATATTTATTTAACTCAGTATGCATAATATAACTTTTGTATTTCTGATAATTCCTGAAACATCCTGACAATGCCTTAGTTACCATTTATTAGTTTAATCACAGTATAACAGTGGACAATATTTATTACCTCTTACATACAAACTCCTCAAACATCCACTTAATTTAGTTTTTACCTTCTTGTGCTTGTAATTCAACATACCCATTTTCACCTACCCTTATTTTCTGATCTCCTTATCTTATGCTCCGTCTTTTGTCCTCCCTTTCCCTGATCACTTGGCATTTGGGTTTGATTCAATTTTATTCTGATAATGTAAATGTTTGTTTTAATCCTATTATAATAGTTTCCTTGGGCTGCCATAAAAATTACTATAAACTGGGTGGCTTAGAAAAACAGAAATTTACTCTGTCACAGTCCTGGAGACCAGAAATTTTAAACCAAAGTGTTGGCAGGATTGGTTTCTACTAAAGGCTCTGAAGTAGAATCCATTCTATGTATTTTTTTCTTTTATAGTTTCCAGGTGACCACTGGGAATCTCTGGCATCCCGTGGCTTATAGAGACGTGATTCCAATCTCTGCCTTGTCTTCACATTACCTTCTCCTCTGTGTGTCCTGTCCTTTTCTTGTATCTTATAAAGATACTTGTCATTGCGTTCACAGCTCACCCTAATGCATTTAGAGGCCACTTGAATGTGAGATGATCTCATCTGGAGATCCTTAGCTTACATCTACAAAGACCCATTTTACAAATAAGATCATATTCAGAGGTTCTAGGTAGACGTGTCTTTTGGAACCATTCAAACCCATTACAATCTCATAGTATCAATTTAAAATTTCTCTATCCTTATTTTGTTTGTTTATAACTTATTATTTATCAGTTGTCTATAAGTTAGCATGGTAAGAGGACTTATATTATTAGGGTAGACAGGCAGTCAGTAGATGGGGGTTAGAAGGGAACCATTACCTTAATACAATCAAGTGTTTTAAATGGATCGTAACATTCCTGCAGTAAAATGCACTGTCTTCCTAAGAGAACGCACTTCTAGCCAATGAGAGTTTCCAAGACTTAAGTCTGAAACTTCCTTCATATAAAATATTTGATACACAATGAGAACCTAATAATTCTGATATTTAATAATTTTGTGATTAATAGAATACAGTGTTTTTCAAACACCTATTACATACATTAGATTAATGTCTCCAGTGATTCTGTGAAGCAATAGCTCCAAAAGAAGTGTCATGAGAGGCTTCCTTTGTCAAACAGATACCCCACAAGTGCTGCTTGTATGACACAGGAAAGGGACAGTTTCCCTAGTTTACTTCATCATGCAATACTGGCTCATAGTGTTTAAAGCCCATTTGATGAGCCTTAAAAGAGTTGGTATATGTCAAGTACCTAGAACAATGTCTGGCACGTGGGTAGTGCTGTATGCTTTAGCTCTTCCTGTGCCCACTACTCCTGCCACCACTTCCAATACTGCTGTCCAGTGTGAAATGCTACCTTAGCCTCATTTGACATGTTTTAATGCATTTATAAAGCCCTCTCCTTGGGACTTGGATTTCTTACTGCCACTCCCTGGGCTTCAGCTATATTCTCCCAGTATCCACTCCCTTCTATGGGCTAAAGGAGCTACAACAAATGGCGGACATTCTAAAATTCTTTTTCCTCAGCGTGTCTATGATGTCCACAGAATTTACTGTTCTTGGGAAACTGATCAACTATAGTTGCACATCTTCGTTATCAGGTCATGCTGGACTTCTCTTTATTTACTTACTTTGAGAGCTTTACTAGCTACTATAAGGCATTTTTATCCCAAACCTGATAGCTTTAAAAATTAGTAGCCAGTACCCAGGGTCCCTCCAGAAATATAGCTTGCAGATAGAAATTCTACAGATTCAGATAACTTCATTGAAAGCCATCTTGTTTAATGTTTAAAAGCTCAAAAAGTAGTCCTTACGTTTTAATATTTTTCATCTTTTATACTGTCCCTCCCCATAGACCTTATATTCTAAATTAAAAACTAGTCTCAATGTACATGCTGTCCCCTGACTAGAGTACCCTCCCATGGCAGCTCTGATCAAAGCCTGTAGTCTTTCTCATCTCTTTTTCCTGAAAAACAAGCAGCAGCTTATCTAAATTGAGAAGAATCCCTTCTTTTCCTTCCTAAAATTTGGATGAGGCTCCCAGCTTTGAGGTACAATGCTGAGAGCTCTCTTTTCTTGATACCCCACCGATCCCATTCCAAATCTGCATAAGGTAGCAGGTCTTAATTCTGTAACTCTCTTCTTTCCCAATAGCGTGAGAAATTAAGTACGGAAGTGACCAGGTTTTCCTTTCATTCGTTCCTTTCTGCGTTCAGTATTTATGAGCATCTATTTGTACCACGTACTGTATCACATATACCCCTTAAGTGTGACATAAAATTTAGCTTAATGTCTGAACGATAGATGGGGGTGCAGAGGGGTACTTGGTATCGAGGCTCCTTAGACTTAACAGCCATATTAGCCCTGGTCAAGGTTTTTTCAAACAAGTACTTTTTAAAAAAAATTTTTTTTAATGTTTATTTACTTTTGAGAGAGAGCGAGAGAGAGCAAGCTGGGGAGGGTCAGAGAGAGAGAGAGAGAGAGAGAGAGACACGGAATCCAAAGCAGGTTCCGGGCTCTGAGCTGTCAGCACAGAGCCTGATGCGGGGCTCAAACTCACAGAACCGCAGGATCATGACCTGAGCCAAACTCAGATGCTCAACTGACTGAGCTCCCAGGCACCCCCAAATAAGTACCTTTTATGACATTCCTGAGAGATCATCCTCAGGCTTTGCTTGAACTCTCAGTTGTTGGTGGCCAAATCTGTTACCATCCTGGCCAGCCTGCTATGGATGCACTCAAATTTGTCAAAATTGAGCATAAAACCTCCTATATTAACTGACTTGCTGGTTCAGATTTTTCTCTATTCAAGGCTGCCTTTCTATTTAAAGTTCAGTCTTCTCTGTTAATTTCCCTCTTCCCTTTCTCCTTCCTTCTCGTAGGATACACTTCTATTTGGATGAATCCAAGAACTTTCCTCATCTATTCTCACCAGTAACCCCCTCCATAGATCCCCACATTCATTCATTCAACAGATCTTTATTGGGAGCTTACTGCAGGGAGGGCCTTGTTCAAATTGCTGGGGATACACGGGAGTGAAAAAAACAGACAAACGTCTCTGCCTTTGTGGAACTTACACACTAGTGGGGAAGGCAGATAATAGGTAAAAATAAATTATATAGTACATTAGAAGTTGGTCAGTGCCCTGGAAAAATAATATACAGGGCGATGGTACTCAGGAGTGCTAGAGATGGTTTACTGTTTTAACTGGGGAATGGGAGGAAGATGAGGAAGATAAGAAGGGGCTCATTTTTCCTCCTTTTGGTAGCTTAGCAGAAAGCTGGCTCAACAGTTCTGAGTTTTCTCAACATTAGAAGAGGTTGACACCAGCCACTTGCTCCAGAAGCTCCCCTAACGGGGCCATTCACATGACCAGCGTCTTAGTCTGTTCAGTCTGCTATAACAAAATAACATAGACCGAATGGCTGGTGAGCAACAGAAATGTATTGCTCACAGCTCTGGAATCTGGGAAGTCCAAGATCAAGGTGCCAGCAGATTCAGTATCTGCTGAGAGCCTGTTTCCTGGTTCACAGAAGACACCACATATCTTCACATGGTGAAGGAGGGAACTCTGTGGGATCCCTTTAATAAGAGCATTAATCTCATTCATTAGGGCTCTATCCTCATGACCTAAGCACCTCCCAAAAGCCCCACTTCCTAATACCAGCATATGAGTTTGGAGAAAGGGGGAGCACAAACATTCAGTCCATAACAGGGAATTTCTGTTATTATAAGGTTGCATAAATACTCTATCAGTCTGTAGAGCAGGCTGCTGGAAGCTTTGACCATGGTGTGTGCAGACCATCCGTGCCCAACCTAAGCAATAGGACAACGGGAATTTGAGGTGCACTCTACCTACTTCTCTGCCTACATGTCATCCCCCCTGGTCAATAAAGCCTGTTTTCTCTCTGTGCCACAAAGCACTAGTGATGTATGTCCATGACTCTTTTATGGGGCATCAAAGTAATCCTCATTGTGAAGGTAACACTTGAGTAAAGACAAAAGTGAGAGGGAATAGCCAATGCAAAGAAAGCATATATGACATGACATGTGCAATGTGGCCAGAGCAGAAGGACAGGTAAGGGAAGCCAGACCATGTGCTGCTTTTCAGGACTTTAGCTTTTAGCCTGGAGGAAATGAGAGGCTGCTGGTGGATCTAAGCAAAGGAGAGACATTATTTGAACCTTAAGTATTCATAGGATTATTTTGGCTTCCGTGTTGACAAAAGACCATGGAGATGTGCAGGACAAGGTAGAAGCCTCCATTAACCAGTGAGGAGGCTCATGCGGCTCCTCAGCTAAGAGATGGTAGCAACTTGAACCAACGTGTAGCCACATAGGTGATACATTTTGAAGGTGATCCAACAGGATATTTGCACTGGATGTGAAATTGAATAGCAAGAGAAGACACAAGGATAACTAAGCTCTTGACCTGAGCAAGTGGAAGACTGGAGGTTTTTTTTGTTTTTGTTTTTGTTTTTAAGGAGAGGCCCAGATGAAGCCTAAAGTGTAGTCCTAGCATTCTCAATCCAAAATGAATGGTTTCCCTATCTCTGTATCATTTCTGTATGTGTCTGTCTTTTCACCAATCTGTAAGCTCTTTTGAAGTCACATGCTCTTATTGTTGTATCTCCAATAGCACCTTAGCACAATACTCATCAGTAGTTGCTTAATAAACGTCTACCAATTTTTTAAAATTTTTTAATGATTATTTTTAAGAGAGAGAGAGACAGAGCATGAGTTGGGGAAGGGCAGAGAGAGAGAGGGAGACACGCAATCTGAAGCAGGCTCCAGGCTCTGAGCTGCCAGCACAGAGCCCAGTGCAGGGCTTGAACTCATGAACCATGAGATCGTGACCTGAGCCGAAGTCAGACACTTAACCAACTGAGCCACCCATGTGCCCCTCTACCAATTATTTTTAAAGAGTAAGGAGTTAGAGTTAAGTTCATGTTTTGATAAACTAGATGTCTATAAATAATCTGAAATTCCTAGAAATGTCAAATGGTCTAATTTTCTGTAACAACAGGAAAGGCCTTATACTCATCTTTTTCTTGGTACTGGCTTTCTATGCTTACACTGTGCAGTGTTGAGTACAGACTTATTTTTTTTTCCAGGATTTCTAGACCTAAGTTTTCCTTGTTATAATTTTGGATTTCAGGTTAAGGGAGATTGGTCTATTTGCCAGATGTTAGCATTCAATGAAATGAAACCAATCTGAATTATTTAGTTTTTTTTCAGTGACAATATATAAGATGTACAGTAAACATTATAAACATTGGCAGGGGAGCAAGTCTTTGACACTATGTCTAAGGCATGGCTAAGTTCTAAAATAAAACCAGGTTAAGGACCACAAATTTAAATTAAACATTCATTAAATTCTCAGCATGTTCTCTGCTGCTAGGCCATCTGTAGACAGCCTTGGTAAAAAGAATCTACTGGATCGCTCGTCACAGTGTCCCACATAGGAACATGGTTCTCCTCCAGGCCACTGCTGCGCAGCAAACTCCCAGAGATCACTCTATTGATGGTAGCACCATTGCTGATCTCTTTACTGACAGCTTCTTTTTACATAAGTGAATGTGAACACTTGTGGTTGTTACAACTTAAAGCTGAGTGTTAGGCAATGTCTGTCTCAGAAAATAATTAACAAATGCTTAGGCTCATGTTCAGTTATACATGTAATACATGATTAAGTGGTAGTTCAAAAGTACTTTGTGATTTGATAACCAGTATCTTAAGGAAGAGTGTTGACTGAGCTTGGCCTCCACGGGGTATACATTTCAAATATTATTGAAAGTTGAGTAGATTTTCATTTGCTCATGAACATGAATGGCCTAATCAAGGAGAGCTAAAACTTCAAAGCAACGTTTCACTAGCCTTGCCACAAAAGTATAGGCATCAAATATCAATTCTCTAGCACTTTTTATTCTACACTAAACTCTCTGTTCTTCTTTTCTTAACTGATACACTTCTGTGTCCGGTGGTTCTGTCTTGTCAGTCAAGTCTCAGAACTGAATAATATTCACTAATGATTTATAGCTTCTATTCTCAGTTTATTAACAGGTAACTTCTGATTCAGTTAGAGAATGTTTGTACTTTAGGTTTTGTTTAACTTGGAAAAGTTGATAAATAATATTTGGCTGCATCCTTAGTAGTTCCTAATGAGGAATATTAAGTCACTAAAGTATGAGCCATTCACTTCATAATGCCCCATCAATGTTAGCCCAACTGAGCACCAGGTATCGTGTGAAAAATAGCCAGAGAGACCAGCCTGAATGTGTTGATCTCTCTGAGTAAACTTCTCCTTTGTTTGTGCTAATAAGGAGCTCAAAGTGTTTGAGAAAGGAGGGAAGTTAGGTCCTTAATTAAAGCTTGCAGTTTGCGAATGACTACTCAATGATAACGGTCTCAACATAGACTTAACATTGTCTCAGAGGATACAGATATGAATAAAAAGAGTTGTTTCTCTCAAGAAGCTTCCCAAAATGATGTGATGTACTAGCAGATAGGCTATCTATAATACTAGGTGGTGAAGTGAGTATGAGCCCAGGAAGTGAAAGGAATGGGAGATAATCATTCCCCCAACATCGTCATTTGAATACACTGTTACTCGGCTGTTTCTAGTTCCATTCCAGGATATGCACCTGCCAATAATTCTTCAATTAGCGGCATCTTGGTATGAGAGAAGGAGTTTGATGAAGAAAACATGTATTTCTATATGTGTTTTGAAATAGGTGGATATGTTCTCGGTAAGGATGTAAATATGTTTTGCAGGTTAAGCCATTCTGCAAAAAAAAAATTTTATCCAATACTTTATTCTGACATCATTTACATCTATATTTAAACCCATACTTTCCAAGGGAAACATGTTGTTTTATACTCTTGTCTCTGTAGATGCAAGACATTCAGATGCTATTTTGGCAGCTTTTGAGAATTAAGGACCCAAAGGCAGTGAAAATTAATGTATAGGAAGAATGGCAACAGTAAGTCATGCTATGATGTATAGAAAACTAGAAAGCATCCCTACCAATTTTTAAAATATTTGGCTGAAAGCTATACACTGGGTGGTAGGAGAAACTTATTAACCTTTTACCCCTAAGAGGATTCCTCAGGCATACAGTACGCTTAATGCCAAGAGATGTACAGTATTTAATAGCTGTTCAGCATCTCAGAAAAAATTAGTTATTGTAAGAATATCATCAATAGATTATGGTTCTCAGAGATCCTGGGGAATAAAACCTGAAAATATTTCACATTCTTTTCTTTGTGTTGTGCTGGCTTTTGTTGGAGGTCTTTTTGAGCAGTTAAGTGTGCAGAAGATGAGCTAAATGAATAGGAGGAGGAGACATAAGGAGCTTGCAAAATTAAACATCCTGCTGAGACACTTGTCCATTCAGCAGCTTCAGTGCTTAGCACTGGGCCCGATCCTGTGGAGAAGCAGAAGCAGTGTAAGAGTTAGCCTCTGCTCTCCAGAATCAACAACTTTTTGGAGATAGAACACAGGAGCACATGCAATAATTAAACAGTAGAGCCAGGGATGTAAGTGCCTAGAGATGACTAGAAAGAATAGGGAAGAAGACAAGTGTTGTTGGGATTGGTCACGGAAGACTCCTGGAAAGGGCCTGAGCAGAGCCTTGGAGATAAGGAGGTTAAGGTTAGCAGAGGCAAGATGGAGGAGAAACATTCGAGAAAGAAACCAATACTGAGGGCCTTGGTGTGCATGCCCACCAGCTAGTCTAGGGGTAAAGAATTTATATGAGAAAATGATGGAATATTTGGTTAGAAAGACAGGAAACAGCCAGACTATAAGTAGCCATGGAATTCAGGGCAAGAGTTTGGATTTCCTAATCTGGGAAAAGGAATGATGAATCTTTGTCTATTGTGAGTAGCTGAGAGGCAGTATTTCATATAGAATGGAAAAAAATGTTGAAAGCAAAAAGACCAACTGGGAGGCAGTTGTCTTAGTTTAGAAATGGCGTAAGTACCTGGGTTGGAATGATGGAGCTGAGAATTTGGTGAAGGAATAACTTCATATTTCGGAGGAAGAATAGAGTGAACAGGAAGAGGCAAAAAGCATACTGACTTTGCAAGGGTAGTTTGCAAAGAACACAAGAGTCATTGAAAAAAAAATGTGGAGGGTTGAGCTAGGTTATGGGGAGGGGGATCATGCCTTTGGTTTCAGGCAGGTTGCATCGGAGATAGTGGTTGTCCTTCATGGCAGTGTCATGAAAATATCTGAAATCACAGACTGGAATTCAGATGAGGAGCCAAGGCATATCTTAGAATCTGTTTGTTCCCTTCACTGGGGAAAAAAATTAGTTCCCAGTGAAGCCAGTAGAGGAGCCAAGGCCTAACCCTGGGGGAATAGCTACCATTCAGCTAAGATTATAATATTTTAGATAAGATTGAGGAAGATTCCAACTGTAGCTATTTGACATGAGTGCCAGTGCTTATAAGGCTTTTAGGGTTAGATAAGAGACAAGGTAGCACACTGATACTGTGTATCTGAAACAGATTCAAGTTCACTCTGCATAGTGAGGCATTATCCATATCACTTCAGGAATGTTAGATATTTTTAAATTAGAGACAGGTTATCTGATCTAATGTATCTACCTATTGAGATTATTTAAATTTCATTTAATTGTGTTTTCATTGATTTCTTATATCTTCCTTCTAGAGCTAACTTATCTCTTGTTATAGTTCAGACTGCTGACTTAATTATCTTCATTAGAAATTTTGGAGAAATGCAGTCTTCTTTTATTACTTTATGGATAAATAGTCCCAGAGAGATAGTGAAGGATGGACATTTAGAAAGCAGTCCAAGGAGAAAATTCTAGTACCTGCCAGAAGGAATGTGTAGAATGGGGGTTCTAATTTAAGTTCTCACAAACATGGGATAGGAATCTTGCAGATTGTCAAGATACAGTTAGATGTGAGCCATTTTTCTCATTGGAGATGGCATCCCCTCTTGTCTCTAATAGTGTGTATAACATCTCAAGGAAATTAAACCAGTTATGTTGCATGGCAATAAATGAATTGAGCATATTGTAAAATTAGTTGTAATGGCATGTATCACTGAGTTTTAAAACAAAAATAATGTAATGTGGGAGATGTAATGGATTAGAAGAGAGCCTTGATTATCAACAAGGATATACTTCAGGGTAGGTTAAAAGTAAATATGTAAGGACATTCATGAGGAAAGTGTCTTATATGAGGGATCCATAGTCCATGGTTGCAAGAGCAACTGAATCTCCTCCAATTCCCACGGCCAGTCTACTTAAATAGGATCTGAGGATCCCCTTAATGAGTTACGACTGTTCCCAGGTATCAAAGAAGCCCTTCCTGACAAGAGTATTAACTTTGGGAGAATTCTGTGGCTATCAAATCAGTCAATGGTCTGAAAGAGACAATCTGTATTGCAAGGTTATATGGACGCATTGCAGTTTGTTTAGCCCACTTTCACCTCCTCCTCAGTTATAGAAACTTTTGTTACAGTTTAGATTAGGTCCAGGTACAAGTAACAGAAATCCGAGAAAACACTGGCTTAAACAGGATAGACATTTATTTCTCATTCTCATAAAAACCTGGAAGTGTCCAGACCAAGGCTGGGGGAAAGGGCAGGTCACCTCTTCCATAAAATCTTCAGAACTCCAGCTTCCCTGAAGCTCATGAGCTACTGTCCTTAAAGCGAGGCCTTTCTTCTCACGGACCCAGATCGTAGCTTGTAAATTCCGTACAGCAGGGTAGGATGAACAACCAAAAACAAAGGTGAATTCATGTGCCAGCTGCCCTGCCAGGGAAGGTACCACAGGCCACCTTCCAACACCCTTGCTTATTATATCGTAGTGGCAAGAACTTAGTCATATAGTTGCATAGACCTGCATAAAGACAGAGAAATGAAGTCTTCCTTTTGGGCAAACTTGGCCTGGCCAGATAACCTATTGCAGGGATGAAGAGGGAGAATAAATATTGGAAGAAAATTTATAACCATGCCTTTCTTTTCCTTTGCAATGGCACCATGATATTAACAGGTAGAGTTTTATAACTGCTTATGGAGGTACCTAAAGCAGAGTGCTAGATGCAGAGCAATGCAGCAGTTATGAGCCTGGACCCCAAAGTCATACTGCCTAGGTTTGAATCTAGGTTGTTCTAAAAATATCAAAGGAAAGTGGTATTAGTACCTTCCTCTTTGAATTGTTGTGATGGCTAAATTAAATATTG
Organism: Neofelis nebulosa; assembly: GCF_028018385.1. Lineage (NCBI taxonomy): Eukaryota > Metazoa > Chordata > Mammalia > Carnivora > Felidae > Neofelis > Neofelis nebulosa. The sequence goes on from NC_080783.1 coordinate 130,351,380, forward strand.
AGTGTAAAACATTGAGCAGGACATTTAACACTTCAGAACCATTTGATGATTATTAGCTTTTATTATTAAAAGTAAAGTAAAAAGCTTCTGAGGGTGGAGTTTTTGCATAGAACTTTTCCATACATTCCCAAAATTTCCGGATATATTTACTTGTCCAGGTATGGTAATATTTGAAGCGATTTACATTTTATTTGTGGTAATAAATTAGCATGTGCATGCTTGGTTAGGGGTTGGGGATGGTTTCTAACAAATTGTATGAGTGTTTCCTTGACTTTCCTATGGGCTCTGCATGTTTCCTTGACCCTACTCTATAGGCTCTTACTTGTTTATATCAGTTTTGATGTGAAGCATATTTTACATTAAGAATTTACAGTCTCCTCTTTTCCACTGGTGTAGCAAAGTGGGAATTGTGTATCACATCAAAAGAAGGCCATCCTCAGATGGGAGGGGTTCAAAGATGGCACCATGGTAGAGTGGGTATGCTGTGTTCACTGCTAAAGGGATAGCTCTAAATTTCAGAACTAGTGTCAATCAAAATGTAAAAATCTGGCTTGTCCTTCATTTAGAAATGGTGATAGGAGAGAAGTGGGTGAAAGTGAAGCTTAATACTCCAAATTTGATGTGACCATTTTCTTAGGATTATAGACAACGAAATAGCTGTGTTGAGATTTTTTGCCATTACCTAAATGCTCTTTTGCTTCTCTCTTTTTCTTTCTTTCTCTAAGCCCCTTCTTTGTTCTGTGGGTTTTCTTTTGTAACTCCTCCAGACTACAGCTTTGTTCCCCCTTCTTCTACTCCTTTCTGGTCAGGTACTGCTTTACTGCTTTTATATGTCTTTTCAACTTGCTTCTGTTTGCAAATAAAATACTTTGACTTCTATGTGTAGCTTCTCATGTAGATGCATCTTCTCACAAATAGTCCCTAGAGTCCCATTCCCACCATGCAGTTTCCTCTTCTCTGTCATAGTCACTGTCTGTTATGACATTTCACTCTCCTGGTTTTGTGTGTGTGCTCGTGTTATGTATTTCCGTTAGACATTTTTTGTTTTGTCTTTTGGGGAGAGGTTGGAAAGGGTTGAGGGCTGAAAGCATAAAGCGGGAGATGAAGCACTCTATAAAATCATTAGTTTTCTTGAGGATCAGAAATTTTAGCTGAGAAAAGCCAATGCTTACTTATTCCCATTAAGAAAATAAATAGAACCCAATCCCAACTTTGTCTCCAAATATAAAAGTAAAACATATTTCATGTTGCTTGGAAGGATGACTATGCCCATCAGTTTGTGTGTGGGCATTCTGGTCTTGATTTCAGTCATTAGTCTGAGAATTTAATGGCTGTTGATGTGACATGTAGGGGAGTACATTATGGCTAGGTCAAGTATGTTTTCTTACAGATTTTTAAAAATTAACCTGTAAGTCCCAATGGAATCATAACATTTAGTACTAGAAAGACCTTGGAAGTCATCTAGCATAGAGTTTTCATTTTATAGGTAAGAAAAGTGTGGCCTCAAGGGTTAAAAGACCTGCACAAGGTCACACAGTTAAGGTGATGATTGGTTTTTCCGTCACAGGGGTGTCTTTATGTGCGCCAACTCTAAGAGTAGCGACCCGGTAATGGGACAGTTTTCAGTAAGAAAACTATTAAAGTGGTTTGTGTCTGAACAGTAAAATAAAATGACCCATTTTTACTCCCTTTACAGTTCTGAAATCTACAGCATTGCTATTCGTTTATCTTATGATGGACACCTGGAGACTAAAAAAAAAACCCTGTCATTGCAGAGCCCTGAATAATAGGCTAGAGATCCCTGTCTCCACGTGGGCAAGCTCTTCCAGGGTAATGCAGGTCATAACCGCAGCTGCCTGGGCACCAGGAACTGTTAAAAATACAGATGGATGGCATTTCCCATTTGTTTTTCTTACACTTGTGTTCCTTTCCCATTTAAGGTTTATAAAGTCCTACCCTTCCCAGGTGAGTGATTCTCAGAATCACTGCACGTATAATTGAAAACACTTTATAACCCCAATGAGCAACAGGTAGAGAAGTTAATATGAAATGTGTTATAAAACACTAGAGAAGAAAAAATGTACAGCTTGAATAGAGTTTTTCTTTCGGGGCAGGGTGGGTTAGGACACGGAGTAAGTTAGCACTTCATTCCTTCAGTAAAGGTTTTCTATACCTACAGTATTTGTTTGAAAGAAAGAGGATAAATTGATGGTGTTTATGCATTCTTTCGGTGAAACCTGACTGAAGCTTCTTCACATAGTGAAACTCTATATGAAGCAACAATTGAGTTTGTCCCCAAGAAGTTTTAACCAAAAAGGGCTGGTTGGGGAAGGAAGAGCCTTTTAACTAGAAGTAATGACAATGACATGGATTCAATAGGAGAATTTCAGAGCAAAGCATTTGGTTGTTTTAAGTCTTAGTTGGAGAGATTATGAGATAAAAATGTAAACCTTTGACCTTAGAGGTTCTAGTTAGAAATAGATCATTGTGCCATCTGTAGGGAATGCATGCTGGTAATTTTAGGTTCTTTTCTTTTTTTTAACAAAAGCTAGTCCCTGTTTTGGGGTTCTGATGAAGAATGAAACAGAACAGTGGTTCTTTAAACTGCCTGAAATGAACTTGACCACACCAGACTGAATTGAAACAGCAACTCTGCTGCTTTCAAGGTCCTCCACCATTATCACTAGTCTGTAGTGAAATCATGGCTGTGCATTTGGATTGCATCTATAACATTCATCTGATTAGGTTCTGGTGGTCGTGGGACCACAGATCACTGCTGACTCACCATCATTTCTTTCCAGTGCTAAGTCCAAAAGTGCTGGGCATCGCCGTTGCTCGGTATGACTTCTGTGCCAGAGACATGCGAGAATTGTCCTTGCTGAAAGGAGACGTGGTGAAGATTTACACGAAGATGAGTGCAAATGGCTGGTGGAGAGGAGAAGTAAATGGCAGGGTGAGCTGTCCCTCTCGATGTGCTTGCGCGGGTGAAGGAAGGGGACTGGGCTGCTGTGGGCACCCGCCGTGGGGCTGGGGAGAAGCCTTCACCCCACAGAGCCAAGGCTCTGGAGAGTGGTGGTGTTCCTCACTGAAAATAGACACTCAAGAAAAAGATGTTGAATGAACATGATTGTGGCATAAATAAAGTTCACCTAGGCAGGTTTGATGGCTTCCTATTTGGAAAAGGATTGAGGAACATTTCCATTCTTTTTAGTCCATAAGCCTCAGAGCATAAATTTTATGTGGAACATAGAATATTTATAAGAGCTGCTGATCTAAATTGGAAAGAATGGGGACATAGTACCCCTTTGTATCCTGTTCTATAGCAGAAATAGGAAGCGTTAAATAGTATAGCCCCTTAGTACACTTAATTTACATAGTTGTCTGTGTGCTAGCACATTAGAACACTCTTTAGGCTTCTTTTATTCCTCTGTCTCCATCACTCATTCTGTCGGTCTTCTAGGGCAGTTAAATCAATCTCCTTTACCTACAGTGGCCATAAAACCCCAGTTTAATCGGGGTGTTATAAAAACTAAATGCTCTATTTGTAGAGCCCTTTGAAATGCCAGATGTGAAGTCATGTTGCTATGTTGGTTGCCTTTCTTTTTTAGGTGGGCTGGTTTCCATCCACGTATGTGGAAGAGGATGAATAAATTCCACTCCAGCGTTACACCCTGCACCAGAACTTTCAGAGAAGGGATAAACAGAAGCCTGCACAGCATTGTGAATTAACTGAAGTGTTTAAAAAGCCACATTTCTGGCTATTCAACATCCTCCCTCCTTTTCCCCTCCTAAGTCTTAATGCTGGGATTTCTAAAGATGCTGGTACTGACAGATTAATGGCTTGCCTAGAGCTGTGCAAGAAACAGCCTGCCAGTCTGTCATTGTCGGGGACTAGGGCACAGCCAAAAGCTTTTTTTTTTTTCCCCCAAAAGAGCCCTGCAAACACATTGGTTCATATTTCTTTTTACCATGTGTGGTCAGGCACCATGAATGCCAGCTATCAGTAAATGGTGGACACACATTTACTTTCTTCTCACGTGCCATTCACCAGAATCTTTGATGGTACAAAGAAGCAGAAGTTTAATTTTGCTTTTCCCAGCATGAGGAAAAATCAGAGTCTCGCTTTTTGGGCAGCTTCCGGGAAAGGTCCAGCACTCCTTGTCTTAAATTGCTTCACAAGGTGACTCATCACCTGGCAGACACTTTTACCCCCAGATGTTACTCATGATAAAACAGAGGAGGCAAATGCTCAGGTTTGCTTCATAAGTGATATATCCCAGAGGGGTTTTAATTATTCATTTGATGTTCTGATTATATTTGCAAACTTCTTCATATAAAAAAAAGTACATAAAAGAGTGTCTTCATATTAAATTTTCACAGCCTTCATGATTTCATAGAGTTATTTTGGAAATGTGTAATTCACTCTATGAAATAATCTTGGCTGGGTATGTTCTGGGTAATTTCAAGTAACCTGGGAAAGGTGGCATTGTTTACAGAAACAGATCAAGGGCTATAACTGATTGTAAGTCATTTTATGGAAGCAACATCTATTAACATAAGCTCCCCCCCCCCCCAAAAAAAGGACATATTTGTTGAATCTCACATTTTCCTGGAGTATTTACAGTAGCACAGACAACTTTGGTGAGGATTTTGAAAGGGAAGCCCAGCTGGGTCCTATATGCATTTCTGGGACAGGAGGGTCACTAAGACTTTTCTAGTCTTATTCACTGTGGGCTCCCAGCCTTTTACTAGGATCTTCCCACCTGCAGCCCCCTTGGGGGTGTCCGTTAACTGGTGGGAAGATCTGTTTTGCAGTGCATTTATTTGACCAAGCCTTTACTTTTTATGTGAGGAGGTTAAATATGTTCTTCCTGGGACATACAGAGTCCTTAGTCAAGACAGTCAGGTTAAGACACTAACTTGGCCCTTTGCTGATGAAATATTTTCTCCGTAGCAGAAGTCTTGTTCTGACAAGATTCAGAGTGTTTCATGTTTGAAGACAACCAAACAAAACATGAGAAGCATTAATTTAATAGAGCCAAACTAGGGACATTCAGTTCTGAAATTCTGGATCATCTCTGAAATGAGGTAGGTAGGTGTGGCCTGCCCTTTCCCCAACCCACTTTAATGTCAGAACTTAATGTTCAGTAGGACATATCCCCCTTCAGAGACCCTCGTGAGCTAGGACTTCTCAAAAGATAGATTCAGGACCTTTACCTCAGAATTATATAAACTGTGATTGTGTTTTAGAAAAATTATTTGCTAAAACCAGTTAAGTTTTTGTATATGTGTAAATGATCACAAAAATGAATTTTATAAAATGTTCTGTACAGTAAAGTTATACCCTCAAGGTGTACTCTCAGAATGGATTCTTTCCTATGAAGTCTTACCTGTGATCCTGTGTCTCGGGAATGTTTTGTCTGTTACTGTCAGCCAAATGTTGTTACGGAGAAAGTCACTTCACACAAATTGAAATACTCCTATGTATAGTACTGTAGCCTATATTCTTTTATTGTTATTTTAGCCAAGAGACTCCCTCCCTTACAAATGGTGTTTGGTTTTCCTGTTGCATTTCATAGACCTGGGGGTTTCCTAGCAGAGGACATTAGAGCCCCTTTTCATGACATTGCCAATTACATCTTTGTCTGTGTTTAATACTTTGTATTGGAAATTTTAAATGCTGCGGATTTGTGTAGATTTCTAATACCAAAGACAGAAGTAAATGTTTCTTCCATATGCTTTGTCTTGCCTGTATGCAGCCATTGTGTAATATGGTGAATTAGAGTGGTATTTCACTTTGTAATATTTTGTAAATATGTCAATAAAATAGTTACTACTTGCATTACATTGATTTCTTGAGAGTTGAGTCTATTGAACAATTCCATAATTCAACATCTACCTCATAATCAACAAGGGAATGGAAGCCCTAATTTTGATCAGATTTATGAAATCTGAAAGTTATGAACCTACAAGATATACTCAAGTAGTGGCAAATAATATCTACTGCTGTGTTCACTATGTGCCACACACTGTTCTAAATGCTTTGTGTGGACTAACAACAACTCCAGAAGGTAGAACCCCATATTATCTCCATTTTTCATATGAAGAAACTGAGGCATCATGAGAGGTGGCAACTTGACCCAGATCATACAGCTGGTAAGTGTCAGGACTGAGGTTCCAACATAGGTAGTCTGGCCTCAAAGCCTGAATAGCCACTACGCCTGTTTTTGCCTTGTAAAAGAAAACCTCCAACACATATTCCCTAGAGAGACTATGTCAGAGATTGACTTTTGTTTTTTTTCTGTCTTGATTCAAACTTTGCACAGAAAATAGCAAACTGCTAAACCAGAAAGGCACGGAGGCAAGTTTCCTTTGGCAGAGAAGGCCTGAGGATTGTCCTCAGTGGTGGGGACAGGCTGGCTTAGGAGAGGGTGGGAGCCTGTTCTAAGGGCCAGGAAAGGCTTGTTCCAGGAGTACATAGTAGTATGTGCCTGACATCACCAGCACAACTGTGCTCAGAAATACAAAATCCCCCGATTTCCTTGTAGTACAGTGCGTTATCCAGCTCTCATGCTCTTTACTCAGTGTCTTTGGTGTCTGGTTTTTCTCTTCGACATATTAACATTTCGTGTCTCTTAGACCTTCCATCAAATTGTCACCATCCTCACCACCATTGAGAATTCATTCCCCCATTGTTTATTCGTTGACATGGGAACATATGCTTTATAACATTCCTGTATTTTGTCTTCCATCAAGTAGTTGAGTTAAATATGTGGATAATTAGAGCAAGCACCAAGAGACTAATTCTATTTGACAGCAGTATAGAAGAGCGGTAGGAGCTTGGCCCCACACATCAGACTGCATATGGGTGCATATCCCATCCCGGCCACACAGGGCCTCAATCAGTATAACAATGGCACCTGTTTCACAGGATGGTTGTGAGACTCAACTGAGGTTATATCTATAAAGTGAAAGAATGCCTGACCTGTCCTGAACCATTTTTGTCATCATTATCATCACTGTTGTCATCAGGCAGATTTGCTGGCAGATTTGGGTAGTTGCCATATTAATCTTTGAATTCCTTTAACATAATTCAGGCTCATTTATTGGATTAGGGAGCATAACTCTGCAGATTCTAAATTAGTCTCTCCAGGAAGGAAATTCAGCCATTTGATATCCTAGGAAGAGTAGGAGTTTTAGCATCCATCAGATCTGGGTTCAAACCCCAGCTCTGCCATTGACTCTTCTGAAATCAATTGTCTATAATAAAGGAATAAATATGAAGGATAAACCATAACATGTGAAAAGGATGCCAGCAAAGAGCCTGGCACATGGTGAGTACTCAAGAATTCTCCTTCCCTTTATGAACTGTACTCAGCTTTTATTTTGAATATTGGAGCTAATGCTTTGTTTCATAGGCATGGTTTAATTTTGAGCTTATTCAAATTATAGATGGAATAAAAGGTGTTCAGGAAGATTAATATGCAAACCCACAAACAATCTCAGAAGTTGAGTTTAATAGCTCCACATTATTTTCACTAGGAAAATGGAATTTTCACCCAGCTCATAATCATTTAGAGTCAGTCCATTAGTCACTTCATTTCTCACTGAAACTAGTTTTCTGGGATTGGGTGGACTCTGATGAGAAATGTTATGTACTCACCTCTGGCGGACTTTGGAAGGGTACCTTATTGTAACTAATGGACAAATCCTAGAAAGAAGATCAAAAAGGAATCCTGTCTCTAGTTAGATGCCATCAATCAGGATTGGGGAAACAGCGACACAAGACCTACACAAAATTTAAAGCATTCTAGACTCTGGCTCTGTCAGAGAGTTCCAGAGTTTCTAGGCACAATGCAACTGTGGTAGGGTCCCCTCTCTATGAAAAAAAAAAAAAAAAACGCTTTAAGGCAACCTGGTTATGTGCATACATGACATCCCTCAAGACATTGTAACATGAGACCACTTAATCAGACTGCATGTTTGTATATTACCATATATGGGAGACAAAGAAGTAAAACAATACAAAAACTACACAACGTGGCATTCGGGGCTCAGTTCTTTGGGTACAAATCCCAACTGAGCAGTGACTGCATGAATAAAGTTGCTTCCTGGAAAGAAAAGCCTCCGTGTCACGACTCTGTGTGAGAATCCTGCACAAATATAGTAACTGATGTTGAGAGGCCTCAGTGAAGAAAGAGAATGTACACAAAAGTCTCATCCTGTGCTTTATTTTTAATTTTTTAATGTTTATTTTTGACAGACCAAGCACGAGTGAGGAGAGAGGCAGAGAGAAGGAGACACAGAATCTGAAGCAGGCTCCAGGCTCTGAGCTGTCAGCACAGAGCCCCGACACAAGGCTCAAAACTCACGAGCTGTGAGATCATGACCTGAGCCGAAGTCGGATGTTTAACCAACTGAGGCACCCCGATGCCCTGTGCTTTACTAGACACCAGGGTCCGTGTTGAATCCTAAGCTGGGGGAGGGTGAACTCCAGAATGGCTGATGTGTCCAACCTATCATCTGCTGGTAGAGCCTTATCCCCTTTTCCCAGCTGAAAGCACACAAGGTCTTCATCTCTGATAGGGAGGAGGTTAACTGGTTGAGTTCTCTTACTTCCATTTTAGCTTCCAGTTTTGTGAAGTTCTATTTTTCTTCATGGTTCAGAATAAAGAAATTAAAAGGCTTCATCAAAATGTGGAGGTTTTATAATATACCAGCCTTAACCTTGAAAGTCAAATGTCTGTCTGGTGGCAGTAACAAGTAATTGCATAATCATTTCCTGGCTGTAAGTGGCACGAAGGCATCTTGGCGGGTCTGCCTTAGTCACACTGGTGACAGGGAATACTGTGGAGTGGATTCTTGTGTGGGGACTTGTGGGCACCAACTTTAGCTTCTGTGGCTGAACCACTAAGTATGCCTTGAACTTTGACTCTAACAGTTGAGTTCTCTGTGGATGGTTACAACCGAACTTCAGAAACTGCAGCCGCTCGCGCTAACACTGGAGATTGGCCAGTTCTTGGCTGGTGACATGACACAACCTCTCTCAGAATTAATTGCTTGGGCATGCGTGCTTCTGGACTCACCCCAGCACCTCCGCCATAGCAGCAGTACATTTGAGTTATGACTGCTCTGTGCCCACAGGTGGTGGGCATGCAGATGGTCTACATTTAGTATGGATTATCCTCCTGCCAATAACAAAAAGTAAACATAAACATCCCTACATTTACAGTCTATGGCTCATGAAGTCATTTCACAGACTTCAGCTCATCAAATTTAGAGTAGCACCTGAAAGGCAGGTAGGCCCGCCTTATTCTCTTTCCATTTTAGAGATGAAGAAACTGAGGCTTGGTAGGATGATCTGGCCCTCCCAAGGCCAGACTGATGGAAACCCACAGATTGAAACTCTTGGCCAAGTTAAGACTCAACCCCAAGTGTCCTGGCTGCAAGTCAAATAAACACTCTTTATTCAAATACGATACAGCAATGCATGAGAGCTGATTTTTCAAAATTATTTCTACAATTCCTAGGGCCTTTCCTCTGAGAATCATTCAGGTAGCTGCTGAGATCCAAGGTTAGGTGGAAACATGGCTGGATCACAGCCCGTGCATCTTCTGCTGTCAGCGTGTACTGATGCAATTGAAATGTGTCAGTCTGTCTGATCAGAGAATACTTTTGAATTTTCTAGTGATTTGAACAGTCTCTCAGGAAAGGGTTTTTTGCTTTGTTTTCAATGATAATTTAAGATCTGTCTTCTCGTTTGGATATTCTCTTTTTTGTACTTTTAGGCACAGGTAGAATACCAGATGTTTGGTATATATGATCTAATTTATCTAATTTAATCCTTTTAAGAATTCATCAAAGACTGATCACGAAAACTCTAGTCCTGGATGAGTGAATCTTCTACAGTAGGGCTAGATGTTAAGACTATTTGGCCTACTTTATTGTTGTATTTGACTTTTTGTCTAAGAAGCAACATGGACTAATGGTTAAGGCCTCATGAGGACTTAGAAACCAGACTGTCTGGCTCTACCACTTACTAGCTGGATGAGGTTGCGCAAGTTGCTTACACTGCTTGTTTCTCTATAGTTAAGAATGAGGTGATGATAGAACCTTATTTCAAAGGGTTTTTATGAGGGTAAATGAAATAATATGTATAAACAAGAGAGTTTTAAATTTGCATCTTGGCCACCATTTTTAATTAAAATTTTAAGGTAATAAATACAAAAATAAATGTTACAGATGTTAAAAGTTAACTCAGACATGAAAAACAAAACCTCTTTTGTATGTATATTGGCCTTTGGAAGAAGCATGTTGAGTTAATTTCTCACATTAGTAATGCTTTAAGAATGATGTTTTAGGAGCACAAATCGAACATGGTGCATGGTATATTAGTTATCTACTGCTATGTAACCAATTACTCCAACACTTAGCAGCTAAGGACAACAAATCTTTATTTTCCCATGTTTTCTGTGGGTCAAAAATTGGAGTAGCTCATTGGTTATTCTGGCTCAGGAACTCCCATGAGGCTTTGATCTAGGGGTCAGCTACAGTCATCTCAGTTTCCACTGGGGGAGAGTCTGCTTCCAAGCTCACTTATGGGGGCCTCTCCACATGGCTGCTTCACAACATAGCAGCTGGCTTCTCACAGAATGAGCCAGCCAAGATGAGAGACTGGGAGCACTCAAGGTGAAAACTAGCCTCTTTATAACTTAATCTCAGAAGTGACAGCCCATCACTTATGTTCCATTCTGCTCTTCAGAAGTAAATTACTAAATCCAGCTCACACTCAAGGGGAGAAGATTGTAAAGGCATAAATACCAGGATGAAGGGATCACTGGGGGCTATCCTAGTGGCTGCTTACCAAAGATGGGTAAATTGAAAGATTATTTAAGCCAAGTATGTGGTCTGTCTAAAGTGCCTGGGTTAGTTTGGAGAAAATTAGTTGACTAAAATTTAGTTCTTTGAAGAAAAACAATGTCCTAATGATTCCTTAAACCAACATTTACTGCATTCCAGGCTCTGCAGAGAATACAGGAGCACATAAGAGAGGGGAGTATCCTTGGGGAGGTCATTTTCTTTATCTTTTCTTATTTAGGGAATGCCCTTCCAAGGCTCAAAGTGTCGAGAGAGGGAAAGAGAGAGGAGGCAGGGGCAGGGGTTGCGGCGGGTTGGGGGGAAGGAGAATTTTCAGATGCATAAGAAGTGGGCTCAATCTCACAGAAACAGAAAAATGGAAGCAGCAACTAGATATTCCTTGGGAAAAGCTGTTGAAAATTTAAAATTATAAAATCCCCAGGTATCTGGAAGTCATTCATCCATTCATTCAACTAGTATGTATTGAGCTCCTTCATGTACTTCACCATTCTAGGCTTTGAGGATACAACAATGAACCTGACACAATTCCTACACTTGAAGAGCCGACATCCTTGCAGATGGTGACAAAGCAATAGAGATGTAAAAATAGGTACTGATGGGTGTTACCAAGGGGGGAACAAAACAAAATAAGTGAAGAGAGCATTATTTTATCTAGTAGGGTGGTCAAGGAAATGATTTTTGAGCAAAAACCAAATTTAAGTGAGAGGAAGAAATATGTGAATATATGAGTGCTTAGTGGTGGGAGAACATCAGCAAGGTGCAAGAGTGGTTGGAGAGAGTTACAAGGCAGAGAGTGACAGGAGATGATGTCAGAGAGGGATATCAGGCCAGTCTTGTAGGTGCAGTAAAGAGGAAGGTTTTAAGTAGGGGAATGATGTGATCCTATTTCCATCTCATAAAGCTTACACTCAATGCTATGGACCGAGGTAGAGCTGAGCCTGTGACATCAACGCTGTTTGCCATTTTTCTCCAAGTAACTCCTATATTAGCTTGCTAGGGCTGTCGCAACAAATACCACAGACTACTGGGCTCAAACAACAAAAATTCATTGTTTTCTAGTTCTGGAGGCCAGAAGTCAAAGATCAAGGTACGAGCAGGCCAGACTCCCTCAGAAGGCATTAGGGAAGAATCTGAGCTTCTGGTAGTTTTGTGGCAGATAACTCTAATATTCACATGTGTGTGTGTCTGAACTCCCCTTTTTTATAAAGATACCAGTCATATTGGGTTAGGGTCCCACCCTTCTCTAATATGACTTCATCTTAATTAATTACATCTGCAATGGTCCCATTTCCAAGTAGGGTCACATTTTGAGGTGCTGAGGGTTAGGACTACAATATATGAATGGGGAGGGGGACTCAATCCGTAATGGTTATAATTTTTTTATATACTCAGATTATTGGAGAGCTTTCTAGAAAATATAAAAGCTTCAGCAGAGGTTAGTAGAAGAGGGTATAGCATGGGAGGAAGAAAGTGTACCAAAGAGAGGCAGATGCCACACCACTTGATAGAATGTTCCTTTCCTGCTCAGGAAGGATAAACTTTGGCAGAAATTGAAGTAGTTGCCAATGGAAACAATACCACTTTTACCCATGTATTTTCCTGCTTATCAGCCTTCAGCCCTAAGTGAGTTATCCCCCCACCCCTTTTTTTTCCTCACCTTCCGTGTCAAGATCACACATCTTCTCACCAGGAGAAGAAGACTCCTAAGCACTTTCGTGTGATGAGCTCATTAGGAACAAGCAACCTATTTAAATGAATTAATGAAACACTCCCTGAATTCTGTGCAAATTAAACCTGCATCATATGAAGAAGGGAGGAAAAGTCTGCTGTGGTTTTGTAGAAAGGTGGGAAATGCCCTCAGTGTTTATTACACTTAATGATGAGATATTGTTGCCTGGGTGGTTTGAAGGAGAAAATTTACATTAATGCTATGTGATGAAATGAATCTACACTAGTGTAAAAGAAATTGTTTTCTTTACCTTAATCCAGTCTGTCTGGTCTACTTGTATTACTTGATTTATTTTTCATTTTCCTTAAAATATCTGACACAATCCCATTTTTTAAGGTCTTGCCTCAAAGATGACTTTGTGTAGATATCCAAGAGGGGCATGAAGGAAAGAGGGGAGTGATAAACCCTAAATTAACCACCCTGGAATGATGCCTCAGCCGTATCATCAGTTCAAAGCCACTGAGCAGAAAGACTCAAACAACTGGGTGTGCTCTCTTGGGACTTCTCAGCACAGCCGAAAATACAATTAAAATTGTGCAAAAAGTCCAACTTGAACTTGTAATCTCATAAGTTATTTTTAAAACAATTAGCACTTTCAAAGTTCTCAAGATGTTAAAATTACCTTTGTTTTTTTTCCAAGACAATCCTGTAATACAGCTAGTGGGGTGGGAGTGGTAGAAAGAGCCCAGGAATGAGAATGTGCTGAAGCAGGTTCTTGTCTTGCCTCCTTCCACTAAAAAGGCAAGAAACTCTGAGGAGAACCTCTGATCTTTCTGAGGCTCACTTTCTTCATACGTATGATGAAAGCATCAAATTTGATCATTGCTGTGTTTACCTCTGGTTTTAGCATTCTGTCGTTCTGCATCAAGACATTCAATGAGTATTTGGCCAGGGATTCAGATTTGTAAATGGGAAAGGGAACCGAGGCTCAAACAAAATCGGGATGGACAAATTTGAATGGCAGACTTGAGTCAGTTTCTTCTTATTTCAACTCCCTCTACCTCATTGCAAGTTAACTTCATAATTTCAAGAGCCCCCATTTGTCATCCCTCTCCCATTCTTGCCCCCATTCAATCTGTTGACCATATCATTTCATTTCCTTTTTCAAAATTCTTCAACCGCTCCCTTTTATCCAATGCATGTATTGAATACAGATCTATGTGCATGAGTGCTGGAGATATGTGGTGGAGAGAATAGACAACTCTCTGCTCTGAAAGAGCCTGCTTTATATTGGCAAGAACAGGCAGGCAGACAATAAACAAATACACATGACATAATATCAGGAAGTAAATATGATGAAAAAAATCAAAACAGTGGAAGGACTGCTACTCTAGACATGGTAGTCATAGAAGGTGTCTCTGGGGACTATTTGAACAGACACCTGAAGAAACCAACCAAGAAACTATGTGGATATCAGGGTAAGGCACTGTAGGCAGAAGGAAGAGCCAGTGCAGAATCCTGGGGTGGGGTGGGCTTGGCACAGTGCTTCCAAAAAACAGCATGTGGGTTTGCATTTCTAGAACAGAGTGAACAAAGGAAAGTTTGGAAGATGATAAGTTAGCTAATCTTAGACCAAATAATCTAGGGCCTTATAATGGAAAGGGCTTTAGATTTTATTTTTGGAAAAACCAGTGGAAAGTTTTGAGCAGGGAAGTGACATGATCAGATATTTTTTTCAAGAGATCATTCTGTCTTGTTGGTAGAAGTTTTACTAAAGGGAGACAAGAGCAGAAGCAGAGACCATAAAAGCACTATTGTGTAACCCAGGTGAGAAACAATGTTGGCTCATACTGGGATGATATCACAGGATGTGTGAAAAGTATTGGGATTTCAGATATATTTTGAAGCCACTGCTAGCCTTGTCTATGACTTGCATGTGAAATGATGAGAAAAAGAATCATTAAGGCTGATTTCAACATTTTTGGCTTAGTGTTTAGGCATGTGCCTAGTGTTATATATGCATGGTGAAGGATGAGCAGCTGAGTTGGGAAGAGAGGTGATAAATCAACTATTCAGTTCTGGATACAGTAAGCTTAAGCTGTCTGCAGCCATCTAAATACAAATGTTATGTAGGCAGTTGGGTATGAGTCTGTAGTTAGAGGCTGGGGCAAGATTTGGAAATGAGCAGCATATCTGAAGTCATGGGACTAAATGAGATCATTTTAGCAAATGGGTGTAGGAGAAACAAGCCAATGACTGAGCCCTGGGGCACTCCATTGTTTACAGTTTGGGTGGAGAAGGAGACTCCAGCAATGGAGACAGATCACAGACCATTCACCAACTTTCCCCACCACACCTACCAACCTAGATGCATCTGCATCAACATCCTTTCTTCTTGCTGTTACATTAACTGCCCATGCTCCTGTCCGAAACCACTAATTCACTGACACGTGGAATCCCGTTCCTTGTCCTCAAGAACATCATTCCAGTAATTATCCCCTTTCCAGGCTACAAATTCAGACCATTTCTTTCCAAGACCCTTCTCATCAAGATACAAATATCCTTTTTTAAATCAATCAATCAATCAATCAATCAATAAGAAAAGCTCCTTTCCCATATTCTCCTCCAGCTACTGTCCATTTTATGGTCTCCTCTAGAGCAACACCCTTCAAAACAGCTGGCTAAAGTTACTTACATTAATTCTTATCCTATTCTTTCTTGAACCTACTTCAGTCTGATCTTTGACCTCAAGACTCCACCAAAACCTCCTCTAAGAACCTCCACATTGCCAAATCCAAAAGTCAACTCTTAGCAACATTTAAACTGCTGACCACAACTTTCTTCTTGAAACAATTGTTTCGCATGGCTTCTAGAATACATTCTTTCTTCTTTCCTTTCCTACCTCACTAGCTGTTTCTTCCCAAACTCTAATCCATTCAAGTATTTACTGCCTACTATGTGCCTCCATTGTTCTTAACACTGGAGATATGGCAATGAACAAACCAAAGCCCTTTATGTCTTGGAGCACAGCACATTCCAGTAGGTAGAGATGGAAATTGATATTCTGGAAGCCCAGTGAAGACAGTGTTTCAAGAAGGAAGGGGGATCAGCTGCACAAACGATAGAGATGAGTGAGATGAGGGCTGGGAATTCACCAATGGATTTGACAGTAAGTGTGTGTGGGGGGATGGGAGGTGATGGTACTCCTGATATGAGTTTTAGTGAAGGACTAAAATAAAATTGTTTGGAGCAGATTCCTGATCAAAGGGTAGGTTAAGAAGTGGTAGAAAGTATACTCTGCTTTTTTCAAGACATTTTGAGATGTCTTAGTCTTCCTTTTCTCAAAAACATTTCCTTGCACATTTCATCTTTCAGGGTTCAGCTTACATATCATTTCTCAGGAACGTACTCTCTGAACACCCAATCTAAATTGTTCTTCCTGTTATTTTCTCTCACAGGCCCATCTTATTTTCCATCACTACACTATCATGTTTGTAATTATAGATTTTAGTGTTTGAAATCTACTTATGTCTGTCCCACTATTCTTTAAGTTCCATTAAAACTGTTTTAAGCGCTGCAAAATGAGTGCCTAGAGTATCACTGGCACAATGTATTTATTGTTTGAATGAGTGAATGAATGAATGAATGGTTAACCACCCTTCTTTCTCTGGGGCTGTGCAGGATTGTGCCACGTCAACTTAGTATGGAACTACATTTCCCAGAATCCCATTTCTCTTATGACTCCAGAGTAGTGTTGACAAAACAAGAAGTTGTACAAAATTTGAAAAGCAGAATTAGGGGCACCTGGGTGGCTCAGTTGGTTAAGCGCCCTACTCTTGAGTTTGGCTCACGTCATGATCTTCTTGTTTTTGAGTTTGAGCCCCACATTGGGCTCCATGCTGTCAATGCAGAGCCAGCTTGGGATTCTCTCGTGCACGCTCTCTCTCTCTGTCCCTTCCGCATGTGTTCTTTTTCTCTCTCTCTCAAAATAAATAAATAAAGTTTAAAAAAAAAGGCAGAAGTAAAGCAATAGTTATTACTCTCAGAAGGTCTTGTAGCCAAATATGTAGAGAACAGTTTCAGAAGTGCCCAAAGGCTTCTGCTTATGATTTCTTTTCTCCATTCTCTATCGAGCTCTTCTTTCTGACTACTAGACCTGACTCCTAGGTTCAAAACCAATGTCTGGCTGCTGATCCATAGACGTGGAACCACACAGAGGCCACAGCTTCCTATAGGCCTATCAAAAACCTTCCCCTTTATAGTCCCAGTAAGGTCTCTTAGATTCTCTGTAAGCTTGGACTTGTCTACCTTGCACCAGTGCCTCAGGAAGACTAGTTATTGACTCCATCTTGGTTCCCCCAACTTTCCTTTCCAGATGTAACTTCCCTATTATTTGTCACAATTGTATAAGATCTTATTCTGGGGGCGCCTGGGTGGCTCAGTCAGTTAAGCATCCAACTTCAGCTCAGGTCATGATCTCACGGTTTGAGTTCCACCCCACATGACCCCTTGCTGTCAGCACAGAGCCTGTTTCAGATCCTCTGTCCTCCTCTCTCTCTGCCGTTCCCCCACTCGTGCTCGCTCTCTCTCTCTCTCGTTCTCGCTCTTGCTCTCTCTCTTCCCCCTCCCTCAAAAATAAACATTTGGGGGAAAAAAGATCTTATTCTGTAATAAATCTCTTATCCAATAACAGTCATAGTAGGTCTAGCTTTCTGATTAAATTTCAGTGTTTAATTTTTTTATTGGTTATTGCTATTATTTATTCATGGGCTCAGCCACATGGAATTCTACTCTTTAAGGCTGATCTGATCATGGCTGGTGCTGAGTGTTCCACCTACCAGCATCAGGAACCAGCCTCAGTGCTAATATGGCCCCATTCCCAAGGGGAACCAGACAGCCATCTGATTATTTTGGACTACTTCCATCACAGAAGGGCAGTGTTTTGTTCTCCCTGGAATAAACACTTAACTCTGGATATGGATTAACCTTCTTTTCCCAGAGTGCTTCTGCCAAAATCATCATCTATGGATTTACATCTATGGATTGTTCATTATTCTATAGTCCATTGCTTCTGACCAAGGTATTTATTTTGTAGCAAATTAAGTGCAACAATGGTCTTGTGTTCACAGAAATTAGCAGTATTATCATATTCCCGATAATGCTGAAGCAGCTGACCTGGCAAGACTTAAGATTCAGTTATGGTTCCAGCTGGCTGGCAACACTGGGATGATATATGTATATAGTACTCCAGGATGCAGTATATACCCTGAATCAGGGACCAATGTAGGTTGATGTTTTATGCATAGCCAAGATTTTCAGGTCTAAGAGTTAAATGATGGATATGAGAATGAGTCCTTTCACAGTTACCCCCTTAGTGCTCCTTAGTAAAATTTTGCTTCTCATCCCTATAGTTTTAGGGCATGCTGGTTGAGAGTCTTTAGTTTCCAAGGTAGTAATGCTTCCACCAAGTGATTCAACAAATCCATTAAGTTTGAAGTTAAGACTGCTGCCTGGCCACTTTGGGCTCTTCAAGACACTGAACCAAACAGGCAAAAAGGGAAGTTACTCCTGTGGGGTAATTGATCCTATCAAGGGGAAATTAAGTCACTCTTACACTGGGTCAGGAAAGAGCATATCTAGATCAGAGCTGGGAGTGCCTATTAGTATTCTTATAACCTGTGATAAAAATTAATGGAAAGCTATAACAAATCAAACCAGTAGACTCCATTAATGGTCATGCATAAAGTTTGGGGAACCCCACCCATCAAGAAGTTATGACCAGCTGAGGCAGAAAGGAATATGAAATAAATAGTGGAAGAAGGAAGTTAGAAATAACAGTTATACTACATGACCAGTTGCATAAAGGAGAAAGGTGGTAGGATAAATCCTTCCTCCTTGCTTTAATATAAATGTATTTGGATGGATGGATGGATAGATGGATAGGTAGGTAGGTAGATGATAGAGGATACATAGATAAATAGATAGATAGATGATAGATAGATAGATAGATAGATAGATGATAGAGGAAGGAAAGAAGGAAGACAGCCAGAAAGAAAAAAGAAGAAAGAAGATATTTAGCCAATTTCTTCTATTCTCCAGCTAAGATTTGTTCATAATGATTAATCTTACATCTCAATATTTGAGTTGCATTCTATCAAAATAGGAGTTCTTCAGCAAGAGGAATTAATGTTACCAAGAGGTAAATAAAGGGACATAGGAGATTTTGTGTATCTTCTTTCAGTGGAAGAAGTTGCATATTTTTAAATAATTGTACCATGCTTGGCAGAAGCATGATTTTGTTTTTGTCTTTATTTAGAAATTAAGCCTGTTTAAAAAAGAGTGCATAAATGCCAGGTCGACAAGGAATGAGTTGTGTCGGATTATGGTGTATTGATTTGGTTGATCTGGAAAATACATTTCCCAAAATCCTCTCCTCAGTGGCTCCAAATGAGAGGCAACCAAGGAACTTAGCTGAGGTCTGGAAGATGGAAAGGAAGTAGTGGCCGTTACTCACAAATTTTCAAGGTCAGATAAATGGTCATAGACAAGCATAGGGAGCCTGCCAGATTCCAGCTTTTCCTGACTCCATTCAGCTTCTAGTTTTTCTTCCTGTTGGCTGGCCCTGTTGACCAACAGCAGGGCCAGACCTAATACCACATGCTTGACTGTGGATCCACACAGGTGACAGTAACATAGAGATAATAGATTCCTAGACATCTC
This sequence comes from Neofelis nebulosa, assembly GCF_028018385.1. NCBI lineage: Eukaryota > Metazoa > Chordata > Mammalia > Carnivora > Felidae > Neofelis > Neofelis nebulosa. The sequence goes on from NC_080783.1 coordinate 130,370,647, forward strand.
CATAAGCTTCCTTTTGGTGGCCAGTGGCTAGATGTGCTTGTCTTCTCAGATATTCCTGAGAATAAACTCTGACCTGTCCACTCACACCAGTGTTTCAAGAGGGCTAATAGGTAACTTATTTCTTATCCTTCAGTTTACCTTCCCAGACCTTTACTTCTGCTATTGTATGAGATCTAATTCTTACAACAAATCTCTTACCTAATAGCACTCATAGTGACTCTACTTCTGTGGCTGACAGACTCATTATTTAAAATTCACCATGCATAGCTTGGACTATGTGCAACACCTAATGCCCTCAATATCCCTGTTCTCATAGTAGCCCTATGTGTTCTCATATGGGAAGGATCTGAAAACATTTTTCTTTCTTTCTTGAGACTGGTTATAAGGAGAAGAGTAAAGAATTCATATCTTCTCTGTTTAAAAACTCTGTAATTTTGGATTTTTCAAGTTAAGTTGCTAGGCATTGAGAGGACAGAGAAGACATCTGATGTTTCATTGGATACTAGACTTAGAAATGCCAGAGACCTCCCTTAATCCACCTAATATAGTTATTATGAAAAATAAAAAAATAAAGCAAATATCTTTTCTAATGGCACTAACCGTATTCTATGAAATGCTGATGTGTATTGTTAAAGTGACTTATTTATTCTTGGATGCCATGTTGTTTTTTCCTGAATATTAGGTACTTCTCTCCAAAACACCACTACCCTTGGCCTCAGAGGAGAGTAAACTTAGGTATCAAGTGTTACTTATCTGTTCCTTTGAGGTAGAACTGGAAAGGACACCAAATCATAAACAGAATGACCTTTTATAAAAGGGAGGCATCTCTGAAAGAAAATTAAAACATCTCCAAAAACTCAGATAAATTACTGGCTGGTCAAGTACTCATTTTCATTTGGAGTGTGGGTTATGGAGAATTGAGTGCTTTCCCTGTGTAATTTATGGAATTACATCTCATGTTGTTTGATAGAATCTACAAGAGCTGCATTAGCCATGGTCCCAGCAAGAAACACATGTCACATGAACCATGGAGACTTTAATGGAGAGACTGTTTGCAACACTTGGGATAGGGTTAAAGGAAACCAGTGAGGCTTGATGAAGCAACATTGGCCTAGCAAGAGTGGACAACAAAGGCCCTGACCCAAGGGAGGAAGAGGAATGAGTGGCTTTGGGAACCTGGAGAACTGGAGGAAGCTGAGAGAGACAGCCTGAGATGGTCACTGCCAACCCTCAGCCCAACCCTTCCTAGGGAATAAATATCTTTGCTTCAATGTCTCCCACCCACCCTTGCCAGGGCCTCCCACTCTCCAAACTCAATCATAAGCTGGGGGTCGGGGACTCTGGTTGGCACAGACCATACAGATCAGCCCTCTATGGTCTATGTGGGGTGAGGAGTGGATCTAGGGACAAACAGAAAATGTCCACACAGGCTATTGCATCCATTAATCTTTATATGGGAGAAAATTAATCCTATTATTCCAGATGTAACCACCCTGCTCTTACATGTTCTTGTCCTGCCGTGGACATGCCTGAAAGACTACTCTTCATTTGGTAGGATGCAGTCAAGCTCCTTAGTCATTGCACATAAAGGTTAGCAAGACAGTAAGTATTCATTTGAGTGAAAAGTACTTGGTGGTTTTGTTTTGAAGTCTCTTTTGTATTTTGTCTTTTTGAAGAGCCATGAGGGCATACATTTTTAATTTAGCTGCCATGCATCAAAATTTACTGGCCTGTTTTGGGACTCCTACATTTGGGATGGCCCAGAAGAAAATATAGTAATTTTATTATTATTAGGAAAATTAGTCAAGCACAAAACCTATCCATGAAGGCTTCATAGAACCTTTGGTATTTGTAAAAGAACTTAAATGGATATTGCCTTTTCCTTATTCCTTCTTATTTTCATTGAAATAACTTACTGCATTCCAAATACCAAGTGATTCTAATGAACGAAACAATTCAAGCCATTTTCACCAGATAAATGACATTCAATAACCACAAAATGTCTGTGGACTGGATTGTGCTGAGAATGAACAAGGGTTTCCCTATGACCGTGAGAACTGCAACAGTCAGGCCTCATCTCCATGCCCATCTACTGTCAATAGCAGGCTGGGATTTCCCACTGCAGGAGGTGGGAGCCTTGGATTCTGTCATTGGAAATGATAGGCCACTGCTCCGCCATTAAAGCTCTGGATTAATCTCTTTGTCCTTGATGAAACTACTTGATTACTGTCCCCCTATGTCAGGTTTTAGCATCTTCTGTCCATTTGATCTTTCTCCTACTTCATGCCTCTGAATAAGATGCTTATATTCAGGGCTATCATTCTCTCCTCCCATCTTCACAGACTTGTTTGATGAGTGATTATAAGGAAGAATTCTGGCAAAGAGCAATTATTTTTCAAAATTTCTACCAAGGTCTCCTCATGCAAAGGAAAGTGAGTCTGCATTTCTAGGATGAGGGGGAAGTTTGGGAAGAGAGAGAAGTTGGATGCATCCCATTGTAAACAGGAAATCCCTTTGAAGAGTCATGTTTTATGGATAAGATTTGTATGGATTTTTCACTATCTTGATATCATAAAATGTAAAAACAATAGTTTCTGTAAATCTGAAAGAATTGAAGTTCCATGAAGTTCCACATGATGTATTTTTCTGTGGCCTCACGTAGCCCTCCACACCACCATGGAATGTTGTCTGAGAAGCACAGATTTTTATCAATCAAATTAGCAAAAATTAAATACACATGCATGCACACAACTCCCAGGGTTATGAGGGTTATTGACTGGCGGAAAGCAAACTTTCTGGAAGAAAATTTATCAAGACCAGTCGAACATTCATATACTTTGATCTAGCAATTCAACTTTGGGAATTTGTCCTAGGAAATCAATCAAAGATGTGTGCAAAGAGAACTACAGAGATGTATATTTCAGGGATAACCTGTATGAGTGAAAAATCAAAAAGAACAAAAGTGTACAATTGAAGTGAATCTATTGAAATTTATGGTTAAAAAAAAAGGTATATCCAAATGCGGGCTACGGTACTAGGTATACGTTGGCTGATTACTGAAGCACCATTTCCCCTTCCTGTCCTAATAATGCTCAGATTTTGTTAGAGGATTCTTCCTACCTCTCCCTACACCCAGTCCATATACTTCAGGAGATGACCGAACCCTCAGCTCAATAAATAAATCTGATTGATTGATTAAGCTCATCAGACCACGCCCATTCCTTGCACTATAGTTACTAGTTCAGGGAAAAGAGGCCCAAACCACTCAGTACAAGGCATTTCCTATAGTGCCTCCTCCTAGGATTGCCTTTACCTGTATTTATGCCCTTTCAATCTGGGAGGCTGGAATGCTAAACACTGCCTGTTCAAATGTCTTCGTGACCAGGTTTCTCCCAAGAAATTCTCCCAACTGAATACACTCCTGTGAGATTTGGAAGCTGGCAAATGTGGCCCCATCTTTCTGTGTTAACATGGACATATGTGAGTACTTGCAGTTGCAACCTTCTCTGAACTGTTAAGGATCCTTACCTGGAAAGCAAGGGTAACATTGGGCCTCTTGCATGGAAAAGTGGTAGATGGATGCCCTGGTAGGCTCTTTTTCAATATTCCTTTCCCAGACATTGTGACCACAGTGTCACTCAACTGAGTGGTCTGAGAATTCTTGGGTACAGATGGCTATGTTTTTTCAAACCTTATTCTGCCCAGTCAGGAGCCAGACTAAGGACCTAAAAGTGGGTCTTGACATTCAGGTCAAGATATCGAGCAGGTATGCTCAGACCCCTGGTGGCCATACCATGAATATGGCTTATTTATGAACACAGCCTGCACCCATCTGACAGGTTTCCAGACAATAGAGATTTGATTTTTCCACAAGAGAAACCAAATAGGAACACAGGAAACTGAGAGCTGTTCTTGGCCCTGAGAGCTCTCTAATAAGTGACATTGACCAAATGCATTTATCCCTCAGGACCTCAGTTTCTTCATCAGAAAAATAAATGTTTAGAAGAGGTGTTCTCTAAAGTGCCTTCCAATTTTAGAAGCTCCATGTATTAGTGAGACAGAATGGTTGGAAGTTTTTATGCGAAGTCAATCTTTCTGCAACCAAAGGTCAGCCCTGAAATGTTTTTATTTCATATACATCTTTTTAAACATGCCCTTTAATAAATTTGTCCTATGGTACAATGCATAAAAAATAACAAAGTGTGTGGCACAGAATAGCAATGTCCAGGATACATTGTAAATTGACCCCTATGAAAATTGCTGATACTTTATTTTATTTGGCCCATAAATCAGCAATTTTATATGACTTGATCTGCTAAAATTGTTAAAATGCAAAATTTTTAAATGTGTTGAGCATCAACAGATTAAGAAAGTTGAGATTTTTCGTCTGCCTCTGACTTCACACATTGATGCCAAAAATCTTCATTTTGTTTTTTTGGTGTGGGGTGGTGGAAAAAAGAATGATACTACGATATTTCAATTTATATAAAGGGCAAAAAGATATCTGAACTGCTTCTTTACCCTCTCACCGGAAGTCTCCCCAGTTCACTCTCCCTTGCAGAGCAGAGTCTAAAAGATGCTTGACCTGCACTCTGTGATATGCTGTCCTGCCCTGGTTCCCTGGGCATCCTAAGGGTGGCAGTCATTGAAGGTTATGGGTTACTATGGGCAACTTGTTTGCTTAGATCCTTTGTTTTTTTAAGTTTATTTATTCATTTTTGTGAGACACAGAGACAGGGTGGGAGGGAGAGGGATAAAGAAAGGGGGAGACAGAGAATCCCAAGCAAGCGCCAGTGCAGAGCCCGATGTGGGGGCCGAACCCATGAAACCACAAGATTATGACGGCGAAAACTAAGAGTTGAAAGCCCAATCGACCCAAGGATCCCTGCTTAGATCCTTTTAATCCAATTCTTTGGCAAAGTAGGCATAGGATCTGTGTCTGTGTCAACAATGCTGATAATATTAAACTAGCAAACACAATATAGCACTTCTTTCATGTGCCAGGCACCAGTTGAAATGTTCTGTGCTGATGTATTAAGTCATTTCATCTTTACTTTCCTGCAAGAGCCGCACTACTAGTTTACAGATGAAAAGACTGAGGCACATCAAGTTTTCTTTCCACGCTCAAGATCACACCACTAGCAAGTGATCCAACCAGAACCCCAGCCTCTCTCTGTAAGCTCATGCTCTGTTGCCTCTCTGGTTAGGCTTCCATACACTGATCAGAATGTCAGTATCACAGACACAGTTACAGAGTAATTCTCAGGACAGGGTCACTGCCACCTATGATCACAGACATGTTTACCAATGTGCTTTACAATGAATAAAAATGTATTTATTCACAATATTTATTTGTCCCAGAGAAGCTGGCAGACCCTCCTGCTCCTCTCTCTGTGTGGGGATGGAGGTATGGGTCCTCTACCTGTAGCAGGTCAGCATTTCCAGGCTGGTGGAGGCAGGTGTGTTTTCTACAAGTTAGTTTTCCTCTCTGAGATTCTCGTGCATCGCCCTAGGGATATCCTCATTTGAACCCCTGCCCTGGATATTGATGGAGAACAGAATGTACCCGAACCATTTTGATTGTTTGCCAAGGTTTAGATGGATAAAAAGAGTATCATGTGATTTAATAAATTTACCAATAAAATTACTCCATCTATTCTTATTTACCTAGTATATTACTTATCTACTCTATATGAAAGAATTTTTAAGCAGTAAACCTGTAGTGATTCTACACTCGAATGCATGTTATTGTCTTCAAGCCCTGCTCTATCACCATTTCCTTGCTGCTGCCTTTTTTCCTGAAGGGTCTGGAGATGTTGGTGATTGGTCTTCTGCACTGATTCACAGTGAAACCAGGCTGGCTATCTGACGGACCCTCCTGTCCTGAGCACAGTGGAATGTTATTCCTCCATTCAAGTGTGAGAATAACAGACGAGGCACCGTCCAGGACTGCTGGAGGAATTCACCTGGAGCCCTTGCCCCATGAGTCCTTCAAGACAGGACCACTCATTCCAAATAGAGACAATAAAATTTTAATTGCCCCAGGGTCTGTCATAAGAACCTGCAGGTGGATGATGAACTGTCTGTAGAACTTGGCTATTTTCCTTGGATGCACTTTCGAGTCTGAGAAATTTGCACATCTTTTTCCTTAGCAAGCAAGTTATTTTAAGAAAAGAAAATGCACTCACCCATTTAGCATTGTAAATTTAAGGTAAAACTTTGTCTTTTGTCAGGTTGGGGTTTCGTGATTTTTTTTTCACTTACTCATGGGGTAACATCTGTCCCCACTTTGTCCACAAAGGTCCTCTTAGGGATTCACTGGGCTTGGATGTCCTGTCCTTAGGTCAGCAGTGATTTTCCTGCTGTAACAAGGCCTGAAAAGACATTGTCTGATGGTGTCCTTGGTGGGCCCAGAGCAATGATTTGAAAACATGCCCAAGGCTATCCTTTTGCCTTCTTTATCCAGACTGGGGTCCTCTCACAGCCCCATCTGGAGTGCTTGGCTCAGTGTTAGAAAAGGACAGATTCCTAGCAGATGGTTTATCAGAGGATCTGGCACATGGTCCGGCCAAGAAAACCTCATCTAATACCTTTGAGTTTGGGAAGTTTTGGAGCAAATAGTAGCTCCAAGCCTTCTGCACAACCAGGAATGTTTTGCTTATTAGATTTTTAAAGTGATGCCCAAGTAAATATCTAGACAACAGCAGTTCTGGAGATCTGGCACCACAGCCAGCACCAAACTAATGTATCCCCTCAGATCAGCTTTGCGACATCCATGAAGTTTGGGAAAGGGCCAGCCTCTGGGGCCTGAAAGGAATGAGGCTAATCCTAAATGATATCAGGCATTTTGACAAGTGATATTTTAATTTAAAAGAGGCAACTCTGATCAGCACTAATGTCTTGAATATCTAATAGGCTGCTCAAAATTAATATGTTCAGACCTAGACCTTCCACAGCCTTCCTCCCTCTCGTTAATGGTAACTCCATCTTTCCATTTGCTCAAGCCAAAAACCATTAGAGTCATTCTTGATTCCATTTGCTCTCATATACAACATCAAGTTCATCAAATTTTTTCAACTCTACCTTCGCAGTGTGTATCCCTTTCAAACTGTGTTATCGCCCTGGATGGAGCTGCCATTGTCTACCAACCAGATTATCAGAGGTGCCTCCTAGCTGACACTTTAGTCCCCATTTTTACTCTTATTAAGTTTATTCCCCAGATAGCATTTTGAGTGAGACTGACAAAAATCCGTGTCCCAGCATGTCACTTCCCTATTGGGACACTCTGGTAGCTTCCCTTTGCATACACTGTGAAATCTCCCACAGGCCAGCAAGGCTGTACATGATGGAGCCCCTTGTGTCTGCACTGGTCTCTCATTGCTCTCTCTGGCTTATTCTGCTCAAGCCACACTGGCCACCTTTTTGACCCATGAACTCTCAAGGCGTACACCCATGTAAGACCTTTGAGTTAGCTGTTCTCTTTGCTGGAGTGCTCTTCCTGAAAATATCCAACTCATTCTGCCATTCCCCCCCCCCCCACCCCCTTGCCACTTATTTTTTCCTATGGCATTTATCACCATCAAGTATACTATAATATGCTCTATATTCTTCTCTCATTTTGTTTATTCTGTCTTTCTTTACTAGAATGTATACTTCTTAAGGACAGAGTGTTTTGTCCCCATTTTTAAAAATTATTTCCATATTACCAGCACCTATTCTTGAGCTTGACACAGAGTAGGTGCTCCAAAATTTTTTTCTTGAATAAATGAATCATATATTTCCCAAATATGTGTCAGGCACTGTGCTAATTGATAGACTTTTAGTGGTGAGCAAAATAGACAAGGATTCATGATCTTGTGGATCTTAAAATCGAATAGGCAGGGAATATGGTCATTTAACAATTAGATGTAGAAACGAAAGTTGAAGCATTTTAAGAACTTGCAGAACTGGAAAATATTGAATGAAGCTAGAGAGTATGGTTTGAGAAATGACACTGTGAGACAGAAGTCAAGCTATGTTGAGGTTTGGGGTGTGATCCTAGCAATGAGATGCCATTGAAGGGGTTTAAGCAGGTGAATGACATAGTCCCACATGTACTTTATGAAGTCCTCTCTGGCAGCAGTGTGAGAATGGGTTGGAAGAAGTCATCAGTGGATGCAGGGAGATGTGGTGAGAGATGATTGCTGCAGTACAGGTGAGGGGTGATGGTCACAAGCCGGGATAGTCTGTGTAAGACAGATGGGCAGGAGCCTAGTGCCAGCCTGAATAGAATTTGGATGGATTTTTGTGGTTAGGGAATAGGAGGGGTCAAAGATGAGCCCCCGGTTCTGTCTTGAGCAGTAGGTGTATGCCATTTCCTGCGAGGCACACTGCAGTAAATGGGATATGGGATGCAGAGTGGGAATGGGAAGAAGGTCATGAGTCATCTTCTGACACATTGAGTGCGACATATACATATGCAACAGCCCTTGGTGGCTTCCCTGCTTAGGAGCAAGCCTGAGCAGGAGCAATGGATTAGAGTCCTTAGTTTACAGATAGATGGTGATCTGAGTCACTGAGGTGGATGGGATCACAAGGAAAGAGTTAAGATGAGTCAGGAAGGTGGTCTGGGACAGAATGCCACCTAACTCCACTATTCAAGGCTTGATCATGTAGGCAGAAAAGCCTACCATGGAATTAGGGGGAAATAAAACATTGAATCTGTGAAGGCAAGGGAAAGGAGGATTCTATAGAGGAGAATACAGTTAGCTGTGCCAAATATTATTAAGAGATCAGGCAAGGCAGGGCTGCAAGTGGGACTCATCACATGGAGGCACTAGTGAGAACAGTCTCAGAGGAGCACGTGGCATAAGATGATGGGACGGTAATGAGACGTGATGGGAAGGTGAGTAAATGGAAGCAGTGGGTAGACATTCAGCAAGAAATGTAGCTGCGAATGGGAGAAGTGGGTATGGAATTTTAAGGCAAGGGAGACTTAAGAGGCTGGAATATTTGAGGGAGGCAGTGGTCAGGGAGAGGCTGAGCATACTTTGGCAGTCATACAAAGATCAGAGGGAAAGTGTTCCATACAGAGAGAATGGCCAAGGCTCAAAGCACATGAATTCAGCACAGGCAAGGAACAGAAAGATCAGTGTGGCTAGAGCTAGTGGCAAAAGGGTGGGGGCCAGCTGGGAGAATTGGGATGCTCACAAAGTCTCTAGACAGCCATGGCAAGGAATCTGCATTTCATTTTAAATGTGATGTTCAGCCATGGGACAGCTCTAGTGGGGAGAGGTATGATATGAACTCATCTGAATGGGCGTATCACACAGGTAAGGGAGAACAGCATTCCTTGTCCACAGCCCTTCTGATGTACCCTACTGCCTCCTAATGTGCTCTCTGCTGTGCTCAGAGACTATTCCACACCTTTAGAAAGAGATGAGAAAATAAATAAACCACATCACCCAGAGAAGGTAGAGAGGGAGATGATATCCCACCATCCCTGTGAGATATCCTGTCTCTCCTCTTCTCAAAAGCACCCACTATCCCCACCTCACTGACGGGGACATTCAAAGCCCTCATCTTGACTCATGATGCCCAGTGGAAATCGCCCCACTCCCAAACCCTCTCCCCGTACTCTCTCCCTTCCAGCCAGACTTGCCAGATCAGCTCCTGTCACCAGGGCTTTGAACCTGCTGTTCCCTCTGCCTCGCATGCTCTTCCTCCAGGCATCCTCAAGGTCCTATCCCTCACCTTATACAGACCTTCACTTAAATGTCACCTCTAGTGTGGCTTTTCCTGGGTGCCATATCCAAATTTTCAATACCTCCAACATATTGGCAGCTCCTTGCGTTTATGACATTCTATTTTACTTAATTTTGTTTATTCTCATATCCTCTACTGAAATTAAAACTCCATGGGAATGGATGGTCTGGTTTGGTTTGTCTTAGCATCTAAGACAAGTAAGTAAGATTTAATTCTGATGGAATATTTTAGGAAGGAGACAAGGATACCACCTTATCACAGGTGGTGACTGCCTTTGTAACACTGGCACATAGTAGTCACTCAGCAATTAGCTGTTGAGTGACTGAGTCATGATTGGTCTTAGGTAGGAAAAAGGACATCTCTCCCACATCTCTTCCATTTTGGCAGGAGAGAAGAAGGAAAGGATGAGTGCTTGCCAATTTGTAGCAACGTTTGAGAACATCTCTATCTGATTGCCTCTACTTTCTTTGTGGAATGGCAAGTGAATGTGGGAGTGAAGGTAGGGTTAAAAGGTATAGGGAACATGCAGGGAGAAGCTTTGCAGGGGTCACTGTGGAGCCAAGAAGAGTGAGCATAGTATAGAATCAGAGCAATGGCAATGGGCAGTGCTGAGGGCAAGGCCAATATGGGTGACTAGGAGTGTATAGCAGTGCTAATGTGCTTGGTTGGAAAATGTCCTCCATCAGCAATTGGTAGGCCAGGTGCAGGCATGGAGGAGACAGGTAGGTGGAATTTTCCAGGTGCTGTGATGACTGGATTAGTGAGTTGCAGCTATTTGAAAGAGAGTCGTTGAAAAGATGACCCCCTGAACCTGAGCTGGACCAGTCAGGGGTAAATGCAGATGGAGGCAGATGGATGGGGGTGGGTGGAGCACTCCATGGACTGAAGTCATGGCTGCCCCTCCCGTGAGGGCACAACTCGGCCTGCTGACCTTTTCAGAAGAACCTATTCTTTGTCTCATTCCTGACATCTTTCAAGGTTGGGAGGTGAGGCCACTTTGCCCAACCTTGATGAAGTGCTTGTTGTAGTCCTTCCATCATTCCTTCATGGCGGTCACAGGTTGGAAGTAGGAATTAAGAAATAGAGAACTCTATGATAGCCTTGGGATTTGTGTGTTATGATGGTTAGAGATAGGTGTCCAAGAGGTAAGGAATATAGGAATGGAACAGGGTTGGGGGAGTGACAATGAATTCCATTTATTGAAATGTTAAATCAGATGCTTGTGAGACACCCAGAGGATAAGATCAGTAAATAGTTGGATCTATGACTCTGGAGTGCAGCCTACTAGCTGGGGAAAGAGCTGTGGTTTGAAGATGGTTATTTAGAAATTATCCATATATGGGTGGTGACTGGAATAAAAAAAAAATGTAGAGTGAGTAGAAAGGGCCAGGACATGCCATAGAGAACACCTGCATTTATGGGGGCAGGTAGAAATGTCCAACCAAGAAGACTGAAAAGGAAGTGAAGGAAATTGGGAAGGGTGTTATAAAGACCAAAGGAGGAGAATTTTGAGAACAAGGGAAGATTCAATAAGGACCAGTGCTGCAGTGGATCAGGTAACATGGAGACTGAAAAGAGAGGCCATAGGGCACCTTCATGAGGGGACTCTGAGGCAGCCACCCCTCCCTCCTCCCCCCTAGCTACAATGACTTCAACCTCTCTTTCTCAGGAATGAGAGCCAAAAGTAAAGAATTGCCCTCCCCTGGGGAATGTTTTCAGGCTGGTTCACTAAAGCAGTCCCATAAACAGCCTAAAGAAACCTTGATCTCACCAAGAGTCTTTGTTGTAAATCAAAGGTATATAAACACACCTCCCTGACAGAAGAACCTTCTGGATACAGGCCCCATGTACTGCCCTCTGTCCACTGTGCACCTGTCCCTGGAAGCCCTGGGTCCCCAAGGGGATTCCAAACATGGCTCACCATCAGAAGTGGATGCCGCATGGAACACTGAGCTCCTGAATGAGGCCGGATGACTACTTGTCAAAAACTTTGTTGGAAAAATTCAGGCAATTGGTGGCAGCTGGACTAGATGACCTCGTGGTTATTTTCAACCCAACAATTCTTGCATCCTTTGAAGGAGAGCTCATTCCTGTTACTAATTTTGTCATATTTCCCATGGGGATTCTGTTACAAAAGACTTCTGCCCTGATTTCTACTCACGGGTCCCTCGGCTGGCTTCCCTTCCCTGCCTATGGATCCTCCTCTTTAATCCTAGGATAGGTGAGGCCCTGACCTTGATGTGCCAATCAAGCCCAGTTTCTCTCTTCTCTCAGCTCCTCTTTGGACACTTTCCTGCTCCAGAGAGGTCTTCACCATGTGGGGTTTTGACTATGTGGGGCTTAAAGTCAGGGACTGGACCTCTCAGAGTGAGGGGCAGAGGGTGGGTCCAGGGCCTAGTTTGAGAGGAGGCCATGGCTGTGCAGCCCCGAAGGAGGAGGGCATCCCCCATCACACTCCTTCTTCACACTTGCTTCTGCAGCCACTGTGCTGTGGGGCAGAGTCAAGAATGCTCCATATTCTGTCCTCAGTCCTCCACCCAGTCTCCCCAAGCTTGGGGTATTGCTCTTGGCTTCCACCACAATGCTGCAGCAAGATAGGAACGTAGGTGAGATAGAAGTCAAGCCTCCCATTGGGGCCCCCAAAGTCCTGGGTAGTTAATGAACTGGGTTGTAGGTGCCAAGTGCAGGAGAGGATTAGCGGTCTACATGGCAGAGACCAGTAATGGGGTGAGGTGGGGGGTGGATGAGGGCTTGAAGAGGGCTGGACCCCCCTAGGAAAAGGGGGCATTTAAACATGGGCCTTTCCTGGATTTTTTCTGGGAGTCCTGATAATGAGCCTTTCCCCTGTTCCCAGAGACTTCCCTCATATGTACACGCCTTCCAGTTTGTTCCTCTCTGACCCTTCCAGCCTTGCCTCCATCTCAACTGCCCTCTCAACTCGCCTCTGGGGGAGCTTCTCACTTCCTCGTCCAGAGGGCCCAGCCTTCAGCAGGGGTCATGGTGGCTTTTTACCAGGGTCTCAGTCTGGTCTCACATAGTCTCAAATCCACCTTTGTCCTCGTGAGAAGTTGTATCTAACTCCCCAGTTGCTTCTGGTCAGAACTAGGGGGCGGTGACAGGGCAGGGCAGTTCCTGCAAACTGCCCTAGGTCAGTGTAATCCCTAAAATAACTAGCCAACTCAGGGACTCCCTGTGGGTTGTGGATGGGCAGTGAAGGCGGCCAAATCTGTTGCTTAATTAGTGTGTGTCACAGCATTCTATAGTCACCAGTAGGCCCTGGGTCTGGCCTCAGGTACTGATCATTTAAAAAGTGGGCAGCAGCAGGGCAGAGTCAGGAGGGAAGTGAAGCCAAAGCAGAACCAGCTCCAAGCTGTGGAGCCTTCAGCCACCAGTAACGTGACCATTCAGAGTGGCAGCCCCGACCAGCTGCGATGGGACAGGCCTTCCTTGTTCTGCAGATGGGGTGTTTATGCACTTTTTCACCCGCCTCACTTCATGCATGCTGTATTTATTCACACAGAGGTTTTATTACAGCCTTTATACTGCAAGTGTCTTGTGAAAGGTGAGCTATGCATTGGGTTGGTCCTCACAGTCCCGTCCCTGGGAAATGCCAGTTTCTCCAACAGGAAATCCGATGGATAGGAAAGACCAAGAACCTGTAGTCTGAAATGCTAATGAACTAAAGTGAATGGTCTTGAAATAAGAAAAAACCAACCAACCAAACAATCAAAAAACGAATGAATTCTGTCCCACAGGAAGATGAGGATACAAGGTCCTTTTTGTAGTTATTACAGAAATGAAGAGCAAGCTCCTAATTTATGCTGCTTCCCCTGTCTCACCCCGCCTGAGCTATCAGCATCCATTCTGCTGTGGAGCTCAGCGACCGAAGTGAGCTGCGACACCACCTCTTGTGCTGTGCCCTCCATCTGCTTCCTCATGGCATTATGCCAGCTTTGCAAACAGTGAGGTTTAGGGGTCAATCAGGGGGAGGGGGAACCAGGGCATGGTAGCCAAGGGGCACTCATGCCATTTGCCCTCACCCTTGGCTTGCCTACGTGCACAGTGGGCCATGACTCACACAACCAATCCATGGCAGGAAATGCTAGGTCAGCAGCAAAGGTGACAATGGGTACCGAAGGTGGGCTAGAAGGTGCAGAGCTTTTTTATAAGCCTCTCCTAACTCTGCCCCTGCCATAATTTATTCCACAAATACTTATTGAGCACTTACTGTATGATAAGGGATGAGAATACAATGATGTGATACCATGGTATAAGAAATATATATAAGAAATATATATTTGGGTTTTGTCCCAGGTTTCTGGCACAGAATTCATAAAACTGTTGGAATTTCTGGAGTGATAGAGATGATAGGAGCACCTTTTGTTACTCATGATGCACCCCTTTCAACCAAAGCCATGTTTATATTAATGAGATGACTGGTGACTGAGGGTGGTTGCCAGAGGGAACGGTTTAGAGGGTTGGAATTTTTAGTTTCACCCCCTGACCTCCCTGGAGGTCTAAACTAAAAATTGAGTTAGTCACCAATGGCCAATGATTTATCAATGATGCATGATGTAACGGAACTCCCATAAAAACCCTAAGTGAAAGGACTGGCGAACACATCCATGTGCTGGGACAGTGACACACCCCAAACTGTACTAGAACTCCTTCCAGACCTTACCCTATCTGCCTCTCTATCTGGCTGTTCATTTATATCTTTGTCATAATTGGGTAATAGAAGGCAATGTGTTCCCCTGAGTTCTGTGAGCTCTTAAAGCAAATTATTGAAACTAAGGAAGGGTTTATGGGAACCCTGATTTGTAGCCAAGTCTGACAGAAGTTGTGGGTAACCTGGTAAACCCACTGGCATTTGAAGCGGCTGTAGAGGCAGTCTTGTGGGACTGAGCCCTTAACCTGTGGGGTCTGTGTGAACTCCAGTTAGTTAGTGTCAGAGTTTAATTGACTTGTAGGACATTCAGTTGGTGCCTGCAGAGAATTGGAGAATTGCTTGGTGTGGAAAATATGCACATTTGGTGTTAGAAGTGTGGGCAGCAGAAAACAGCCCATTAAATAGTGAACAAGGCAGGCATGGTCTCTGTCCTCACAGGTCTTTAGATTTAGCAGAGGAGCCAGACTAGCAGAGAGCAAAGCTCTTAGATTCTGTCTCTTACCACTTTCCCCCTTAGTTACCACATGCCAGTCATTCTGACCTCTCCCCGGTTGTTTATAGACACCACATTTGCTTTGCTCTTGCTGAGACCTCTGTCTAGAATGCTCTCCCCTCCCCACAGATCTTCTCATGTCTCATCCTTCTGGTTTCATTCAGGTCTCCACTCCAATGACACTTTCTCATAGAGACCTTCTCCAACTTGCCTACCTAAAATAGCATTACTGTTACTCTCTGTGTTCTGCCATCGCTTTATGTTTTTTCCCCTGAGCTCTTATGCTCCCTATTATGTTACATGTTTATTTCTTTACTGGTTCAGGGTTTGGCTCTGCCAGCTGTAATGCAAGCTCCCAAGAGCAGAGAGTTGGCCTGTTTTGTTCACAGGTGTATTTCCAATGCCTGAAACAGTGCATGGGACATGCAGAGTAGATGCTCAAAAAATATTTGTTTAATAAACAAAATAAATAATGAGTGACCTGCGCAAGTGGTATCTAAATTACAGTTGCAAAAAGTACCCCAAAGGAGACATTCCAGAGCTTTGTAAGACTACATCACCAAGAGTGGGAGCAGGTCTCAGGATAGAAACGGGGGCTCCTGAAGTGTCTTATTGCATTAGATGGCTTTCCAAGCAGGTTGGTGGGTGTGGGATTTGGCCTCTGCTGCAGACAAGCCAGACCTAGTTTCCATTGGGTCCCTACCACACTAAGCCTCTTGGGCTGTGCTGTCCAATATGTTAGCCACTAGCCATGTGTGCCTATTTAACTTTAAATTAAACAAAATTAATTCACTTTCTTAGTTACACATTTCAAGTGCTCTGTGGCCCCATGTGGCTAGTGGCTGCCATATTGAGCAGCACCGTTAGGTACAGGCTATCTCCATAATCACAGATAATTCCGTGGGGCAGAGTGTGTTTCAAACCAGCAGTCCTGTAAGTATGGCATAAGCTAACTGCCACATTGCCATCTGTATCCATTCCCATTAGCAGTACTAGAGAGAGAGAGAATGGGGGGTGGGGAGGGGCGGGGAAAGGAGACCTGGTTACCAATAACCCCCATGTAATCATAATCATGTATTTTTCCTAAACTTGCTCTTTCCCCTGAGTCACAAAACGACCTCCCTGCTAATGCCGACCCCACCCCTTGCCCTAAGCAACAATACAACACATGGTTGCCCTCATTCATATGCTCCCTTTTCCTGCTGGAAAGAGAAGGATAAGATGCTTTGATATTATCTGCATGGGAGGAACAAAGAGGGGAGCTCACAGTAGACTTGGGATGGGGGTCCCTCCATCTGTAATTTGAGACTCCATTGTTGGGAAGGCAGGAAGGCGGACACATTGCCTCCTTTCCAGGTTGTAGCATAACATCTTCAGGAGAAAACTGGAAAGAGAAGGGTCCTTTAGCCTCCAGAGCTAGGTGGCCAGGGCATGCTCTGACATCTGTATTTTGTAAGCAGACTATTTTATGATTCTTGCTTTCTTTGTGTTTATCCCTTTTTTTTGTGCTCCTTTTGTACTTTTTTTGGCAATCCCAGCCAGGCTTAGCTGTGCTAAGGATAGTCAGAGACAGCAGATTTTGTTCCACTTGTGCCAGAGCATGTAAGGGGGTACAGCCATTCTGGGGGCAGGCTGGTGGCAGAGGAATTTCCTGTGGCAGGGGGAAAGATAAACCCTGGCAGACAATGTTAGATCTACCTGGCAAATTACTTCGACCCACCTGGAGCTTCATCTTCGAGGGCAAAAGCCTTGGATGTTTTAATAAGAGAAATGATGACAGCAATAGGATCTAAACCTGAGGTCTGGTGGGACATGCCTGTGCCACACCCAACCACCGCAGTGAGTGGAAATCACACACCTGCATATCTTACAGGACCTGTTTGTGTGACCGGAAATGAAGAAAACTCAAGGGTGGAATTAGTAATATCCATATGAATTATTTGTCATTCCCCATTTGTAATAAAAGTTAGAAAAATATGATTACGAATATCCCTCATGAGATTATATGCTAATGTTAATTTCTTACAGTCCTCGAAGCGCAGGCTAGATTTTCCTGAGCAGCTCAGCATGCAAGTTTATTGGTAACTATGTGTGAATATGCTTATTTCCAGGGATCAATTACAAGAGATGAGTTCCCTGTCTGTAATAGCCTTTGTCACAGTTATTGTTTCACAAGCCTCTAACTAGATAGTCCTCTCGATGTCACTGCAGTGACCAAGGAGCAAAAAGGAAAAATGAACCATCAATCAATTTAATGCTATCCTTTTCTTTCCCACGAAAACTTCCACTCAGTGGATGATGACTGACATAAAAACTAAATCCATCTGTTTTATCACTCCTCTACAAAAGGACAAGTCTGAGAGGCAGGAAGAGGACAAAATGTGTAGGATTAGTCTTACCTCTAGTCACTGGTCTGCTGTGGTACTAGGTAATCTATCACTTGGGGGAAGAAAATCAACTATTAAAATAGCTGTCTTGCAATTTAGTGCACATTTAGTATAAAATGTGCAGATGTGAATCGTAAGCAAGATCTTTTGGAGTAGGATTCTTAGAATATCCTGTTTAATATTACAGAAAACATCTTTAAAAAGTGTCTGAGAATGCAGTTAGGTTATTCATTCATTCATTGAACAAATATATTTTGAGTACCTATTATGTCTGAAATGCATGCCAGACATCGAGGACATAGTGGGGAACAAGACAAAACCCAGTTATTGCCTTCATAGGGCTTACAAGTTGGTGGTGAGGACAGATGTTTAATAAGTGAGCAAGTGAGACAAATGTTACCAGAGAGGAAGCACAGAGAGCATATCACTCCACTCTGACAGTCCATGGTGGTGGCAGTGAGGGATACAAGGGTCCTTTCTGAGGAAGAGACATTTGAGATGCCATACAGAGGGTGGGTAGGATTGAGACAGATGGAAGTGGAGGAGGATGAGGGGTAAAAGTGAGGAGGGCATATTGTAGGGCAGAGGGCAACAGGGAACAGGAAACATTTCAGGAACTAAAGTAAGAATGGCTGGTGCAGAGAAAACAAGGGGAGAGTGGCACATAATGAAACTGGAGACATGAAAAGGATCAGATCCCAGATGAGAAGTTTAAAATTCTACACAGAGAAGTGGGAAAACAGAATTGTAATCATAGGAATGGAATGCTTTAGAAAGATCTGTGTGCAGCAAGACTGATTAGAAGGGTGTAAGACCAGAAGTGTGGGGTCCAGTTAGTGCTGTAGTCCAGGTGAAAGACAACAGGTTTTTAGACTAGAGCACAAGCTGCAGATATTTAGAGAAATGGTCAGATACCCAGGAGACAGAACCCGCCACACTTAATGATTAAGTTTTTAAAATATATATATTTTTATTTATTTTGATAGAGCACACAAGCAGGGGAGGGGCAGAATCAGAGGGAGAGAGACAGAATCCCAAGCAGGCTCCATGCTGTCAGCTCAGAGCCCAAAACGGGGCTTGAACTCATGAACCTCGAGATCATGACCTGAGCCAAAACAAGAGTCGGACACTTAACTGAGCCACCCAGGAGCCCCATCACTTAGTGATTAATTGGATGGAGGGAGAGGTGAGAGCAGAGGATTCAAGGATGACCCCTGAGCTTCTGGCTTGAGCAGTGGGGTAGACAGTGATATTCTCACTGGATTGAGGCACACTGGAGGTGGGGCAGGTTTGGGGAGTTGGGAAGAATCTGAGAAGAGTAGTTGTACAAATATTGAATTTGAAATACTTATGGAATATCCAAATAAAGATGTCTAATAAACGGTTGATATATGGGTCTGGTGCTTACCAGAAACAAGGCTGTATAGGTGTTCCACTTTTACCTCTAGTTTTCTCGACTCATTTAAACAAAGAAACATATTTGGAAAATTACTTATGAGTTGTAAAAATGGAGGCTAAAATGTATCCTTTATTTTTTTAATTTTTTTTTAACGTTTATTTTATTTTTGAGACAGAGAGAGACAGAGCATGAACGGGGGAGGGGCAGAGAGAGAGGGAGACACAGAATCGGAAGCAGGCTCCAGGCTCCGAGCCATCAGCCCAGAGCCCGACGCGGGGCTCGAACTCACGGACCGTGAGATCGTGACCTGAGCTGAAGTCGGACGCTTAACCGACTGAGCCACCCAGGCACCCCTAAAATGTATCCTTTAACCTCCAAATTCAACCTCTGGGAAATTATCCCAAATAAATTACCCAAATTCAGTTACCATATGCATTGAATTCTGGTTTATAAGAGAAAAAAAAACTGGAAACATATTCATATCCAACAAAAGGGGCTAGTTAAATAAATTATAGTATACCAACAAAACAGAATATTGTACAGTTACCAAAAACAGTAATTATGCATATATTATAGCAGCTTAGAAAGATGCTTTGACATTTTAAGCTAAACTGCAAAATTCAAAATTCTATTTATGCTATGATTATAATTTTGTGGGAATGATCACACATGGACAACTAGAAGGGCACATGAATAAACAAAGGGTTGACTTGCCAAGCAATGGAATTATGGTGATTTTTTTTTTTTTTTTTTTTTTTTTTTGCTGAAATGTTGTCTGTAAAGTAAACATGCTAAATAAAATAAAGATGGTTTTCTGCTAGGAATTTACCCAAGGGATACAGGAGTACTGATGCATAGGGGCACTTGTACCCCAATGTTTATAGCAGCACTCTCAACAATAGCCAGATTATGGAAAGAGCCTAAATGTCCTTCAACTGATGAATGGATAAAGAAACTGTGGTTTATATACACAATGGAGTACTACGTGGCAATGAGAAACAAGGAAATATGGCCCTTTGTAGCAACGTGGATGGAACTGGAGAGTGTGATGCTAAGTGAAATAAGCCATACAGAGAAAGACAGATACCATATGGTTTCACTCTTATGTGGATCCTGAGAACCTTAACAGAAACCCATGGGGGAGGGGAAGGGAAAAACCAAAAAAAACCAAAAAACAAAAACAAAAAAGAGGTTAGAGTGGGAGTGCCAAAGCATAAGAGACTCTTAAAAACTGAGAACTGAGGGTTGATGGGGGGTGGGAGGCAGGGGTGGGTGATGGGCACTGAGGAGGGCACCTTTTGGGATGAACACTGGGTGTTGTATGGAAACCAATTTAACAATAAATTTCATATATTAAAAAAAAATAAAGATGGTTTTGCTATTGTTTTGTTTTTGGTTTGGAGGCAAATGGGTTTCCATCTTAGATAAGATGGAACCATCTTGCTGAGTTGGGGACATGGAGTTCAGTAGTGGGGTGTGGCTTGATGCACTTTGTCCACAAGGATCTTGTCTCCCGGCTCTCCCCACAATCACATAGGAGTCTCATCTGAGCATGTCTCAGTTTCTCCAACTAAAGAAGCCCAAGCTCCTTGGAGCACATGTGAGTCTCCCCTGGGATCCTGTGGATTCAGTTCTTTACACTCAGATCTTTCTGCCCAGTGGGTTTCCAATCTCTGGAGACAGAGGAACTTGACACACAATTGATCTCATTTTTTTTCCCTCTGTTCCTTGACTTGCCTCAGGAACCTAGTAAGAATTAATGGTCAAATGTCGGAGACAGGTATTTATTTTGTTTTCTCATCTCCTTCATTGAAAGCCCCTCAGTGAATATTTGCAAGCAACCATAAAGATGATGTGCCAATGGTTTCCAAAGGAGAAGTGTTCTGAAGATGCTAGATGCCCATTGTTACGATTCTTGTCTATTCATTTATGCCCTTTGCAGTCCACAGGGGATGCAAGGAGCTTTGCTCACAGGAGAATCTTGTGTGATGACAGTAGCAGCAAGAGCAGAGCCAGAATGCAAAACTCCTGGGCCAGATGTCACCCTGAAATAGGCTGTGACAAGATGGGTGTACTGGCAGGATCCTTTGTTTTTCCAAAAAGAGAAGCTCTGCCTGGGAACTAGTATAGAAAATGAACTCCAGTGGCATGTACAGTAAGGACGGATTTCATGCTTTTGAAATGAGCTGGGCTATGTGGCAAAAAAATCAATGCCAATGAAATAATGAAACATAAACCCTCAGAGGTAAAAGAGCTCTTTTCATTCTGGGAGGAAAAAACAAAACCAAGCAAAAATGGATTTAAAATGTCCTTGTCTTGGGTTTATGACAAATGGAGAATTAAGGAGATTGGCTGGATTGGTTCCCCTGGAAGAGATAAAATGGCTGAATGTTCAGATGCTCCCTTTTCTCTAGGGAAGCCCAACAAGAAAGTTGCCGTGAATGGCAGAGTGGGGCAGTCAGGTGAGAGAGAGGGGCTCAGCAGTGGAGCCAGGCAGGGCATTGATGCAGCGAATTCCTGTTCCCACTGCTCTCTTCCCCAAGCAGGGGCCATTTCATACATCCTCCTAGGATGTGATGTTTCCGTGGGAAGTTTTGTGAGCTCTTGTATCTGTTAGGATTGACGGCAATGCATCAAGTAATAGCTACCTGGGTATGATTTACAGGTGTCACAGGGATGGTTTTGTGTGGTTATAAACATTCAATAGCCTTATTATGGTTGTAACTTTTTGTTTTCAATTCATCTGAGAGTTACAGAAGGATCACAAAGACAGGACAAAGAGTGCCATGTGCCCTTCCCTGAGCATTAGCACCATACAGAGCCGGGGTCCATTTTCCGGAACAGAGAAATTCACACTGGGACAGATTTTATTCATATTTTAGCACTGTTTCCACTAATGTCCTTTCTCTGTTCCAGGAGCGAATCCAGGATGTCACCCTGCATTCTTTTGCCTGGTCCCTTTTGTCTTTTCCAGCCCGCGATAGTTTCTCCATCTCTCCTTGTTTTTTGTGACCTTGATAGTTTTGAAGAGTACTGTCAGGTGTTTTGTAGAACATTCTTTAATTAGTGTTTGATGATTTCTCATGATTAAACTAGAGTTATACGTTGTGGGGAAGAAAGCCACTGAGATGTTCCCTTCTTACCATGATATCAACACGATGTCACCACAACTTATACTGGTGATGTTAATCTCAACTTGGTCTAGGTGGGACCTTCCAGGTCGGTCCCCTGTAAAGTTACTGTTCTTCACTTTCTATACTCCTTTGAAAGTGACATTAAGTCCAGCCCACACTCAGGAAGGAGGAGAGGGGAATATCAAAGAATTTGTGCACACATGCTAAACACACCAGAGTAATTAATACAGATTTTGGGGGATTACTTTGAAGCCAAACCATTTGTTTGTATATTTACTATTTTAAGATTAAATTTCCTTTTTTGTTTTTGATCACAAAGTGTAAAGCAGGTGACCTAAATTTCAGCAGTCTCACAGACAAAAACCCAAATCTCACTAATCACTGGGTGCATGTGGATGTATAGTATTTACTATTTGGTAACTGGTTAAATTTATGACATTGTGAACATACTTTAATGCAAAGTGATATTTGAGAAGACCATAGTACGATAAGCTTCCTTCACCTTCCAGCCCCTACCAAGAATGAGTGCCTAAGATCAACACAATTACCAGAGATTTAAAAATATAGGAGTTCTAAAAACTCAACACCCCCAAAATGAATACAACAATTAAAAATGGGCAGAAGACATGCATAGACATTTTTTCAAAGAAAACATACAGATGACCAACAGTCACATGAAAAGATGCTCAACACCACTCATCATCAGGGAAATGCAAATCAAAACTACAATGAGATGTCACCTTACACCTGTCAGAATGGTTAAACTAAAAAAAACACAAGAAGCAACAGGTGTTGGCAAGGATGTAGAGGAAGGGTAACCCTCGTGCACTATTGGTGGGAAGGCAAACTGGTGTAGCCACTCTAGAAAACAATATGGAGGTTCCTCAGAAAATAAAAAATAGAACTACCCTAAGACCCGGCAATTGCCTAAAGAATACAAAAATACTGATATAGAAGATGGCGAAATAGCATGGAAATTTTTTGTGTGTCTCGCGTCCATGAAATACAGCCAGACCCACACTAAACCATCCTGCACACCTAGAAAACTGATCTGAGGATTAACACAACAATCTGCAAAACCTGAACCACCGAACTCAGCAGGTACACGGCACGGAATGGTGAACTGGGGGAGATAGAAGCCACAGAAAGCAGGGAGCCACTTTTGCATGCAGAGAGAGGACAGAGACGGTGGAGAGAACACGGGAAAAGCACCCCTCCCCCTAAAGCAGCTGGAGAGAAAGTGGAAAAGTGGAAACAGCCGCAGAGACTGAACTAAAAAGGGACAAAGGAGAGGGTTTAAATTCCATTAAGACTATAAACAAGGGGAGCATAGAGTCTGAAACTCCGTAGCACATTACCTGACCGTGCTCTGGTAGGAAGGGCGAATCCTCAGGAGCAGAGTGGAGTCCGGGGTTCTTCAGGCCACACGGGCAGAGGCGGTTCCCCTGCTGGGAGGACACCTGGTAAAGGCTGTGCAGGTCCCCCAAAGGCAGGGCCCCCGTGGACCCAGGAAAACAACCACATTTGCTGGTGCTGGAATGAGGTAGTTAAGGGTGAAGCTGGTACCAGATGTGTGTTGTGATTTTTCATAATCCCTGAAAAGCTGCTACACTACCTCCTGAACTTTTTCTGGGCGGGCTGGCACCCAGCTGCAGCCTCTGGGCATCAACAGCAGCACGGTCCCGCAAACGTTCCTGGGTGCCGCCGGCACACGGACGTTGCTTGGTGAGACCCTCCGGCAGAGGGGCAGAACGCGTCAAAGCCGCAGTCCCTCAGAAGTAAGACGTCGGGAAAAACAGCCGCATCTGAGACAAAACTCAGGAGGGAGGTGCTGCCTGGGGCTTGGTCACGGACTGTGTAAAAGCGGGGAGTTAACGGCAGCGGAAGACAAAGGACGGGTACGATATTGCTGACTGGGGAGAACAGAGCTCTGATACTGGACACTGGTTGGCTGGGTGCCGCCATGGTCACCATTCCGGCGCATGCGCATATGCACCTACAGGCGCCACAACAATTGACCCCAGTAAGCTAAGCAGCGTCATCTAGTGGAGAACAGAGCCATTACACTAAGCCCTGCTCAGCTGCGCCAACTTTGCTCTTCAGGAACACATCTCTCTCTGCCTGTTTAGCTTATGGACTATAAACGGCTTCATAGTTTGACTTCTAGGGGAAAACAAAGTAATTTCAGTCGTATTTCAGTCTGTTCACCAGTCCATTTATTCAATTTTCTTTCTTTTATTTACTTATTTATTTTTCTTTTTTCTCTTTTTTCTTTTTCTTGAATACAGAAAGAGAAATCCATTTTTATTTTCAATTTTTATTAAAAATATTTTTGTTTAATTTTTTCTACTATATTTTCTACTTTTGTGTAAATTTTTTCAAATTCTATTTTACTTCCATTATTTCATTTTAGTCTACTTCAGTGTATTCATTTTTTCAAATTTTCAAACAATTTCCTTTTTTTTTCTTTTTTCTTTCCTCTTTTTTCTCTAATCTATCAAGCCCCTTTCAACATCCAGACCAAAACACACCTAGGATCTAGCATCATTTATTTGATTTTGTGTGTGTGTGTGTGTTTCATTTTTAATTTTAATATTTTTTTAATTTTAATTTTTTTACCTCATTAATTCCTTTCTCACTTCAAAATGACAAAACAAAGGAATTAACCCCAAAAGAAAGAGCAGGAAGAAACAAGAGCCAGGGACTTAACCAACACAGATACAAGCAAGATGTCTGAACCAGAATTTAGAAGTATGATAATAATACTAGCTGGAGTTGAAAATAGATTGGAATCCCTTTCTGTGGAGATAAAAGAAGTAAAAGCTAGTCAGGATGATATAAAAAATGCTATAACTGAGCTGCAATCTCAAATGCAGGCCATGGTGGCAAGGATGGGTGAGGCAGAACAGACAATCAGCCATATAGAGGACAAACTTATGGACAATAATGAAGCAGAAAAAAAGGGAGATCAAGGCAAAAGAGCAGGATTTAACAATGAGAGAAATCAGTGACTCATTAAAAAGGAACAACATCAAAATCCTAGGGGTCCCAGAAGAGGAAGAGAGAGAAAAGGGGGTAGAAGGGTTATGTGAGCAAATCATAGTGGAAAAATTTCCTAACCTGGGGAAAGACACAGACATCAAAATCCAGGAAGCACAGAGGACCCCCATTAGATTCGACAAAAACCGATCATCAACAAGGCATATTATAGTCAAATTCACAAAATACTCGGGCAAGAAGAGAATCATGAGGGCAGCAAGGGAAAAAAAGTCCCTCACCTACAAGGGAAGACAGATCAGTTTTGCAGCAGACCTATCTACAGAAACTTGGCAGGCCAGAAAGGAGTGGCAGGATGTATTCAATGTGCTGAATCAGAAAAATATGCAGCCAAGAATTCTTTATCCAGCAAGGCTGTCATTCAAAATAGAAGGAGAGATAAAAAGTTTCCCAGACAAACAAAAATTAAAGGAGTTCGTGACCACTAAACCAGTCCTGCAAGAAATTTTAAGGGTGACTCTCTGAGGGGAGAAAGGATGAAAACAACAACAACAACAAATAAATAAAGACCAAAAGCAACAAAGACTAGACAGGACCAGAGAACACCACCAGAAACTCCAACTCTACAAGCAACATAATGGCAATAAATTCATATCTTTCAGTACTCACTCTAAACGTCAATAGACTAAATGCTCTAATCAAAAGAAATAAGGTAACAGAATGGATAGGAAAACAAGATCCATCTAGATGCTGTTTACAAGAGACCCACTTTATATGTAAAGACACCTTCAGATTGAAAGTCAGGGGATGGAGAACCATCTATCATGCTAATGGTCAACAAAAGAAAGCCAGAGTCACCATATTTATATCAGACAATCTAGACTTTAACAGAAAGACTGTATCAAGAGATGCAGAAGGGCATTATATCATAATCAAGGGGTCTATCCACCAAGAAGACCTAACAATTGTAAACATTTATGTGCCAACTGTGGCAGCACCCAAATATATAAATCAATTAATCACAAACATAAACTCATTGATAGTAATACCATAAGCGTAGGGGACTTCAACACCCCACTCACAGCAATGCACAGATCATCCAATAAAAAAATCAACAAGGAAACAATGGCTTTGAATGACACACTGGACCAGATGGACTTAACAGATATATTCAGAACGTTTCATCCTAAAGCAGCAGAATATACATTCTTCTCTAGTGCACATGCAATGTTCTCCAGAATAGACCACATACTGGGACACAAATCAGTCCTCAACAAGTACAAAAAGATCGAGATCATACTGTGCATATTTTCAGACCACAATGCTATGAAACTTGAAATCAAACACAAGAAAAAATTAGGAAAGGTAACAAATACTTGGAGACTAAAGAACATCTTACTAAACAAGGAATGGGCTAACCAAGAAGTTAAAGAGGAAATTAAAAAGTTCATGGAAGCTGATGAAAATGATAACACCACAACCCTAAACCTCTGGGATGCAGCAAAGGCAGTCATAAGAGGAAAGTATATAGCAATCCAGGCCTTTCTAAAGAAGTAAGAAAGACCTCAGATTCACAACCTATCCTTACTCCTTAAAGAGCTGGAAAAAGAACAGCAAATAAAAACCCAAACCAGCAGAAGACAGGAAATCATAAAAATTAGAGCAGAAATTAATGCTATTGAAACAAACAAACAAACAAAAAAACCAGTAGAACAGATCAATGGAACCAGAAACTGGTTCTTTGAAAGAATTAACAAAATTGATAAACCACTAGCCAGTTTGATCAAAACGAAAAAGGAAAGGAGCCAAATAAATAAAATCAACAATTAAAGAGGAGAGATCACAACCAACACAGCAGAAATAAAAACAATAATAAGAGAATATTATGAGCAATTATATGCCAATAAAATGGGCAATCTGGAAGAAATGGACAAATTCTTAGAAACATATACACTACCAAAACTGAAACAGGAAGAAATAGAAAATTTGAACAGACCCATAACCAGTAAAGAAATAAAATAAGTAATCAAAAATCTCCCAAAAAACAAGAGTCCAGTGCCAGATGGCTTTCCAGGGGAATTCTACCAAACATTTAAGGGAGAGTTAAGACCTATTCTCTTGAAGCTGCTCCAAAAAATAGAAATGGAAGGCAAACTTCCAAACTCTTTCTATGACTCCAGCATTTCCTTGATTCCAAAACCAGACAGAGACCCCACTAAAAAGGAGAACTATAGACCAATTTTCCTGATGAACATGGATGCAAAAATCCTCAACAAGATATTAGCCAACCAGCTCCAACAATACATTAAAAAAATTATTCACCACAACCAAGTGGGATTAGGGGTGCAAGGCTGGTTCAGTATCTGAAAAAAACAATCAGTGTGATTCATCACATCAATAAAAGAAAGGACAAGAACCATATGACCCTCTCAATAGATGCAGAGAA
Organism: Neofelis nebulosa; assembly: GCF_028018385.1. NCBI lineage: Eukaryota > Metazoa > Chordata > Mammalia > Carnivora > Felidae > Neofelis > Neofelis nebulosa. The sequence continues at coordinate 130,397,916 of NC_080783.1, forward strand.
AGCATTTGACAAAATACAACAACCTTTCTTGATAAAAACCCTCAAGAAAGTAGGGATAGAAGGATCATACCTCGAGATCATAAAAGCCAAATATAAAAGACCCAATGTTAATATCATCCTCAATGGGGAAAAACTGAGAGCTTTCCCCCTAAGGTCAGGAATAAGACAGGGATGTCCACTCTCACCACTATTATTCAACATAGTATTGGAAGTCTTAGCCTCTGCAATCAGACAACACAAAGAAATAAAAGGCATCCAAATCAGCCAGGAGGAGGTCAAACTTTCAGTCTTCACAGATGACATGACACGCTATATGGAAAACTCAAAAGATTCCACCAAAAAGCTGCTAGAACTGATCCATGAATTCAGCAAAGTTGCAGGATATAAAATCAATGCACAGAAATTGGTTGCATTCCTATATACCAACAATGAAACAACAAAAAGAGAAATCAAGGAATCAATCCCATTTACAATTGCACCAAAACCCATAAAATACCTAGGAATAAATCTAACCAAAGAGGTGAAAAATCTATACACTGGAAACTATTAGAAAGCCTATGAAAGAAATTGAAGAGGACACAAAAAAGTGGAAAAAATATTCTATGCTCATGAATTGGAAGAACAAATATTGTTAAAATGTCGACACTACCCAAAGCAATCTACATATTCAATGCAATCCCTATCAAAATAACACCATCATTCTTCAAAAAGCTAAAACAAACAATCCTTAAATTTGTATGGAACCAGAAAAGACCCCGAATAGCCAAAGCAATCTTGAAAAAGAAAACCAGAGCAGAAGGCATCACAATCCTGGACATCAAGCTATACTACAAAGCTGTAATCATCGAGACAGTATGGTCCTGGCACAACGACAGACAGATCAATGGAACAGAATAGAGAACCCAGAAATGGACCCACAAACGTATGGCCAACTAATCTTAGACAAGCAGAAAAGCATATCCAATGGAATAAAGACAATCTCTTCAGGAAGTGGTGCTGGGAAAACTGGACAGCAACATGCAGAAGAATGAACCTAGACTACCATACACCATACACAAAAAATACTCAAAATGGATGAAAGACCAAAATGTAAGACGGGAAGCCATCAAAATCCTCAAGGAGAAAGCAGACAAAAACCTCTTTGATCTTGGCCGCAGCAACTTCTTACTCAACACATCTCTGGAGGCAAGGGAAACAAAAGCAAAAATGAACTGTTAGGACCTCATCAAAATAAAAAGCTTCTTCACAGTGCAGGTAACAATCAGCAAAACTAAAAGTCAACTGGCAGAATGGGAGAAGATATTTGCAAACGACATATCTATAAAGGGTTAGTATCCAAAGTCTGTAAAGAACTGATCAAACTCAACACCCAAAAAACAAGTAATCCAGTGAAGAAATGAGCAAAAGACACGAATAGACACTTCTCCAAAGAAGACATCCAGATGGCCAAGAGACACATGAAAACATGCTCCACATCACTCATCATCAGGGAAATACAAATCAAAACCACAGTGAGATACCACCTCACACCTGTCAGAATGGCTAACATTAACAACTCAGGCAACAACAATGCAGAGAAAGAGAATCTGTTTTGCATTGCTGGTGGGAATGCAAGCTGGTGCAGCCACTCTGGAAAACAGTATGGAGGTTCCTCAAAAAATTAAAAATAGAACTACCCTACAACCCAACAATTGCGCTACAAGGTATTTATCCAAGGTTATACAGATATGCTGTTTCGAAGGGACCCATCCATGTTTATAGCAGCACTATCAACAATAGCCAAAGTATGGAAAGCCAAATGTCCATCGATGGATGAATGGATAAAGAAGACATGGATATATATACAATGGAGTATTACTCGGCAATTAAAAAAAAATGAAATCTTGCTATTTGCAACTACATGGATGAAACTAGAGGGTATTATGCTAAGTGAAATTAGTCAGAGAAAGACAAGTATCATATGATTTCACTTATATGAGGACTTTAAGACACAGAACAGATGAACATAAGGGAAGGGAAGCAAAAATAATATAAAAACAGGGAGGGGGACAAAACATAAGAGACTCTTAAATATGGAGAACAAACAGAGGGTTACTGGAGGGGTTGTGGGAGGGGGGGATGGGCTAAATGGGTAAGGGGCATTAAGAAATCTACTCCTGAAATCATTGTTGCACTATATGCTAACTAATTTGGATGTAAATTAAAAAAATAAAATTAAAACAAAAACCAAACCAAAACAAAAAAAGGAATACAAAAATACTAATTCAAAGGGATGCATGCACTCTGATGTTTATAGCAGCATTATCTACAATAACAAAATTATGGAAAGAGTCCAAATGTCCATCGACTGATAATGGATAAGGAAGATGTGCTACACACACACACACACACACACACACACACACACACACACTGAACTATTACTCAGCCATAAAAAAGAAATTCATCATTTGTAACAACATGGATGGAGCTAGAGAGAGTATTATGCTAAGTGAAATAAGTCAGAGAAAGACAAATCCTGTATGATTTCACTCATATGTGGAATTTAAGAAACAAAACAAACAAGCTAAGGGGAAAAAACAGTCAAACCAAGAAACAGACTCTTAACTATAGAGAACAAACAGATGGTTAGAGAGCAAACTGATGGTGGGGGTGGAGTGGGTGAAATAGGTGATGGGGATGAAGGAGGGCACTTGCTGTGATGAGCACTAGATGTATGCAAGTGTTGAATCACTATATTATACACCTGCAATTAATATTACACTGTATATTAACTGAAATGTAAATAAAAACTTAAAAAAATATATGCATTTTTCATTTAAAGCCACATAACAGGGTACAAATAATCAAGATTGAGGCTGTGTTTACTGAGGCGGGGTTCTAGTCAGGCACAAAGAGCAGTCCCAGAGATTTCCAAGCATGACACTTCAGTCTCAGCTCTTGACCTCTGAGGCAGAGACCAAAGCCACAAGTCTTCCGCAGTGAAAAATGAGACCTTTAGACATTCAAGAATGCCAGCTTAAATCTCATTCAAGAGTGTTTAATTTTCAGAACAGAAATTGCAAATACTTTCCTCATCATTTTAGGAGCCTGCACCCGGGGGGCAGGGCAGTCCAGCTGGTCACAATTAAGACTCATTTCATAAATGCCATGTTTTTGAAAGAGTCTTCATCCGATTTTTTAAAATGCTTATTTATTTTTGAGAGAGAGAGAGAGAGAGAGAGAGAGAGAGAGACAGAGTGTGATGAGGGGAAAGGCAGAGAGAAAGGGAGACACAGAATCCGAAGCAGGTTCCAGGCTCTGAGTTGTCAGCACAGAGCTGGATTTGGGGCTTGAACTCACGAACTGTGAGATAATGACCTGAGCCAAAGTCAGACACTTAACTGACTGAGCCACCAAGGCAAGCCATGAGAGAATCATCCTTTGAATCTTTTTTCTAGTGTTAAGATTGGAAGAATGAATAATATAGTGAAAGATGCAGGAAAAATTAGATGGCATAGAATGTATAAACACCTTATCAAATTTACATTGAATGTCAGCCCCAAGGGAAGCCTGGAGTTCTGTCACCATCACAGTGTAGAGTATAAATAAATCTTAAAAACTTGTGAGTGGGTACAGGCATCCTTCCCCTGTCTCTCTTTTGATTTTCTTAAGTAAAGTGACTGATCTGTCCATTGTATTGAGGGTCAGGGAAAAAACCTGAAGACAATATTGCAACACCTAAGAGACCTGTTTACTTTTACTTTTACTGTTGCTCCATATTGACTGGCAAACATTTAGATCTCTCTCTCAATTGCTCTCCCTCTCTCAACCTCTCTCCCTCTCTCCCTCTTCCCCACCCTCTCTGGTTCCCCCTCTTTAGAATCCAGACAAGGGTAAGGAATAAGAAACAATGCATTTGCTATTGGAGAGGTTTGTGGGTAACTTAATAATTCTCTATGTCTGGAATTAACACTGTTGACATTGATGTTGATGCTAAGCAAGGTTAAAGGACCAAATTAGACTCCTGACACATTAAAAAAAAAAATGTTAGCCATTTCTCTTGTCAAAAAGTCTTAGAGTGGCTGAACTTGAGCATAATCACCAAGAATCACGTGGGTAACATCTGAGAAGCTTCTGTGCATCAGAACCACAAAGAGAGCTTATTAGCAAGAGAGTCTGGGCTCCATTGCCAGAGTCTCTGATTTGGTAGGGCCTAAAGTGGGACCCAAGAAGTTGCATATCTAACAAGTTCCTCAATTATGCTGATAGTTTTGGTCCAGGACCGCACTTTGAGCATGACTTCTACAGACCAAGTTACTTGCGTAGATTATTTTCTGCACAAGTAGCAGGTGCTGACTAAGTGGATATGATGAACTAATATTGCAACACCAGGACAAAACAAAATTCAGCCTGCCTTGCTACAATTTTATTCTAATTAACATCTGCTCTCTCTTGGGCTCTGAAAAACTCTTTTGATGTTTGTATTTGAAACCACCACCAAAACGAGTTGATGCAAAAGTTCATTCAATTACCAAACATTTTGTTTGTGATGAGAAAGGAGTTTGCTTTCTCTAATTTGAGACACGTTTTGTTTCATCTTCAATAGTGGCTCGCGCAGGTGTTTCTTCCCTCTGACATCTGGCAGGCCACAGTGGCTTGGAGTTTTCTGATCTTCTCTCACTCTTTGCCCCTCAGAATCTTGAGGTTATGAGGCCTGGGGCTTGCTCTGAGTTGTAGGGATCTTTGACAGTTTCATCTGTGTACCTCTTTTAGTCTCAGATGAAAATCTGTGCCTTCTGGAAGTCATCAAGCCAAATGAAATCGTTTCTGATACAGTACCAACCTTGGCATTCCTGGGGGATGTGATCCAAGACTAATCAGTTCTCCAACTGGAGAATTCCAAATACAGTCTGCTCCTCCTCATTCTTACCTCAGTGAGGCCCCCTGGAATATAGCTTCGGAGAAACAAACCAAAACAATGCTGCCACCACCTTAAGAAAGTGGTACTGAGTGTTCAGCAGACACAGAAAATGAGGGCCAAAGAGGTTTTTCTGAAATATATCACTGGTGCCTAGAAAGGAAGGGGAAATTAAATAGTGCAAGACAAGGAGTGATTCCTTGCTTGCTGGATGGATGATCACTCTTGTAGAGGGAAATGCAAATGGAGACTTGAAAGGGCTAAGTTATTATCCTTGTGTTTTAGTCATAAGCAAAGTCGATGCCCATTTTGGCTACAGAAACATCCGGTATGGAGCCAAAGGCACGGTTTGTTATGGGCCTGGGCTGGGCTAGTGTCCAGCTTCAATGATCAGGCATGTAGAGCTGAGGTTGGAAGTTGGTCAGACAAGTAAGAACAGGACTGTGGTTAGAGACTCCTGACAGAGGCAGACAGGCAAAGGTGGGACAATGACTCACTTTACTGAGCAATCCCCATGGGCCTGCTTGGGTTAGAAGTGTGTGTGTTTGGGGTCTGTGTGGTTCAAGAGCCACTTTAGGGAATGAGACAAGTAAAGGCATGTTCCCAGATGAAATACAGGACACTCAGTTAAATTCAAATTTCAGGTAAACAATGAATATTTGGGACATTTCTCTGCTAAAAAAGTGTTTGTAGTTTATCTGAAATTTAACTGGATGTCCCGCATTTTTATTCACTAAATTTGGCAGCCCTAAATTCAGGAGGCCCGGCTTAGGTAAAGCAGGTGGGCAGCAGCTCCTGGAGGCGGGCCACATGGCGGCCAAGGCCTCTGCTCTGGAGGCAGGCGCTGCGGGTGCTGCGGGGCCCCTGGGCCAGTGGGAGAATCAGGAGACCCACTCTCACCTGGTCTAGGGGAGAGCCGTAGGCTGTGTCCAGTCAGACTTTGGAATGAGTTATGAACTAAACAGTAATTAAAAACATTTCACATTTTTCCAGGCCTTTTTTTTTTTTTTTTTTTTGAAAGCAAGAGAAAGGTTGGGAATCCTAGGGGCCAGGAGTGTGACTTCAGGCAGAGACTCTAAATGTGAATTCTCCACAGCTAGTTGGTAAGTGTGACCCAATAGGGCAGAGGAGGAGAGGAAAGTAATGAGCATCTGCTCTGAGCTAAGCATTTTCTATTTGTTTCTCTATTTATTTTCACAATAACCACTGTAATCTAGGGGGGGGGGGTTGGCAGGGCCTATTAACTTCCCAGCACCCCAGCCCTTATCAGGACCTGCCTCACTTCCTTCTCCTCCTCCACCTCCATCCCTCTCTCACCACCCTGTGCACATATCCAAAGATTGGACTTGGCTGCTGTAGTTCTCATGCAAATCTTACTATCTAAACTGAGCCAACAGGAAACCCTCTGAAGTCTTGGAATGAGACATAGAGACTGAGCTCCTTATTTGTGGGAAGAAAAGTTAGAAGGTCATATGAACTCAGAAGATTTCTTTGTCCTTGCGGGTGGCCAGACTGATGGGTGCAAGCATTCATAGTGCAGATAAAGCCAGTATACAGAGGGTGCAGAGGGATGTGGAAGAAAGAGGTAGAGAAGGAGAGAGACACACAAACAGAGATAAACTACTGGCAGCTTTCCAGTTCAGCTGTCCTTGCAACTGGCCTGGCAGGACCACTCCCTTATAGTTCATCTCAATTTTGTTTTTTAATTCTGAGTGGCTTCTTGTTCCTCATAACTCATAACTCGTGTGCTATGAACCGGTCATTATTATTAATTCTTCTTTACAACATATCACATGGCAAATAAATGATAACACCTGTAAATGACCCCCATGTGGCCAACCACAATAGTCCCTGCTCTGTATGGTTCTAAGCTGCCAGCTTTTTCTGAAGCATGATCTCCTATCATGACAGATGGTGAGTGACCCATGATTTCTTCTCTTGGGTAGACCGCAGAGGTGGCAAAGGTTTGCCCAGACACAGAGACCAGAAGAATATAGTTGTTGAGGTCCACTGAAAGCAGAAAGCTGAGCTGGGCTGGGCTGGTCCAGCAGGTAAGACCAGGCTCTTCCAGCCACAAGGCCATCAGACGAGCCAGAGCTCCCAGAGAAAGCACAGATGACTGGGGCCTGGCCCTCGGGCTGCCCAAACACTCAGAAGGTTTAAGTGACGCAGCTGCAGGGTCAATGTAAGAGGCCAGAAATAGGATGGTTCCCAAATGGTGCCATTGATTGGCCAGTCACCTGGCATACAGTGATGACACCATGCTGAAGGGACTCTTGCATTCAAGAACTTTAGTGGGAAAGGACACAATAAGCAAATAAATGTAACTAAAAATTAATAAGCGCAGGTGACTGGTGTGCTATGAAGCAGAAGTTCTGGCTATGAGGACCGAGGTAACACAATCACCCAGAGCTTAGTGTGGTCCAGCCCAGGAGGGAGTTGTGGTCCTCCCAAAGCAACCGTTCAGACCAGGGGCTCAGAATTTGTTTTATGGGTTGGGGAGATCCGCTGGTGGGATAAATGGGATAACTTACTGAATGGGATGATAGGAGTGGTAGATAAAGACTAAACTTGAAAGTTCTTCTTGGATTTCATTTATCCAAGTTGGTGAGGTGAGATGTTTGGGATCTGGGTCAAGTCATTGAAAGTAAATTATTCACAATTCACCTGAAGGTTAACTTGCTAAATTATCAAATTACCAAAGTTGGTCAGATACATTTTTTAAAGTTTATTTGAGAGAGCGTGAACAGGGGAGGGGCAGAGAGAGAGCAGAGAATCCCAAGCAGGCTCCCTGCCAGTGTGGTCCAACATGGGTCTCAAACCCATGAAATTGTGAGATCATGTCCTGAGCCAAAATCAAGAGTCAGACGCTTAATGGACTGAGCCACCCAGGTGCCCCAGTCAGATACACTCTTTACCTGGCTCTAGAATGGTTTGTCACAGCCATTTGGTGGGCATGGGCAAAGATGGGGCACAAGACAGGAGTAGTAGAAGATAAAGAGAAGAGATAGGCAGAAACAGGGGTGTAAGGTCTCACATTAGGATAGCTAGCTGTATTTAAGGGAAACTCATTCTATTTGCATATAAAAACTGCAATGCTTGGAAAGGTCCTGGGCATTTACGATGTGAAATCCATAGGAAATTGACATTCAATTTAGAAGAGTCTGACTAACATCACAGCTAAATGCGAAAGTAACAGCCCGGGAGAAGCCATAGCTAAACCAAAGTGTGGGGAAAGCGTCAGATTTGTGACTAGGTCGTTCAGCAAATAGATTATTTGAGGAATTGATTTTTGGCAAATTGGTTAATCAGACAGGTGGCTTTCAGAAACATGGGGATTCAGGGTACCGTCCTGTTTTCATTTGATTTGATTCATTTATTAGGGCTCTTTTAGATTCAAGGACAGAAACTCAAAGTGGCAATGGCAAAAATAGTAATTTACTAGAAAGATACGGGAGTATCCTATGTAATCAGAGGAAGGATCAGGCAGCTAAAGGGAAGGGCAGAGCTGCAGCCGGTCCTCAGAAGCAGTGCCCAGGGTCAGGCCAGCCCACTGCTGGTGTCAGCCCAGTCCCACTTGTGGTATTCTGGCTTCTGCCATGAGGCTACTGATAGGTCCCAGCCTCATGTCTCAGGGCTCCCATGCCTGTGGTGGACTGACTTTTTGCCCAATTTTCGTTTGAACATAGCAGAGGAGTTCTTTGGCCAGCATGAGAAATGTACCCAAAGCAGGGGGAGGCAGAGTTTCCAGAAGAAGGGGGTGATGTGGACACACAAAAGTCCACTTGCACACATATGTCCACTTGCTGGCCTTATGAGAAGCTGGGAAAGACGTCCTCACCGTGTGGGCCCACAGCACAGTTCTTGTTGATACAAAAGGACAAAATTAGTCAATTCCCCAAATGAACAGGTCCTCAAGCCTCTTGTCTCCACCTGCCAGCTTAAAATGGTGATCAACCCTCCACCTTCTGCTCAGAGACATCAGAGTCCCCTCCAACCCTCAGCTCAGTGGACAGCAGATGGATATTGCTCGAGGGAACAGAAAACCTGCTGGCCAGATTGGGCTCCACTTTGAACATGGCAGTGGCCGATTACTAAATTCCACAGGGGCTTCTTATGAAGGGGATGAAAAGATGGAGAGGGCCAGGAACACAGCTGAGGGGCTCTGTGGAGCTCACCAGAACTCAGTGGGAATCAAGACTGCCTAGACACCCAGCCTGGCACTGGGAGTGGGCAGGTGTCCTGTCTGCATAATGCCCTTGATCTCTAGGAAAAATGGTGAGGAACCAATCAGGTGGCGGTCTCCTGCCAAGGACTCCATTAGCCCGCTCCGGTGGCTGCTTCTGAAGTGGCGGCCGCTGGCTCCTTCTCGCTCTCTTGTTCACGGAGGACATATGGGCCAGGCAGGGATCAACGGAGGAACATCTGGTACAGGAACAAATCAAACAGCCCCAATGACTAATTTAGGAGGGTTGCTTCTCCATTGTTCTTTCCATGGCCCCATGCAAAGGTCACCCAGTGCGGCAGGCTCAGAGAAGCCACCTCTCCACCTCCAGCAGTCCCCAGGATCCAGCTTGTTTTCCTTAAAAGTGAATCGATTGCTCTTTCTTTGAGGACAGAAACAGCAGCTACCTATCACTGAATCCTGAATTCTCCCAAGCATGGTTAGCCCCTTCTTGCCAACCCCCCAGGCACCCCTGTTTCTTATTAGCCATTTATCATCTTGCCTCAGAAGGCTCTCTTTTTTTAAAAAACTCTACTGAATTCAAGTGTGACATGTTCTATTTCTGCAGCTGAACTTTTTCTCCTTTTGGTTCAAATAAAGGAAACAGCAAATATTAAAGAGCATGAGAGAAAAGGCACAAATGCCTGGACCATTAACAGACAAGATTGCCTGTGGTTCTGATTTTGGTGGTTTATGTAATAGCCAGAAATGATCTTTAAATTAAATATCCATTTTCTTTTAAATTATCTCTAATAGCACAGTACAACCATATCATTTTCAGCCTAAGAACAGGGTTTGATAGGATATCTGATGCTTCTTCTATCCTTTTTTTTGGGTCAGGATCACACATCACATAGCTTATTTTTGAAGTTCTCTACTGGAAATGTTACATCTTTCCTTCAGAATTTATTCTCATGTGTTAAAGGTGTGCTGTGGGATAAGCCAGGTCTTCTGTGTTTGTCTGCATCCTAGCTCATTGGTAACCCCCAGCTGGCTGTCACATTACCTATACCTCCGATAATGAACCGACATGTGTTTCGAGGGCCCTATAGTCTAGTGTTCAGAGCATTCCACTGTGTCTTCACTATTCTAACCTACTAGAGACATATTTGTCAAATGAAACTTCCAATGGATTCCTCCAGATTTCTTTGGAATGGGCGAGAAGACAATGCAGGGCATTGTCTGGAGCCTGTTCCTCTTGGTTGCGTGACTGCCCATTACGGCTGTCTAATAAGGACAACATGATCATCTGTCTGGTAATTACAAAGCACTTTCATTTTACTGCCTCCTTTAATGTTGCCAATAACCCTGTGGAATAAATATTATTTCCCCTATTTTATAGATGAAGAACCTGAGGTTTAGAAAGGTTAATGACTTATTAAATGATGCCTGGCTACTAAGGGGTAGAGTTGGAATACAAAACTAGGAGTTCTGATTTCAGATCTAATAATTTCCATCTTCCCAATGGTTTTCAAGCTGTTCCCTCAAATGGCTAGGTTTGGGGAGGTACCTTAGGGGAACAAGGGAAGCTAGACCAGTGGAGTTTAGATCACATGATTCCATCAAAGCATCTTTTACCAGTTTTTTTCTGTTTTATATTTATAGGATTCCACAGTAGATTTGGTTTTGAACAAAATGTTCCCAGTGCTAAAAAACAAAGTTTGTGAGCCACAACACTAAACCATGTGTTGAAAATGAGACCTTTTATCAGTCCTCTCTTTAGTACTCAGGGGATTCTTCCTTTTTTGTTCTAACAATCCCAGCTTGAAATCCTCTGTCCCAGAGGAGCTGACCACAGGTACTCTTTCTTCTCTCATTCCAGTGAGACACATTCTGTTTTGGTGGATCTTTCTCAGGAGAAGCATTGTGGCCCAGGTAGTTGACACTGAGCCAGCTGTTGTAGAGCCCAGATAGAGGCCCCGTTCCTTTCCTCAGAAGGACTGAACTGCATGTTCCAACCTGCCTCGTAAATATAAAAAGAAAAGGCTAGTTTCCATTTTAATTAGATGAAATAATTACATGTCACACATCTCCTAAACAGTTTTGTGTTTGCCCTAACTGTAATGCTGACATTAGCATTCAAAGATGCTGTTTGCACCGTGTACAGATGTTGAGTTTATAGACTGTCATGTTCCTTGTGGCCACAAGATGTCAGGCAAATATGGTCATGGGAGGTAGGCGCCAGAAGGTGCCTTGGCTCCTGAAAATGCCATTGATGAGTTCATTAGCTGATTAAAATCCTTCCAATACGCTTGTTGGAAGAATGTAGGGAAAGTCTATGAAATGTGTCATATTGTTATCCTGTTGATGGAGGTACTGAGCACCACTAGCTGGTAATCAGATTAAGACGAACAAATATTGATTGTACATGCCTGCATGATTAAATCCTGAATAATTAAAGGCTACTGAGTTTCCCAGCTCTTTCTCTAGTGTGTGTTACCATGTGCAATCTCCTTTGAAAGTTTCTGTTTGAAAATCTGGTAAAGTGAAGAAATGGGTTTTAATGGCTATCATATAATCATGAGACACTACATACACTGGAATATGTTAAATAAAGCCACATATCTAAACATGTGCGTATATCTATTGTATACTTGTTTCCTCAATGATTTGAATAATAGGTGTTGTTAATTAATGGCCGTCCTGACACCCCACCCTTGCTATTCTTTTAGTCTCTTGAGTGACTTCCTATAGCAGCTTTCTTGGGATCTGACGGAAGCCACCATGGCAAGCAAAGGCCGGGTCCAATCAATAAGCAGTTATTGAGTTCCTACAGAGGGCCAGGTGCTGGTGGGGATTCAGAAGACATTGAGGATATGGTCTCTGCTTCACCCTTGTTTCTATCCTCCTCATTTATTTCCTTTCTCTCATTTTCTGTCTTCTGCTCCTTAACCTTTCAAATGCTCTTTACTGCTAAGCTAGAAGATGAGGAGATGAGCCATTATTCACTTACCTTTGAAATCATATTGGCCTCCTACCACATGCTAAACTTTGGTCTGAAGATTCAAAGATAAAGTTTAAAATGTTGCTCACCTTTCTGGGATGCCTGGGTTCTCAGTTGCTTGAGTGTCCGACTCTTGATTTCATCTCAAGTCATGATCCCAGGGTCATGGGATTGAACCCTGCATTGGGCTCTTTACTCAGCATAGAGCCTGCATAAGATTCTCTCTCTCTCTTTCTCTCTCTCTCTTTCTCTCTCTCCCTCTCTCTCTCCACCCCTCCTTCCCTCTGCCCTTCTCCCATGCTCTCTGTCTCTCAAAAAAATGGTACTCATCTTTCTGTTGGAGGAGTATGGTCATGGAACAGACCACGGAACAAATGAAAAATCAAATGACAGTGGTCTGGTATTAGCGATGTTATCAAGTAAATGTGATATGGAGAGCACAGGCAAGAAAGGATTAATTCTGCTGGGTCCTGCAAGAGTCGTGGCCTTTTGCAAAAGTGATGAACTGGAGCTTACCAAGTAAGCAAGTTGGGACAGCCTGAAGACAAAGGCTAAGGGCTGTATCAAAGAGATCTACAATATAGCGACTTGAAAGAAGTCTGTCACAGAAGTATCTCACACAGTCTGCAGAGGACAAGTCAGTGAGACAGGGCAGCTTTGCTCTGCCATGTCATTCAGGGACCAAGATCCTTTCAACTTGGGTCCTCCAGGATTGGTGGGGCATCACATGGCTTGCTGCTAAGAGCACATGCCAGTTGCAAGGAGGAGAGAGGGAAGAGAAGGATAGCAAACTAGCTCATTTTAGCCAAGTGAGGCAGAAGTTGCACACCTGTCTTCCTCCTACATTCTGCTGCTGGCTTTGAGAACAGACGTGTGGCCAAATCTAGCTTCAGAGGAATGATGGCGGAGGGGTGTGGTGGGAAAAGGGAAAAATATATTTTTAATAAGGTGAAAAGGGGAAGAGTGGGCTGTGGGGACCAACCAGTAGCCTGCTGTAGCAAAGGGTTATAAAGGGAATGCTGTGTCTATGGTGAATCTGTAAGTGGGGACATGTAGCCGGCTTATGGCTGGTGTGGCTGGTAATTTGTCTGGTGGGGTGGGGCCAGGGTATGGAGGAGTTTGAAGGCTACATGAGAAAACTTCAATGGAGCCAACACACTGACTTTGTTTTTGGCGTATATCACTCTATTTCCTGGTGGCTCCTTTGGTACGGCGAGACTAGAGGCAGGCAGTTGTTGTAAGTCCAGGTCAGAGATGACAAGGGCTTCACTCAGGGGTAGGGATGGCTGAGTGGGATGGTAGAGTAAAGTTAAGAGACATTTAAGCAAGACTTTGAACTGAAAGTGGCTAAGGATCTACCAGCACCTTCATTAAAAAGTGTTAACAAACCAGACTGATAGTATTTCCACTATTAGCAAAGCCTCTCCCACAGAGAATAGTCCCACCTCTGTCCCCCACCTTTTATGAAATGTACACACTCTAGAAATCAAAGCAGCAGAGTGGGTCTTTATGCTTTACCCACTTGGATCCATGTTCTTCTTCTTTTTTTTTTAATATATGGAATTTATTGTCAAATTGGTTTCCATACAACACCCAGTGCTCATCCCAAAGATGCCCTCTTCAATACCCATCACCTACCCTCCCCTCCTTTCCACCCCCCCATCAACCCTCAGTTTGTTCTCAGTTTTTAAGAATCTCTTACGCTTTGGCTCTCTCCCACTCTAACCTCTTTTTTTTTTTTTTCCTTCCCCTCCCCCTGGGTTTCTGTTAAGGTTCTCAGGATCCACATAAGAGTGAAACCATATGGTATCTGTCTTTCTCTCTATGACTTATTTCACTTAGCATAACACTCTCCAGTTCCATCCACGTTGCTATAAAGGGCCATATTTCATTCTTTCTCATTGCCACGTAGTACGCCATTGTGTATATAAACCACAGTTTCTTTATCCATTCATCAGTTGATGGACATTTAGGCTCTTTCCATAATTTGGCTATTGTTGAGAGTGCTGCTATAAACATTGGGGTACAAGTGCCCCTATGCATCAGTACTCCTGTATCCCTTGGGTAAATTCCTAGTAGTGCTACTGCTGGGTCATAGGGTAGGTCTATTTTTAATTTTTTGAGGAACTTCCGCACTGTTTTCCAGAGTGGCTGCACCAGTTTGCATTCCCACCAACAGTGCAAGAGGGAATCCATGATCTTCTTATGACAACCTTGCAGATTCAGAACCCTGAGTGTGCTGGTACATTGAGAGTACATCTGCCTCTCAGGGACTGAAGCAGTTAAGTTCACACAGACTGACATAGATAAGTCAGGACCGTCATTTAGTCATTTGCAATGAGCAGTGCAACCAGCAAATAGACAAATGTCAACTCGACCAGCTCTCTAGGGGGCACTCTACGTGGGAAGTCAAATTACTAGAAGGTTGCTTTAGGGTTGTGGAGTAGAGCAGGGGAATTCTATATCTGAGTATTAAATGGCAGCTTGATGCATTCATCTCCAGGGTGGAAATGGTCTATCAGGGGCACTAATGTTTTGTGTTGGACTTATCCGGCATCTCGCCTGAGATTTTGTCCAAAATTGGAAGCCCTGGCGTTTCCATCACTACATCCACACTAGAGGGCATTTTTAATTGCACCCCACATGTGGAGATTCTGATAAGAACCAGGGCCCCTTAGCTCCAATTTGGGAACTAATGGGAGTATATTTTATTTTGGAGATGTGTTGGAAGAGATCAAAGATTGGGAAATCAAGGGCTAATCTACATTAGGGATTAGGAAGTTTTTTCTGTAAAAAGCAGGATAATATATATTTTAAGTATTGTGGGCCATATGATTTCTGTCATAACTACTCAACTTTGTAATTATGGCACAAAAAGAAAAAAAAAACCCTGCCATAGACAATATCTAAGCAAATGTTCCAACAAAACTTTATTTACAAAAACAGGCAGCAAGCTGGATTTGGGTTGACTGACCCCACTGCCTATCCTAGATTATCTTTTTATTGACAAAATCTTTCTTGGAGGAGGATTCAATACTATCAACTTTTTTCCTACTAAATCTTATCTTTAAGTTTACCCACCCTGAGTTTGCATCCAGACCAACCTGATTGGAATTTGGGGTGTTTCTAAAGCTACAAGTCACAGAGAATCTTCTAGTTTACTATCACAGATGCTTGTCTCATCCATCATATGAAATTCCACTAGTTGAATTCTCAAAAGTCAATCTTATTTCCCTCCAAGTTCCAGAGTCGCAACTCACTTTGTACCTATTATGAAACCCATTTCACAGATGAGCAATCCAAGTTACAGCAATGCTAATAAATGGAAAAGCAGAGATTAGACGCTGAATTAGGAAACTCCAGGTCCAGGATCCTTCCCACTCTGTCACATTCTCCTGGGTTTATTCTAATTCTGCAAGTATTTAGCCTGGCATAATGACAACACGGAAATGTGGTAATATGGGCAGGACAGAAAATTATTAGGATCTGAAGGCTATAAAAACAAAACAAAACAAAACAAAACTGGAATGTAAACCCAAGTTCACTGCCCAACACCTTCTTATATCTACACAAACATGACCTTTGTGGAACAAAGGATTTAGTCATCGAAGCTAAAGAGGTTTATGTGACTATGTGTTTGGATTTAATCTCTACACTTCATTAAGCATACGGCAGTAGTGAACAATGTCTGCTTCCTACTGTACTGACGAGGGGGGATGTGACCAGAAATATCCTTCAGACGTCTGTGAGCGGCTCCTGGAAGCTGCCAGGCTTAGCAGATGGAACTAGGAAAATGTTGATTCCAAGGCCCCTTGTTGTTGTGGTAGTTGTATTACAAATTGGAGGTCCTCATCCTGGCCAATGGCACTCCTATGAAATCCTTCCCGCCTGAACCCCACCCCTGTAGGAATCAGCCGCTCCCTCTTCTCTGTAAATCCTGCTCTAATAAGGCCTACAACACTTTGTGGACTTATCCATTTATAAGTCTGTTCCTCTGTCTTTTTTTTGAGGCAATAATTAGGTTGCGTCTTTCCACCTAGCATAGGGCCTGGCCCTTAGTAGTCACTCTGTAGATTTGCTGTGGGAAAGAAAGCTTCCCCATGCAACTTTTTTTTTAACCTTTGCTCTTCATATACACTTTCCAAATAATGAGTGTGTGACACAACTTACCTCCTCTTTCCCTCCTCCTGGTTGGTTCTATCCATGTCCGTCCCTGCGGGAAGCACGGCTTTGCCTGGAGTCTCACCATGTGCACGTGCCAGGCAATGTTTTACATGCTTTGTATGTCTCAGCTCCTTTAACCTTCTCAGTATTGCTCTAGGTCCTACTTCATGAAGCTCTAGAATTAGACAGCTTGCATTTGGATTCTGAATTATCTACTACTGAGCTGTATGGCTTTCCGTGTGTCACCTCCCAGTCTGTGACGTTGAATGAGATAATACACGTAAGGTGCTTAGCACAGTGTCTGCCATGCAGTCAGAGCCCCTTAGGTTTTTAACTCTTAATATTATGCTTGAGAGATGACAGATATTAGCAAATCAGAGTCTGTTTGTCTTTCAGATGCTTTATGCTAAATAGTGTGATTATCTACTTAGCATGCATGGAAGCCATAACTAGGTGGAGATGGGACTGCAGGGGGGGGGGGCGGGGGGGCAGAGAGACCTAAAGGAGAAAGGAGAGAGGAGAGGCAGGCCTCCCTCTGAACCCGAGGAGAGCCGTAAAGATCCTGTTTGTGCCATGCTCTGGCCTCAGCATGTTTGTGATGGGCTAAGAGTAAGATTGGATTTTCTCTGGTAATGGCTCATGTGGCCTCCCAGACCTTGTGCAACATGGTCACAAGATTACAAATGTCTTACTTAGGTGGTTAAACAGTGTATCAATAATTACTTATTGCAAAGCAACCTCCTGAAAGCCTATGCCCCATACCCTAAAAATGGGCACAGGTATTCTTGTTATAATGCAGCAAAGGTGAATTGGAGACATACCCAGAAAGTTCAAGAAGGGATGGGCTCCTGCCAGAAATGACTCCTAGGTGTAGTTCCTGGGCATGAGGCAGACTGTGGAGAGGAAATAATGACAAGGGTAAGACATTTCACCACACAGAGGTCTTCTGACACATACCATTCAAATGGAAATGAAAACCGAGACAAATTAAGGAAAATTAAAAGCTCTCCTTGCTCCCTCCCCCTGCAAGATGCATTCTGTGGTGCATGGCCCACTTAAACAGATGCGAGAGGTCAGAGCTTTCCACTTCCAAATATATATCAGTGCCTCACTGAGGAGGAAGCATGAGGAGGGCTTTGGGAGGGGGGCTCCGGAGGAGATGGTGTAGCAAGCCCACCCTGATGGTGGCTCCCCAGATCTTCATCCCCACCTCACCAGCTCTGGGTCCTTTAAGCCTATGCCACTCTTCTAGCCTTTCTCTTGCAAGGGGAAAAATCGCCCTTCATATCCCACGTGGGTATTGTTGGGAAGAGGTACGCTTCCTTCTTCCTTCTTGGCTATAGAGTTGTCTGTTAGGGTATAAGTAAATAATGGTTTTATAAGAGAAGAGAAGACTGAAGCAGGAAGGGGGAGGACGAGGTTTATCAGACAGAATAGGTGCCAGTTAGGAGAACCTGCAGTGGAATGTTAACATGGACTAAACAGGAAAACACACTGTCGGCCGGGGAAGCTAAGGTGTGAGCAGCCTTGACTGGGTACGCAAGGGATGGCCTCCAGGTGGACTGCCTTAAAGGGAAGCCTGGCTCAGACGGGGCAGGAAGGAGCTCCAGTCAGTGCAGCCCCTTAATTGCTTTGACAGTGCAGGCGGCTCTGGGGGATGTGGCTCCTGCGGGGAGATAGTGCAGGATTAAGGGAACCCAGGATCTCTTGGGAATTATTTCCATGAGGGGAAAAAACAACAACAACAAAAGATACTTAAGCAACTCTAATGTTATAAAAGATAACTGTTTGAAAGACTTAATTGCTCCCATGGATCTCAGTATAGGAATGATATCTACCATGCATCTATTTTAATCAACTTGGGACTTCTGTCTAGGGATGTGTTCATTCATTCATTCAACAGAATCTTGATAAACGTGCCCCATGTGCCTCTTGTGTTATACCTTTGGATAATATAAGCAAAGGAGGCAGGAACAGATGATAAGTAATCAGCATATTAAGTACAATATATATTTTAGAAGATGATAAGTGCTCTGGCACACACACAAAAAACCAACAGAAAAAAAAAGAGGGGCGAGCCAAGAAGAAGGTAGTTGACATGATAAGTAAGGCGGACACGGTGAGCCTTATGGAAAAAGTGACACATGGGCAAGGACTTAAAGGCAGCATAGAAGTGGCCACTGAGGGTATCTGGGAAAAGAGTGTTCCAGGCCAAGGAAACAGCAGAGCAAAAGCCCTGTGGTAGGAGGAAGCTTAGTCTGTTCTGAGTCAGCAAGGGTGCCCTGTTGTGGTGCCTTTGCCAGAACAGAGAGCGGGGGTGCAGGGTGGCAGATGATGGAGAGCTTGATGGTCTCTTGCCTCAAGCCCATTATGAGAACTTTGGCTTTTATTCTGATGGCAGAAGGAGGGAATGGCAGCGGCTGTCACTGGGAAGCTGCTGCTTTTCACCTGACAGGATTTCTGAGAGGCCAGCCAAGCAAAGTTCTTGTTGCTACTGCAGAAGAGGACCTAGTATGTTGTAGAGACCAAGGTATATGGGAGCTGAGGGTTCGGTCATCTCCATGGAGGTGCAGAAAAATCCCTGTGGTGCAAGCAGCTTCCAACCGTTCAAAGCCAAATGGGATTTTCTTTGCCATTTTAATTTCTTCCCCTAGTATTTGTCCAACCAATAGGTGGTGAGGTGTCAGGTGAAAAGAATACTGGATTAAGGGTCAGATACCAGGTATCTGTGAACTCTAGTCACCTTGATTGGTCTTAGACTTTTCTTAATGAGAGTGATTAAACCCCATTGAGCTTCCCTCACAGGGTGGGGGGATGTGAACAGTCTTAAAGGGGGAAGAGAAAAGGATGGGTCTGTCAGCCACTCACTGCATGGCAGGCTACAGGTGGAGCTCAGCATGGTTTGTTTCTCCTAGTAAAAGAAAACCTGTTGAATACTGAGAGATCTAATGCAAATAAAAGGGTTTTTTTGCCCCCCCCCTTAAGTTGATAACATAATTAGGCTATTGCTCTGGAGAGGCTTTTTCTCTGTGTGTTTGGGAGACTAGGACCCAAAGCTAGGAATGCAGGATTAAGACAAAAAACAAGGAATTTCTTGTGTTTTTGCCAGAATGGAAATGGTGATTATATCTCAGAGAGAAAACTCATTGAAGATAAAAATCTTCATTTTATTGATCTATTCATGACTAATAACAATGCCTTCATGGGATAAAGAGTGAATAAATAAGAATTGACAAAGAAATAATGAACAGATGAGAAATGAATAGGTAAGGAATGGTTGCACAGGTGGATGGATGAACCGATGTTTGTGATTCTCCACAGTTCATTGCTTTTTGTTTGGTTTTGTTTTACATGGCTTTGTCACTTAAGGAGGCCTCTCTGGCTTAGGAAATTATTATTTTTTTACTTACAGATTAAGAATTATAAAAAAAAAGATGTTGAATATATGGAAATATGCACAAGGAGACATTACAGAATCAAGTGCTCATTTCACTCTAGGCCACATTGAAAAAATGGACTTTACGTGGAACTGAAGACATGGCCAGTGTTTTTCTCCCTCAGTGAAGTTCATCTTTCAGAACCATGGGAACAGCATGAAAGGCAGTGTCTGAGCTCCTTTCTCCAGGAGCAGAAGTACACAGAAGGTCAGGGAATGGTGCCCTATCTACTTCCTTCTTGCGTTCCCTTTCTCCTCTTCAGCCTCCTTTCTTCACTCTGCCTCCTCAGCTTTTCTCCTCTTCTTTTAATGGATGTATTTGCCCTTTCCAGGGTGCTCCGCCTTGTTTTGTCTTCCCTGAAGACCTATCTGAATAATACCTGCATCTCCCGCTCTATTTCACTACAGTTCTTCTCCATTCTTTACTCCTCTGTGAGTTTGGCATGCTTCATCCCTTCCATCCACTTCCAGCATGTGTCATGAAGAAGTTCCTGTTGGCTCATTTACCTTGGTAAATCTTTTTTTTCAAATAGTTGTGCTTTCCGCCTCCTTTTACTTTGAATACTTAGTGAGAACACTTTAACCTATGTTAGTGGATGATTGAAGAAAAAAATCAGTCTTAACCATCTCTGAGAGAAGAATATTTTCAGTTTTTGAATTTACCTGGTAATTAGAAAGTAAGGCTTGTGTGGGTCTAGATGTCAAGAAAGTTTGGGGCCATATTTTTGAGATGTCCTGGAATGAAAATGGGCCTAATCTTCCATGTTCCAATTAAGTCAGGGACTGATGGAAAAGAGCCTCCTGTAATCATGCTCTGGGAGTGGGGTGGGAGTTGGAGTAGTTGACCAGACACATTACCTGGATAATGTGCTTATTTGTTTGTAATGAATGACCCCTGCCTTGGAACATTATCAGTAATGATGATTTTGGCCTACTTAAATCTTTTGGAGCTTGGAGCTAGGGGTAAAGAAAAAGAAAGGAATCTGTCTCCAGGCCACTCTGCTTTCAGCCAAAGTCAGAGCTAAATGTTTTGCCATTTTCCTCCATCATGTGTCTTTGCTTCCTCATTTGATCTATAAACTTAAAAAAAAAAACACACTTTTTTTAGTGTTTATTTATTTTTGAGAGAGACAGAGTGCAAGTGGGGGAAGGGCAGAGAGAGAGGGAGGCACAGAATCTGAAGCAGGCTCCAGGCCCTGAGCTGTCAGCACAGAGCCCGACGGGGGGCTCAGACTCATAAAACATGAGATCATGACCCGAGCTGAAGTCAGATGCTTAACCGACTGAGCCACCCACGCGCTCCTCATCTATACGCTTTTAAAGTCTGAAGAACTTCAAGTCAGGAAAGGCAGAGGCCCGTGGCTTCCATGCATACTCCTTGCCTGTGCCCAGGTGAGGGCAGAGTTGGCTGCACCAACAGGGTATGTAATGGAGCCAGACCAGTTTGTGGCTTCAGTGACACTGGAAGCAAAAAGAGAGCATCCAATGTAAGATAATTCTTATCTTTTGAGTTGTTGCTCCTATTCCCGTTCTTGTTCCACTGAGAGAATTCACAATTTCATAGTCTCATCAAAAAAAAAAAAAAAAATGCATAGTGACCAGCAGTGAATGTGGGCAATAAAGCACATAAGGCATTTTGACTAGAAGTGAGAAAGTAGTTTTAAAACAATAAAGAAAGAAAGGCTTAGGGATTGAATGAACTAAAAACATGCATATTAACTGTGGTTTTTTCTTGTGGTGGTGAGGATCTTGGGAGACTTTAACTTTTTTATCTTTTAGTTCATCAGTATTTTCTCCACTAATATTTTTGTAAACTATGTAATTGTATAATTAAATATAGTAACTTTTTTTTAAAGGAATGTAGTAAAAACTGTTGAAGTATGACTGACTTCTTATTAATGTCCAAGTGACCCCAACAATCTTAATTGCTTTGAACAAAACCTTTGCAAGACATGGGTGAGACTGAAGAATGCAGTTGTATGTTGTGATGTTAAGTGTATTGGCTTTAGGGTAATTTGTGCAATTCTGAGACATGTTGATTTATGAACTAATTAATGGCACACCACAAAAATACTTAATAGAAACTTGCTCTACCCCAGCCTGAAAAAACTTTCGAACAACAGGAAAATGGGTTTTGCATGTTAGAAAATTAAATTCAATATATATTTATGAGGCCATTCAAAATGTGGAGTCCTTTCCTACTAAGTCCCGAGTAAGCAGAAATGTACATGCATCAAAACCTAATTGTGCCAGAGTCTAAGGCTTGGGGAATAAATTAAGTCTTAAGCCAGAAAAGACATTGGACATTAATTTTATGGCTTATTATTGCTCCAATGATATGGGCATTAATAAATCCAGCAGGAAGAAAGAATAAGGAAAAACAACAAATAAGACATACCTATTGGTTTTCCTTGGCAAAATGTTGACTGTTGATAATTCATTTAAAGTTGCACAGATATTTCTGCACTCTAGGGTCATGGTTCCAGCAGCTTGTTAATAGGGACTGAATAGGGTGTTGAATATTTCATGTACTTTTGATGTCCACTTCTTGTTTCTGAGGTGAGAAGGGAATGGAAATTATTTTATACTGTGTAGAACATTCAACATTCATCCCACAAACCTTTACTGAGCACTTTGTTTGATAAAGTAGTATTATAGGCTATGGGTAAAATTTGATGGGCATTTAGAGGAGGGAGACATTATTTCAGGCTGGAAATAGAACTGTCTTTAGAACTGGCCTTTGAAATATCTGTAGGACCTAAAAGTACAAAAATGTGGCTAAGAAAGATTTCATGATAAAGAAGCAGTATGAACAAAGATGCAAAGATTGGAAAATGTGGGGCATGTAATAGAAATAGTAAGTAACTGTGTGATAAAATAAGGTTCATAAAGGCACATAACTGAGCCAACCCTGGAAAGGAGGTAGGGGCCAGATAATGGTTAAGTTAAGAAACCTGGACTTTGTGTGCTAGATAATGTAGTTATTGAACCAATTTTTACTGAGCATGTATTAGATGGGTCTGAGTAAGATATTAATATGAATATGAATAAGAAATGCTACCTATTCTCAGAGCCTCAGGGTAATATCACAGTCCAAAAAAATTCAGTACAATCAATTTCAGTACAGTCAATTTCAGTACAAAATGAAAAATCTATGTTAATACAATAAATGCAGGTCTATGCAAACCTGTTAACAGGGCATCTAATATGTTCTTGAGGGTCAGGAAAGTTTTATTGGATAGATAACCTTAATTATGAATCTTGGGAATTTAAGCAAGAATGTATGGAAGAAAGTCATATTGTGTTTGGGAAAACTGGAATTACTGCAGGAAGCCTGGGACGTAGATTGTTGAAAGATGGATGAGAGTAGCCAAAGATGAGCTTAGCTAGAAAAGCAGTGAACAGACCATTCAAACATGTGCAAGCTGTGGCGAACTTTTTTACTGTTCACTGAAGTCTTGTTGCCCTCTTTTTCTGGACACAGGGAAGGACTATACTTATATACACCTTGAAATTAGGCATGGCCATCTGATTTCCTGTATCCAATGGAATGTGTATAGGAAGAAGCACTTAATTACGGGTATTCAACTCTATATCTGGTTGTGTTGTCATAAGATTATAAAAACATGTGTTGACATGGCAGTGTAATACTGAGCCATCTTGTAGAGGGCAGCTTCTGTGAAGAGTCATATCAGGTTCCTTTGAACCCATCAGACATCGTGTGAATGAAAAATAAATGCTCTCTCTCACTGCCCTGCTAACACCAGCAGGGTATACGGTTCCTGTGCTCATCCACTGCCCTGCTAAAGCTGGTGCACATTTGCAGACCACACAGGGGACTCTCCTTGATTGCCTGGTTTTAGTGGTCAGGGGGCCTTGCATTCCTGAGTCCACAGTACTGTAACAAACAGAGAGACAGCTCTTGGCAGGCCACCACCCCCAGGACACTACACAGCAAACTGAAACATATCCTCCAGTCTTCCTGTGAAAAAGGCCTATTTACTTGTCCTGGAGCTTCAACCTGAAAGGCATGCTTTAGGTTTTCTATACATCTAGAGGCTATGGAGTAGCTCTCAGGGAATGTAGGAATCTAAACCTAACACTAAAGAAAGTCATCAAATCACAAGAGAAGAAGAAAGGAACAAAGAGGAACTACAAAACAACCAGAAATAAATTAACAAAATGACAATAAGCATATACCCATCAATGATTAATTTAAATGTAAATAGACTATATTCTCTAATCAAAAGATACAGAATGGATGAATGTATAAGAAACCAAAACCCATCCATATGCTGCCTGTAAGAGACTCACTTCAGATCTAAGGACACAAACAGATTGAAAGTGAAAGAACAGAAACACACATTTCATGCAAATGGAAACCAAAAGAAAGCTGGAGAAAATATGAGACAAAACAGACTTTAAAACAAAGACTGTGATAAAAGACAAAGAAAAGCATTACATAATGGTAAAGAGGTCAATTCAACAAGACAATACAACGTTTGTAAATATTTGTGCTCCCAACATAAGAGTACCTAAGTATACAAAGCAATTGTTAACAGACCTAAAGGGAGAAATTGACAGCAATACAATAGTAGTAGGGGACTTTAATACCCTACTTACATCAATGGCTAGAGTATCCAGACAGAAAATCAATAAAGAAACATTGGTCTTGAATGACACACTAGACCAGATGGTCTTAATAGATATATGCAGAACATTCCATCCCAAAATAGAAGAATACACATTCTTCTCAAGTGCACATGAAACATTCTCTAGGGTAGATAATATGTTAGGCCACAAAATAAGTCTCAATAAATTGAAGAAGATTGAAATCACATCTAGCACCTTTTCTGACTACAATATTTTGAAACTACACATCAATCATAAGAAGAAAACTGGAAAAGTCACTAATATGTGGAGATTAAACAAGATGCTCCTGAACAGCCAACGAGTCAATGAAGAAATCAAAAGTGGAATAAAAAAATACCTTGAGACAAATTAAAATGGAAATACAACATACCAAATCTATGAGCTGCAGCAAAAGCAGTTCTTAGAAGGAAGTTGATAGTGATACAGGCTGACATCAAGAGACAAGAAAAATCTCAAATAAACAATCTAACTTTACACCTAAAGCAACTTGCAAAAGAAAAACAAATGAAGCCCAAAATCAGTAGAAGGAAGGAAAGAACAAAGATCAGAGAAGAAATAAATGAAATAGAGATTTAAAAGACAATAGAAAAGAACTAAAATTAAGACCTGGTTCTATGAAATGATAAACAAATTGACATATCTTTAGCTAAATTCACCAAGAAAAAAGAAGGCTCAAATAAATTAAATCATAAATGAAAAAGAACTTACAACTGATACCACAGAAATACAAAGGATCATACGAGACTACTAAGAACAATTATATACCAAAATGTTGGCCAGCCTTTAAGAAATGGTTAAATTCATAGAAACATACATTCTTCCAAGACTGAATTAGGAAGAAATAGTAAATCTGAATAGTCCAATTACTAATAAGGAGATTGAAACAATAATCAAAAATCTCCTAACAAACATAAGCCCAGGACCAGACAGCTCTACTGGTGAATTCTACCAAACATTCAAAGATTTAATACCTATCCTTCTCAAACTCTTCCAAAAAATTGAAGAGGAAGAAATGGTTCCAAACATATTTTATGAGGCCAGTGATATCCTACTACCAAAACAAGACAAGGACACACACACACACACACACACACACACACACACACACACAAATTATACTCCAATATCCCTGATTAATATAGGTGCAAAAATCCTCAACAAAATATTAGCAAGCCAAATTCAACTATAAATTACAAGGATGATGCATCATGATGAAGTGGGATTTATTCCAGGCACACAAGGAAAATTGGACAGATACAAAAGAATGAAACTAAACCACTATCTTACACAAAAATTAACTCAAAATGGATTAAAGACTTGAATGTAATGCCTGAATCCATAAAACCTCTAGAAGAAAACATAGGTGGTAATCTCCTTGACATTGATCTTAGCAACGATTGTGTGGATTTGACAGCAAAAACAGAGACAACAAAAGCAAAAATAAACAAACGGAACTACATCAAAATAAAAAGCTTCCACACAGCAAAGGAAAATTAAAGCAACAAAATTAAAAAGCAACATACTGAATGGGGTATTTGCAAATTATTTATCTGATAAGGTATTAATATCCAAAATATATAAATAATTCATACAACTCAATAGCAAAACAAACATTCTGACTAAAATATGGGCAGAGGATCTGAATTGACATTTTCACAAAGAAGATGTGCAGATGGCCAACAGGTACATGAAAAGATATTCAATATCACTAATCATCAGGGAAATATAAATAGAAACCATTATCAGATATCACCTCACACCTGTTAGAATGGTTATTATAAAAAAGACAAGAAATAACAAATATTGGTGAAGATGTGGAGAAAAGGGAGTCCTTGTGCACTGTTTTTGGGAATGTTTTGAGAGTGTAAATTGGTACAGTCACTATAGAAAATAGTATGGAGTTTCCTCAAAAAATTAAAAATAGAACTGCTATATGATTGATCCAGAAATTCTGCTACTAAGTATTCAGAAAATGAAAACATTAATTCAAAAAGATATATGGACCCCTATGTTCATTGCAGCATTATTACAATAGCTAAGACATGGAAGCAACATAAGTGTCCATTGATGGATGAATGGATACATATATCCATTATATATATCCGTATATACAAATACTACTCAGCCATGAAAAAGAATAAAATCTTGCCATTTGTGACCACATGTATGAACCTTTAAATTATGCTAAGTGAAATAAGTCAGAGTAAGACAAATGGTGTATAATTTCACTTATATGTAGAATCTAAAAAACAAAAGAAACAAATGAAACAATACAAAGCAAAGCAAAATTCATAGATACAAGGAACAAAACGATGGTTGCTAGTGTGGAGGGGGTGGTTAGAGCTGGGTGAAAAGGTGAAGGGGATCAAGAGGTACAAACTTCCAATTAAAAATAAATCAGGCTTGGGGATGTATGCACAGCACAGGGACTATAGTTAATAATACTATAGTGCACACTTGAAAGTTAGCAAGAGAATAATCCTGAAAGTTCTCATCACAAGGGAAAACAATGTTTTGTAACTTTATATGGTGACGATTTATAACTAGACTTTGTGGTGATCAATTCATAGTGTATACAAATATTGAATATCTTGTCTGCCTGAAACTAATATAATGTTATATATCAATTTTGCCTCAATAAAAATAAAGGAGGAAAATAAAAAGAAATGTATCATTCAGGTATGGAGACATTAGAGATTGTTTGTTACTTCAGCAAATCCCAACCTGTCCTGATTGATACCATTAAGCCATAGTTAAGAGTACATATTTTATTATGAGGGCATGAGGACTAATTGGAATGTTGGATTAAATTTTTGAAAGATTGCTTTCATGTCAATGTATAGGAAAGCAGAAAAGTATGTTCAATAATTAAGGTGAGAGATAATATGAAATTAAAATATGGCAGTGTGATAGAAGAGATTGATGCATAGGAGAAATGTTGTCATGATGGAATTTACATGATTTGTTGAGCAATGACCTGTGAGAATTGAGTGAAGGTTCTAGGATGACTAAGTTTCCCAGCCTCATGTACTAGAAGAATTAGGTAAAAGAAATAAGAAGAGGGACACCTGGGTGGCTCAATCGGTTAAGGATCTGACTTCAGCTCAGGTCATGATCTCATGGTCTGTGGGTTCGGGTCCCCCATCGGGCTCTGTGCTGACAGCTCAGAGCCTGGAGTCTGCTTCAGATTCTGTCTCCCTCTTTCTCTGCCCCTCCCCTGCTTATGCTATGTCTCTCTCTCTCTCTCTCTCTCTCTCTCTCTCTCTCTCTCTCTGAAAAATAAATAAACATTAAAACAATTTTAAAAATTACAAATGAAAGAAATAAGAAGTGTAATAGGAGAAATGAATTGGGGATGAAAGAATTCAGTCCATGAGCTGATTTACAGTAGAAGAATTCAAGACACTTTAGTGCTTAAGAATCATGTACTTCTAGGTGGTAGTTGACCTGAGGAAAATGACTACCTAGAGAAGAGGGTTGAGAACAGAAGCCCAATCACAAATTTGGGGGACAGGAGCATATATAGGAGCATAGGAGCAAAAGAAGTTGTTTTGCTGTGACAGAAGCTAAAGGAGAAGAGATTTTCTGGAAGGAAAAGGTATTAAATGCTGTAGAGACATTGAGAGAAATAAGGGCTGAAAAAATCCATTAGAATTGAGGTTCAGTAACCACACTGGAACTCCATGAGGAAGGGGTTTCCTGAAAGAATTGGAGCAGAGAATGGATTTTACAAGACAGAGAGGAGGGTGGGTGTTGGGAATTGGGAGTCAATGGGTATAGATGGATATTTTAAGAAATTTGCCCATGAAGGGATTTAAGAAAAGGGAAGATGGACTGGAAAAAAAAATAAACTATAAATAAAAAGTGGAAATTTCTAAAGAAAGTTGACATAATGGTAAGGAGTGCAATTAGGACATCATAATTGTTAAAAGTGTGGGCCAGGTAGGCCTGGATTTGAGTCCCAGCTTTGTCAATAACAAGCTTTGTGACCTATTGAAAGGGGACCTCTCAGGTCTCTCAAATCCCTCTAAACAAGTGTTTTCTTGATCTGGGCCCTATCTACCTGTGTTCACCTCACCTCATACCTCCCTACCCTTTGCTCATTATGCTCCAACCACACTAGCACATAGTAAAGGGCTCCATAAATAAGAGCTATTTACAGCCCTTTGGATACAAAGATCCTCTGACCAAGGTTTGGAGTGGGCTTAGAGAGTTTCTGATCTTCAAAGAACTTGCTGAAGATTCAATTCCATTTGATGTCTATGTTTTGAGATGACGGTGGCTAAGGCAACATCTGAGGATGCAGGGAATTTATCTCAAGAATAGTTTAGGGCCTGGCCTGACTGGGGAGAAGGTGGGTCCTTGCCTGGTCATGAGAATAGGGAGAGCCCAGGTAAGGCGGTCTCCATCATCTTCACTAGATGTGATGCTATTCAGGGATCAAAGAGAGCATGTACAGGCCATGCCTGATGACTGCAGGGCATGGACGAGCCTCTGTATGGGTGTGTAGTGATGGCAATGCTTACCCAAAATTAAGCCTTTAAGTTGTTATCTAGGTCTTTGGAATGTGAATGCATCTTCCCGCCATACTGTGTGTTCAGGGTGGCACCGAATGGCAAGAAATGAGATTTTATCAATAAAGATTTCATGAGCATCCGGTACCTATGAAGTACACCATTATTTTAAAGGGCAGAGTGTTGGGGCGCCTGGGTGGCTCAGTCAGGTAAGCATCCAACTCTTGATTTCGGCTCAGGTCATGATCCCATGGGTTCCATGCTGAGTGTGGACCCTGCTTGAGATTCTCTCTCTCACCCTCTCCCTCTGCCCTTCCCCTGCTTGTGCACTCTCTCTCTTTCTAAAAACAAATAACAAAATAAAAAATAAATGAAAAGTGTTTGTTTTGTTTTGTTTTTAAATTACACAAATTCTTGGCAACTACAGCTGCAGGGATCAGGCTGAGGACTACCCTGGAGAATGGAGCCTCACTGATGCTTCTGTATACACTGGCCTCTCTGAATCTATTTTGTTCTTAGGCAATTCAGGGGAAATAGAAGCAACACACTAGTTGCCAAAGCTGGATCACCCCCCTGGGACTTTCTAGGCCATTACTCCTCTGATAAATTATTGCACTTAAGGGTTTCATTGGAATGCATCGTCTTCATTAAAAGAGATATTACCAAGAGGATGTCATTATAGGGCCCAAGGAACAATAGTTTCAGAGTCAGCTTTTGAGCCATGTAAATCCATGGTCCCACTTCTACGAGGCATATATGAATAACTTTAGCCATTTTTACATAGCATGCGTCTCTATCATCTTATAGCAAAGTAGATAAAGTTATGCCCTAAACTTCACCAAAGGCATCCCAGAAACACAGTAAGTGTGTCTTGAGAGCCAGACTTGCTGACAAGGAGATCTACATGGGACTCATGACGAAGAACGAAAAGTCTGTCGTGGGGACTGAATGTTTGCTCAGAATCCCAATTGTGGTCTAAAACCTGGTCCTCTCACAGACAGAGAGGTTTATCTGACAAAGAAAAGGAATGTTGTCTCGTAGAAGCAGGAGGCTTCTTTGGGAACCTTAACGCAGATTATAGATCCAGACCTTTAGTGGAAAAACAAGTATATAGGGACTTATACTTTTCTTTTGGTTCTACTTTTCAGGGACAGCCTATTTCATTAACCACTCATGACACCAGGCCATCCAGGAGACACATCCGTTTATTCACAAATATTTACTGGTCACCTACCAGCACCGGACATAAAATAGACAATAAAACAAAATCCCGATTTCATGAAGTTTAAATTCTAACTGGGGAGTCGCTGGTAGATAAATGAGTATGTGTATGTAAACATTCATGCATACAGATAGTGCCAAATGATATGAAGAAAAATAAAACACGGGAAGAATATAGTGAAAAGGGGTGCAGATTAGCTAAGCAGATATCTGAGCAGAGACCTAGGTGATATGAGGGATAAACTACATTCAAACCTAGAAGGAAACGCAAAAGCCCTGAGGTATGAATATTTGTGTATTTAAGGAACAAGTAAGGAGTGCAGGTGACAGAGCAGCATGAGTGTGGAGGGGGACAGTAGCTGGGGGATGAGTAGAGCTTCTCACCACACTTACCCATGACATATGACAGCCTTGGGGTTTTGTCATTCCTTGTTCGTCTTTCCTCCATGTTACCTTCACCTCCGTATCTTAAGTGATGGTAACTGTACTTGACACACAGTAAGTCCAAAGCAGAAGTAAGAAAGTCTGGAGTTTTGAAAAAGAAAGTTTGGAGTCAGAAAGTCTTTACTACAAATGTCACTCCATTACTTATTATCTGTATGTCTTGGGCAAAGCATTTAAACTCCTTCTGGGTTTCCCTATCTGGATAGGTACTAAGGATCCCAAACATGAAAGCTGTCAGATGGATGAAATGCAATACACCATGTAAAGTCCTCAGCCCAGAGCCTGCTGGTGGTGAGCTCTCAATCAGTGGTGGCAATAGATGGGTTATAGATAGGTTAACAGGGTTCTGGCGGGTACATAAGTTGTTTTAGGGACAAGAGGCTGATCTTTAACTTCTAATACTTGGAAAATTTGCTTGGCAGATGAGAAATAATTTGGTGGCTGATCTTTCTAGTTTTTTAATTTAAAAAATTTTTTTTACTTCTCAAAACTCTATAAAAAAAAAATAAAGAGGCACCTGGGTGGCTCAGTCGGTTAAGCGGCCGACTTCAGCTCAGGTCACGATCTTGTGGTCTGTGAGCTCAAGCCCTGCGTTGGGCTCTGTGCTGACAGCTCACAGCCTGGAGCCGGTTTCAGATTGTGTCTCCCTCTCTCTCTGCTCCTCCCCTCACTTGTACTCTGTCTCTCAAAAATGAATAAGTATTAAAAATAATTAAAAAAAAAAACCTAGCAATACCCCTTTACCAATTAGTTTCACTGTCTCCTTTGTTAGCAGCCATGATATGGGTCATAAACTAAAATGCTGAGCTGCATAGTATACAGCTTTTGGAAAGGATTTTTTTTTTTTGTCTGGTCCTAGACTGTTGGCTAGAGTAATCTGGGACTGGGTTCTACTTTGAATGATAACAAAAGTTTCCCTTATTCCCTGACAGGTATAAGAAGGATGTGTCTTCTATGTGTTTTCACAAGTAGTCCATATGCTTTTTCTCTATGTGAGCAAACATGGTATGGTAATTGCTGGTCTACCCGTTTAGACTGAAAGCCATTATATGTGTTGCATCCACACAATTCCTGAAACAGAATGCTACAGGCACCAGTGACAGTCACAACAAAGTTTATTGCAATGAGAGGCAGGGCAAACCGATCGATCCGGACCAACACTCTTGACCAGAGTGCCATCTCGAACAGCCGGGTACAGAGCTTTTATAGCCGACCACATCATCTTATTATCACCTGGGAGCAGAACAAAGGAATAGTTCCCAGGTGGAAACAGTTCAAACAGGCCCTTGCCCCATCCAATCAAACACTAATTCATCCCTTGATTGATAGGATAAGGCTGTTATCTCTTAACCTATAGTGTTAAAACAAAGCTGTTATTTCTTAAGGCTACAGGTTAGCCCTACACTACAATTTAACCCTTACATTTCCTTTTTCTTGTCCGTGAATCAATCCCTTGATTCATCATTAGGAACTAAGGGGACATAGTTGGATCTAATCATAATTTTTATTTCACCAACTCACCTCTTGACATACTGTACTAACGAATTGATAATGCATGGGCTGATCGTTAACAATAGCAGTAACAATAGAAGTAACAATAGCAGTGGCCCAGCCATGGTGGTGAGCAGTGATGTGAGCCAGGGGGACCAAGAGTGATACCAATTATTGCTGGCCTCCCTGGCACGTTCCCTGGCTCTAAGATTGTTCCTTACTAAACTGAGGGTCTCTAATTGCTCCAGAATTGTTGGCATGAGACACTATGCACCAACCCTGCCCTTGGAGGTCCCCTAGGGTTAAAATTGGTCTCGAACCCCAAGGGCATAATGACATCATACGTTCGGAGGCCCCAAGTGTGCCCAGTATCTCAGAATGAGGAGAAAATAGATGAGCTGGTGTTGGGTTACATTTTCCTTGGGCATCACATTGGGAGTTCGGGGTTCTAAGGAGAGTAATTAGGGGGTCAAGGTCCCGTCCTGTTAACCAGTGGGCTAGCGTCTCACAACCCCATTTGGCAGAGTGGTATTGACCCTCTCCTTCACATTCATTTTTTTCCTATCTGCATCTTTACCAAATTTCGCTCTAGTGCCCTATTTCCACATCCACAATTGTTCTCCCCAATGTTCCTGAGAGCTCTTGCCCAGGTTTACAACCCCCCCATCCTTCTCCTACCAGGTCACACAGGTCGAACAAGAAACAAGGCATAGTATGAGAGGCGTTAGACGTTACCACCTTCCGTGTGACAGTGTCTGAGTTCCCATTGGTATGGCCAAAAAGACAAGGGGTGCAGTTCCACACAGTCTCCCAAGCTTATTATACAAAGCCAGACAATTATTATTCCCGCATCAGTCTTCTCTTTAAAGGATCCTCTGGGTGCCTTTTGACCTTCCATCGCTGTTTGTTCTCTGGTCCCGTATCAGTCCTGGGTGTTTCTGCCTCCGCACAGTTTTTCTTAACCTGAGAGTGACGAATCCAGGTTCGGACACCGTCTGTCTTCACAGCCGTTGGTGTAGTCAGGATCACGGTATGTGGTCCTTTCCAGAGCGGCTCCAGGGTTTCAGGCTTGTGCCTCTTGACCCAAACTAAGTCTCCTGGTTGAAAGGAGTGGGGAAGAACAGGAGGATGGACGAAGGCTTCTTTCAAGGCCTTAGTTATTTCCTTTTGTACAAGATGCAGGGCCATGAGTGAAGCCAACAAGTGGTCCTGTTCTAGCTGTTTCTTTATGTCGTCCCCTAGCCTTGGCAAGATAGGTGGAGGTCTGCCAAATAAGATTTTGTAAGGGGACAATCCCTTGATAAATGGAGTACAACGCACTCGAAAAAGGGCAAAAGGCAGAACATCAACCCAATTTTCACCAGTCTCAAGGGACAATTTGGTTAAGGTCTCCTTTAGAGTCCGATTCATCCTTTCTACTTGACCGGAGCTCTGGGGTCTATATGCGTGATGTAATTTCCAATCTATTCCCAATGCTCTGGCTAGACCCTGCGATACCTGTGCTGTGAAGGCCGGGCCATTGTCTGATCCTATGCTCAGAGGCAGCCCAAATCTAGGAATTAGTTCATTTAATAATTTAACTGTCACCTGAGCCGTTTCTGATTTAGTGGGGAACGCCTCAACCCATCCGGAGAAGGTGTCCACAAAAACGAGCAGGTACTTGTATCTGTATTTCCCTGGTTTAATTTCAGTAAAATCTACTTCCCAAAACCGGCCTGGCTCAGTTCCTCTATCTCTTTTAGCTTCTGAAACCTTATTTGCACCGATTTACTTGGGCACAACTTACACATTTTTCAACCGTCTCCTCAATCTCTTTTCCCAGCCTTTGCGCCCTGAACTTCTTCCCGCACCAATTCCACCATCTTTGCTTTTCCCAGAGGAGTCCCTTGGTGGAGCAGACGCACCATGCGTTGCCCAAGTGCCGCGGGTAAGAGTATCTTACCTTCAGGATCCTGAAACCACTTTTGTCCCGGTATCATATTTCTTCCTTTTCTTGAAATCCACTCCAAATCTTTAGGAGTGTAATTGGGCTCCGGCGGAAGCAGGGGGTCTATCAAGACCCGTAGTGCCAGAGCACTTTTACTTTCAGTTAGGGCAGCTTCCCGGGCTGCTGCATCAGCCAGGCGTTTCCGACTGCCTCTAGGGAGTTGCCTTTTTGATGTCCTGGGCTGTGAGTGACGCGAGTCTCACAGGTTCCCAGATGGCTGTTACAAGGTCTAGAATTTCGGCTTTATTTTTGATGTCCTTGCCTTCCGCCGTGAGGAGGCAGCGCTTAATAGATGGACCCGTACACATGCGCAGTTGCAAAGTCATAGTAGCTGTCCGTATAAATATTAACTGACTTGTTTTTGCAGAATTTCAGGGCTTTAGTTAGCGCGATGAGCTCTGTGCGCTGGGCTGAGGTTCCCGGGGGAAGGGTCTGTTGCCATAGAACCTCGCCCTCTGTCCTAACCACAGCACCATCATACTTTTGCCCTTGAAACACAAAACTACTGCCATCTGAAAACATGTTGATATCAGGATCCTGTAGGGGAATGTCCGTGAGATCGGAGCGGAGGAACGAAACTGTAGCTAAGGTCTCTGGGCAAATGTAGAGGGGGACCTAGTCCTTCAGGCAGTAAAGTAGCTGGGTTTAAGGCTGCGGGGGCACAAAAACGTATGCGGGGCTGGTTGAGCAGCAATGCTCGATACTGGGTAATCCGAGCATTTGATAGCCACTGTTCTGGGGGAGCCCGCAGTAAGGCCTCCACTTCATGGGGCCCTGTAACAGACAACGTCTGTCCCAGGGTTAGTTTATCTGCATCTTTGACTAGTAGCGCGGTGGCAGCTATCTGTCAAACGCATGTGGGCCATCTGGAAGCAACTGGGTCTAGCCTTTTGGATAAATAGGCCACTGGTTGGCCTCAAGTTCCCAGGAGCTGAGTCAGAACTCCCTTAGCTACTCCCCCTTTCTCGGCTACAAACAAATGGAATGGCTTAGTGGGATCTGGCAGGGCCAAGTCCGGTGGGGTCATGAGAGCCTCTCGTAAAGCTTGGAAGGCTTTAGTTTGAGTCTCCCCCCATGTGAAGGACTCCGGAGACCCCTTGAGAGTGGCATACAAAGGGACTGCCAGTTCAGCAAAGCCAGGTATCCATAGTCTGCAGTAGCCTGCTGCCCCCAGGAACTTGTGAGTTGTTTGCGAGTTTTAGGCTGAGGAATATCGAGTATAGCACGAATTCTTTGTTCACCGAGATACCGCTTACCTTTTTTAACGTTGTAACCTAAATAAGTGACCGCAGTGCGACAGATCTGCATTTTGGCTGACACTCGGTATCCTAGTTTTTGCAGAAGACTCAAGAGTTCCTTGGTGGCGCTCAGGCATTCTGAATGAGAGGGGGCTGCCAGCAAGATATCATCAATATACTGCAACAGAGTTACCTGCGGTTTGGAGATTCAAAATGGTTCTAAATCCTGGTTCAGGGCTTCATTGAAAAGAGTAGGGGAGTTTTTGAATCCCTGGGGGAGTTGCGTCCAGGTGAGCTGTCCAGCTTTTCACTCCTCAGGATTGGTCCATTCAAATGCCAACAGTGGCTGGCTCTGTGGGGCCAGTGGGATGGCAAAGAAGGCGTCTTTTAAGTCCAGAACTGTATAATACACCTGAGAAGGGGGAAGCAGACTAAGGAGAGTATACGGGTTGGGTACAGTGGGATGAACATCCATTACTCTGGCGTTTACTGCTCTCAGGTCTTGAACTGGCCGAAAATCGGATGAGTTAGACTTTTGGACAGGGAGAAGCGGAGTATTCCATGGCGACTTGCATGGGGTCAGAATGCCCGAGTCGTGCAAATGCTTGATGTAAACAGCGATTCCCCGCCTAGCCTCCCAGGACATAGAATATTATTTCAGTCTTACTGGAAACACGGACACCTTAAGTTCCACAATTATCAGGGCTTGATGAATCGCCAGTCCAGGTGGATTGGTCTCAGCCCATACCTGGGGAAAGTCCGCCTGGAGACTTTTAAGGAGGGGATCGACTGTGTGAACATTTTCATTGGGTACCCGGGGTACGTAGGCCCTCTTCCCCAAGTGGCACAGTCACCATTACTATTGTTGGGCCATCCTGGCTGACTTTAACAGGCATACCCCCTTCGGTGAATCTCAAAGAAGCAGTTTATGTAATAGGTTTCTACCCAGTAATCCAGGGTAGGGGCATTCAGGCATGATTAGGAAAGAATGTATAACAGTTTTACAGCCTTGAGCAGCTTTCCCATAGTCCTGGAAATGGGTTAGTATGAGACTCAGAGGGGTGGGGGTACTCTGATTTTGCTCCATGACAAAGATAGGCAAAACCAAGAAGGACGCCCAGACAATCAACAGAAAGAAAATAATTAAGACACGAAGAGAACACAAGTTCGAGATCTCGAGGCCAGTAGGCCGTGGTAGCCACCTGAAAATAGGATCCTTTCTAACAAAAACCAAACAAAATGGGATCCACCGGTGTCCCAGTAGTAACCCCGACTCTGGGTCGATAGCTGCGTCCAGCAGACCCTTCTTGAATCATTCAAATTGCGTGCCCCAATCCTTACCTCTCCCAATCCTGATCCTCCTTCCAGGGGTCGGTGGAGCAATCCAAGGAAAGGACCCTGTTTCAGACCTTTAACTTTCCCGGCCAATGCACCAAATGTTGCATCCACACGACTCCTGAAACAGAATGCTACAGGCACCAGTGACAGTCACAACAAAGTTTATTGCAATGAGAGGCAAGGCAAACCGATCGATCCGGACCAACACTCCTGACCAGAGTGCCATCTCGAACAGCCGGGTACAGAGCTTTTATAGCCAACCACATCATCTTATTATCACCTGGGAGCAGAACAAAGGAATAGTTCCCAGGTGGAAACAGTTCAAACAGGCCCTTGCCCCAATCCAATCAAACACTAATTCATCCCTTGATTGATAGGATAAGGCTGTTATCTCTTAACCTATAGTGTTAAAACAAAGCTGTTATTTCTTAAGGCTACAGGTTAGCCTTACACTACAATTTAACCCTTACAGATGGTTTTCCAATAGCTACCTGATTTTCATTATTGAATCCCTACCACCTTAGATGCATTTACCATAAAGCTAGTGTACTTTAGGCTTCAGGTTCCTAACTTGCATTGTGCCTTTACTTGGGGGGTAGGGGGAAGAGTCCTTTAACAAAAGTTCACATGACCATTTAATTTTGGTAAAAGTTGCATAAGTTAGATATTTTAATCACAATCAGTTACACTGCCGGGTCTTTCCCCACTGACTTCCCCTCTGTCACACTCCCTCTTTGTGGTGAGTTGTGTTGGTGTGGCCACGAGTGAGTTTTGGATTCAGCTAAGAGAGGGTTGAGTTCCATAGATATTTAATTTTAGTTTAATAAGATATATTTCTGTGGCTCCCATTCACTTTTTTGGTATAGCTATTACTTGCTGATCCAATCCAAGAACAGCTTCCAGATATAACCCCACTGCCTCCTGTGCCAACTCATCTGGTGTTGGGATATAATGATGAAGGGCCAGAGGTTGTGCTTTGAAATGAGTGTATTCCTATGGTTCCAAGCAGGGGAGGCATAGGGAGAGTAGAAGAGAAACAAGGTTTGAACTATATGGTGTCTGAAGTTAGTCTATGAAAAATTCTTCCAATCATCAGTTGTATAAAATCCTAAGGGTTTGGTTCTTGTTGCTGGAAGCAAATCAAAAGAGTTCTCTCCTTGATAAATGTTTTCCCAAATTTGCTGGCAATTCTGAAATTTTATATTACACTCCTTATAATTAGTTGTGAAGCTGAAAAAAAAAACCACTTCAAATTGCCAATTATCAGAAACAAATTTTGATTAATGATATTGAAGAGAAGACTAACATATCTTCCCTTTCTGTCTACAGAAAACGATATTATAAAATCATTGTCATTGAAAGGTGATGAGGAATATGTGCCCAAAATTGTTAGGGAAAGATATTATAGAGGTGTGATAGGTAGTTAATTAACAAAAACGTTATGCTACTTTTCTGGATTTTGTAATGTCTGTGATGATTGTTGGCTTCAGCATTTTTTTTTGTTTGTGTTTTTCCATTATTCTACATAAGTATTCACTTTTTGACCTAACTTTACATTCTTTTCTTAAACTTATATAAGCTTCAGGATCCACAAAGCTGGATCTACTTCTGCCTACTATTTAGCATGGCACCTGGCTCATCATAGGTGCTCATTAGACACTTACTAAATGAATGAATGAATAAAAAATATGACCAGAGGAATCAATCTCCCTCTTCGGACCATGGTCTCTTTATCTGAAAAATAATGGAGCTAGGGTAAGAGGGTTAGAGGTGATACCTACCCAGTGTTCTTTTACTGCTAATGTTCCTAATTCAGTATTCTGGAATTTTCTTTGGTGAGTAGGAGTCACATTCCATGTGCTGAGCTTGCTTATGCAACCTGTGCCCCTTGAGTGATCACCTGAGCACTGGTCTGTATTTTAGTGCCCTAACCTGCTACCCAACTCAAGCAATTTCTGAGCCGTGTGACTCTATTAGTCAGTGTTTCTGTTTCTACCACACACTCAGATTAGAATGCTCTCATGCAAATCACAGAATCAGATTTTGAGCTCTCTACTTCTCCAACACTTTTGTCAAATCCATATCTTTAGCCCACTGCCTCATTTCCCCAAAGACAGTTTAAAATAGTATCTAAAAATCTCTCTCTTCCCACATGATTCTCTTAAGGATGACCCACAAGGATATAATAACTGAATGAGGACTGACATTGATGTCTTACCTCCTATTAGCAAATCCAAAACAAAGAATCACACCACACAGAAACCTGGCTGATGTGTATTTTTTTTAAAGAACACAATTTAACTCATTAAACAGTCCCCTCATGTCAAATTCTCCATCAGCTGAACATCCTACACACTTTCGCTGAGAACATCTGTGACAGCCTGGAATGTGTTTTTTTCCAGTGTTTGACTTAATGCTTACTCTAAGTATCAGACACTTTCCCAGATCCCGTGATATATCTTAGTACAGTTTTAGTGAAGAGATGTCAGTTATGTCTGTATCTTCAATAGTGTCAATCTGAATTGAAAATATGCCTTGTTCTTACTAACAGAGCTTTTAATTCACTGGCTGATGGTGTCAATAATGCTGTCAATTGATGGCTCAAGATCTATAGCTGAATATGTCTTCTATTTAAATTTACAGCTTCTTTAGAACTAAACAATTAGTTTTTCAATGTGAATGAGAAATTCAGAAACAACAGGGAAGCGACTGATTTAAGTCTCTCAATATGTAACTGTCACCTATGAACTCCAGTTGCATTCATTATTTATTCTACAATTCCAGTATTTTTCATGATGTGTATTCTTGTCATACTGCTCATAAGAATTAGTTTTAGCAGAATGTCTTGGGATGGAAGAATGAGGATTGTACTTTTTCATTTCATAGAGTTTTAAATATACTTGCATGCAAGCAATTTAACATTTCTATAGTCTGGCTCATTTCTTCGACGTATTGCCCATACATAGGCTGATGTACAAGAGCTTGTCCCTCCCAATATGAAATGAACCACTGTGCTTTTAGGCCAAAGCTTATTGAGAGTCAGTAAAGATTTCTTTCCATGGCCTAGTCTTTTACAGTAACTTGTCGACCTCTGCTTGGTGCCCTGAGTATAATACACATACGCCAGAGGTTGTAAGGGCAGAAA
This sequence comes from Neofelis nebulosa, assembly GCF_028018385.1. NCBI lineage: Eukaryota > Metazoa > Chordata > Mammalia > Carnivora > Felidae > Neofelis > Neofelis nebulosa. The sequence continues at coordinate 130,437,616 of NC_080783.1, forward strand.
GCCAAGACCTGGGAAGAGCCAGGTCTCAGCAGGAAAAAGGTGAGAGGAGAGGAAGTCATTTTATAATTTATCAAAGTAGGAATACTCGGAGCACAGGTTTTATGAAGAACTAAAAATTGCCCTTTTAAAAAATAAAAATATGAAATTCATATTTTACTTAGATTGAAATAAATTAAGCAAAAATTTTTTTTGCTTTCACCAAAAAAATAAGAATAGCAGTTTATCCATTGCCCATCAATAAACTACAAAACTTTTTTTTTTCATTCTCTTGGCTAGCTATGTCAAGGTGAGTCCTGACGAACATGGCACAAACACAGACAGAAGAGTGTCAGTGTCCAGGGGCCTTGTTTCTGATTCCATGATGACTACACAGCAGGTATCAAATATATACCTTCTAAAAAGCTTGTAAAATGGTTTGCACGGAGGCCCAACAAAGGACAGGATGAAGTAGCAGCATCCAGATTTGGATTCATGTCTGCTGGCTACTGGTGAATGCTCAATAAATATTTATTGAATGAATTCAGTGACCCAGAAATAGAGGTCATATCTCCCTTTTGATGCTTGTTCACAGATATTTCCAGCCACTCAAGCTGAAACACATTTCCTAGAGTCTTTGTACGCCCTAAACTCCACCGTTACCAAAAGTTTCTGCTAGGGAAAGCTAGGAACTCCCTTATTTCAAGATTTTATGGTCAAATGACTGGAAACTACTGTTTACCCAAGGAAAAAGCCGAAGCGCTTTTCCTGTTCTTTGTTGCTATATTCCTTCCATCATAGAGGAGACTATCTGGAAGGCAGAGGTACATTTTCCCCTCGCTTTTGCTTTTCATTTGGAAAGGGGGTGGTGGTGGTCAAATGTTATATTACATAAGCTGGTATTCTTTTCTCCAGCTCTCATCTGCCTCACTGCAGCTGGGTGTATCTAGTCCTTGAGTCTTTTTTTTTTTTTTTTTTGAACATTTATTTATTTATTTTGAGAGAGAGAGAGAGAGAGAGAGAGATATGAGTGGGGAAGGGGCAGAGAGAGAGGGAGACAGACAGGGAGAGAAAGAATCCTAAGCAGGCTCTGTGATGTCAGTGCAGAGCTTGATGCGGGGCTTGATCCCACAAACTGCATCATGACCCGAGCCAGATACTCAAACCTACTGAGCCACCCAGGTGCTCCAGTCCTTGAGTCACTGGATCTGCATTAGTGCTTGGGTGCTAAGACTAATGTCTCATAGGCAGTTCCAAAGTTATCCTTCATGAGAGTGCTAATGATAGCAGGTGCATTGCAAACACTCTGGGGTTGAGCGGGGGCGGGGTGGGGGGGGGGAGATAGAAACGCAACTTATGCAAAAATCATAAAAACAGAGTTGCAAGGTGTTTCTTTTTTTTCCTGGAGTTTTTGAAGGCCATGCATGATAAATAAGGCACCAAATACCCAACCCTATAAATTGAGCATATGTTAGGAATAAACACCTAAAACATGTGTATGGTTAATCCCCCATCCAGGGAGTCTCATTAACAAACACATTAATTAGGATCCTGTTTACTTCGCTACTGTCAATAGTTGTTTGTTTGAACTATTCTATTCTACCTTCATTTAAAGTAAAGCAGCACCAGTTAGTGCATGAAAATGTGTTTCAATTTTATAAGAAATTTAGGACCCATACAGAGAGTCGATCTCTACACAACTTCTGATCATTCAATATTTTAAATATATGAACAAGGTATCAGGTTTATCTTAAGAAGAACTGTAAATGAAACTGCAAATTATAGTATCCCTTCTGCGGACATTCATTCATTCATTCATGTAATTCAGAACAATAAAACTTGGCTCCTGTTTTCACATGCCTTACAATCTAGTATAAATCAGGAACATCAACACATATAACAGATATGACCCCAGCCTTACCATCTTGTGGGTACAAATGAGGGCAGAATTATATCAACACCATAAATTTCAGTGTTTTAAGCCAGTAGTCAGCAAACTACTACTCCTAGGTAAGATCCAGGCTGCCACCTATTTTTGTAACGTTTTGTTAGAACGCAGCAATGTTCATTTGTTTTCTTGTCAGTGGCTGGTTTTTTGGGTTCTTTTGTTTGTTTGTTTGTTTTTGTTTTTTTTTTTTTGTACTGCGACAACAGAACTGAGTAGTTGCAATAGGAAACATATAGGTCACAAAGTCTAAAATATTCACAGCATGACTCTTTACAGAAGAACTTTGCTGAGCTCCATTCCCATGCCTCCAGAATGTTTGCGGTTCCCCTGGGGTGCTTACATGTCAGTCGTCCTCATGGCTCTGAGGATGTCCTTTCTGGGGAGCTGGGATTTTGCATGTGCCCTTTGAGGCTACGTCAGAAACTGTCAGCCTCCAAACATCCTACAGGGCTGCCGCCAATGTATCATCCAGTGCTGCTGGCCCCAGTGGCCTTGATGCCATAGCTTTCACTGCCTCCTCTGCACAGGCTATTATGTTGCAAAATGTCCTACTTGCTATTAGTAGAACCAGAAACTTGTAAACCTTATGGGGGGCTGCCAAGCAAGACAGAACAGACCCAGAGAACGTCTTGGGGATATGCCTCATCAGGTCACTTGGGTTGGCCTCAGCGAAGCTTCTCCGATTGCCTCAGTCTGCCAGGATCTTGGGGAGAAAGGAGAACAATGCTGCACGTCCTCCATGTGCCACTCTCCACTCCTCTCCACCTGCTCTGTGCCTTGGGTAATCCTTTATGTTTCCTTCAAGGATCACGTGAGCAGGCTCCTTTGCTTTCTTGATTCCTGTTGGGTTCGGCCAATGGGAGGCCCTGGCAGGAGACTCAAGTGCAGAGAAATAGAGAAGGGTTTTTCCCGCCAGGATGCCTCCTGTAGGATGAAGGTTGGCAGGAACTGGTTCCTCTGCTAAAGTCCATACCTCCCCCAAAGCTGCCCGTCTCTTCAGGCTCTGGTGACGGCTCACTCCCTTCACCTGTCAGGCCTGGGGGTGGTAGCTGCTTCCCCAACCCAGATACCTTACCGTTTCTTTTCCCTTAACTCTTCCCATGTCTTCGAACATAGTCCCTTCATTAACTTCTCCTTAATTTCCCCTTTAGAATGTGCCATCTGTTTCCTGCTGGAACCCTGACTATACCCAGAGCCATTTCCTCAAGGCACCTGCATGTCAGGAGGGTTACTGGGTTGAAATCCAAGTTTCTCCTCTGTGTCTTAGGCTGTGGTATTGACTCCAAAATTATTTTCCTCTTATGGCACCTTAAGCCCTTTCTTGAAATTTGATCTTGGGTAGGATCCATTCCAAGTCAGCATTCTAAAAAGTCAGAGACTCAACTAGGTCCATGGGGATGGGGGGACAGGATGGAGGACTTTGCTTTATTCCACTTCTTGGTAACACCTGAGCCTCAAATACTTGTGAATTGCATCTGAGTCCAGCTCAGCCAGATGCAAAAAGGGCCAGAGAGTGGTCGCCTACTCTTCTCCTCAGATGCCTCTCAGGCCCAGATCTGCTCAGTCCAAATGCCCTGTTTCAGAAGAAGTGCCTTAGAGAACCAGGAGGCCGTGAGCCCGTGTTGTCTTCAGTTCTAACATCCACGCAGAACTGGGAGTTACCTTTTGGGTCTAGGCTCAGAGAACGGATGCGTGCTGTGATTACATTATGGTATTTGCAAGGCCACGGTACAGAGGCAGAAACAAAAAACAGAAGTGGAATACTCAACTGAGAAGGCACAGTCTGTCAGCAAGAGAAGCCTTGGCAAAACTTATAAACACCTACCCATTCTGCTCTTAACTGATCTCTCAGGGGAACTTCAATTCTGCTTGATTTCCCAGACTGGCCCTCTGCCTGGCTGCTGGAGGTCTCAGTCAGGAGGTGCCTCTCGGGTTTGCCATTCTGACTGATTTAGTTTAGAGAATTTCTCGCTCTTCACATGGCAGCAAAGGTCACGTGGTTTAGCGATTATGTTGTTCAGGAAACAGCTTCTTTACTGCTGTGGTTCTGTAACACTGTTTGAAATTTCCCTTTTTATGCTGGTTTTTTTTTTTTTCCCCCTCTTGGGCCTGAGATTATAAGGTTCTACCAAACAGTCTTATGACCACATCTTGGAAAACACATTTTTTCCCCGTAAGTCTTTATTGCCAAAGGGGACGAGAATGTGTATATGCACTTACATAGTGTATTTCTATCTTCAGAGACAATTTCCCATCTCATAGAGAGAGGATCAGGAAGAGAAGCATCTGGAGACTGAGTTGGTATTATTTGTAGGCAGCTCTATCAAGGAGAAAGAGGTCTTGATAAAAAGAGGAGATGGCTTGGAAAGCAAAGGACCCCAGGTGTTGTTGCTTATGAGTAGTTTTATTTACGATGTTGAACTTTGCCTGTAATTGGGAAATTAAGGTGATATCAGGAAGCCCTTCCATGGTCATTGGTTTGGTTCTGTTTTCCTGATTTAATAGCATTCCCCTAATGGCAAAGGAATTCTACATGTGCAACTCTCTTAGGACTTTATGGAATAGGAATTGTTATCTCAGTTTTCAGAGAAGACTGTGGCTCAAAGAATTTGGGTCACTTGCCCGAAGACACACAGCTTAGAGGTGGTAGAACACCATCCTGGATGTGAAAGAGTCAGATATTGGCTTTTTTTCACTCCCCTGGGGCAGCCTGTAAAGACTGATAATGCCCTGCTGAGGGTTTGGGTTTGTGTGAGAATTTTGAAGGAAAATTGAATAAGAATGTGTCCCGGCATGACACGTAGTCCCAACCATTCCTGCCTGACTACTGACGGTGTTTCAGGTGTGGCCACAATACCGTTCTCTTTTTCTGTCTACACCTCACCCAAGTGCTCTCCATTCTGAGATTTTTTTTTTTTGATTAAACAAAGGTGACTCAATAAAATAACACTGACAGCATTTTATTTTTTTAATGTTTATTTATTTATTTTGAGAGAGTGCACACACATGAGTGGGGGAGGGGCAGAGAGAGAGAATCCCAAGCAGGCTCTGGGCTGTCAGGCTGATACAGGGCTTGAGCTCACGAACCATGAGATCATGAGCTGAGCTGAAACCAAGAGTCAGGGACTTAACCTACTGAGCCATCCAGGCGGGCCAATGCTGAGAGCATTTTAAAAGAGAAGCCACCTCTACCTGATCAGACATGCAGGTCCCATCTGCCTTTTCCTGGCATGCTTTACTGTTGGTCCCTGCTGATTTCCCCTATTATTCTGTGGCCTGGTGCTCAAGGCCCTAGCTTCTGCAATGGTATAAAACAGAGAGGGTGCTCAATAAATATTTCAGCTTTGCTAGTGGACAGAGAACAAGGTAAGACATGTGGATTGTATTCAATAAGAAAATAGGCATCTGTAAAGTTTTTGTCTGAAAGGCAGAGCTGGAATTCTCAGAGTGTATTTTATACAGCCCCCCCCCCTGCCCCCCACCACCAGCAGCAGGCAGTAGAGCCAACCGCCTCGGGAAACTTGAGCACAGGCTATTGTAATGGTTCACAAGGTAGGCAAAGGCGGCAGATGAAATGGTGGGGGCAGGTGGGTGAGAATGAAAGAGAGGGGGCTCATACAAAAACACCTGGTGGCACTAGAATCAATAGGACATGCGGACTGAACTGAAAGGGAGAGTGAGGGTGGTAGCCAATTCTGAGACAAGTTGTGGAGCCTGGGTGACTGAGAGAAACAAATTGTCTTGTTACCACTGCTCCTCCTTCCCTGCCCCATTCCTCACATCAGCTGCCATTTCACTGTTTACTTAGTTCCTGCATCTCTTGTGTTGGTATTGGCTTTTTCCACCCTTTTGAACTCAGAAAAGAAAAAATTCAGTGCAAGCTTTGATTCTTCAGAGCCCCGTCTGACAAATTTGGTGGATAGTTTTCGGACATTCGTACTGAAGATGATGTCAGGATCACCCTGCCTGACTCAACCTCTACGGGCTGCAGTTCAGGCTGCCGGCTCCCATTTCAATCAGACCTTTCCTGGCAACTCTGAGGAGGGGATTAACTAGAGGGAGAGATTGGGGAGTGACCATATAGAAGTGGAGGTCAAAATAATGAGAGTGGACAACACCACTAAGGCAACGTCATAGTGATTGCCCTAATTACCTTGGGCTACTTTAACAAAACAGCATAGACTATGTGCCTTAAATAACAGTAATTTTTTTTACTGTAATTCCAGTATAGTTGGCATACAGTTTCAGTTATATTATATTCATATATATATATATATATATTCAGTTATATTAGTTTCAGGTGCACAATGTAGTGATTCAACAATTCTATTCATGACTCAGTGCTCATCATGCTAAGTGCACTCTTTAAAGTTTATTTATTTTGAGAAAGAGAGAGAACCAGTGGTGGAGGGGCAGAGAGAGGGAGGGAACAGAGGATCCAAAGCAGACTGTGCGATAAGAGAGCCCAATGTGGGGCTCGAACTCATGAACTGTGAGATCATGAACGGAGGCAAAGTAGGAAAAAAGTAGGAGGCTTAACCAACTGAGCCACCCAGGTGCCCGATAAGCGTATTCTTTAATCACCTTCACTGATTTCACCCGTCACCTGCCCCTTCCCCCCACCTCTCTTCTGATAACCATAGGTTTGTTCTCTATGGTTAAGAGTTTGTTTTTTGGTTTGTCTTTTTTTGGTCAGTGTGTTCGTTTGTTTTGTTCCTTAAATTCCACATATGAGTGAAGTCATATGGTATTTGTCTTTCTCTGACTGATTTATTTGACTTAGCATTATACTCTCTGGATCCATCCATGTCAGTGCAAGTGGCAAGATTTCATTCTATTTCATGGTGGAATAACATTCCATTGTATGTATATGCCATGTCTTCTTTATCCATTCATCAATCAATGGACACTTGGGTTGGTTCCATAATTTGGCTACTGTAAATAATGCTCAATAAACATAGGCATGCACATATCTTTTCAAATTAGTGTTTTCATATTCAAACATTAGAAATTTATTTCTCACAGTTCTGGAGGCTGGATGTCCAAGATCAAGGTGCTGGCTGATTTGGTTCCTGGAGTGAGCTCTCCCTGCTTTCTAGATGGCTGTCTTCTTCCTGTATTACTACACAGCGGAGAGAGACATCATGTTACTTGTGTTTCTTCTTATAAGGTCACTAAAATTCCATTCACGAGGGCCCCATCCCTAATTATCTCCCAAAGGCCTCACTTCCTAATACCATCCCAGTGAGATTAGGACTTCAACATGTGAATTTTGGGAGGACACAGACATTTGGCAGTAATAAAGCAATAATGAAAATAATGATGACAATACTAAATATTTAAGGATTATTATGTTCCAAGCTTAAAAGATGTAGACATACATTCAATTCTTATAACAACATGAGGGAGATATAATTTTAAACCCATTTAGCAGTGAAGAAACTAAAAGTTAAAGTTTGAAGTCAGTGCCCAAGCTTAAGAGTGGAGAAGCTAGGCTTCGAGGCAACTTGACTCTGAGCACATCCTCCCAGCCAGTCTGGGAGCAGGGAGCAGCCAGCAGGGAGGAGGCTTGGAATATGATGGGTATTGAGGGCCTGCTGGCAGTGAGCTAGTGCCTCTCAGGTCTAACAGCCAGCCTGGTCCTTCTGTGAGCTTAACACTCCCATGGCTCAGACTTGCCCCCTGCAGTCCTGGAGGGCTGGCTTTCTGTCCCTGAGGGTACTGGAAAAGTGAGGGATTGGAGCTGCCGAGAGAGGGTCGTGAGTTCTGCCCTGCCCTGGCCAGAGGATGGCAGCTGTGGGTAATTGAAAGAATACAGAGCCTAGAGTCAGTCCAAGACTGAGCTCCTGCCACTTCTTTGAGCCACAGTTCCTTCATCTGTGAAATGAAACTGTCATGGGACTGAAGGAGATTGGGTATGTGAATGTACCCAGCGCAATGCCAGGTGTGTGGCTGGTACTTGGTAAAAGCTGATTCACTCATTGCATCACTCTGAGAATAAATGCCCGAGGGGCAGGGGGAAGCTCCCCCTATCTCCCGTTACTCCCAGGGGAAGCTCTGGTTTTGTATGTGTTCGAATGATAATGTTAGAACATTCAACCATGGCCCAAAGAGACGTGTAAGATTTCCTCACAATGGCAATGCTCATGCGTTACCCCCGGTTAGAGCAGAGCAGGAGTCAGCATCTAGAGGAAACTCCTCTTGTACTTGATGTGTTCTATGAAGCATTGTTTCCTTTTATTTGTCTCATGTAATGTGCTGATAATTTCATTGCACAAGTTGGCATTTCCAACTAATGTAATTACATTTGGAAACTGTTATAAGAGGCTATTACTAAAGAAATCAAATGTTTCTCCTCTTTATGTAAAATGGGGATAATAATTTCTCTTAATGTTCCTACCATGCTTGGAGAGCCCTGACTTAAAGAAATTTTGCAAACACAAAGCAGCATTTTCTGTCTTGCTTTGTCCTTATTTAGCACCTATCACCAAGAATGCCTTTCTGGCAAAAAGTAAGGCAGAAAGCACAGCCTCTCAGGACCTATGGAACCTTCTTGCCACCTGAGTGACCGAGTGTTCACAATAGAAGACGGGAAATGTCAAATGTAAATTAAGGTCTCCTGTCAGAAATTCCAACCATAATTTCCTAAACAGGTACACATAAGCACAAGATAAAGACAGTACCATTTCTTATCTTATCCCTGCAATTCAGGGAAAGATGTCAGCATGAAGTGACCACCCCCATCGCTCTAGTCCACACCAGGGGAGGAGGCTCTACTGATGAAGACAAGGATCCAGACGCTCCTCCCTGGAGCCGGCTGCTTAGTGCCCAGTTAGCCACCTTCTCCTTCCTTCCAAGCTGCCTGGAGGAGACAGGGAAGGCACACGGGGCCTGGGGCCCAGTGCTTGACACAAATTTGGTGTCAGTAAAATATTGGCAGAATTCAGCTGGGGCTCCCATATCACCACTTAGTTATTACATACGGTGAGGCACAAAGCCATCGCGTGGACTGCTCTTCGTCTTCTGAGCCATGAGTGCAGCAGACACCATTAAATGCCTATTATCCCAGACACTGTTAGGTTCGGGCAATAAAGAGACAAAACAGTCTTTGCTGTGAACAAAACAAAACAAAACAAAACAAAAGGAAAAGCATCCCACGGTTTAATGCAGAGACCGCACATTGTTTTCATTTCTTGAGCTAAATGCTTTCAGATTGTTGGTCACTTGGAGCCCCCATCTGAGGGGTTCCAAGGCCTCACCCAGGTTCTGCAGGCAGGAGCACTTCCATCAGGGTCTTCCGTGAGCGTTCATTCACTTATTCATTAATTCCACAACTATTTATTTGGGGACCTCTATAATACCAGATGCTGTTCGGGATGCTTGGAAAGTAGCAGCAAACACAGCAGACATTCTAGTGGAAGGAGACAGACAATAAACAAATAATATAATGTCAGAGGTGGTAAGTGGGAGGAAGAAAAACAAAGCAGGCTAAAGGAATAGAAGGGGATTGGTGTGGAAGAGGGAACTCTCTGATGAGGTGACATTTAAGCCAAGTCCTGAATGAATTTTGAAGAATATCCAGGAAAGAAGATTCCAGGCAGAGGAAAGAGCAAGTAAGTAGGGGGCTTGAGGCAGAGCACGCTTGAGGGAAAGGTGGCGTGGGTCTGACGTGGTGTCAGTGAGGGGTGGTGTGGTAGGACATCTGGGCAGCAATGTAGCACAGGGCTAATCCTGTAGGGCCTTGTGAACAGTAATCCCTTTGGACTCTACACGTGAGGAGAAGCCATCGGTGGGTTTGAGAAGAGGAGGGACATAGGCATATTCCCTTCTTTAAGGGGTCACACTGCCCGCGGAGGGGGCCATGAAGGGGGTGAGGCTGGATGAAAGGAAGCCAGTGAGGACACGGTCACAGTAGACCAGGTGGGAGAGGTGCTGCGTCTGGGATGCCACATGACCTGAGGATGAAGCCAGAAGGTCTTGCTAACTACATGTATGAGGAAGAGAGAAGACACCCATTCTGGGGGTCTGAGCAACTGGGTAAAAGGTGGTATCATGACCTGAGATGGGGAGGTAGCTGTGGAGCAGATGGGGTTGGAGGAGGTGGGCAAGTGAGGATTTGGCATTTTAGACATAATGGTTGAGCATTCCTATTAGACATTAGACGTCCATGCAGGCCGGACTCCAGGGAAAGGGGAAGACAGCAGTGGCACAGGAGAGTGACAACAAGATTGTCTGTGCCTTTTTTAATGTTTATTTTTGGGAGAGAAAGAGAGAGAGAGAGAGGCAGAGAGAGTGGAGGACAGAGGATACAAAGCAGCCTGTGCTGAGAGCAGAAAGCCTGATGTGGGGCTTGAACTCAAACACCGTGAGATCGTGACCTGAGCCGAAGTCAGATGTTTAACCGGCTGAGCCACCTGGGCGCCCCTGTCTGTGCCTTTTGACAACCCTGGGGTACTTGTCGTTTTAGTTCATGGACATGATATTTCCTTGGACAAAATTCACAGCATTGGCAAAGTTTCTCCTTTGCTTGTGAAGGAAATGCAAGCTACTCTGTACAATGTATTGATAATATTTTCTGATTAAAACCTGGCATAGATAAATAACAGTCTTTCAAAACTGAGACTGTTCAAAAAGTCTGGGTGTATTATCACGGAGTTGATTAACTTAAGGTTCATGAATTCATACACACCATCACATTTGTTGAATGGCTCCTCTGTGGTTTGCTAATTTTTTGTGTAACTTGCAACACAGAAATAAGACTAAGGCAGAAGAACCCTATAAAGGGACTACTTTCCTCCTTTTATGTCCTCTGGGCATCAGAAATCCTCACTCAAATATTCATATTAAGTTTATATGTCAGTTTGAAGACGAAATGGGTCCTGACCCTCTCTCACCTCATCTACGTCCCCCCCTTGGCTCAGCCTATTCATTCTTGCAGCTCCTCACACATACTCTTGCCTCATGGTATTTGTCTTGGCTGTTCCCCCTGCCCCTGATGCTCTTCCCCTACATATTGGCAACGCCCACTTCCTTACTTCCTTGAGGTTCTTGCGTAAGTGTCACTTTGTCATGATATCTCATCTCAGGGCCTCAACCTGCCAGTGCTCTCTGGCCTCATGTCATGTGTCACCATCTGACACACTCTGTGCTTTGGTTCTTGTTGGTCACCTGCCACTAGGGTGTGATGTGAGCTCCGTGGGAACAGGGTTATCTTTTTCTCCACTGTATCCCGGCACTGGAACCCTAACCATTCCTGGCACATATTAAGTCCTCCGTAAATGTTTGGAGAATGAGGGACTGCACTTAGTAGTGGTCTTTTTTTTTCTTTTTAACACTCAGGTCTTTGGTGGCTTATTAGCTTGCTAGGGCTTCTATAACAGAATCCCATGGGCTAGGTGGCTGAAACCATAGAAATTTACTTTTTCAGAGTTCTGGAGGCTGGAAGTCCAAGATCAAGGTGCTGGTAGGGTTTGTTTCTCCTGAGGCCTTGCTCATTAGCCTGCAGATGTCTGTCTTTTCGATGTGTGTTCAATGACTTCCCTCTTTCGTGCATGCATTCCTGGTGTCTTTTCCTTTTCTTTTTTTTGTTTATTTATTTTGAGAGAGAGAGAGAGAGAGAGAGAGAGAGTATAAGCAGGGTAGGTGCTGAGAAAGAGAGGGAGAAAGAAAGAATCCCAAGCAGGCTCCACACTGTCAATGTGGAGCCCTATAGGCTCACGAACTGTGAGATCATGACCTGAGCCAAAATCAAGAGTCGAATGTTTGGCTGACTGAGCCACCCAGGCACCCCTCTTCCTTTTCTTGTAAGGACACATCAGTTCTAAACACTGATCCTAATGGTTTAGGACCTCACCCTTATGACCTCATTTAACTTTTAAAGGCCTTATATACAAAATCAGTCACATTGGGGGTTAGGGCTTCGACATATGAAACTTGAGGAAACAGAATGCAGCCCCTAAGAGAGGGGAATGTGCTGTGCTTACAGTGATAGACTCTTTCCCCCTGGCCTCTATGGTGAGATTAGTTTTCTAGAATAGTGCTTTTCATGTGAGGATTCCATGCCTTGATGCTGACACCAGCCATGACTGCAGCTAATGGGGGAGTTCTCTGTGCCTGGCCAGCATGAACCCTCTGCCCCGTGCCCTGTGTTATTCCTGTCCCCAGATACCTCTGCACTTGGAAGTCTGCTCTTTGCTTGGAGCCCTTGGCTTGATCACTGCTGGTATTTTTCTTAGGACAAAACAGAGTAGGGTATTACTCACCCCACTCTGGAAACATTGTGGGTGGTGGCCACTGGTGGCCTCTCTCACTGAGAGATCTGAGTCTATGTTCTCTTGGCCACCATGCACCCTGCCCATAAACAGCACTCTTCCATGTGGCATAGTGGGACTGTGCTGGGGAGTGGGGAGGTTACATATCCTTTGGTGGAGGAGTTTCTGCTTGGAATCCAAACTTAAAACAGACCCTCTGTGTGAGCAATGCTCAGAGTGGTCTCATTAAGCACTTTTTTTAATCCACTATCTTATGTGAGCTTTACTAGGCCCTGCGAATACAATGATGCTAGGAGGTCAGGGTCTAGTGTGGAAGCCAGTGGGCTAAACAGCCACACAGCACAGCCTGAGGCAGGTGTTGACAGAGACCTCAAGGTACAGGGGTAGGCAAAGAAGAAAATACCACCCTATATGGGAGGGGTCAAAGAAGAAACAGGGTCCCAAATTCTTTGACACTTTTCCCAATGAGAGGCAGAGTCTGTGTCCTCTCCCCATGAATGTGGCTAGCTCGGGACTGTGTTGAGTGATGGAATTTGACAAAAGTAACACTATGTATTCTGAAGCTAGGTCATAAAAGGCATGCGGTTTCCATCTTGTTTGCTGGAATACTAAACCTTTCCATTGGATGTTTGGCTACCTAACAGCTGTTATGCCAAAGAGACCACATGCAGACACTCTGGTTGATGGTCCCAGCTGAGGCTCAGCCTTCAACCACCCCCAATGATACACCAGACATTCAAATGAAGAAGTCATTTGGGAGTGATCTTCTAGTTCCAGCTGCCAGTCCCTCCAGTGTTTGAGTCACCCCTCAAGTGATGTGCCTGCCAGATATTTTGGAGAAGAGACAAACGATCCTCACTTGTCTTGTTTTACTCCACTAAGTTCTAGGGTGGTTTGTTATGCAGTGATAGTAATGGGAGCAGGGCATCAAAAAGAAGGCACTTCAACTGAGTCTTAGGAATGAACTCGCCAGATGGACACAACGGGGAGGTACATACCAGGCAGAAGGGACAGCAAAAGGAAACGCACGTAGAACATCCGAGCCTGGTGTCTTCGGGGAATCGGTGCCATTGGTACTTAGCTGGAGCACAGGCTGGTAAGATGGGGTGGAAGCAATACAGACACCAGAGGACAGGGACATGCCTTTACATGCCTTGCAAAGACCTCATCATGCTTGATTCCATTAAATCTAAATTTGCCACAGTTCCACAACTGCTGATGATTTCCTCAGGCAGTGATGACTTATTAGTGAAATTAACTGTTTCATAATACTTGAGATGCTATCTATAATACAGTAAATAAAGTCACCTTTATTTCCTAAGTCATTGATCACAGATTTTAATTTTCCTGTGTTAACATTTTTTTGAAGTTTATTTATTTATTTTGAGAGAGAGAGAGAGAGAGAGAGAGAGAGAGAGAGCATGAGCAGGGGAGGGGCAGAAACAGAGAGGGAGAGAGAATCCCAAGCAGGCTCCCCCATGTCCATGAGATCATGACCTGTGCTGAAGCTAAGACTCAGACACTTAACCGGCTGAGCCACCCAGACACCCCTTGCTGTTTTAACATTTTAATCATGAGTGTTACTGTTTGTCCTCGAGTGTCTATTACGTTGTCCCCAAAAAGAAAAGGCACAGGTGTCTGACCTCTGGAATGCTATCACTTCCAGGGGACAGAGTGGACTGGAGCTTGGGGGTCTCCTAAGGGGACAGCTAATTCTCTGTGCTCTCAGAACACCTCTATTGCATTTTTCCCAACTGTACTTAACCACCTTCTTTTACTTTTCATGGGAACAAAAGCCTTTTCCCTCCTTGGAAAGGAGACTCACCATCCTGTATTCTTGTTGAGGCAATTTTAGAAGTACCTCGCTCTGTGCTGCAGGATATTGTAGTGCGTTTCCATAACATGTTTAAAGGCTCACTCCTTAAAATTGTCACGTCTGGAGAGCCCTAGATAAGTCAGCAAGGACACAGACGTGATCACTCTCTCCTGCCCCTAGTATTACAAGCAGCTATCAATTCCAGCTCATTTAGACTGATCCAATCCCGGCACCAAAAGCCATTTCCATATTATTACACCAAACTGGAAATTACAAGGCTGTGTATTCCTCTGCAAAGTCTCCAATTTAGGCTTATAACTTAGCACCAGGTTATTAGTGATATGCATCATTATTCTCAAGATACATTCTATCTGCAAAATTCTGTTCTCAAATCCTTTGGAAGATCTCAGCTGTGCTGCCCTGACTTTCTGAGAAGCAAGCTGCACTGTTCATGTTAATGCGCTCTTACCAGGGGCTTTAAAATTAATTTCTGATCATTGATTCCTTGCATTAGCCACCCCCTGATCCTTTCTAGTCGGCAGAGAAACATCACAGAGTGAAGGCACAGAGTGACTCAGTGGGCAAGCTGGCGTCAGGAGGAACTAGGCTTTCATTAAGCGGGAACTCACAGGGCTTCCGAGCGTCCGTGTGGAGGCTACCGCCATGACCTGACAAGAAAAAAGAGAATCTTATTTCTATTTTTCTTTTAGTCTGGATGTGTCTTGTTTCAGTCAAATAATTCAATTTTGGAAAAGCCAGATATTCAAGTTGAGGAATGACACATGCAACCAGTTCAATTGTTTTGATTGCTTTATTGAATCAAGAAAGTAAACAAAAAAGGCTTGACAATTTACCTGGTCCAAAACATTTAACTGCTCGCTCCAGAAAAATCTCTAAGGTCTTTGTCAACTGTAGGGTTCTATTATTTTATCATTTTGTCAGTGAAATTAGTTGAATTTAGAGGCTGGAATTTCTCACAGATAGTTAGAATTGCATGAGTGGGAGAATCTAGTGCAATAAATGCTCTTGCCTTATTTTGTGGCTAAATTGAAAATGTGTGGCTTCAACTCACATTTCCTGAATGTGAACCTCAGATCAAACAGTTACATGTACATGATGTCATTCAATTCTTGCCGTAGCCCTGTGGGGTGAGGGCCAAGATGGCCACTTTAATGTTAGGTGACTGAGCCTCCCTCCAGGAAGGGGAGTTAGATCAGCCTTGTGAGATTCTCAGTAAATTGTAGTGAAGGTTTTAACTACCTTAAGCCAATGGGTCTCAGACAGTGATGTCTCAGACCTGTAGCATTAACTTCATGTGGGTACTGGTTACCAATCATACCCTCCGGCTTCACGCCAGACCTATGGAGTCAGAAACCCCAGGGGTGTGCTCCACCACACTGCTTCACCAAAGCCCTCAAGGTGATTCTGATGCATGTTCAAGTCTGAGAACAGTTCATTCAAGGGCGACGTGTGACAAAGATTGAGAAATACAGGTATTTCTATTTTAGGACAAGGAAATGTCTCAAAATGTAAATGGTAAATTAGGATACATTGATCACACTGTAAAAGACTGCTTGCTTTTTAGGAAGCATACCTCACAAGTTTTAATTGGGGGTACTCCTCTAATGTTTAAACTAATTTTTTAAATGTTTATTTATTTTTGGGAGAGTGAGGCACAGAGTGTGAGCAGGGGAGGGGCAGAGAGAGAGGGAGATACAGAATCCAAAGCAGGTTCCCGGTTCTGAGCTGTCAGCACAGAGCCTGATGTGGGGCTTGCACCCGTGAACAGTGAGATCATTACTTGAGCCGAGGTCGGCCACTTAACTGACTGAGCCACCCAGGCACCCCTTCCCCTAATGTTTTAAAAATGAGATTCAATCTGCAACTCTTAAATGTAGACAACATTTTCTCTTTGGGAATTCAGTTTGCTTTAGTTCTTATTTATATTATTTCACAGAATAGTTTACTTAAATTGCTTTATTTAAATATAATGTGAGGGCCACACACTCAAACTTATATTAAATCCTGTTGTTTCAGTCTTTTAGATCAGCACCTGGTATATAATAGGTGCCCAACAAACATTTGTGAATGAATGTATGGAACACTATTCTACAGAAAGTCTTTGTGTGTGTGTGTGTGTGTCTATCTAATGTTAGTCTTAACAATGATAATCTACTAGGAGAGATAACAAGTAAGTCATGGTATAAATCACATATAGCAAGAGCTAAGTGATGAGTCAGACCCCTAGAAGGTGTGGGGATAATTTGCCAAGATTTCTTGGAGAGGTGGAGCTTGACTTGGGGTTGGATTTTCATGGGTGAAGAATGTTTAAAGGCACTCCAGGTTTTTAAAAAGACCTAACTAAAGTCAAGAAGATGATAACGGGCAGGGCATTTTCAGGTCTTGTGCACTGGAGAAATGCACGGGGACAACGTGAAGGTGTCTTTTCAGTCTGAGGCTGTGGAGTGAGCAGTTTATTTTGAAAGATTGTTGAATGGAGGGATCATGGAGGTGCTATCTCATGAAAATCATTGTTTAAGCAGGTAAAATTTAAAGTAATTAAAGGTTTAACCCTTCTAACAATAGAAATCCTAACACCCTTCCCATTATAATGCTGTATCTCTATTATGCAGCCTATGTGCACATTATAGACTCACATTTGGCCTTTGTCCATTGGATCGCCACACTTTGCCATCTTCCATTCATTGTATGCATACACAGCTTAACAGAAGCAATTAAATGTACAGAAAGAAAAATGTGGGTCAACAATATGCTCGTAAGCTGCGTTAATAGAAATGTGGTGTATTATTTAGAATAAAGATGGTAAAAACACTTACCACTGCATCTAGCTCCAGGCTTTCAGTGAAGACTTGCTGTGTTGTTGCTAGTACTATTATTTTTTATCACCATTAGTATTCTTGTTGATGCTGTTGCTAACGTAAGATCCACGTTCAGGCTATGTGACTCTTTTAAAACTCTAGAAGCCTAGCAGTGCCTGGGTGGCTCAGTTGGTTAAGCTTCCGACTTTGGCTCAGGTCATGATCTTGTGAGTTCAAGAGCCGCATCGGGCTCTGTGCTGACAGCTCAGAACCTGGAGCCTGCTTCAAATTCTGTGTGTGTCTCTCTCTCTGTCTGCCCCCCTGCCTTGCTTGAGTGTGTGCTCTCTCTCTCCCTCTCAAAAATAAATAAACATGAAAAAATTTAAATAAATAAAACTTTAAAAGCCTAGCATTCGTTGTTCCAGAGTGCTTTTAGAGAAAGACTTGGTAAGACCTTTGGCTGAAAATTTTCCAGAAAAATCTGGAAATGTGGAACTGGAGCTTGAAAACATCAAGATTGTCACCATCAGATTCATCAGCACAGTCATCTTCCTATACTTTACAATTTACCAAGTAATTTCATGTTCCTTAGCTCATTAACTCTGGAGAATGAATTTCATGAACCCCATTTTAGAGATGGGAAAATTAGGTGTCTAGGGCATCGCTGTCCAATAGAAATATGACATGAGCCACATATGTAATTTAAAAATCTCTGGTAGCCACATTAGAAGAGCAAAAAGATACAGTTAAAATAAATGCTAATAATATATTTTATTTCACCCAGTATATCCAAAATATTATCACTCCAACATGTAATCAATATGAAAATTATTAAAAGAGAGAATTCACATTCTTTTCTCATTTATTTTGTACTAAGACTTTGAAATCCAGGGAGTATCTTACAGTCACAGGACATCAGTTTCGACTAGCCACATTCAAGTCCTCAATAGCCATCGGAGGCTAGTGGCTACTGATTTAGATAGTGCTGGTCCAGAGGACAGGGTGGGAATGAAAATCAGTGCCCTGAAGAGTCAGAATAATGCCCACAACTTAAAGAACCATAGAGACACTTAGAAAGATCTTTGCTCCTGATGTAATGCTTGTAAACTAGAATAACCATAAAAATAAAACAAACCAGACAAAAGGAAAATGGTTTCGTGCCATTCAATCCAAATGTGTTCTGGTGTCACATGTACTTTATTTTTCAAAATGTTAGGACAAGTATGGAAAAGAAAAAGTTTGAGCCCATTCCAGCAAACTGTCTGCAATAGAGAAATCAGGGTGGGTTGTGCTTTGCACATCCCTGAGAACAGAATCAGAACCCACATCATGTCAGACTTTTTCAGAGTGTTAAGAGTATTTTAGGTGATGGAATCTGACTAATGGGGAGGGATTTAAATCTATGTGGTAACATCCTATAATAGGCGAGTCTCAAATTAACCCAGTGCTATCTTCCTTTAATAAGGGGTAGTCATAATGTGATTTTAAATGCTAATATGTTGTGTGCATTAACGTGAAAATTTACATGGAAATATGCACATATTCAGATCAAATGAAAAATGGTATGTGTCCAATTGGCGGAGTTTAGTTATCATTTAATTGGAACTGAATATGCAGTATAGGGCCTTTATTATAAACATTTTTTTAATTGTTTAATTTTTAAAATTTTAAACACATGCTTCCATGCACACGCACAAGAGAGACAGACAGAGAGAGGGAGACAGAGAGAGAGAGAGAGAGAGAGAGAGAGAGAGAGAGAAAGCTGGGAAGGGGCAGAGAAAGAGGGAGAGGGAGAATCCCAAGAAGGCTCTGAGTTGTCAGCACAGAGCCTGACACAGGGCTTGATCTCACAAGCTGTGAAATCATGACCTGAGCCAAAATCAAGAGTCAGACGCTTAACCAACTGAGCCACCCAGGCACCTATGATAAATATTTTAATGCAAGTACTTAAATTACTTAGGAACAGAGATTCTCCCAAGAGCTTTATTTAGTGGCTCTTTATGGAGCCACCAATATCCTTCAAACCCTAGAGAAGGTCCCCCATCTGCAGATACAGAGGATGTGAATCTCCATTTGTCTACATGCTGCCATGAGAAACACTACATAAAACACTACACAAAAGCTACCAAGACACTTGGATCATTTGTCCATGACATTACACTCCTGCTCTGGGCCATTTTCACTTTTACTTCCTGCCTGGCTTCCAGAACAACCATGCACATGTTAAAATAGGTACCTACAAAAGGGAATACAGATGCCCTTAGCAGCTTAGGAGAGATAAGGTCGGTACGAAATGAATAAAGAGCTGATTTCTGGAAAACATGTGCTTTCAAATGCCTTCATGTTATTTTCACTCATCACCTGCCAACAATTTATTATTTAAAGAGAACTTCCAGGGATCCCTGGGTGGTCCAGTAGCCTGGGTGGCTCAGTGGGTTAAGCATTCGACTTTAGCTCAGGTCATGATCTCGAGGTTTGGTTTATCAGTTCGAGCCCTGAGTCCGTCAGATGCCTAACTGGCTGAGCCACCCAGGAGCCCCATTCAAAAAATTTTTGTAATTCAGTTCCCTGTGTATGTATAGAATATTTGTAAATTTGGATAATTATTGCTTTATTTCAAAGAATAAAGTGCTATATAGCTTATTTTAATTATAAATTATGAATGTACCATAACAAATGTCCTGTACATATCTCCTCCAGAAGTTTCTTAATTTATTAGGAAAACTTTTTTTACCATATAATTATACTACATAAAATTTGTAATCTTATCTCCATGAAAAAATACCTCTTCAGTGTTCACCTTTACAAATTAATTAACAAAGATGTGGGTTGCCTGGGTGGCTCAGTCAGTTAAACGTCTGACTACCACCATGTCATGAACTCTGTGAGTTCAAGCCCTTGTCAAGGACTGTGCTGACAGCTTAGAGCCTGGAACCTGCTTCCGATCCTGTGTCTCCCTCTTTCTGCCCCTCCCCCACTCACACTCTGTCTCCGTCTCTCTCAAAAATAAACACTAAAAACAAAACAAAACAAATTTAAAGAGAACTTCCATAGATAGGGTAAATCTCAATCTTAGGTTTGGGAGCAGTCATCCTTATACTTTTAGGCCTTTTGTAAATTAAAAAATAAATAGAGTGGGGTGCCTGGGTGGCTCAGTCAGTTAAGTGTCTGACTGTTGATTTTGGCTCAGGTCATGATCTCACTCAGGGTCATGAGCTTGAGCCCCATGGTGGGCTCGGTGCTGGGAGTGGAGCCTGCTTAAGATTCTTTTTCTCCCTCTGTGCCTCTCCCACATTGCTCACACAGTCTCTTTCTCAAAAAAAAAAAAAAAAAAAAAGAGTGTAATAGCTCCTCTGCCAGAAAAAAAATATATGTATGCACACACATATATGTATATACATACATATGTGTATACACATACATACACACATACATATAATCTTACACGTAATTTAAAGCACTTTACTGCCAGAATTCCTCCATTGCCCTCCCCAAATCTGGTTTGGAGTCTAGAAAGAAGTCTCACTTTTAAGAGTCCCTTGCTATAATGTGTGCTGCTGGGTGTATGTGGCAGAAAGAACCATTGATCAGAATGCATTTCGATTTCACTGCTTTCCCAATTATGAATTGTAATTACACAGGATGTAAACACGAGTTTAAGTGGTTGTAAAACTGCTTCAATTCTTGTCACACTATTAATTTAATAAACCTAAATATTTAGCTGGGGTCTTCATAATTAGGCATCAACCGACCAAAGGATTCTTGCAAATGTAGTCCTCCCATATTTGGACCCATTCCCCGCCCCCCCCCCCCCCCCCCCCAGCGGGGACAAAAAGAGATAGAGAGTGATGACACTAATCTCTGCCTGTAGGTGTTTATCACACACCATGAAAGCCAAAACAATTACTCAGGGCTTCATGGGGTAGGCACGACTGGTAAATTTCAAAATGCTATTTCCTTGGAGAATGTTTTTTTGCCGTGTTTCACACCGGCAGAGGGAAAGTCATTCCCCCACAGGAGCAGCCCCCCTTCAGAGCGCAAATACAAACGAACAAAAATGACATTATGTTCTTCCTTGCCTGGGGCAAAGAGAATCACCTATTCTTAACAGGACTTCAGGTGTGTGATTTTCTGCCATTTTCCTTCTTTTGTTAGATTAGAATGACTGCTCCTTGTAAGAGTAAAGCTGTAATGTGGTCATATCAGGGCAGGGCGGCTGGAGGATACACAGCATGGCACATTATGTCTTTAACGTAACTTGACACATTCTTGCCACACAGGAATTTTCAGTCTATTCAGACAGATATAGGAGAGGTAGTCATTATGTTTTCTCTCTTCCAGGCGGGTTTTTTTTTTTTTTTCCTACATACAATTCATGGTTCGCTAATTAAATAATGGTTAAAAGGGATGCCCCTGCAAAACTGGGACAGTGTTAAGAAAATGGGTATTATTTTTACTTCCAATTTTCTGCAGTTCACTTCCGTCAGCCTAGCTGAATCTTCAGTGTTAACATAATTAGGTCTCACGTAATAATGGCCCATTTTACCAGCTATCATTTCAGGTTAATAAAAACATCACATAATTTTAAATGCTACTACTCCATTTTAATTCATCTATCAATTAAAAACAGCTCTTGGGTGACGGGAGAAGGTAGAAGAGGGATTCTGGCATCTGTTAGATGCTTAACTTGTACCATTGTAAACGATGCCCTTAAAATCATTTAGGTCTTCTTGACAGGCTTTTTCAGGACCTACTCTAAAAACGTGTTAGGAGCAGAATTTTTCTGCGGTAATCTATCTTAAATAATTGCATTTAAAAAATATTAATTCGAGTTTTTCACAGATATTGTTTTCTCATTTCTAGCTAAATGCAATAATATGATTTATACAAGGGATATATCTGTTTCTTATATTTCTTATATTTGATTCTTCAGAAACAAAATGAAGATGATAATATGTGAGTCACACCTTCCCAGGTGTTGTGAAGATGAAAAGTTCTCCATGTTCCCAAGATTTTGGTGAAAATTCAAAACCCAATAGTTGGCATTCTGAATTCTCTCTGACATCATATTATGTTTATGTGTAGTTTATGCTGGGAGCTTATTGGCATCTGTTTTAGGTAACTAAAGGGAAAAATTACTTTTTAATGTAAAAACAAGTGAAAATGTAGTTAAAAGTGAAAAACTCTTCTCTATGGAACTGGTAAGAATTACAGGAATATGTGTGCCAGATCAACATTTGATATTTCTTAGACAGAAAATGGATTAGAATCTAGTCCTGATACCCTGAGGCACAGAAGAGATTGCTCACAACTAGACATTTGGATCAAAATTCTGGGGGTGTTCCTTATCTCTATGTTTCGTTCTTACATATCACTAAGGCTGTCCAATTGGATTTCCAAAAAAAAAAAAAAAAATATCTACTTTTACCCGGTTGTTCATATTTTGCTAACGTGTAGCTTGATTGCTGCCACCATTCCCATCCTTGCCGATGAAGACTGGGAGGGACACGGTGGGGAAGGAATTCTAGCTCAGATTTCTGAAGGTGAAACTTGAAATTGCCCCAGATCATAAGGTACAGAGTCCCATATGTAACAAATATATAGAACATGTAGTCCAAATTTCCCACATGTGCAATCCTGTGATCAAAGAAACTGTTGAACAGGTTTTTTTTTTTTTTTTTTGTCTTTAACAACAGATGAAGTACAACAACCCATATCCCACATAGCGCAGAGCAATTATTTCAGAATATGGGGTCTTTACATCCCAGCAATACTGGGTTATTGATGGTGGAGAAGGAAGGCAATGGGACAAAAGATCTGATTTTAGGGTTCCCCACAGCTGCCCCGTAGTCCATCCAAACTTCTAATAAAATTCCAGTAAGTCCATAGGTCTGAGAAAAGGTGAGGGAGAGCATTCATGACAGCAACTGCTGAACTGTGGCCCACGCCTTCTCCAACCTGTACCTTTCTGTTACCTGGGTGAGTGATTTGTGCCAACTTAGTGATTTAATGCAAGGGCATCTGGTGCAGTGTTTACCTCCAGGTAGAGGCACCAGGTGGGGGCCAGGACAAAAGTACCAACGGAGGCCCATGTGCCATATGTCTAAATATTTAAAAGTTATACATTAAGCTAACACAGTGTTGAATAAAATACATTCCAATCTGCCACACTGATGCAAATGCTTTCCTAAGAAATGGAAACCCAGTTGTAGATTTATAATCCTTAGTCTGCTCAGGGTTCTGTACCCAACCCTGGCCCTGAGGCAGCCCTAGTCTCTCTCTCTCCCACGTTTTAGACCCTTTCCTTCCATTTCTGAGCTCTGGTTTTCACTGCAAGGGGCTTCTTCTCACTCATGTGTGAATTCTCCCATGTACACTCCTAGGACCGAGTCACTTATCTACCCACACAGATTCACTGTCGGCCACCCCTTGTGTCCAGGGATATGCAGTCATGGTGCTGCTTGCCTTTGGAAGTTTGGACCCATAGAAGAGGTGCATACATGCCCTTTAAGTGGGTAGAGGCCATCGGGGAAGGGAACACTAGGTTCCTGGCTACTGAGATGAAGTGAGAGGAGAGTCAGAATGGACTCCTCTTTGCTGAGACTCAAGTACATGCTCTAGGCTGGTACAGGGACAGAAACGAATCACTTCCATATCACAGCAGGGCAGTCTAATTACTGTCCTAGAAATAGTGACCCTTTCTATAGAGCTGAACATTTGGATAAAAATTTTGTTGAAGTTTTATGCTCATTAATGGTGTTGATGGAATGAATTATATTTTTACTCTGTGGGAAAGTTGGGGAAGCAAGAATTGAGACCTTAAGTATGTGAACAACTCCGTACCCACTTTTCACCCCAATCCTGTTCTCAAAGGCATAATATTGCAGGTGGAACCCACATGGCAAGAATGCTGGAAAGCAGCAGATGAATAAAAATCCACTGAGTTGGGGTTTCTTCAAAGGAATAAACCCTTTAGAAGAACTTGAGAATCCAGATTAAAAAGAACATTTCATTTCCATTTGTTATATACCTAAAAGTGAATTTTTATTAAAAGCAGATCACATCACTTCAGGAAATTCAGAAAACTATATCTAAATACATGGAACGCAAGATATTCCTCATCAATTTAGATTCTTATAGCCTCATAAAGATAAAATGCAGATGAACTGATTTAGATCAAGCCTTCATTAAATTTTAGAATTAGATTTGGAGTCCCATGTATTGAAATGTGTGGAGTCTGATTCCTGAGCACTGTGACAAAGCCATGAGTGGATAATGATAAAGTGCATCGTTGCTAGAAATAACACAGTCTGCCTTTGGTTTGTGCTAATAAATTATAAGACAACCTAAATTCCAATTTTAATATGAGGAATCCACCTCATTAGAAGTAATCACAAACTCTGTATGTTATCAGCATTTTCATGTGTATTCTTTGGTGAGTCTGAAATATAATTTGCTGTTTATGCTTCTAACGTAAACCTCCAATTTCTGGCACTAAGCCAGAGCTCTAATTTATTTCCATCTTTCCTTATTTCTTACATCAAAAGAGACTGTTGGTTTGAATAACAAACATTCAATCGACTTAGACATGGGGTGGCAGGCAGCACAGGCATTACCTGTTTACCTTTTATTGCCTTTTTTGAATTGGCTTTTCTGGGAACAAAACCAGTAAGACATGATGTTCCTTCATCTAGTTTCTACCCAGGTTATCAGAAGACACCCCCCTCCCCGCCCCATGGTAGGGTAAAGAATTCAGACTAGAAGCCGCTTCCAACCTAACACTATCATGGATTATTGCTCTGCCGAGTCAGGTAGGACTTGGTTGTCCTTAAGACTCTGGCTTGGGCTGAAAATTGTTTTTGATTCCAGGAGATGCTGCTGCTAACACGCTTGTAACCTGTAGGACAACAGTGTGCCGGGAACGGAACACACACTCTTTGAGCCACTGTGAAAGTTTGCGAGGGTTCTCCCGCACCCACCTCCCCTTGCTGCCTTGCACAGTAATTGGCCTGATAAAAGGCAGAAACAATTTATTACACCTCGGGTGGTACTTAAAACAAACTTTATTCTCAGGAACAGCAGTCATGTCTACTTGCTGCTGTATATTTTGATATTTCCTCTAAATACTAAGTCTGAAGATATTCAAATTGCTAATCACTCAAATTCCCTGCGAATTTCCTGGTTCTCCAGGTTTTCTCTCATGATACTCCATGTAAACACTGTATTTGCAAAGATACATAGATCAGCATCCCTAGAGTCACACGATCACATCAATCTGTGAAAATAGCATGACTTAAAAAATCAAAGTCTCTTAGTACTCTGCCAACAGGCTTTGGCATAATCTTGGCAATCATTTAGACTTTTTTTTTTTTTTTTTGCTGTTATAATTTTTTCCCAAGTGGAAATAGTCTCATGTTTTGCAGAAGTTGTCCAAGCTAGTGAACATCAATCCATCTTCCTGGGTACTAAATTCATCAGCTGAATGTATTCAGTCCACAGAGAAACCAGTAAAGTGAGTGTGGAACTGCTCGCTGGCTGCTCCATTCATCTTAAGAAATTGCAATACAAATTCCTGAAATCATTTACGCAGGAATTTTTATTCTTTAAATCTTCCAGTGTTAAAGCAACAAGAAAACACTTAGAATGTCCTTTGGTGGAATCTTATTACACTTGTTATTATATGTAAACTGATATTCTTTGATGCCAGCACGTTCGTTGCCCTTACAGAGAGATCTCTGCACAATGAAACAAAACAGAACCGAAGAGGACAAAATAAAATGTCAGTCTTTGCTGATTCGAATTAGATACATCAACAGATTGTCTGGTAACACAAATTGGCCAGAATACAAAAAATCTACATATTACAGTATTTCAAGAAAAATAACTTCATTTGAATACAAAAGGATAGATACACTTTCTTTTTTTTTTTTTTTCTTTTTTTTCTTTTTTTCCTATAGCCACTCTTGGACAGTGGATGTGTGCTTGCACTGGGATAACTCAGTGCTGCTAAGATATACAGGGTATGACTGGCTTGAGCTTTTGGAGGGGGTTGTTACACATGTGCATTACTAACATCAGACAAAGAAATCTTTCAACCAACAAGGGTTACAGAGCAACGTTCACTAAAGCACAGGTTGGAAGGGGTTCAGGGACTGAAGCAGGCCAATATGGCAGCTTGTAACAGATTTCCTTATACCCACAGTGCACTGCCAGCAAAGAATGCTTCTATTTGGTTGGTCCACACACCGGGCCAGTGGTGCTGGGGCACCCCGCGGGCGAGTAGCGAATGTTTTTAGGTTGCTTGATTTGTTTGTTGTCCTTCCTGTTTCAGGGGCTGTCACAGCCTTTCCGATCGGCAATAATGCTCTGCAGCTGGCAATGTGATTTGCGGTGATGGTATCAACAGCTGCCAACTCCTCTGGAGTCAGAAAGTAACAGTCTTGACTCAGGATGTGCTGTCCACGGCTGATAAATATGGCTTAGTTCAGTTAGGCCTTCTTAGTTTGTACACGGTGTTTGAGTGGGGTGTCTGAGTGTGTGTTTCCTATGTTAGCAGCGAATGCTCGCGTTGCGTTGGCTCCCCCTCCCGGGCGGGCACGCGCTCCGGCCGGTGGCTGGTGGCCCATCTAGAACAGCAGGGGGCTGGCTGTGCCCAGCAGCGCGGCCAGCAGCAGCAGCGCCGGGGAGCCGGGAGGGGGCGCCCCCTGGCCCGAGTCGGAGCCGCAGCTGCCCGCCTCCTCGCACCGCAGCTTCTCGCACAGGATGCCCGTGTACGCGGCCGGACACAGGCAGCGCAC
The DNA here is from genome assembly GCF_028018385.1 of Neofelis nebulosa. NCBI lineage: Eukaryota > Metazoa > Chordata > Mammalia > Carnivora > Felidae > Neofelis > Neofelis nebulosa. The sequence goes on from NC_080783.1 coordinate 130,464,243, forward strand.
GTTGTTGTGGCACGTCCCTCCGTTCTGGCAGTGCAGGAGCTCGTTGTCGCAGACATTCGCTGCAGAACGAGGGGTGGGGGTGGGGCGGGGCGCGGGGAGGAGAAGCAGAATCAATTTAAGTTCATCTAGTACATCGTGTTTTTCAGCTTAAAAAAATCTCTATCGATCTTGTGCTTCCCCCCTCCCCTCCACAAACTAAGCATGTGACTCCAGTTTCCAAACGAATGTAGTCCGCTGCCTTTTTTTTTTTTTTTTAATTATCATATTTGTCCTTTTCGTATAGATTTTTGCTGCAATCCTGGATGGTATCATTGTCCATTTCAGGCTATCGAATACGAAGGAATGTAATACTCCTGGTTTGGCAGTATCTTCTCTTCATAGAACTGGGACCTGTTGTGACCTCCCGGGTTTTTAAAGAGCGAGTGCCCCGTACAAGAATGCAGAGTTTTGAAGCCAGGTGAATGGAAGTTAAAATGCAAAGCAGTATTGCTGAAATGACCAAGAACCTCTAAGGGGTGGGCCATTCTCCCTGCAGGTGATTCCAGCCACTTCATGCAGGAAGACCGAGCCAACAGGGAAGCAAGAGGGGAGAGGGGACCGGTCAGGGGACAGGCAGCATGCTCCAGGCAGGCGGGCAGCCAGATCAGAAGAGAGAAAGTGGTTTTGTGGGAGGAGAGGGAGGACGAGCGATCATATTTACCCCTGACAGCCCTATTAGGATATTCATCGCCATGTAAATATGGGAAATAGAGTCCAAGGTTACCTTGATTTCCCCGAATAGTAAAAAATGCGGTGATGAAACCCTGATTACCAAAATTTCACTCTGTCCATCAATTAATAGAATCCGTTTGAATAAATCAAGCAAGCAATTCCAGACACTGCAATTCATTCATGGTCCCTGTCATGTAATTTTCATCTCTAATAATTACTTATTTCAAAGTTCTGGTTATCCTCATTAATTCCATGTCTCCTATTCTTTTAGATAATCAAGGTTTCACTGATTTAGCAGAATGTTAAATAGGACCCAGGGAAATTAAAATAATAACAGAGTAAAAGAGCCAAGAACACTTCCCAGCAACATATGCTGCTTAAGCACTTAATATATAGAACCACTCTGGAGTTGGGGGTAGGGGCAGAGCACAAAAAATAGATTCTTATAAATTATAACATTTTTCATTTTTAAAAAATGTCATGGTCAAATTTCCCCAGGGGTACCAGGTGAATTAAACACAGACACACACATACACACACACACACACACACACGCACGCACACACACACTTAATATTATTATCAAGTGCAAAGTATTAAAAAAAAAAACCTCCCAAGTAGTAATTCAATAGAGAATGTTGCTTGTCCATTAATCATGTTCAGCAGTCATGTCACCTTCAAAAGAAGCTTCTTACACACAAATGTGCTAATGCCCTGTGTGCAAATGAGCTGAGGAATGATGGTAGCGGACACTCACAGAGTTCATAACAAAGTGCCCTAAACAAGGCCTTCTTTTACCTTCTTCCACAGTAACTCTTTGGCAACCTCTAAGGCAGCTGCATCACTCACTGGTATAATTTTCAAATGTACCCACATTTGCTGTCTGTAAATGTCAGAAGTGACTATTAAGGCCTACCAAATCCTTGAGGCTCAAAATATTGATATACACGGTAGTGTCTCAGGGGTTCTAATGATTATTTAAGCTACCTCTCATTAGGTGGTAGAAATCTTGAATATTAGACCCAAATGATGGTATTTTATGTGTCATGGTTAAAAAAATGCCAAGATCTGTGGCTGCGAGGCAAAATCTACAAGGGTAGAATGGTTACACCCATGGTCAGAGATGGTTGTTGTTAATTTGAGAAGCATACCTAGGTTTTCAGGATTTTGTTTTGCTTACACTTCAGGAAATATCTGTTTAATTGGGGCAACATGGAATAAACAGATCCAAATAACTGTTTCCATTTAAAGTTAAAGATTCTCAGCATTTCTTGTTCCAGGCAGCAGATTGCTGAATGGGATATTTCCTTTCATTTGGGCACTGGAGGTAGGGAAATATCTGTTCCATCAATATCGATAATTGCTTGCCTTGAATAATTGAGAAGAAATCAATAGTTAATTAAATATTGCTCCCCTTAAAAAAAAAAGCTATTTTTCTTCTTGGACTTGAATGTAAATCAGTTGAACAGAGGTTTCTTTCTTTATTTCTTTTTTTTCTTTTTTCAAGAAGCTGGTGATTAAGTTCAGATTCAATACCTTCCCTACATTTAAATAATCTGCTAGTTGATGTTGGGAAGTGTGAGAAATTCAATAAATATGCAAGGAAGAGATGTAACCCAGGATTCATAATACCGTGAATTGGGGATATCTATTTTTCTGTAGGAGGTAAACAGAAATCAAACCTAGAATATATTTTATCACTTTACAATTCACTATAAGACATTTTACATTTAGTCTCCCGATTGTGCTATTCAACAAACACAGAACTTCAGCGTATGAACAGCACTTTGTTGGAGTCATGTGCTAGAAGCACGTCTAAACCTAACTACAGATCTTACCTGCTCTTCATACATCTATTCTCCAACTTCATGTCTTTTTGAACCAAATTTGTGATGCTTAACGAATAAACTAGGTGGTTAACAAATATCACTGAGCTCTTCTTCAGCATATGAAGCCTTGTACTGAACACCATGAAAAAGTTTTTTAAAAATATTATAAAGCGTGAACTCTGCTCTTATGGAGTTCAAGTCTGGTTGGGAAGATAAAATATGTACAAGAAGTGATCTAATATTAATTTCATTGACATGCCTTTATTGATTCCATCCATCTCAGCCAACATCTGTTGTGTGACAGGCACCCTGCTCCATTCTATGGTTGTAACTCTACCTGCCCTAAAGAAGTTCACAGTTTGGCAGAAAACAAATAAAATGAACATACACAAGTAACTGTGAGACCAAAGAAGACTAGAAAGGAAATATTTGCAAAATGCTAGTGGAAATAATTATTTGGGGGAAAATTAGAGAAGATTAGAAAGGAGATTGTATTTAAACAATGGTGTACTCCAGGCAGATATTGGTTGGAAGAGCATTATGGATGAGGAAGCTGTATGAGTATGGATAAGGAGACAGGGAAGTGCAGAGTGCTGGTTATTAAGCAATTGTCTCTCAACTCTAAACCCACCCTTCCTTCTCCAAATTGTCTCCTGGCTTCCACCAACAGGGGGCACTAGAGGCACTGGAGAAGGTGAAGAGATTTCCCTTTTCCCATTTGATGGCTCTTCCTAACATTGTTGCCCCACCATGGCCCTTCATCCCAATTGCAGCATTTGGTCCCAGTGCATAGCTTTACTCAGAACCAGCTTTATCTCACCCTTAGAAGGTCCCTGCACCAACCCAGCAGCATTCCTTTCCTAGAGGTTTGAGCTTAGCTCCAAGGGGCCCTTGCCCATGTTGCAGAGGTACTAGGAGCAGCCAGGCATTACATCTCCTCAGAGATGCACGTTCCATGTCTGTGCGGTCTCCCCCTGTACTTCTAGTTTCTAATAACCCATCCCCTTCCCTGTAAGCCCTCTGCCTGGGAGTGGTGCTGCTCCCTGCTTACACAGTTACTATCTCTGAGTGACTTCAGGGGCTCTCATTTCTAAATTCCAAAACACCTGTTTAATGATTTCCTTTGATAAATTCTGTCAAAATGCCTAGTGTGGTTTCAGTTTCCTGACAGGAGCCTGAGTGAGAGATGCATGGGACACGCTAGTGAATGGTGAGTGGACTGCAGTGGCTGGAATGTTGGATGTGCACAGGGAAAATGGAGACTAGAAAGGTAGGTTGTGGCCTGATGACTGTGTAAGCTCTACATAACACACAACACAGCGTTTAAATAACAGGCAATGGGGAGCCATCAAAGACCTATGACCAGGGCAGGGTTTTAAGGGGGAAATAGACAGATGAGGCTTGGCCAGAGAAAGGACAGACTGGAGGCTGACCTTTGCATGGAGCCAGCCATGCAACCCAGATGCTTCAGTACAATGGGCTTGGTCTGGTTAGAGCACTGGGGAGAGAGAAGGGGAAGATTTGGACACAGGTGATTTGAAATGGGTAATTTTCAGTATTTGGATGCATTATAATGTAATTTATTAAGAAATGTAGATTGGAGGAAGACTTTGGTCAGGGATGAAAATGCACTTTTCTTGGACCTATTGACTCTGAGGGGTCTGTAGGGTCTTCTTTAGGGGTCTTGTTATTAGTTGGAAAAATTAATTAACCATTCAGGAGGTGGGTCATCTTGGAGATACAGGTTTGGAGCAGGAGTGATGGTGGTCATCACCAAGACCGGATCTTGGTGGAATACACAGCAAGGAGAAATGAAGGAACCAGTTGGAAAACTGAAGAATATCAGCATTTAGGTCACAGGAAGAGAATGAAAGATCATGAAGCGTTCTGAGAAGAAAAGATGTCAACAAAATGCAGTGATCATATGAGGGTATAAAATTAAGCCTAGAAGTTTTCCTGCTGTGGTTGACTCTGTCTAGGGATAAACAGACTGGCAGAGTATGAGAGGAAGGGCACTTTGAGTTGGGTGAAAGAAATTTAAAAATAAGCATTTGATTCTTGATTGAATCTGGTAAGAAGGGATTTCAGAATAATTTAAAAAAGGATTGAAGAAATTTAAAGAGCTAACATTTCACCGAGGTCTTTGGTTGTCAGTCTAAAGCAGTGGTTTTCCACAGTGGATGACATTGTCTCCCTGCAGACACTTGACGATGTCTACAGATGTTTGGCTGTCACATCTCAGGGCCCGCTACCGGACAGAGGCCAGAGAGGCTGCTAAATATCCCTCAATGCACAGGACAGCCCCCACAACAAAGAATCTCTCTTCAATTAACGCTGATGGTAACATGATGAATTTCTGAATGGGGGTGTCAGCCAGGCAATGAGGAGGAGTTGTCTTTACACATACCGGGCAAAGGAGAATGAAGATGTCTTGGTGATTCTAGGTCACAGAGGATTTTGAGTTTGTAGGTGTGCAGCTTGGGAGTTAGAGGCAACTATAAGTACTTGAAGTTGAAATGTAAGAGTGGATTATCCTTGGAGGGGAGTAAATACAGAAGCTTGGGATCTAAGACAGACCCTTGAGTGCTGTTCATAATTAAAGAGTAGGAGAGAGGAACCAAAATCAGCCTTGTCATATAATTTGTTCTACTTTGCCCTGTTAGAAACAGTAAAATCAGAGCTTGAGGAGACTCCAGAAACTAGGCAAGTTCTAGATGAGGAAACCAAATGCAATTTAGGGAAGAACTAGAGCTGAATCAGGTCTCTTGATTTGCCGATTACTGCTCTTTACATAGAATAGAACATTCAGGAGAAACGCAGTAAATGGTGGTGTACAGTGTGCACCCTGTGCTCCTCAAGACAATATAATTCACCTCTGTAATCCTCAGTAGGTTGTCACTTGTTTTGACCTTCATATTGTATTGTCGGCTGTTCTGCTGTCAGACCACACTGTGCCTAGGTTGAGGTGTTTGTTGACAGGATCGAATCTCACATCTTCTAGACTTCTACCGCATTCTAGGAGAGCCCCAAATACCAATCAGCTCAGACATAAATATAACCAAAAATAGCAGAGGTCTGGTTTGGGAACAGCAAATATGCTGCATATGCTGCCATTTCCTCTTCCTCCATGGAGAAGACATAGCTACTTATCCATGGCACTCTCTTGCATCACACTTCAGGATTTCTTGCAACATAAGGTTTCAGGCATCCACCACCAGCTGATAGAACTGGCATGAGGATGAACAGCCATTTACAGTCCTGTCATCATCGCCATCTTGTCTGGCATGTCACTGCAGATTAAAAATCCAACCGGGGAGTTTTTGCAGTTATCACTTCCTTTACTTGGTGCCCTTCTGTGTGGATTTGTCCTTATTTTGGGAAGTATTTACATTAAACATGTTCTGATTTTTTCCTTACCGCTATTGATAATCTAAGAGTGTGTGACCTTGGTAAACAGGGAAGGTTTGTTTTTCAATCCCTTTTCCAACACTTGATCCAGTATTGGATGCAAATTGCTATTTGTTAGACACCATTGTTTTTATTATGATACCTTTTATTATGATATCCTTAGATACTGGATAAGCTAATCCTTCTTTGGTAATAGTTTGGCCATATTCTGAAGGATAATTTTACAATTGATAAAAATAATTCATGTATGGTGTGTCCAATATCACACCATATAATCTATAACCCCCTGACATTTCAATATCAGGAATGCTTTCAAGTAGAGTGACCCAAATGATCTGTGGCCCTTGGTAGAAAGGTTACAATATTAATGTTAGACCCGAACAGTTACACGGCTAAAAGATGAAGCGTGGAATCCTGGTGGAAAGTTTGTGGTTGGCAAGGTGTTATAATAGCTCTGATCACACCTTCAGTAAGCAAGCTACAATGGTAGATAAATAGGCTTCCACAATTGCTATGAGTTTCTAAGAACACTCAGAATTTTCAAAGTGAAAAAACAGGAATGCGCAGCATTTCTTCCTCCCTTTTTTGCTACTTATTTTTTTTCTAGCTTGAATAATGAGCCACTGGGATGTAGTTAACTATTCAATTTTTTTAAGTTTTTTTTTTTTTTTTTTGAGAAAGAGGGGGCAGGGGAGGGGTGGAGAGAGAGGGGCAGGCAGAAGATCTGAATTTGGCTCTGTGCTGACAGCAGAAAGCAATGCAGGGCTCAAACTCACAAACCGTGAGATCATGACCTGAGCCAAAGTTGGATGCTTAACTGACTGAGCCACCCAGGCACCCCCAAATTATTCAATTCTTTACCTTTTTTGTAGGTTCCTTGTCATACACATTTCCTATTCCCCAACTGCAATCTCTTGTCAAAATGTGCATTATGAGAGTTTGATTCCTTTTCCCTCTATTAGTCCTTTCTGGAAGGAATGGAAAAGCAGACATAGAGAAGGATCCCTATGCTCAAAATGGGCACCAGCCAGAACTTAATGCTGCTGCTTGCTCTAGTCTTCTTTTCTTTTCTGACCTGAAGGGTCACTTATTCCCGTTATGGTCATGATGATCCATTACATTACAAAAGGGAAGTTTTCTTTTCTCTGTTTGGGTCTTGTTCAAAGCTATACATTTAGGTTCACCCTGTCAGTGAGTTGCTATGCTTGAGCAATGCTGGGTCTGTATTTATAGACTTGAAAGTTTCTCTTTTTGGCTTTGTCTCAGGCACTTCAAGGGATCGATGCAATGCGTTGCCATGACAGCCTTCCTTGATGGTTGTATTAATAAAGTGACCTCTACCTTCACCACCTGAAACAAGCCCAGGATTGCCGAGGGAAAGATGTTCCAAATTGTTCCCGTCCTTTTCAAAGAAACGTCAAAGAGTGAATAACCTCTACCAAACAGGCTAATAACAAAGGCATGTGTGAAACATTCAATTCTGATTTAGACATTTGAGATTTTGTGGCAGGGAGATGAAGAGCTATGATTATGACCCATTTATTCAGCCTTGGTGGCTGTTATACTAACTTGTGAGCTGTGAGCTATAAAACTGAACCTACAGGTTAGCTCCTGGGGTATAGAAAAAACTTTGCAGACCATGGTCTAATGGGCTTTTTTTGAATTCTGGGTACTCTAACTGCATTTCCCTCCATCTCTTCTCACTTGTGTCTGGCTATGACTGGTAGATGTATGGTGGAGAAAACATTAAGAGGCATGAAACATGAGTTTTGGGTCTGACTAGCCATCATTATGCTGTGAGGCTTTGGACATATCATGAAGCCACTTAGTGACATCTATCCATCCATCCATCCATCCATCCATCCATCCATCCATCCACACATCCATCCACACATCCATCCATCCATCCATCCACACATCCATCCACACATCCATCCATCCCCACATCCATCCAACCATCCATCCATCCATCCATCCATCCATCCATCCATCATCCCACCAGTCACTGTTCTCGACGATGGGCACATAGCGGGAGCCAGGTGGACAATGCAGCTGCTTCTGGGGAGCTTACATTCTGATGACAGCTACAGAGTTAGGGGAAGAGTTTGACATAGGTATTTCTAAAGTTCTCTTGAACTTTATGATTTGCATGCATATTATCATGGTAAGCCTATTGTCTGAAAAGGCAAAGAGTGAGGAATTCCTCTTCTTTTTGATGAAATACGTGATGATTGTTGGACGTCTCCAGTATTAGTCCTGGTGATGACTCAGGTGGCTTTTTTTGCTTGACTGGTTTTGCTTGTCAGTCTTGTCTAGTGCAGGAATAGTTTTTCTCCTGACTTGTACTATAAGCATGAGATGGTATGAAGAGAATGAGGCAAAGAGAACTTGTGATTCAAGACTGGTCTCTGTAGTTAATGGGCTGCGTGAATTGGGGAAATCATTTAACCTCTTTGCGGCTCTCTTTCTTCATTTCTGAAGCAAGAGTAATAACGCTTGTCCTGTTCACCCACCTCACAGTTGTTGGGACCCTCAAGATAAGTTATGTGGAGGTCCCACATATATTTTATATTTAAAATATAAAATATTTATTTATGTGGGATATATTTATATCCCACATAAATATTTTATATTTAAAAAAATATAAAACATAACCTAAGTATACTTTGTTAATGTTCAGTACCTTTCCAATCCCTGCCAAGTGTTAGAAGCCTGGGTTGAAGAGTGAGCTGTTGCTCCTATCTCTGCCAGATGAGGATTTCATCACTACCTATTCAATTCAAGGCACTGAAGTGAAAATGGAAGCAAATGTCCTCCCTCAAAGATGCATCTATGTGTCCCCTGTGGGGTCAAATGTTCAGTCCTTGAATATTTATTTATATCCAACTGTTGTGTACTCCACAACAGTTCTGTGAGTTGGCTTGGGTGCACAGTTCCCGTCTGTTCAAAGGTGACTTGTGTACTCACAATGTACCTTCTCGGGTACTGATCAGAGTACAGAAGGTGTGTTTTCAGGGGAACAGGGAGGGTACCACCCCACAGCCCACCTTTAGCCTCTGCTTTGGTGAGGCAGGGATAGATACAGATGCAAACCAGGAGCTAGACTGCAACGTGGGGGCCATCCATTGGAAACATTTTTGCCTTCCTGCTATCAGCCTACCCTGTGTGCTGCATCTCTATCCATCTGGGGACAGTGGTGCTGGTGGCAAAATGCCCATGTGACAGCATCCAGTCTACTTGGTTTCGGTGTAATGAGGCCAAGGAGCAGAGCTGAAGGGGCCGTCGGGAACAATGTGGGAGCTGTCAGCTGGGTGCTCAGACATGTGTGGGTAATGAAGTACAGCAGGTTCTGACATCAGAGAGAAGCCGTTCTATTCATATTCATCTAATCTCAAGGCACTGATTATGGGAGTGACACTTGCTCTTGTCCAGTTCAAGGAAACACTGCTCAAAACATCATAAAAACAGCCACGTTCATTTTGAAGGAGCCTATGTTTGCAGCTTGCAGCAACACAGCCAGCGTGAGAGAAATCACAGATGACTCCAATGCAGGAGCGAGAGGCGCTGCCCAAACACCCCCCAAGTTTTCAGCTTCTGCAACCACCCCCTCCAAAAAAACCCCTCCGCTGATGTTGAGAAAGAATTAATTCACTGAGAATCCCACAAGCCAAAGGCTGGGTATCTTTTCCCAAAGCGATCACTAATGATGTATTGAAATCCTATTTAGGTCAACACCTTCAGACAGAGACACAGGCAAGGTGCTCAAAAGACCGTGCTGAGAAATCACACAGTTTCTCATCTGGTATCAGAAAACACACTTGTCTAGTTTAATAAAAAGGTGCAGCCTCTACTCTTTTGCCCGAGGTGAAAGATGGCTCCTGTTGGGAGGCTTAGTCACACACGATGCAACACACATCAGGGTCTAAACCACCATTTCAAAGGGCATGACGCTATGTCAGGAGGAAAAGCAGCACAAATGTTTATCCAGCATGATCTCCATAAGCACAGACATACACCCCTACACGTGCCCTATGTAATACAGACCTTAGAAGAAGTACTAGAACAAACTGTACCAAAATGCGACCAGTGTTTATCTCTGGCTGGTGGGAGTATGGGTGATTTTAGTAATTTTAATTTTCATCTTTAGACTTTTCACTTTTTGCAAATTGTCTAGAATATATAGTCCTTTGAAAGTATTAAAAATGTTAATTAAAGGAGCTATTGTTACTTGAGAACATAAAAGGCATCTTTTACAGAGATGATAAAGGTGATTCATGTAAGAAATGATCCGTGTGACCAAATTTTGCCACATTTCAGTATTTGTGCTATTCATATATATTTCTAGTCAAACTGCTGGTTATCTTAAATGTCTCCAAAAATTATCTCGGAGTATGTTAACTAACTGGGATTTAAATAAAAAGTTGAAACTACAAAAACAAATTATCTCATAAAAGAAAAAAGAGTTCCTACACAGTCCCACAATCCTAAGAAGGCCGCAAGTGTTTTCACTCATGTGTGGAATTTCAGAAACTTAACGGAAGACCATGAGAGGAGGGAAGGGGAAAAAATAGTTTCAAAAGGGAGGCAAACCATAAGAGACTCTTAAATACAGAGAACAAACTGAGGGTTGATGGGGGGAAGGGGAAAATAGGAGATGGGCGTTGAGGAGGGTACTTGTTGGGATGAGCACTGGGTGTTGTATGTAAGCGATGAATCATGGGAATCTACCCTGAAAACAAGAGCACACTGTATACACTGTATGGTAGATAACTTGACAATAAATTATATTAAAAAAAAAAAAAAAAAAAAGGCCCCAAGCACTGAGATTCCTTGCCTTGCCAAAGACTAAACAGTGCCAGGTATGGATGGAAGCTGTAGAACCCTTGGGGTTAAAGGGATCTGTAGCCTGAGGGCCTGCTCACTGCTAACCGGTGCAGATGATATGAAATGCATGGGCATTCTTGTATTGGCAGATCACAGTGATGACTGTAACTGAATTCTCCACTACCATCCCAGTATAGGGGTTCAGAGTCCAGCTTAACTGCCCTGGAAGAAAACATATTTCATGTGCCTTGAACCTGTGGGAGACACTTATGGGCTCCCCTTGTATGTGTCTGCACCACATCTAACATGCTCACTGTGGTTATAAGTCAGTAATGGGCACTGTCCCTGGCACCAAACTGATGCCCGATAAATTATTTACTGAACATGTAAATACAATGTGTCTTTTGTTCTCTGCCTTTTTCTGAACAGTGGGCATATATCTATTTTAGTAGACAGACAAGTAGATTGGTAGATAGATATTGATACACATGCATATAAAGCTTATTGGCTGGAATGGGAAGTGGAGGTAACTTTCCCTTAATGGCCTCATTTTGTTTCTGGGCAGTAGGAGGTAAGACTAGCTCCTGAGCTCAAGGAGACAGAGAGAGGTAAAGCGAGACATTGAAGGTAGGGCTGGAATATTTGGTAGGGAGTAGGACAGGGAAGTAAGACAGGAAGCTAACAGGGGACACCTGGCAAAAGTGCTGAGCAGCTTTGACATTCCAGCTCAGCCTGCATACCATGACTGGTCAGACCTTTCCTGCTTTCCTAATGGAGAACACTAGAAGGAAAGGCATGGTGACTTATTTGGGGTTTCTTCCTTCGATGATACAGTTTATGCCTGGGGAAGGGATGGAGGGAGGTGAAGAAGCAAGAGTGGCCACCTGAGCTCAGTCATCAGAAGCACCCCCTTCAATTTTCATTAGGCAAAATGTATTGGCCCTTAGTATCATCTTGGCCATGTGAGTAACCCAAAGGTGGAAAAGACATGGCCCTGAAGGAAATTAGTGGCTTTCCTTTTTTTTTCTTTTTTTATAATTTTGTTTTAATGTTTATTTATTTTTGAGAGAGAGAGACAGAGTGCGAGCAGGGGAGGGTCCGAGAGAGAGGGAAACACAGAATCTGAAGCAGGCTCCAGGCTCTGAGCTGTCAGCACAGAGCCCAAGGCAGGGCTCGAACTCTTGAACCGCGAGATCATGACCTGAGCTGAAGTCAGACGCCCAACCGACTGAACCACCCAGGCGCCCCTCTTTTTGTTTTGTTTTGTTTTGTTTTGTTTTGTTTTGATTGGAAGGTGACTAGACAAATTCGGAACATAGGCTAAAAAAACATCCAGATGGAACTGTTCTATGTGGAACTAGGATGGAGGTGATACACCATCACAGGCATATGGAAGAATGCAGGTAAAAGGATTTGGTGTTCTTTGAAATGATGAGGGAATTGTGAAAGACAATCCATATAGCCTCATTCCATGCTGAAGGCAAATCTGTAAAACAGTCCACATTCTGAGGAGAAGGTAGAGCAATACTACAGTAGGCCTTTGATATTTGGCATTAAGAATCCAAGTTATCTGCGACTGAGAGGAGATAATTGTGTCATTAATTCACATGCATGTTTTTTTTTTTTTGAGACAGAATTTCAATGCCTTTGAGCACTGTGTAAAGCTAAAATATAATTTGAGGTTCCTGTTTGTCAAGCTATAGCTAAATGACTCCTTAGAGACTTAATTTTTCCTATATATATTTGGCAGGAGTGTTCTAAATATGGTCTAAGCCCTCTTAGGATTTTTAAACAGCAGGGATATTTAAGTATGAAAAATAGCTACTGAAATCACACAGCAGTAACTTTTCTTAATGATTTTTTTTTCCCTGAGAATCACTGTAATTCACTCTTGTCTGTTGTGGCCTTGCTGTCACCATAACCACCTCCTGACAATGTCGAACGAAGTCTTGGGAGGTGATTTTATAATTGGATGAAGCAAAGCCATTTCCCTGTTAATGCCAGTGTCAAAGCAAAATGAATTGGTGTCAATAAATTCAAGGTGAGGAAAACAACATTATGGAATCAAGAGAATGTGCAGAATGATGACAGGAGTCATTTAGGGATGCCAAGCTCCAAGTAAAAATGACTGCTAATTTTCAAAAATGTACTTGCTACTGCATCAGGGACCAAACATTTAAGTGTTCTAAAGTACATTAACAAGGTTCCAAACAGACAAGGGGTTACAATTATAGATGGGTCATAAGCATATCTTTTCAATAAAGTCATTGGTGACCCATTGCAGTTCACATTGTCCTTTCCCATTGATAAAGTCCCGAGACATCCAAAATTTGAACTGCAAAATTTAGTGTTTAACTGTTTACTTTGGTTTTGTCCAAAGGCCTAGGTTCGAATACTGACATCACCACTCATGGCTGAATTTCTGAGCCTCTATTTTTTCATCTGTAACAGAGGCCATCTCAAAGGGCTATTGTGAGCATGAGAGATCATTCAGCTCAATGATTATTATTAAGAGTTTTGTAAGTGTGGGCTCTGTTCAAAGTCCTGTAATAAAAACATAGACTGGGAAAGCCACAGGAATGGTGTTTATTTTTGTAGGTCAATGTATTCCTTGGATAATGTAACTTCACATGGGGTATGTTCTTGTGTCTTCTAGTTCACTTTAATCATTAATAATTTCTAGCTTCTGGGGCACCTGGGTGGCTCAGTTGGTGAAGCATCTGACTTTGGCTCAGGTCATGATCTCACAGTTTGTGAGTTGGAGCCCCTCCTCGGACTCTGTGCTGACAGCTCAGAGCCTGGAGCCTGCCTCAGATTCTCTGTCTTCCTCTCTCTCTGCCTCTCCCCTGATTGTGCTCTGCCTCTCTCTCAAAAATAAATAAACATTAAACAATATTTGAATAAAAAATTGTTTCTAGCTTCTTTGGGGCTTAATAAATACCTGTTGATTAAAAAAAAAATCATCTTTCCCACCTACAGTTCCTTACACAGAAAAAACAACTGCTTACCCATTGAAAAGAAGATCTATTTGCTCATTTTTCTTTAATGAAGAGAAAGAGGGACAAAGCGTGTTCTAAGGAAAATGTTTTGGTAAGACAGGAATGCTAGACTAGCTCATAAGTAATTTAAATAATTCTGTGTAACGTAACTTTTACCAAACCTAAACTTCAAACATGATGCAGAAGGTAAAGTTACTCAGTTCTTTCTTAACATCCAAGGGAATCTTTTCTTAATAGGTTAATTAAAAGGTGTAGGGATGAGAACAAATCCAGAGTGGATGATTTGAAAAGGGGAAATAAAGTCATTGCAGGTATAGAGAAGGACATTTTAAGTCTTCTAAGAAAAGCATAGATGTGTCTCAGGAGAGAGGTGAGCTAGTCAGCCCGAAATCAAGAGGCTAGCAAGCAACATGTGTGAGCTGTGCCTTCTGGGGCTTTCAGATTCAGAGGCAGAAAGAAAAAAAAAATGTAGGAATTGGTTTGGATACAGTTGGGAGGCTGTGAACATTATTTAAAACACAGTGAAAAGATGTTAGCCCTCCTCTTTGAAGCAGACTAAGGCATACCCAAAGTTAGATTAAGCAGGAATGAATACGATTTGGGTGGGCTGGTTAAAGAGAAATCACACAAGAGCCTTTGAAATATACCTTGTTCTTTTTTTTTTAAGTTTTTTCTTTTTATGTTTATTTATTTATATTGAGAGAGAGAGAGAGAGAGAGAGAGAGAGAGAGAGAGAGAGAGAGAGAAAGCGCATGAGCGGGGGAGAGGCAGAGAGAAAGAATCCCAAGCAGACTCTGCACAGCCAACCTGGAGCCTAATACGGGGTTGAAACTCACGAACCATGAAATCATGACCTGAACTGAAATCAAGAGTTGGACACTTAACCGGCTGAGCCACCCAGGTGCTCTGAAAATATCTTGTTCTAACACGTTTCATTTTCTTGGACATTTATTATTCTTTTTTTGAATATACCATAATTTTATATTAATAATGACTTATTCTAGACTATCAACGGGATTTTGACTGTTTTGTTCCTCAATGCATGTGTGATGCCTAGAACCATGCCTAGTACCCGACTGTATTCAGTGGTTGCCTGAGTATTCTCAAGTGAATGAATACATGAATTTCATAGAAAAAAGTCATATATAATATCCATTCCTCCCTTTCTACTTCTAACCTACCTTCCCACTGTGTCTATTCTCTCTCCCCAAATCAAATGCGCAGAAGTGCTATGGCCAGATTGAACTCACAGAGCTTACATGATACCCCTCGCTCACTGGGTAATGTTGTAGTCAGAATCCTTCACAATGTGCTAAGAATCTCCCTATCGTCTGTTTTTACTCCCCAACATAAACTTTCCAATGTTGGCTAATCTACTTACTGTCCTAAACACATACATATGCACAAGACAAACAAAAATAAATTATAATTAAGATACCTTTGCATATGTCACTTTGCCAAATAATTCCACTGGCCTGGCAGGATAGCTATTATTATTATTATTATTATTATTATTATTATTATTATTTCCATTTTATGGGAGATGCGTGGATTTTACCCAAGCTGTACCAGCAACCCAGCAGCAGAGGCAGGACTAGAACTTAGGCCTCTCTGGCCCCAAGCACCATTGGTCCATTCTGACCTCCTGTTCCTTGGCTGTCACATGCTGGCCCCTGAGTCAGAGCCTCTACTCCTGGTGTGTCCTTCCCTAAACTCGCACCCATCCTTAAAAAGCCAGTTCATGGACACCCCACCATGAAGATTTCTGCCTCAGCCTTCAGACACCAGCCCTGCCTTTGATGCCTAAGATCTAGATCTAGACATAGATCTAACTCTAACTGTAGATAGAGTTTGAACAGCCTGGATTTAAACCTTGGTTCCACCAAATACTTGCTGGATGATCTTATGAAGTCGCTCAACTAATCTTTGTTTTATTCACAACAGGGAGCTAATTTAATACCCGGTATCCACTTCATAGGACTTTTACATATGTATTAAAGGAGTTAATACATATAAGGCAGCCACCACAGTGCCTGACACACAGAAAGTCCTTCAGTAAATGCCAAGGTTTATTTGACTCTTCAAAACTTACAACGAACACCCCATTTCCACATGCATTTCTTGTCTCCTCCGTGAAAACACATGCAATTTGAGGGTAGGGCATTGTCTTGTAGCTCTTTTCTTTGTCTGCACTGAGCAGCACGGGGTGCTTTGCACAGAGTGGAGGTCTAAACATTATTTCTTGAGGGCAGTGAACATCTCTTATCTTTGTATCCTAAGCACCTATTCTACTGCCTGGCACATAACAGGAGATTCTTCTTGGTGTGCTTTTTTTTTTTTCCCCCCTTCTCAAGCAATTCTGCATTCCTAAGATCATGTGAGAGTTAAATCACTCTTGAGAATATAACTGAAAATAATCTGGTTTCATTACTGACTCCAAATAGTAGTTTCAGCAATGTTCCTTTCCTCTGTAGTTTTTAATACCTTTTGTTTCTGTTTCTTTTAATTCTTTGGAGTGAAAGCAGCAAAGACAGGGGGGCAGGGAAGGAGAGAGGGAAGGGTGATGCAGGGTTGGGTTGATCTGGAGGGAACACCACACCAGAGATGTGGTGCTGGCCCTCCTTGGGGTGGGGGTGGAAGGTCTCCAGCTCTCCTTGTTTGGGAGTATGGATTGCATTTAAAGTTTAAGCCTTCCAAAATCTTAAATTAAAACTCTAGCTCAGCTTTAGCCTCTATCCTGGCTATTTTATTCCAAGGATGAGAAGGATGAATACGTCACATGTACTCCCTATAAAAAAAAGTGCAGAAGGGCAAACAGGTTTTTCACTCCACAAATTCAACTTTCCGACTTCTCCTCAGGCCAAAGCCAAGACCCTGACTGACTCCAATGAACACGTTTCTTTGCACTGGATGTGCTGCTTGGTATGCTGTGTGATCCTACGTGGGTCAATTTATCTGGCTTTATTGTCCGGGGTTCTAATTGTTTTGTGCCAGTTGCTCCGTGTAGGTCTCTCAGTTAATCTAAAGTTCTTTGCTCCACTCACCCCCCTTCCTCTGGGTTCCTGCTACCTGTCACTGCTGCAGTAGACCTTTCATCTGTGTCCAGGTCACTCATTTCCATGCAATGCTTGCTTTCTACACCAGGTGCCCTTAACTAGTCACATCTTCTGAATATCACTTCAGTGTATTAGAATGTTTTAGGCAGGTCTCTGACCTGTTCAATTAGGCAATTCCTTTGTGGTAATGATTGTTGGTTATAAATCTTTGTGCTTGTCAAATGCCCCTACAGTGTTTAAATGCTCTAATCTAAAGGTGCACCTATGGCTGGCCTGGCTTCATCAAGACAAAACAGGGCAATTTATAAATAGATTGCAAAGAAAGAGAAGAATCATGAGGGTAGGGAGTGGGAAACAGAGGTTTTCTGACAATGTAATCATTTTCCCATGAGAATTCTTGGATTTTTTTTTCTCTTGGCCTAATGCTTAAATATCTAAAAATGTCTCAATTAATGTTATGCCGTTTTAATTCATCAATTCTCTTTTGTGGGAACAAGTATAAAAAGAAACCCAAGGAAACAAAGGTACCATGAATTAAAATTGTGTCTTATTTTTTCTAGTATTACATAACTAATAAGATGAAAGTTTATGACAAAAATTCAGTCAGTAAAGAAGAATCATGCCAAAATTTCAAATAAATGCGTTTGTATGACCAAACTACATGATATAGATCTTCTTTACAATGCTAACATCAATAGATCCTTAACTATATGGCCAAAAGCAATTATGTGAGAATAATGTGAAAAGACTGAATGGCCACATGAAAAAGTAAAGGATTTCCAGTGATTTCCAGCCTTCATGAGTTTATTTCCTAAGAAGCACACAACAAATTCCTATTGATGATGGGTACTTGCCTAATGGCATTAAAGTGTGTCATCAATACGCACTAACCAGGCTGGGAATCTAGTCCAGGACATCCTTGATTGGAGACCAGTCAAGACACAAATGAAGACCTGAGCTGGCTGGCATGGGGGGAAAACTAACTTCCTGGTTTGTCTGATGGATCTGAGAGATCGCTGGAAGTCACCTGGTATAGTTTGCCTCTAACCCACTCTTTAGGAGAAAGGGGAAAGGCTATGATGTCATACAAAGCTGGGTCACATTTTGGTTCTTCAGCTCTTCAGCTCACTAGTTGTGGGAACTTGGGAGGGCAAGTAAACTCCCAGATCCTTCCAACGTTGTAAAACAGGCACATAATGTTTTCCCAGCAGAGTTATTTCTGAGGGTGCAAATAGAGACTGCATATAAAAAGCTTACCAATAAATGGTAACTATTTTGATTACAGTGAGGTCTAAATGAGATATAATTGTCTATGAAACATCTGTCAAATAGCAAGAGCTTCTTCAATGTTAGTTCCCCTTCTCCTTTTAAGAAATTGAGAAAATCTCTACACAGTCTCTCTTCCTGTTTGGTAACTTAAAAGAAAAACACATGTTGATACGTCATTTGATGTATCATTTGGTCAGGGCAGGGGAGCGGGGCGAGAGAAGGGGGTTTAGTCAAACCATGATAATAGCAAAAGCTAACATTTATTTATTGAGCATTATTGAGTGCTTTTCATGCATTAATGTATTCAATCTTTTTTTAACAATCTTATAAGGTAGGTATTCTTATCCTGATAGTTTTATTGTAGATGGAGAAACAAAGACTCAGGGAAGGTAAATCATGTATCTAAAGTCACATAGGTAGTGGGTGGCCAGAGCCTGGGATCCCACCCAGTTTTGGGGACTTAGTCACTTTGTCTAATCTCTAGGCATTACATTAATATGCTGGAATGCTGTGACAACTACTACTTGTGTCCCTCTGTTTCCTTCTCTACCAAACAGAAACCAGTACAGCCCAACTACAAGGCATCCAGGTGGTGAGGGCAACAGAAAACAGAAAATACAAAGCTGTGTTGCAGACCACCTCAAAATTTAGATTTAACACTGAGTTTCTCAGCAAAGGCAGGCACAGACTACAGCAGGTCGTGAATCCATCCACTTTCATTACTTGCTTTGCTGCCAATCCAGTTCACGCCACCAAAGCCTTCTGCCTAGACTACTGTGGCCTTGTTAGTTCGAACCTCGCCCTCTCTCTTTGCCCCCTCTACCATTCATTGCTCTCACTGTAGTCACAATTATTTATTATTTTTTAATTGAAACCCCCATATCATGTCACCCTACTGCCTAACATCCACTGTGCTTAGAAGAAAAGCCACACCTCTTCTCCTGGCCCTTCAGGGACAGGTGAATCTGGTGTCCAACTCCCTCTCCCACCTCATCTCAGACCCTCTTCCTCTGATTCACCGCACCACACTTTCTTCTTCCCACTTTCTGAACTGGGCAAGCTCCTTCCTGCCTTTCTGCTTTTGCAGGATGAATTTCTTCTTCCCTGGAATACTCTTCCTTCAGAACTTCCCACAGTGGGCTCTTCTTGACACTTGGGTCTCAGCCAAAGTGTTACCTTCTCAGAAAGGCCCTCGATAACCACTTGTCTAAAATGGTCTACACCCACTGTTCATTCCTTGCCTTACTTCCCATCTGCCTCCCACCAGCATATGAGCTCTGGAGAGCAGGGGCTGTGTATGTCTTCCTATTACCATACCTTCAGCACCCAGAACAGCGCCTGGCACAGCATTCGTGCTCAATACATGTTCAGTGAATAAAGTGAAGGCGTCTATGGCTTGTTTCACCTAGTATCCTTCCTTTAAGGACCTAAAACTATGACGGGAATACTGGATTTTGTGGAAGCTCTCCTGGCTGAGATGGATTTTAATTGCTCTCCTACTCCAGGATTAGATAAACTCTTCAGACTTTCTGGGCTTTAAGGCCCGACGATACCTCTAGAACACAATTAGCACTCCAGGCCCTCTAGAGTTACATATCATGCGATATGTCACAGCAGTGTCGTTTTATGCAGCCCCCCTCCAGTGGAATATTATGCACTTGGCAATCTGGTAGAAAATTCTCCTCAGAGAAAAGATCATTCCTCATGATGGATGAACGGTTTCCAACATCAGTTTCCACAGCTAGGCTACCTCCTAATTTCTAGTTCAGTATAAAACTGAGAGCTGAAGAATGTGGCTGCTTTAGAAAGAAAGAAAAGAAAGAAAGAAAGAAAGAAAGAAAGAAAGAAAGAAAGAAAGAAAGAAAGAAAGAAAGAAAGAAAGAAAGAAAGAAAAGAAAGAGAAGAAAAGAAACAAAACTATCAAATGATTACAGCTATTATTTCCATAGAAGTGCCTTTTCCCCCAGCAATACAGCTAAGATGCTAGGAATATAAATATTTGTAAGAAGTCAATATGAAACCACGGGCCATAGAGGAAATAATTTCATATCCCAAATAGGAACTATTGGATTTCTTTGTGAGATTTAATTGCCAAAGTTATTCCAAATGGTAAAATCTGTCCTGCCTGATAAATTATTATCAGCTCACCTCTTTATGAGTAACAGAGCAAAGGAGGGATGTCATGGTAAAAGAGGCTGCTAATGACCCGAGAGTGCACTCCTGGGAGCTGCCAGCTTGGCCCTGTGCAGAGGCACAGCTTAGTGCCATGGCACCGGGCAATGAGGCAAGCGTCATGACGAGAGCCAGGGCTAGCCATCTGTGACGCTGAGATGGGTCTCAGCCTGCATGGTCATTGTGCTGAGAACTGTGTTTTGAGGTTTTTCTCTCCTGGCAAAGCAAATTGTTTTCTACTCTCAATGTTCCAAAGACACAGAAAAGAACAAAAAGCAAAATCAGAAAAGGCGAGCCACCACTGTACTTGAACCCATTGATGCATCTCTGCTCCCCTGGTGTACCTCTGGCTAGTTGGGAGGCAGGGACCCTGATTTGTGGTTTTAAATCTCTCACTGTCAAATCCAGAAGCAAATGATTTTCCCTGGGAGTACCTGGTTGGCTATGTCTGAAAATGCTGCTGTGAACCCTTTCCTTCAACATTCCCTAACTGTGTATTGGAACAGCTCCCTTGTGCCAAGTTCTAGGTTAGAGCGTTCCATCCCCAAAGGTGTTCTAACAAATTATCCCCTGCTGGCTTCCCACTAGCATCACTGCATAATGGGTTTTGTCAGAAGAAACTAGTGGGGAGGCTAAGGCCTACCCCCATCTGTAAGGAATCATTAATCTTTATTGTGAATAATTTTGCAAGACTTGACTAAATAGAAAAAAGCTCAAATTGAAAGTGTAGTTTTTTCTCTTGGCAACTTATTTTCCACTCCTGCCTTGCCTCTGTCCCCCTCCTCCTCCTCTGCCCCCATTCCTTTCCTTTTCTCAGGCTGGCATCTATGTATACTGGCAAGGGTATTTGTGAATACTCTCCAACAGCAATGAATGCAGAGAATGGGATCTTCAGAAAGTGTGTATTTTACTTTGCAGCTGAATGAATGGCATAACCTGAAGGTGGTAGCCTCTGTGTTCAGAAAACAACACAACACAACAGAACATGTTTGTTTTTTAAACAAAGTTTTGGGTTTTACAAAGGACATAGGAATAAAGTTATCCTAAGTTTAAGACTCAGACCAAATTTATCCAATTTCTAACTCACTCTTCTTAAACAATGTATCTTTGCAAAGTTGCCTTAAAAAAGGCAATAAACTGCTCTAACCATTTTGTCTTCAGTACAATTCAGGCAATAATAGATAGTGTGAGCCACTGCTAACTAAAAATCCAATAATGACATTTTTTAGAGGCCAAAGAGATTAATAAAAATAATCAAACAATATGCATTGAGATGACTTTAAAAAAACATCTTTCTGCTTAGTCGGTTAAGCATCTGACTTTGGCTCAGGTCATGAGCTCAAAGGTTGTGGGTTTGAGACCCGCATTGGGCTCTGTGCTGACAGCCAGGAGCCTTGAGCCTGCTTTGGATTCTGTGTCTCCCTCTCTCTGCCCCTCTCCCGCTTGTGTTCTGTCTCTCTCAAAAATAAATAAACATAAAAAAATTTTAAAGCAACATCGGTCCTGTTTTGATGCCTTTTGAAATTATAGAAAGTACAGCAAAATTAGGCAAAAATTGAATCATATTCCTTTGTAAGAAATAACACTTCCAATTTGAAAGTAAAGTTTACATCTAACAAATAGGATTCTCTATATAGTAACATTATAGAAATTGGAATGATAAATTTGGACCACTAGGTTTTGGCATGCAAAAATGTTATGCAAGAACCCATCATATGGAAACTATAACTATAGTAATAGTAATGGTAAGATATTACAGATTTATGTTCTTTTTTTTTTCCTTCCAGAGTTGTTCAAAAAGGGCGCAAGAAGGCCATCAGGCTAACTTTTCAGTAACTGTTTCATGAAGACTATTAATTTGTGAACTAACTGAATTTGGAGGTCTTTAAAAGAGGAAGCTGTGGACCCTTTGCTCATTTCTGTCCGTGTCATAAATGATACCTATGTTTTAGTTTTAAGCCAGATGGTCAATGAAGGCAGTGACCTCAGTAATAGCCAATGTAATTACCTACTTTATTTTCACTGAGAGTGAAACTTCATTGAAAATAATTTTGTCTCTCAGTTTATTTATAGTGAAAAGTGCTTTTTACCTTTTGAACTTTAAGACTACTGGGCTGACTATAATGGCTGGAGATCTCCTTTAATCGTCTCTAATGGCTTCAGAGCAGGATGAAGTTAAATTTAAAATGATATAGAGTTCTTTGGCTTCCCCCCAGATTGGCAGTACCTAATTTTAGAAGGCTGTCAGTGGAGTGATAGAACAGTGGAACCAATGTGCCATCCCTATTAATCTAACAGATTTAAAGTAAGGGGACTTTTTATTATACTGTGTTTTTTAATATTTGACATCAGACGCATAAGGAATAACACTCCCAAACTTCCATATGAGGACAGATTCTTGGGCTATTAGGGCAAATGAGGTCAACTTTTAAAAGGAAACTGAAACTTTTCCTTGAATATTATGACTAAAAACATACCATCCCGGGGATGGGCTCATTTTCTAATGTCACAAAGGAGTCTGGGATAGATAAAAGTCTTCAGAAAAATTTCCTTACACTACTCATAACACAAAAAGCCAAGAAATTAATGTTCTGTTTCCTTAGATATTATGGCGAAGTATTAGATTCATAATTTTCTAATACTTTAGGAAGGCGAACACATCCTCACACTATAAACTCATAAGTCTATGGATATAAATAATTTATTCTGGCAGCTTATGTATGATTCAAACTGTAATATTTATAAAAGGATGTTGCAATTTTCTTGTTACAAAAAACTTAATAAAAGATAAATTATTGTTAGATAACCCCCCAAACAAAATCATCTATTTGCCTCTAAGAACATTACATGAATAGCTGATAGACACATGTATGTCATAATTAAGCATGATATTAAACAATATTCCCAAATTTTGTTAATTGAGCATAGCACATTCAAAGTAAGCATGTTGAATGAGTGCTCACATCTATGTATATCTACAGCACTGAACACAGCACTGTGCACATGAATAAATGTGAAAGGTGCAAATGGAATTCAAATGCATTGCTTCCAGACTTTTCCAAATATGTGCTGCCATAAAGTATTGGATAGAGGATTTTGTACCAAAAGAACCAGAAATTCATACTGGAAAATAAACTGAGTGATAGATGTGCGGTGTTTTCTTTTCAATCTGGATGCTGCCTGCTGGCCTTTATTTCTCTCCAAGAATGCTTTTCTAATGAAGGAGAACAGCCTGGAACAATTCTAAGTGCACGCATCTAAAACGGCACAAAAAGAATTGTGCTAGCCATACAGCCTGAGGCTTGAGATTTGTATTTTCTTCAAATGATACATCTTAGATGTGCCAGTAATTAGATTTGTGATAGAACAAAAAGGAAGGCATTTTATATGCAGAATTTCTGCAGACAGATTATTAATTCATCTGTACCTTGAGTTACACAGCACACAGTACTCCAAATGTGTAAATCTGTGGACCTACAACTTAGCATTCCAGTGCGATCTTACAGAGAACAGTTGCATGCTAGAACCTCTGATAGCTAACGGTACATCAAAGCACACATGACATCCAACTGGGGGATTAAAGTCTTGCATCATCATAAGGCAACACTATTACAATGTATAGCCAGACAAAGGTATTTGCAGACCAATATGAAAACAAATGGAACCTGTAACCCTGGGGTATAGGGTTTCTTGGTTGGTACCAGATACCCTAATCTATTTTGGGCATAAGGATTAGATGAAGCGCAGTGTGGTATCTGCAGATACATCAAAGGCTATTCTAAAATCCAGTTAGGAGTCCCAGTAAGCAAACAAGGTGGGCTCCTTGGGGGGTCGACTCACTTCTGGTGGCAGCTCTCAGAAAAGTTTAGCTGATTTATTTGACCAAGGGTGATTTTATAATACCAGGGTCTTTGGGAGTAGGCATGGACCTACAGCAGATTCCGAAGCCAGTTTGGGTGAGAGAGAACTTGCTTATGCCTATTTTGTCTAAGTCTCACTCCCTCTCCTAAAGTTTGAAAGCAGGGAGGTGGATATCTTCTTGGTGTCCAAGGGGTTTCCATTTTGTTAAGCCCAGGCAGCCGAATGAGCCAATGACTTACCAGAACAGCCCATGGAGGACATAATTCTATTGCCTTACTACGTACCGTAAGTAATCACTCACAGCCCAAGTGATTTTAGGATTCCCTCCATTGCACTATTTCATTTCCCCTATCCTTCATTGCTCATCCTCCTTTTCATGAGATGGTTTTCAGTTTTTGAGATGACATGAGTCTCCCATCATGATGGGTCACTGTGTTCAGGCATGGGCAATGTTCTTATCTCTTCTAGAAATGGGTGCATCTTTCCAAACCTGATCGGAGATTATTCCATGACAACTACCCACGGTTTCAAAAATCCCATTTATAGCATGTGCAGCCACTATATGGAGCCATCTCCATTTCCTCTCATACACACTTCCGAAAGAGATGACAGGCACAGGACACAAGAGCTGAGACAGTGTCTGCTACCAGCAGCTAATGATTTGATGATGAAGAGATTCTTGCTATTCCTTGTCTCCAGGGCAACAGAAAGAGCCTGACCATGGAGCACTGACATGACATCATGAAAGCTGCTACCACAATCAAGGCTTGTCCACGCATTGTTCCTGCCATGCTACTCAGTGCTGTCACCTTATTTCACTGGAATGGTTGCAATGCAACAGCAGTTACTTGCCCTGCCCGTCTGAGAATATTGGACCCTTACAGTGAATCAGGCATTTATTACTTTTCACAAGCACTAACACAGCTGGCGAAGAATAAGCCTGCTGCTTTAGAGAAGATGGGCGCCTTCCTGTTTCCAGCATTCAACATTCTGTTTCATTTGATCCTGAGGAGCACCACACTAGGTTAATGGACAACATTGTGAATAATGACTCTTTACTGCTCCTAAAAATCATCTTGCCAGTGTCTGGTGTTCAACAGTCTGCCTCCTTACACCTCACTTCTCACCTCACTTTCTCTGCAAGGCTCACCCCTGAGTGCCGTAACTCAATGCTCTGCATGTGGCACTGGGCGGTGAATACACATTGGTGGCCTAGAGAGGAAGCGAACTGGGTTTGAGTCTCATCCTTTTCTTTTCTAATTTTGTGACATAGATAGTTGGGTTCACCTCTCTAAGTCTGTAAAATGCAGAAGGTGATATATTCTCTTACAGGGATGCCGTGAAGGTTATTTGATCTTCTGCTTGGTGTCCACATAGTAAGGCAACAGAATGATGCCCTCCATGGGCTGATCTGGTAAGTCATTGGCTCATTTGGCTGCCTGGGCTTAACAAAATGAAAACCCCTTGGACACCGAGCAAGATGATGCAAACGGCTTGTCATGATGATGATGTCGGAATAAGATGATCTCTTTGGTCAGAAAGGAGCCAGTGACTAAATATCTAACAGCTGTTTATGTACGCTGTTTCCTTCTTTGAGGTATTAACATGTGAAGTGACATGGGATCAGCTACAGTTTGATGTCTTTATTTGAATTTCTGAATGGCTTGAGGAATTGGTCAGAAGGTATTTTCATGACCAGTTTGAGTGATTTTTCTGTGTGAAAAGACACAGGATTTTGGCTTGAATTGAATGATTTGCAAGCTTAGAACCCATCCTCTTTGTTAACCTCCTCCCCTACATGAGATGCTACCTCTCACCAGTTTGTATGTTATGGCAGTGCCTCTCTGCACGCTTCTAGGCACCGACCTTGAGAGCTAGGGATCTAAGAATATAGTTTCCTCCTTCCAAGTGAGCATGGGTGGATGAGCTGTGGATTCTGGGAAATAAATTCGCTGCACACAGAGGACAGCGAATAAACATTTGCTGCCATTGGCATATGATAAAGTGATACTGAGACACAGTCAGTAACCTTTGTCTGTCGATGCTTATTTTTGTCCAGAAGGCTTTTTCTCTGTTGTGTGGTGGTGTCTGTGTTCATAATCACTCCCATTAATGAGGACCGAGGATTGTTTCCATCTCACTGAAAGCAAACTGATCCTGTGGCTGGGCTGTGGTCCAAGACTACGACACCGCAAGTTGCTATTACCCTCCCAGTTCTGAAGGAGGATTGAGCTTAAGACTGCATCTATTTTGGACCCACAGCACTGAGTTTGCGTGGCAAATGGGACAAGGAATCAGATCTATATCTTGGTTTTATAATAGCTCTATTGCCTACCAATTGTTTGACCAAATTTAACTCTCTGAGCCTTAGTTTCCTCATCCATAAACTGGGTATACTAGCACTTCTTTCAGGGTTATAGGGAAAGCTAATTGAAATAACATGTGTGAAGTGTTCAAGCATGCTTATGGCACATGGCATGTTTATTACTGAAATATTTTGAAATACACCTATTTGTAATAGGGGTGCATTTATTTGTAACACTCCAGTGAATTTCCCTATATGGTATTCATCTTTCCTGTTATTAAAGTCATAGCAGTTTGAAAAGAAGGACACAGTCAGTGGGAAAAGCTTAAGAACATTGCAGGCATAGAACTGGACTTATGCTGGGCCTCAGGAGAGCCCCTGGGGGTTTTAGTCATGATCTCTAGTTGTGTTTTCAAACACATTTTTCAGTGAGTAATGCATACTCTTGAGCTGGAAACTAGGCACCTGCTGAGGGAAAGAAAAGATCCCCAGTGAACACCTGTCTTCTCTTGAAAAGAAATGTGTTTTCAATGTCCTTTTTGACTGTCAGTTTCTGGATGAAGTTTTTTTAGACAGAAATCCATGCTCTAAAGGAACATTATTTTCTGTACTGATGTTAAATTTGGAGCTAGGAACAGATAGTGCCTGGCCTTTTTTGATTAAAAAGTGTAAGACTACCTTTACCTTCAGATTTATTAACAAATTTGAAGCTGACTGTGCTATTCCACAAAACAATAAAATTCTCATTTGAAACTGGGTACAAAGGAGAACTCTTTCTTCTACCACACAGATGATGGCTAAAATTCTGATGTTTTGAGATGCTAAACTCATGCCAGAGAAGTTAGCCACAATGAATGGAAGCTCTAACTTCTCCCTCAAAGACCGAAGGGGGAGTATCCAACAATCTTGAGCAAGGGTAGGAGGTTCAGGCATTTCATAGATCCTGGTCACTTCCCCAGCACAAGGGAGAAGACCTGTGATGTCAGATACCTCCTGAATATAGGACAGAATTTTCAACTACTTATCTTTTCCACATCCCCCACAAATGAATTTCAGAACATCAGGGAATCCACGTAAAGTTCTCTGTCCCCACCCAGAGACTCCCCACTTTCCCTTGATGGCTTCTGAGCACACATGATTAATTGCCTTGTCAAATATTGCTTAGAAACCAACATTTATGATTGGAATCTCCATTTATAGCTGTAATGGCTCATTGACAGCTGCAAATCCTTCCCAGCTCTTCATCAATTGCTGTTACCTACTGCAGTTTGCTTACAGTAGAACAATCCCAATAACAGTGATCCTTCACAGAGCTCACTGGGCCCCAGGAACTGTGCTCAGTAATACAACCACTTCATTTAATTTCCTGACAACTCTATGAGATGAAATCATCTCTTTTTTTTTTAGAGAAGCAACAGCTTGGGCAGAGAGGTTATATAATTTACTCAACACAGGATGAGGCAGGGCCAGGATTCCAACCACTATTCAAGACAGAGCTACTTACTCAGCTAGAATAGACCTAGAGTAGTTTTCAGTTTCCTTTTACAACCAGAATCATTAGGAGAGAACTAAATACTCTGGACAGGAAACTTCATTTAACTCTCTAATTTATGTGCTTTACCCCAGTCTCGAGTTTGATAACCTCCTTGAGGGAACAGGCTGTATTAACCTTGCTTTACATCTTATATAGCACCTAACATGATGCAGGGTTCATAGCAAAAGGTCCATATATGTTTGGTTATTTATTGATGAATCCCTCAACCCAGGGTCTTTCCTCCAACCCTGCTTCTTTAGAGCTTGGTACTTTCACACCTTTTCTCCCTGCCCTGATAAATACTTCCTCAATAACTAGTACACTCATGTTAAAACATAAATTAATATGCCAATACAGCGTACAGAAGGACAGCACATTTCAAATGCACAGACTAAACCAAGATTGGTTGACCCTGGCAGTGAGTCCCCTGCCTGTTGTGAGGGACAGTCACACTTCCCTCATGTCCTCCTTACCCTTTGGAGGTTCTGTTTCCTTCTTATTTTCACATTTGGTAGTGACATTGCTAGGGCTGAAGAAATATCAACTCATCCTCTGTGCTTTAATGCCTTTGATTCACTGTTAAAATTCAGCCTTCCTTCTTTATGGGCTGGATGACATGTGTTTAATTTTTTTTTTTTTTCAACGCTTTTTATTTATTTTTGGGACAGAGAGAGACAGAGCATGAACGGGGGAGGGGCAGAGAGAGAGGGAGATACAGAATCGGAAACAGGCTCCAGGCTCCGAGCCATCAGCCCAGAGCCCGACGCGGGGCTCGAACTCACGGACCGCGAGATCGTGACCTGGCTGAAGTCGGACGCTTAACCGACTGCGCCACCCAGGCGCCCCTGGATGACATGCGTTTAAACTGTTACTCATATTATTTCTTTTAATCTTCTGCAAGAAAAAAAAAAAACCTTATTCCCTTAAAAGTAAGAGTCTCAACTTGAGCATCTTTGTAGTATAAGAAGAGACATCTTTGCTGAAAAAAATAGCACATAGCATGAATTTGCTAAGAATAGCAATAATAATACTAATAATAAAGTCTCCTGAGGAGTTCTAAAAAAAGGGGTGGGGGATCTGAATGTATTTCTGACATACAAAGCACTTAGGGTGTCAATAGTCACCAAGCTGAAAATGATCAATTATCACATCCAATAGGTCTGATGATGGCACAATGGATTGTTAAGTGTCCAATCATCATCCTGAGAAACTGGTTTATGTCCAACCACAGAACCCAGTCTGCTTTGGGTTGGATTAGGGGTCACCATAATTCAAGACCTGGCTAGCAGGCAGGCATTTTAGCATTACAGGATAATTTCTAGGATTTAAGACGATCCTAAAATTGATGAAGAAGTGCTGCTAAGGTTAGGGTGAATCTAATGGACAAAAGTTTATAGTGAGAGCTTTACTTCTCTATTTGGAAACTGCAAAACTAAAAGGCACTGATGTTGGATAAAATCATAACTAAAATTTTGCATTCACAGGGGGAAATGAGGACTTGAAAGAACCACAAGAAAATGACACACTAAGTATTAAATCCCATCCATTTTTGAGTTTTTTTTTCTTTTTTCCAGGTAGCAGCTGTGACTAGGATTGCTTTCATTCTCATGTCATTTTGTTTGTAACTTGACTGCTTTCTTAAATTTGTTGATCCAATTCCCACCATTTTCAATGAAACTTTGAGGGCGGGAACCATCACGTAGCTCACCTTGTGATCTTACTGTGAGATAGAAACTGGGTTAAATATCGTTATATTATTGAATTCTCACAGATAGTGAGATGGATCTGATTCTTAGTGTCATTTTACATCAGCAAATTGAGGCTGAATAAGGCTAACTAATGGTACAGGACTGTAATGGCTGCATATAAAATGTTCGATCGAGTCTATAAGGACTCAGGCACATTAGCCTAAGTTGCAAATGTTACATTTTGTTTCATTGTCCTGAAATTTCTGTCATTGCCCAACCAAATGTTCTTCCTTCTTTATCCCAAGATTTAAAAAATTAATAGGTGTTAATGTCTTTTAATAATCCTACTCATTAAAAAAAAAATAACTGAGGGGCGCCTGGGTGGCTCAGTCGGTTAAGCGGCCGACTTCGGCTCAGGTCACGATCTCGCGGTCCGTGAGTTTGAGCCCTGCGTCGGGCTCTGTGCTGACAGCTCAGAGCCTGGAGCATGTTTCAGATTCTGTGTCTCCCTCTCTCTCTGCCCCTCCCCTGTTCATGCTCTGTCTCTCTCTGTCTCAAAAATAAATAAATGTTAAAAAAAATTAAAAAAACCAATATAAACATAATTTTTTGAAGAAAGAATATAAAGCTATCAACAGGAATAAAGCAGTCATATTTTTTATCTTCTTATACTTCCTTTCTCTCTGTCTCAGAAATATTTTATCAAGACACGTATGCAAGGAGGAAGTTGATTTAAAAAAATGGTAATTGGGAACCTGATAAAATATACTTCAGAGTAATGCTAATCATGTGTGTCAAGATAAAGGAAATTAAGGTAGCTTAAGTTTTCAGTTCTCTTCGGAAAAATCAATTATAAAGCAGTTACGCTGCTGACACTAAACAATAAATCCCTGGATTTAGTTCATAAAAAAAATCCTTCCACTTTTTGAAGGTTTTTTTTTTTAATCCAACAGAAGAAACTCATAACATTGATTTTTTGAGAAAGAAGGGGCTATTTACATCAGGTATCTTGAAATCCAGATACATTCTTGATCTTAGCCTGTATGGATTAGAAATCACTTGCCATCTAGGGAACATGTCTTTATAAAGCTGCCATGGTTTACACTGCTCCTGGCCTTGGTTGAATGCCCTCTTACCTCAAACTCTAATGAAGAATGGCAAACTGGAACCCACCTTGCATTCACTTGGGGTTCAGAATATCGAGTCAAGTTCAAGGCTGGATGAAATCTCTCTGACAACATGCAGTTACTGAAAATGTAGCCCTCAGTCCTGGCTGTATATTGTAATTGCCTGGGAAGTTTTGGAGAATGCAGATGCTTGGGCCTGCCCCCAGGAGAATCATACTTATGTATGCTAGAGGGGGGCCAGCAATAACTATTCCATTTCAATTGCAATTAACCTTTATACAGTTGCTGAGATGTTCATAGTCTTGTCACTTTCTAGTTTTGGATGATTAGAATCTTGCTGTCATTCTTTCCCTTTTGTTCTCATAAAACCAATGACACAAAGGTTAAAGCCACTGAGAGGGAAAGTTTTTCAACAAGTGCAGTTCTGCTCATCGCTTTTCAAATGAGCAATTAATAATTCATAACAATTAACTGAGTTATGAGTTTCTCTTTCAATACGTTTCCAAACATGAATAGATTAAGTGGTAATTGCCATCAAATTTTATGTTCTATTTCATGTGCCCAATAAAAGTTTATCTTTCGGAACTCACTTTGTATTTCCTTTTGATATATTCATAACCAAATGCAATATACTATATTAAAATATTTATTATTAACCTATCAAATATTAACCACTTTTAAATTATATGGTGAAAGAAAACAAATAGGCTACTTGTTTAAGTTTTCATGATTCTCCTTCTTTTAATATGATTTGGATTTGTAGAATACATGCTGGTAAAAACTGATGACATGAGATACTATACGAGTTCTGCCCCTTATATAATTTTTTCCAACACGTGCGTATGCCCTTGATTTCCCAGCTACCATCATTCTGTGAACACTAAGTCATAAAAACAAATAAGCAAAACACCTGGGCTGTAGAATCAGCCCGTCCTAGGTTAAAATCTACACTTACTATCTCATCCCCTAACTTCTCTAATTTTAATGCAAATATGCATATGAATCACCTGGAAATCTTGTTAAAATGCAGATCAGGAAGTCTGGGGGAGGGCCTGGAATTCTGATTTCTAACAAATTCCCAACTGCTGCTGAGGCTGCTGGCTGAAGGATCGCACTTTTAAGTTGCAAGAATCTAGACGTGCAGGGTACTTGGCCTCCTTGAGCCTCGATTCACTTATCTGTAAAGCGGGGATAACTGCTAATGGGATTTTATACAGATTAAACAAGTCAGGGTAAATGGCTTGGCATAGTTCCCGGCACATGGTGCCTGCCCACTTAATAGTGGCCACTGTCATCATTAGTAAATGCAATAGGGAGAGCTTATTAAAGCCCTGAACAATTTAAAGACTAAACAATTTTCATCTATGACTGAAAAATAAGGGCTAAACTAGAAAACGTCTACGACTCAAATAATATATAAGATCCTAAGATTAGAGGTTGGAGGAGAGATTCCTGTGACCAGAA
Source organism: Neofelis nebulosa (assembly GCF_028018385.1). Classification (NCBI taxonomy): domain Eukaryota; kingdom Metazoa; phylum Chordata; class Mammalia; order Carnivora; family Felidae; genus Neofelis; species Neofelis nebulosa. The sequence continues at coordinate 130,496,490 of NC_080783.1, forward strand.
AAACAAGCTAGGAAAGTGGTACAGGAGGTCTGTCTTCTCAGATTCCAACTAGAGTGGAGAACCCTCCTTAAACTGTCAGCCCTTAGAGGGAAGGGATCACATTTTCCTTGCCTTTGGTGATAAAATTTAGCACAATTCCTGGTGCACAGTTGGGCTTTAATATTTTAAAACGAATGACAGTATGAATAAATGAAGGAATGGATGGGTGAATGAATGACGGCATAAACAAGTGAATGAATCAAACAATCCTCTAGCCAGCCTGGTTTGCTGGGGAGGAAAATTCAACAGATTTTGCAAGACTCGGTTAAGAAGCCCTTCTATCACCTTGGTTAAATTGAATTTAGTAACCAAAGATGAAATTAAGGGTATAGATTTCCTATAGAGTATGCTACAATCTGACCCCATTTGTTGTATATGAAGGAACATACTGACCATGATTGATTTAACCTATATTAGATGGGCCTTGTCAATAGGTGAAACAGAAACTCCTCCATCCCAAGACTCTGGACAGTCTTGAGTAAAAATGTGACTTCAGAAATTTTAAAGCCTGATATAATCAGACAGAATTCATATGTCATATCTATGTGTCTATACATAGTTTAGCATCCTTGGTGCAAAATCAGCTCCTTTAATTTTTATTTTAATTGGAAAGAGGAAGGGTGTGATATCTCAGTAAAGACCTCATAATATATCCAAATATCTTCCATGTGGGCACTAGTTAAAGCTGGATTGGCAAGATCATTGAAAATGCAGCCACTGTGACATTATATCACTAATAAACTGCCAGATTAATCCTGGTAACAAGCCTTCCTACAAACTCCCAAGCTTTGTCTTTTTGTACTCAAAATCATGTGAACAATGTAGTTGTCTATATTATTGATTTTCATGATAAAGAATACAGATTAACATAAGACTAAGTCCATAGGGTCCAAATACTAATTAAAAAGAGGTCTCAAGGTGATTCTTAAAAATAATTACATCAATATTTCATTATTTTTGTAGTTTTGTCTCTGAGACATACACCCATTTTCCCCAAAGAGTTGTAGCACAGAAGAAACAGCTGCAATACATAATATTAATCCTGCACTTTTGTAGAACATGGGAAAGAATTTTGTGAAAAACACATTTTTAGCAATTGTTTCTGTTTTAAAGCATCCAGCAATGTCTGGATGATCTTGACTGCTATCTATGAGGATGAGTCGGTGACTGAAGTTGGACGTGGAACAGATGAATCGTGTATGGGCCTGAATTTCTGCGTGTATGTGCCTGTTTTCAATGAAATCCAGTCTCATTGGAATTTACATCGAGATAGTCAACTGCGCTGTATTAACGCATGCCTCTTCTCCCACCTTGCAGCAATGGAAAACTGAAGGTTGACTATAATTTTTAAAAACAGAAAATTTGACAAAGATGAGATGAAGAGCATATAGCCCTTAAGTAAGGATGGTCATGACATAATTCTGTTCCTGGAGGTAGAGCCACATGATCCAGAATGCCCTGGGTTCAGTGGACTCAGTCACACTCAAAAGGGCATTGGGCAGAAAAGGCAGGGGTTTATGGCCCTGACATACACTTTATTTAAAATAATTATCTCTGACATCAAAGCCGATGGTAGAAAAAAAATTCTCAATGGGTTCTGTATGTTTTTCCTGCACTCTCCGTGTTGTAGGTGGTATTATTACTATAATTCTCCCTTAGTAGAGCTTTTTGCTGATGTTCAAGGTGATGGGTTGTTCCTGTAGAATGCAACAGAATGATTCCTTACACCAACATGAGCAATCCTGATTGTATTATGGCCACCCTGATTCCTCTTTCATTAGTTGCTGATTGTACTAAATTGATGCTAAATTGACTCGGCTGGCTCGTAAGCCTTTAAACGGCTGGCACTGACTACGCCTGTGATCTTGTCCTGGAAATTATATGATTGCAGCCTTGATGTTTCTGGAAATCCTAACTTTCTTCTTAAGGTCAATTAGGGCCTGGTAAATATGAATCAGTTAGATTCATATCGCCCCCCGCGATACCCATATCAAGATAGAAGACACACTTTAATGAAATGTGTGCGTTTTTTCTTAATGTCCTCTTCTGTCTCCTGCTTCATACTCTCTCCGCTTTATTAAACAGGTCCTCTGTTTTTTTATTTCTAACTGCTGTGTGAGCTTGAAATAAATCAAACTATGGTCTGCAGGCCAAATGGAGCCTGTCTCCTGTTTACTATGGCCTATGAACTAAGAATGTTTTTTACATTTTTACGTGATTGAAACAGAATCAAAGGGAGAATAATATTTCATGGCGTGTGAAAACATATGAAATTCAAATTTTAGTGTCCATAAACAAAGTCTGATTGGAACATAGACACACGCATTCATTTCAACATCATGTTGGGCTGATTCGGGGCTACAACAGCAGAGGTGAGTAGTTGCAACAGACTGTGTGGCCCAGGAAACCTGAAATAATTGCTATCTGACTCTTCCTAGAAAAATGCATGGTGACCCCTGGAGTAAATCACCAAAGTCTCTGTCTCCATGTTCGAAGTAAAAATGACAAAATCCTATAAAATGCTGCAGCAAACTCAATTAATAAATATTTGCTAATAACTGGTTTGCCATTTTGGCGGGGGAAGGGATTGCCCTCTTTAAATCTTGGTTTTTCTGTCTACAAAATATGGAAGATAATCTTAACCTCCCTTGTAGAATGAGATAATGCATACGTATTCCTGACACACATAAAATGTACAATAAATAACAACTTTTATTATTTTAAAATAGTTATTACTCCTCAGAAATTGGCCCAAATGCAAGTAGGTCAAACCATTTGTGAGGTTTCAGGATCACAGAATTTCAAACCAGCAAGGAGCCTGAGGATTTCACAGGAGATGCACAGAAAAGGCTGAGGTGTGGAACAAACATTCCTTGGAGAGCTGGTAGCAGTCACACCCAGAATTAGGATCCCTGATTTCATTGTGTTGACTTCTAAAATTTAGTTATCAGGAACCCTAGCTACCCTGGTTTATCTGTGGCTCCTCTACCCCAGAATTCTGTTTGATGGGGGCTGAGGACTGATTTTTCACTTACGTAAAATTTTTTCTCCCACAAATTTCAAGTGGGGCGGCCCTTTTACAATTGGGCTGACTTACACACATAGGCATTACCTTTATATACACAGCCTCAGAAGATTTTGAGATTCTCTTTCTCTCTCTCTCTCTCACACACACACAACACTCACTAGTGGGTAAAGAGTGGCTCAAGGTGAAACTCCATTTATGTATTGTCTAAAGTAAGGAAAGAACTTCATGTATTGTATTTCTTCTTGGCCTCTCGATCATCTCACTATCAGATAGGACCAGGCTGTTACTTCGAATCTGGGACACTAGTAGATAGAGTTGTACCCGCATTTCTCCATGAGTTTTGGCATTTCACACACCTTTCACTGTTGAACTTGTACAGTGGTGTAAAATTGTAGAGTTTGGGCATTCTTGTCATTTTCAAAATTCTCTTCAAATAAAGGGGGAAAATTCATATGGATTGCCAAGTAAATATGGAATGTTTCTTATTGAGGTCAGAACTGAGGCCCCTCTCTGAGCTGAGCACAGGGTAGCTGAGTAGCAGGCAAACCTCAGAATGTCAGGAAGTGGTCTGGAGTTGCTGTTAGTATACCCACCATCTGTATCTGTCTTATGCCAAGCTCTAACAATTCGAGAGTCACAGGTTTTGATTTTGAACATACTTAGGATATGATCCAACTGTGAGGGGAATTCTGAACAAGGCACTCCTTTCAAGCTGCCCCAGCCTTTGCCTCTAATGGTTGCTCCAAATGGAGTCATTAGTAATGTGAAGGGGGACAGCACTTTCCATGGCATGAGGGTAAGCCTTGGCTCCCCTGTTCATGGGTGGCATCAGGTCCCTGGTGTACTGGAGATTGGTGGGATTTTTCTGCCAATCCCAAATTAAAGTTATGCTAAGAATGGAAGGGAAACAGGACTAGAACTGGAAAGTGATGGCTATTAGCATGACAGACAGCTGTGGCCACGTCCTGCTGAATCAGGAGAAATTTCACAACTGAGAGCAACCCTGGGGTTTGCTCTTCTAGATGAGAAAATGAGACTTTTCTCCCCAGGAGGACTACCAAGCCTATTTGTAATGCCTACAAATTGCCACTTTCTATCTTCTGTCGTCCTAATATTTTCCTTTTTAAATTACCTCGGGGAGGCTCCTACTGGTTCTGTTTAATGAGCACTTCCTTCCCACCCTTAGGAGTTGAACAACAGTAACATCAAGTACCCTTCCAACTATTTACTTTTCATCACTGTTATGTATGTGGTGCTCAGCAAGGGAGATGAGACTGTTGTTCAAGTTGCTAGCAAGAAAATTAAAAACTTGGATTCAGTGATGCCATTCACGTTTAGTGATACAGATGCAAGAGCCAAAATGAGTGAAATCATATGTCTGGGCCTGCAAATGCGCTGAAGCATCACAGACATCCTTGTTTAAGTGATGTGCCACCTGTCAATGGATTCAAAATGTGAGGTCAACTGGTGAAATGTGAATTGGATGTTTTAATGTAACACAGCAAATAGCAGGTCACTGCAACTGGAGGCAATTGAAAAGTTACAAGTTAGGTTCACAGTATTTGTCCAGGGAGGTATAATTTTCATCTCAGTGAAGCAATTGGAAGCATCATCTTAATGATCACAAGTTGGCAGGTCTGTAGACGTTAATCTCATACAAAACAAAACAACAATCAAAAAAGAAAATAAAAGAAAGCATCCTGATCTATAGTAGGAGAAAAGTTAGTTTCTAGAAAAAAAGGATTTACCAAGAAGTGAGGATGGAGAACATGGCCAGTGAGAAGCATGAGAATCTACCCATTGGTAAGGAAAGGCAAGAGCACAGAGGACAGCTGAATGGCCAAACTAGTTCTTAATACAACTTGAGGTATCTCATGATGCCTTCCCTTGGCCCACTGACTTGGTCTACTAGAGCCAAAAAGCTGGAAAGGTCCTAGAGGTCCTTTCACTCAACTATTCATTCAGGCAGAAACTCTCCCCAAAGCATCACTCACAGGAGCCCATCCAGCTTCTCTCTGAACTCTTCCAGAGTCTGGGGATTTATCATTACCCAAGGCACTCTACTGTATATTCTTAAAACAGCTGGGGAGAATAGTTGTTGGAAAATGCTGAGACTCACCTCTCTCTTTTACCTACTGGTCTCCATTCTATCTTCCTGAACCAACATGTCCACTTGTTACATAAGAGCCCTCTGAACCCTGGTTGACATGTGTCAACCTGCTTCAGCTTGCTTTATGAAAATCCCTTCACCAAAGATGGAACTCTCCTACATCACTATCTGCTGCATTATTATGTGGTCTCCCAGGACTAGACTCTTGATGTGGGCTGCTTGGGGCACATGTCAGAAGGACTGTAACTTCTTTTGGTCTTTGTTCAGCCTCAAGTTGTGTTAGCTTCTTTGCTACTCATGACATACTGCTATCTAGAATTGAGCTTGAATGTGAGCTGAGATTGCCACATCTTTGTGACCTAAGCAACTGTGAACACAACTTTATACCATCCTACATTTTTCCAACTTCTATTTTTTAGCCTTAATTTGCAGCACAGTGTATGGCACACAGTGGGGACTAAATGTTTGTCAAAACCCTGTTGGGAACCCTTGGATAGCCATGTTGGTTATTTTAGAAGTCTTCTATTTTGGGTCATCTATTGGGAACAATTTGTTCTTTTATTTAAAAAAAAAAGAGCGTGTGTGTGTGTGTGTGTGTGTGTGTGTGTGTGTGTGTTTAATAAGGGTCTAAGATCTTACTCCTGCCCCCCAAGGATATTTTGAATTTTTCTTAAGGTTTGGGACAATGTCCCTTAAAGGTTTTTATTAACATTTCTTCACTTATGTGATACTACCATCTCTGTACTAACCCAGTGGTAATACTAGTTTCCTGACTCCTTTTTCCACTCTTGTCAATGCAAGTCAACAATTAGTAGACCACATCTTTTAACAAATATCTTGGTATCTGAATTCTCTCATTTTGGAAGATTCCAGAGCATCTAGATTTTCTAATTTGGCTTTGAAAAATATCTATATCTTCCAAATAGCTGTGTGGTCTATAATACACTTTACAATACCTTTTCTATAAGCTTCTTGGTCTTGACTGAAAAATATTTCACTGTTTCTATCTTCTACTTCATAATGTGAGTCTATACCTTCTTGACCCATGGCAATCTTTTCTAACCCTATAATGTATTTTTTAAAGTTAGTTTTATTCTTGCATATCTTTATTCCGAGCATGAGTTACATTCCATCTCCATGATGCCTGCGTATTTATCCTTGGCATTAAAAAATTGACATTATCAATGATTATTGTGGTAGGCAATGTTGACTGTCTTCTCAAAGATGTCTATATCCTAATAACCTGTTCTTTTACATGGCAATAGCAACTTTACAGAGAAATTACATAAGGACCTTGAGGTAGTGAGATTATCCTGGATTATCTGTGTGTGCCCAATCTAATCATGAGTCCTTAAAAGTGGAGATCCTTTCCCAGCTGTGGTCAGAGAAAGATGTAATAATGGAAGAAAGGCAAAGAGAGATAGAAAGTTCTTGGCTTTGAAAGTAGAGGAAGGGGGGCATGAGCAAAGGAATGCAGGTGGCTTCTAGAAGCTAGAAAAGGCAAGGAAAAAGATTTTGCTGCTAGAACCTCCAGAAGGGTACACAACTCTGCCAATAGCTCGATCTTAGCCCAGTGAGATTCTTGTTGGACTCCTAAATACAGAACTTTAAGAGATACATTTCTGTTGTTTTGAGCCACTAAGTTTCTGGTAGCTTACTATAGTAGCAGTAGAAAATGAATATAACTATTGTGCTCTCTCTGGGAAGGAAAACATCTAAGCCATAGAGTATTGTTCCCCAACTTTCCCTTATTCTTCTGAGAATAACTGTTGTCTTCTTTTCTTAACTCTGTGGTTTGCCACAGTGTTCAGTTTTTACAGTTTTATAAAGGTATTTTCACAATACCATACTCAAACTTAATTAAAAATCTTCTTGATCAGGCCATTGAGTCTTCTGCTAAACATTCATTTTTCTATTCACAGTAATATATGTACTGATCCCTTCCAAGAACCCATATTCTGATATTGTAGGCCATGATCCAGCAACTGAATCTCAGCCTTCCCCTTGCTATATGTACTTAGTTCTTGATTTCCTACATGTTCTGTTATCTTCCAGAATCATAACACTGAACTATGTTACCAAATCTTTGGACTTTAGTCCAAATATTCAGACTATAAGTTCTTTTGAAAGTACCATTAGTATTCATACAAACTAGGTAAAAATGGGAGATACTTGGTAGCTTAATATACACTGCATGATATTCTAATGTGTCTTATATGTCCTCCAGGGAAATGACACACCTTCTCTTCAGTCTCATTGGTTCTATGTGTGGCTATTTCCATTAAATTTTCCAAACCAAAATACCCCCAGCCTCCTCTATGTCCATCTCCTTAGAACAAGTGTTTCATTACTTCCCAATACATGTTAACCCTCCGTGTTTTATGTGAAGCATGGAACGTGGTTTCCTTTTGGATGATTTAACTTTATTCTCTGGGATGTGGTTCATCCCTCTTCACTAACTTGAGAGGGGCACATAAAAAAAACCCTCCTTCTCCTCAACATCTCATTCTTCTATTAGTAACCTCAATACTAATTTAGATTCTGCTTGGTGTCCTTGAAATCTTTTTCTTTCTCCTTTCTCTCCTAGATTGGGTGTGCTCCATGCTGTCTAAAGACCATTCATTCCAATGGTTTTCAAGTGTTTCACCTTTTATGTCAGAGAGAGCAGCTTACATTTATGGAGCACACAATCGGTGGCCCCCTGAGGCAGAAGGTTCACTTATGAACCTAGAGTTCTTCATTTTGCCTGCTGAAGCCATAGCATTGTTTTTGGGGTCAGCTTTGCTTCAATCTCTTAAATCAGCCTTGCTTATCATAAAGGGCTTTTTAGAACTTCCTAAGTCCACAGTTTGGAATTTCAATAGTGGCCCAGCTTGCTGATGTTCTGCACTATCACTGTACAATAACTTTTAAACACAGATTCTTGCCTAGCATTTTCACACATCAACATGTGCTTGGAATTAAATAATAATAATCGAGTGCTTACTATGTACCATAAAGTCCACATTCATTACTTTCCTTGAATTTTCACAATTATCATATGTGTTAGGTCCTAGTATACCCCCATTTTAAGATGAAAAACTGTGCTTAGAGAGTCCAAGTGATTTCCTCTAAGTCTTGCAGGTAGTAGGAGGTGGAGGTGAAATTCAAACCCAGAGCCTAAGTGTGTCTGCTTCCTCCCTGCTCGTGGCTACCAGCACCACTGCCAGCCCTATTTACCACTGCTTTCTTCTTGGCATTGGTTTCTTGTTGTCAGGTTAATTACTACCACTGATAATGTGGCTAAGTCAAGGATGGGTTCATCTCAGTAGAAGTGTGGGGGGTAGGGTGGGGAGGAGGGTGGAGGGAAGAGAGAAAGAGAGAATTGACTTGAGGGACTTATTTTTAGTACATTCATGTGTGTGCAAACACAGAGTGATATGAAAAATATTTGTCAACCTATAATCGCCAACTAATTAGAATGATATCTTTTATATAATACTGGTGCTGGAGGCACCTTACTATGACAGGTATTACCCTAGTAGTTGCTGGATCTTGGGGGTGGTCTGAGAGATCCTGGGGAAGGCACTTAAGGATCCTCATGCCATAGCCATTTATCAACTGACAGCAGAACTTCTATATTTTTATGTAGAATATCAGCCCTATGTGGGTGGGTCTGAGGGAAGGAAAATATATTTCAGAGTGAGAAAAAGCTATTGCATACTCAAAGGTGTATTTGAAATATGTTAAATTTATATAACAAATCCCATCTCATCCTGTTCCAGTCCTTCCTTTACAGAGCAGCCAGAATAATCTTTCTAAAACAAAATCTGACAACTTCATTCCTCTGCTTAAAACTGTATGATGGATTCCGTGTCTGTCTCCTCCCCAGTGAGAAGAAATTCCTCAGCTTAGTGTTCATGAAGCCATATGATCTGGTCTCTGGTTGCCTTTTCAACATCTTCCCTCCCTCCCAACACATACACACATGCATGCGTGTAAACACACACACACACACACACACACACACACACACACACACACACACCTCATCCCCCATCACATCAAAACTATTTGGTATTTTTGGAACATAGTGGGTTAGCTCATTCACTTTTACTCAAGAAATCCCCTCCTGTAAAGCTCCTACTAATCCTTCAGTACTGAATCAAATGTAACTTCTTTGGGAAGCCTTACAATTCCCACCCGGGCTTCACTAAAAGCACGCCTATAGGTCTTTCTTAGTTCTGATCATCTTCTTTCATAATCATTGGGTTGCAGGTTAGCCTCTTACCTCAGATTGTGAACTCCATGCCCATATGTCCACAGCAGCTATCTTTCTTCATCCTTGTAGCCTCTACTGTTACCTCAATGCCTAATTCATGGAAGGTACTCAAGAAATACTCAAGAGGATAAAGCATTCGCTTCCATAATCTAATTTATCCATACATACCAAGGATGTGAGATGCTGGAGCTGAGGTACAGAGTTTTCTATATTGCACAGCCTTTATGTGGTAGGGCCATGTGTAATACAGTCTTCCAATTCCAGAAGGGAAAATTTGATGACATTATATTGGTTTATAATACTCCAATAATTAATACAGAAAAATCAAGTTAGGACCTTTTTGGGATATATTTCCCCTAAGGCTAGACTAGTTTTCCTCTCTAATGTCTTTCTCTGATTATACTACAGGAACCCATTCCTCAGGTCCTGTTGCATCAGGAAATTTACATGGATCTTTCTTTTAGAGAAGTGTGTCTTAATTGTAAAGTCTTATGCCTTATGCCTTGAGTCTTGGACCTATTTTGGGTCCTTCCTTTGTCTGTCCCTCCTTCTCTCCTTTTGGCTGCTGGCATTCTCTGGGCCTCCACATCCAGATGTTCCAGGACCAATGACTGTCTGCTGAGTCCTGGCTCCTCATATGGTCCTTGGGATCCACCAAGTCATCCATACCCCTAAGGTGCCTTCTAGGAATCTATAGCATGTAGGATTTTTAACCATGGCCTTATGCAGAGCTCACGTGCAGTTGTGCTGCATGACTTCTGACTATTTGTCTTCTAATGCTCCTCTCCAGCATGGCTGGAGATGCTCACCTCCAGCTCCTTGATCCCATATTAACCTTGGCATACTCAATGGCAACTTTCTCAAACTATCACCACAGTTTTCTGCTGCCCATGACAATAGGATGGCAGTTAATTTCACTTTGGCTTTACATTACGTAGAAGGGTAGCTTACAGATAAGTATAAATTCGACAAGTGGCTGGTGAAATATTCTGTAAGGCCCTGGACTTAGCTTTAGACAGTTCCTGCATGCTGACATTGTTTTCAAGTGAAACGTAAGCAAAAACAAAAACAAAACAAAACAAAACAATCCCAAAAAGGCAGAAAAACAAACAAACAAAAAGTGTCTAGAGCTGTGCTGTCCAATATGGTAGACACATGTGGCTATTAGGCCTTGCAATATGGTCAGTCCTAATTGAGATGTTCTGTAAGAATAAAACACACACTTGATTTCAAATACAGTATGGAAAAAACGTATCTTTAATAGTTTTGATGTTGATTTTATGTTGAATGATACTATTTGGGATATTTGGGTTAAATAAAATAAGATGTTAAACTCAGTTTCTTTTTCAATGTGTGTAACAAAACATTTAAAATTCCATATGTGGCTTGCACAATTTTCTATTGGACTGCACTGCTCTAGAGGATTTGCCTGGTGGCTCTTTAATATTAGTAAGCTAAATGTGTATGGATAGACTCACAAGTTAGTGCATAATGAAAAAGCAGAAAAGGTTATGAATGACAGAAGGAAGCTTCTGCTCAGATTTTTAAATTTCTGTTCCCCGAATACACCGACATGCCACCTGCCTGACAAGCTTTTAAGAAGGTCTGATAATCCTCAGAGAAATGAGGCTGAACCAAATGGCATCTGTCTAAGTCTCACTGCATGGTGCCTAACCTCAGAGGCTTAAAATCAATATTGATTTTTTTCATTATTTTACCCTGGCATTTAAATATCCCTTAGATTTATTACCCTTAGGTTTCTGGTTAAGATTCAGTGATGGGTGTGAGAGCAGGGGTGGTAATAAGTTATGTAGATATCATTTAATTTATGAACTCTGGAGCTTTGAGGTAGCTTTCAGTTCAAGAAATATATTAACCACATCCACATCACCCTTCATTTTGCGGTAAGGATTTCCACGCTGGGTCCCTATTGTGCCACTTAATTTATGGTCTGGCCAGGTACATGGATCTGAGTACAATATTTCAATATAAGTTGCTCCTGCATTCAGAGGAGAAGAAGATGGGCTTCAAAGAAGCTGGCTGGACAGCTGATGGATTGCTCTCTCTCCTATACATAGGCTGGGGCTTTAAGTAGCTTTTAAAGCTTGTCAGTGGCTTGGGTCTTTTTCTGCTCTGAGAAGCTGCACACACCGGCCTGGACAAGCAGATCAGCCATGCTGCAGCAGGCAGAGGGCAGCTCCCAGAGTTACTTACGTTGACAGCCGTAGTGCCAGGAATTTCCCGGCAGACACTCATCACACTTAGGCCCTGTCGTTCCCGTCTTACACTCACAAAATCCTGAGCCATTACAACGATCATGGACTGAGCCCAAAGGGTTACAATAACACTCTGTAGAAACAAGACAACACACAGGCTGGAGACAAGTCTGCATGGCTTATAGGTTATCAACACAGGAGCGTCACTTAAATGCATCGCTTACTTAAAGATGTCCGCTAATGAAATGCTTTGGCAAATACAGCTATCTCAGGCCCCTTTATTTATTTCCTCAGCCTTCTGTGATGCTGTTTTTATGATATGGGAGGAAATTAACTGAAAACTTCCCAGGAAATAAGACATTATGCTCTTCATGGCTAACAGATCATAATAGAGATTCCATTTGTTAGGGCATTTTTAGATGGTTTAATGAACACCATGAGAAGTTTGTATATCAAGGATAAATCAATATGCCATCAGTGTAAAATCTGTTTTAAATTATTCAAATGGCCTTATCTGTTACACTCAATATTTGAGAACTGCTGAACATTTTTAAAGTGCAATATGAATGCACTTTGTTCACTCAAAGGCATTTTTACTTTATGATATGGCAAAGCACTTTAACTTATTTATATATATACTGTTTGGTATGAGCTTTTAGATACTCTATCTGCTAGGCATGTTAGTACGGTTTTTATGCAGCCTAGATTAACAATCATGAAAGAAAAATAAATTTTGTAATCCCAAGTAAATTTCAACACAGGCATAATTTGAGACATATATTTCATCATAATGTCTCCTGGCAGGACAAAACAACTTTGTCCAATGAAGAGTAAATAGAGTGTTTTCTGGATTCCTCACATACTCTTATACAGGATACTTTTGCTTCTGAAACTCTGTTTAGCTGAAAGGCTGAACCTGAAGTGGGGATTCCTTAGGTTTCCATTAGTTTGAAAGGTAATAACTGCTAGTTTGCAGCTTTGGGGACTTGGGGGCCAAAGTTTCTTTCCTTGTTACCCCACTGTATAATCTTGGACAAGTCATTATGCCTCTCTGTCTCTCAGTTTCCTTTATACTAAAAGGGTCCTATTAAAAGGTTTTCTGGTTAAAAAACAAGTAAAATCATACCAGCCAACCAACCAACCAACCAATGGAAGCCCTGAGAGCTTAGCTTAACAGCATCAAGTTTAGTGTTTTAGACTGGCAACAGAGATTCAAGGTTTAACGTTATAGAGAGGACTGGACATTTTGTTCTGGTTTTACTACAGGAATTAACTAGAGAATGTCTTCAGAAAATGTGGGAGACCTTACGATTATGATTTATTTCATGTTAGTCAATTTTTGAGTTCTGCATTATGGTGATATAAGCATTGATAAGACCAATAGTGATAGTGACATATGCAGGTAAAAATAAAACTAAATAAACTAAAATGTTCCCTCCTTGCCTGGCTTGGTTTGTATTTAATAACTAGAGTTTTAAGTCATCATTTTCTATTTTAATGTGTGTACATGGGAGTTGTTTAAAAAGGTTTTTTTTAAATAGTAATTTTGTATGGCTTTAAAATGTTTTGTGTACATATTTATACTATCAGTCTGTGCTTATACTTATTCAACATTTAATGTTTCTTACTATTTCAAGTGCATAAGTTGACAGTGAGTCACCAGCATTTTGCAAACCAGGGAGTAGAGTTATATCTAGCCAACAGGAATCCACACACCAGTCTAGTCATTTAGCCCATAGCAATTATATTAATATAAGGATTTAGATGCAAAGAAAGTAAATTTTTTTTTAAACATGGGACACCTAAACCAGTGATTGTCACAGGAAGGGTGATAAGTGTTATGTTATACAAACAGTAGGGAAAATAAGTGACAAGGAGAGGTGTGGTCTATTTACCACCTTATGTACAAATAACTTAGTTTTTTAAAGAATACCATGGTCAATGGTAGATATTGGTGATGGCCTTGGAGTATTGTATTTTATTACATTAAACCAGGAAGAATATGCAGGACTGTTAGGCTAAAAAATAACATGAAATATTTTGGAGGTTTGATTAAAAAGTTACAGTACAATTGATTTATAGGTATTAGAAGTATCCTGTCTATAGAAGGTACCTCTGACTACCTGATCTTGGGTTTCAAGGGGAATAAAAAGACAATACTTCATAATTTGAGATACGTTTAGTAGCAAATGCTGAACCCTGTGTTTCATTCTGATGTCAAGCTTGTTACCAGAGATTATTAGCAGTGATTACCCAAGGTCACGAACCACATATCCTCTAACTTCCTGCTTAATGCTTGAGTTTATATGAAACAGAAGCATGCAAGGGTGTCATCTTCATGTAATTGCTGCGTAATACAGGGTAATTACATGCATCTTTGGAGACATGGCTGTGCTTGGAATTTGTATGAAAATGGGGAAATTCACCAGTAACCAATAAGCAGCAACCACTGTGGCAACACGGAATAGCCTGCATTTTATATCTGTCATAATATAAAATGACGCAAATAGTTTACGACATGTACTTCAATGCAGTCTATATTTTGTTGAGATTTGGCCTGTTCCCTCACAGCCAGTGTGGTGGATTTCATTGTCATTTGTTGAAGAGATGGCCAAAATGCCTCTTTCCCCCTTAAATTTAGAGAAGACTTAGATGAAGTTCAAATTTTCTGAGATTGGTGCTTAATTCTGTGAAAGTGAATTGGGTAAATATCCATTCATTTTCATTAGTGCTTTCTATACAAAAAGGTATTAAACTCAATTATTTGTGATGTATGCTCTTCAGTTTAATTCTCAGTCCTGGCTCAAGCCCTTTGGGGAGCTTAACTGTGGAAAAGAGTGCATAAATTCATGCTTTCCCTTAGGGCAAACCTTGGCAATAGGGAGCCACAGGCTACCAATGGCCCTCAGAGAGCAAACTCCAGCCTTAGCCTGGTGTGTAGGCAGCTCTTCAAGTGGGAAAAGTGGAACCCATAGCTCTTATAGGACATAGCTTTTATTGTTATTGATTCATTGTACATATATATAGACTAAAGACAAAAGATAGACTATAGCATATATCAGCTAGCTACATTTTCCAATGCATTCTTTACAAACAATTTTACGCCTTAGAAAAAAGGCAGCAATTTAAGGAATTTTGGTATGTGGGGGAATATTATAGCCAATTTTAATGGTATCTAAAAGTTCTCATCTTTGTGTTTACCAATTTACTTGGTTTGGAAAGTATAAAATACTGAATAGAAACATGTTTGCTTCAATAAAATAAAATTCCCCAAAGATTTATAATTTTAACTAACAAACTGTCTAGAAATGGAGATAACAAACGCTCTTGATTTTTTTCGGCAGGAGAAGAAATGTATATTCAGCTTTTTCATATTTCATCACTAGTTGATGTTATTCAAAAGACAAAAGCCAAACAGGCTGCCTTCCTGCCTGTAGATAATCAGAAATAGATTTACAACAGGACTAAACCTCTTAAAATTAAATAGTAAGTGCAGATTTTATACTTCATAAAATTACTTTAGGACTGGAAAAAGGCCAAAGCTTATAAGAAAGAATACTCTGAGTAAAACACTTTGGGATATTGTTAAGTTACCTGCTATTAGAAATTTTATGGAATAAAATCTTTTAAGGCCTTTTTCTCTGATTTGTTTAAAATACTATGAAATTAACACTGTAAAACATGTTAATCTTAGGTATTTTATGAAAATGATTTTTATTCCTGCGTACCTATTTATTTTACCTTTTTTCTTGTTTCTGTATTTACAGTATGACATTTATATATTTTTACAAATGACATTCAGTGAAGTGTAGCTCTGCATTCAAAATTCAGACAGCTACATGTCTTTTGGGTTATTAATAGCCTCAAATCTTTGTAACCCCGATTGTTATAAAGGCCACTGAACTACTGTTCACAAACTCATGGTGGAATTGCTACTGTCATCCAAAAAGCATACCGTTTAAGTAAGAAGTCTGACAAGTTTAGTTTTGTTAATTATGTCAGGGTAGCTGGGAGAAGATGTTCAAGCTCTGAAGTCAGGAAGCTAACTCTTTGCTAAAGCTGTATAATTTGGTTCATTTCACCTTACTTTTCTCAACTAGAAAATAGAGGAAATTATCAGTGGAATACTTACCCCCCCTGGTTTTGTTAATGAGGATTAAGTAAAAACAAAACAAAACAAAACAAAAACAAAAACAAACCATATTTTCAAGTCAGTTCACAGTTTACCAAGTGTTTCCTGGGCATTCCATATGATCCCAGTTTGTTTGACTGGGAGTTCTGAAAGGACTTACCTAAGACATACAGCTATTAAATAGCAAAATGGGACTTGAACCCAGCTCTCCGGTCTCTAAGTCCAGTGATCTCTCCACTAATTCACAAATAATAAATAAGGAGGCACTTGGAAAAATAGAACATACTGTAGACATTAACAGTATTGTGTAAACTTGGTCTAACTGAATTCACAACAACTTGTAGACCTAGTTTATGGGATTCTGGGCAAGTAGCCATATGATCTTGATGACCTAATCAGAAGACAATGATCTCCAAATTGCAGATTAGATTTCTTTTTTGATGAAAAAACCACCTGTCATTTTTCTGCATTTTTAAAAAATTTACATTAGTCTTTATGTGAAAAATTCTATTTTGAAAATTAGTTGCCAATGTATTTACCTACTGGTATGGTAACAGACACACAGGTACCTTGACCATTTCAAATATATGCATTTCTTCAAAGTAAATTATGAAGTGAAATTCCATTTATTGTTTCTTATTTTTCCATCAGCTCCCTTTCTTAAAGACTGGTTCCACTGTGCAAAAGGTGGGAGAAATTTTTTGTCTGTGAAAACAGGTTCTCTCTCCAGTTGACCTGAGCAGTAGTCATGGTGGGTAGGGGATAGTGCTCAAGGGAATCCTGTGGACCCAGTTTTTCCTTATTTACCTTGGAAGCTATGAGAATTCATTGCCTATAATAGTTCTGAGAAATTGCTTCTGCTTTGGGGGGCTAGGAAAATTAAATAAATGGAATTTCCTTGCTATGGATGGAAAAGTCAGGCAAACTTCTATATTACCAGTTGCTAATGATTTTCAATTCCAATTGGCAATATTTTTAATCAATCAATGTTTGTTGATTACCAGTTATGTGCAAGAGTTTATCCTAATTTCTCACATCTATAATTAAGTCCCATATAATGAGTTTTCATTTTAAAAGTTGAATGTACAACATAAGCCTTTAAGATCAGTTTGATATTACCAGGTTTTAAGATTTCATGCAAAAAAAAGGAAGAAAGAATAATTGATAGAAAATTCTTCATCTTCTAAACAAGATTTCCAGATCATCATATTTAAAGCAACAAAAACATAAGGATTCAGAATATATTCCCCAATTCAACCGGCACAAGAGAATTTTAAGTCTACCACAAGGATGTTTTCTCCTTTGAGAAAGTTCATTCTGGCTCAGCCGTGGTTCAAGTTAACAGCCTCTTCACCTTGAATAGCTCCCCATAGCTCGAAAGGCACAGAACAATAGCTGAAATTATAATGGAACTGACCTATGCACACATTCTCATCGTCCAGCTGTGCAGAAGCATTTCTGAAGTAGCCCAGCCTGCATAACTCACAGTGCTGCCCTCTAGTGTTGTGTTTACAGCTCACGCAAATGACTGTATTTAGCAGATCGATATAACTGCATCGATTGGAGTGGCCGAAGCATTCACAATCTTGCAAGGAAGAACAGAAATGTATACAGAGTGTATACAGTAGCAGAGTAATAGCACACTACATGCTTGGATAAAATGAGAAGTGGAGAAAAGATGGCAGAATGACATTACATCTATGTGATGCAACATGACACATGGCGACCACAGGTGGTTGTGACGGGCATGGAAGTAGCATCTGTTTCAAGCAGGATAGAAAGGTTGGACATTCAGAACATGACCGAAGAGTGTTAAGTCTTGGCATACAATATGAACAGAAGCATTTGCAGGTGTACACCTTTTAAAATTTGGGAAGGCTCGGTCGCCATTGATGCAAAAGTCTAATTTTTGCACAGTGAGAACTTTACTGTCTTTACATCACTTCCCCATTTTTTTCTTCATATTTGCACTCTTAGAAAAAGGGAGGGAAGTATGCGAGCATCTAGGGCCTGAGCCTGCCATCACCCATGACTCCTTTGTTTAATGTCATTATCATTTATGTTAAGACAGTAGCTCGGTCAGTGTTTCACAGAAATTGTGACAAATTTAATAGGGATCTGGAGGACTAAACAATTCTCTATTTTTATTCCAAATGCTAACAGGAAAGACAGCCTTTGTAAGCCTTTCATCAGGCTAAATATGATGTTTGTTTATGTGTGAGAGAAAATACAAAAAACAGAGAGATGATTTGTATGGGAAAAGTGCTCTGAAGATTTCCTTTTCATTCAAATTTCAAGCTGAGTCCACTACAAAAGAAGGATTAGGCAGCTAGTGATTATGCAGTACTCCCAGATTTCCATTCTTTGTTTTCCCAGAATGTTGGAGATGCCTCTGAGGCTGAGGTCCTGATGGTGAGAAGAACTAGACAAGGAGATGGGGAAGAGAAGGAGAGCAGGTGGGGAAGGGTGGGGAGTGATTACATTTTCTCTTGGTTGCATCTCAGCTAAAGCAAGAAGTTGTTCATCTAATTCAACATTTTTCAAAAAAGTGGTAAAGACAAAGCCTTTACCGGTAGCAATCACCATCAAATCAGATAGAAAAAAAAAAAAAAAAAAAGACGGGAGAAGTAAGTAGGTAAGTAAATAAGTAAGCTAATTTGTCTTCTCAAAATATGGGGGCAGGTGTAGCTGGATATTAATGAGGAAGGTCAACGGTGATACTGCAAAACCTTTATTTAGTTTATCCAAAAATACTCCTCTTTTTAATGTCTGACCTTTTTTTTTTTTTTTTTTAAATTTTTTTTTTCAACGCTTTTTTATTTATTTTTGGGACAGAGAGAGACAGAGCATGAGTGGGGGAGGGGCAGAGAGAGAGGGAGACACAGAATCGGAAGCAGGGTCCAGGCTCCGAGCCATCAGCCCAGAGCCTGACGCGGGGCTCGAACTCACGGACCGCGAGATCGTGACCTGGCTGAAGTCGGACGCTTAACCGACTGCGCCACCCAGGCGCCCCTAATGTCTGACCTTTATTTTACCTCACTAGGAAGCCAAAGACAGCCACTACTTGAACCCATTCATTCATTCATTCATTCATTCCATATTTTATTGGGTTGATCTACCATGTGCCAGGCATTATGCAAGGGACTGAGTTACTCTTTTGGCTTAGATAAACTTTGGAAGTATCGCATTTGATGAGCAGAGTAACAATGAATAAGCACTGTCAAAATGAATAACGAAGATTAAGGAAGAGAGACTGGATTTTTTTTAAACATGCTGGTACTCATTGGAATGGTGTGGATTTATTTAGTGCAGAGCCGATTGCTATAGCAGAGGGTCAAGGTCCTGACAGAATAAAATAAAATGTGGATCAAAGCAGAGGAGGACACTGGATGTAGTGACTAGTGAAAGATACCAAGATTAGGGTCAGCACCTTGGGGATTCTAGATACTCAAAAGGGAAGCAAGAAGAAGGGGAGGCTCCTGAAGACAAGCTGGTTCCTTTAGGGGAGGATAGCTCTGTCGTGTGTGTGTGTGTGTGTGTGTGTGTGTGTGTGTGTGTGTGTGTGCGCGCGCGCGCGCGCGCGTGCGCATGTTGGGGGCTGGGATCAGGAGGAAGCAGAGGGAGAAGAGCAGAGTGGGAAGGAGGCCTATGCAGTAGTTAAGGTATGCCATATTAATAATAATAAAACAATAACAACAAAAATAATAGAATTACAGATCACCAAATTAAATTTTCTTAGAAAACAAACATATCACTCCAATACACTATATCTCCCTGAGTTACACCTTGTTTATGCTGGCAATTCTGACTTGCGAGGAAACCTAAAAGGGCTCTAGAGCCTTTCTTGGTTGAGGATTTGGAACAGGGAAAACCTTTCTGGCCTAGAGCCACCCAAGAGTAGCGGTTTCAGGAAGGAGACCCAAGTTCCAAATCTAATTGCTTCCTAAGGACTTCTTCAGAGCTGCCTGGAACTGCTGAGGAATGGGCATCAACAGCCCTGTCCTCTGGCTCTCCCTCCTGGAAGATGTTCCTTGGTGGTTGTTTCTCATATTCCCCATCCCAGGCTGGCCCTTGGTGCACCTAATATAATTTATCCAGCTTTGAAAAAAGCTGGAGCTACAAAGAAGCCCTTGTTGTCAAAAAACTAGTTTTGTGGGTAAGACAAATATATCGTTAGAATAACTAGAAAACAAAAGAGCATGTGCTAAGAAAGCCAAACAGTGACACAAAGTGATCTAAGGAGGAGGTCATTTAACTTGAGGGGAATTAGCAAAAACTACCTTAACACTGGACTTAACAATGGGTCTTCCATGAGGGCAGGTAGGGTTTGTTAGAAAAAAGAAGTTTGGGGGAGAGGGGATGAGCATTTCAGGTGAAAAGGGAATAGAACCTGCAAAGGTATGAAGTTGGGGAAAGTGTAGAGAATAAGGCTAGAGAAGTTTCATAAATCATTTCCTTTGTGGGTATTTGAAGGGTTCTGTAAGATCTGCGCAATGGCGAGAGTACATGCTGAGCTCTATCTGACAAAGTTTTATCCAAGAAATAAAACATATCTATAGATATCCAAGTTCAACACTTTCAAGACTCAGCCCATGAATCTCCATGGACACATCAAGTGTCACACTGTCATCTACTATTACTCTGAATTCAACGAGTAGTATACATTTCCACAATGACATTATTTGTTTCTGGGTCTTGTTTGAAGACCGATTTATTAATTTTGGTAGGAGAAGATAAATAATGTAAGTTGTATAATTATATATAGAACCATACCAGCTAAATGCCCAATATTAATAAATTTATTTTAGAAGATAAGTGGATACTTAAATATCTTTTAATCTAGGAAACAGGGTAGCAACTTGATTCTTTTAAGACTTCTAAGATTCTTGAGACTTCAATAAAGCTGTCTTCTCTGGCCACGATATATTTGAGAATGTAAAATGACAAAAAGATCTTTGAAAATGATTTGAAAAACATGAGAGCAGTGTATAAATGCAAGGCATTTCAAATGTAATTATTAGGCTGCTGTATTATTTTTCAGTATTCTGTTAATCTACCACTCTTTAGGAACTAGTCTTTCCACATAGGCACAGAATCCTTGAATGATTATTAACGATGTAGTCTGAGTTACATTACCATATTAAGACCCTGCAGGGATGATACTAATAGTTCAGTAATTCCTTGATCTCTCAACTCATTGACCTGCCATGTCCTCCTTTCCCTTCTTACAAAGCATGGAGTCCATGGTCCGTCCTTACAGTGACTTCCTTTCATACACTTTCATCTCCCTTGACCCCGAGTGTCCACCGCAATCAGTCTCCTGGGAAAACCTGATCCTGCTTAAATCCACCTCTCCATCTCTCCATGCCTACACCCCAGCAGCTAAATGTGGCTGGAGTTTTTCTCCAACTATTTTGAAACAAGTCTCATGTTAAGTTTATAACCATAAGTCTCAAAGGGACCTTTAGGGCTGCCAGGAAACCCTTCCTAAAACAGGGGACTTCTGGGTCACCACTTTCTCTTGCTTCTTCTTCTTCTCCACCCATGGTTGTTTTTCCCTCTCTTTTCCTCTTGGTCCTTTCTCCTCACAGGTACTCAGGGCTTAGCTCTTGGAACTCTTTGCTCTTTAGGCTCAACCTAGAGCCTAGGGCTCCTTACCCAGTCTCCGGACTTTACACATCATGTAGATGCTGACCTTTCCAAAATAGTTGTTTCAGCCTAGATCAACTCCCCAGTTAGTGAGACTTCCTCCAGACTGACATACTCATCTGCATTCTTAGTCTCCACCTGGACATTTACTAGATATCTCAACTTCAACATGTTCATAACAGAGCTCTTAGGTCAACCTTCCCAAACCTGCTACTCACCCAGGCAGCCCACCCTATCTCAGTAAATGGCAACTCCATTCCTCCAATTGCTTAGCTCAAAATTCCTGATGTTGTTCTTGACATGTCTTTTTTCCTCATCCCTGACAACCAGTCAATCAGCAGATATTCTTGGCTATGCTTTTAAAATACACTCTAATCTCACCACCTCTTACTCTGTCACCTTGAGTTAAAGGCACTTGGATTATTGCGATTGTCCCCAAACTGCTCTCTTGGCTTCCATGCTAGTGATACCTCCTCTCCACACAGCAGTCAGAGTGACTCTTTCAAAACTTAAATTCAGTCATGACACCCCTTTGTTTATAATCCTAATGGCTTTCCATGCCATTCAGAATAAAACACAGAACTTATAT
Organism: Neofelis nebulosa; assembly: GCF_028018385.1. Classification (NCBI taxonomy): domain Eukaryota; kingdom Metazoa; phylum Chordata; class Mammalia; order Carnivora; family Felidae; genus Neofelis; species Neofelis nebulosa. Next base: position 130,518,514 of record NC_080783.1, read on the forward strand.
GCATTCATTCCCAATTGATCTGGCCCCTGGCCTCCCTGGTGGCTCACTGCAATCACTTTCGTCCTTGCTCTTGTACAAAGCTTCCATGTTGCTCTGCAAACATGCCAGGGACTTCTCTGGGGCATTTGCTCTTGCTGTTACCTCTGTGTAGAGTCCTCTTCCCCTAGACATCCCTGTGACTTGCTTCCTCACTTTGTGCTTAGGTTTCTGCTCAAAGAAAATTTTGTGACCACTCTATTGGAAATAACAGCAATGCCTAAACATACTAATCCTCAATTTCCTAATCCTACTTAATTTTTTGTAGAATTTTTAGTATCTGGAAAGTATATTTAAAATAATTTTTCCCCCATACTCTGAGTATAAATACACGAGTGTGGACTGTATTATGTTTACAGATGTAACCAGAGAACTCAAAACATCTGTCACATGCTAGGCACTCAACAAACATTGTCAAATGAACGTATCTGTGAATATGTGATGATTCTAAAGGTGCCCTTTTTTGCAAAACACAGGCAGACACAAGAGGAAAGTTATGCTTAAATTCATGCCTCCCCCATTTGAATTCCATCACAGTCTGGCTACATCCCATATACCCAAGAGTTTAGAAAAACAACAGCCACACCAACAATGTGTAACTGAGTTACTGATTATTTTAGCTGAGGGTTGTCTACCCGTCTATGCAGATCATTTTGGGAAGAAAAAGAGGAGACTTGTAAAAACTTCTATGGTTTTATGTAGTTTTTCAATCTCAGATTACACTGTAGATGATTTTTCATTGCTGCTGTGTAGACGAGCTAGTGGGGTCATCTAGAACACATGGCCATGGTGTACAAGGAACCGCTGGCAGTACATATTTCCTGAGAATCACCTCATGCCAGGGAACAACATGAGCCAGTCCTGCAGAGTCTAGGGTGGTTTCTCAGCCTTGGCACTATTTCCACGTTGGGCCAAATAATTCTTTGTTTTCCTATATGTTGTAGGCTATTTAGAAGCATCCCTGGCCTCTACCTACTGGATGCAGTAGCAACCCCCGAGCTGTGACAACCAAAAGTCCCCTGGGGGGTAAAATCCCCCATATGAATAGATGAGCTCATATGAAACAGTTATGATAAGATACTACAATACTTAGCAATTGGCTAGTTAAGACCAATTAAAGCTAGGGATACTTTAGAAGGAGTATTTTAGAAGGAGTGGTTGGTCTAGATCAGGAACGACCCAACCCTCTTAAGTAAAGGTTCTTTCTGACTGACACTGGCTGGAGAAGGGCTGGGCAAGGAGGAGTTGCCAGAAGCAAGAGGTTGGAGAGAAAGAGAATGGAAGAAAAAGAACGTTAGAATAGGAGGGGTTAAACTTCCCCTGGGTGTCTTCTTTCTTACTGTTCGCCATGTTGCCTTGCATCATATGTTACATGGCCTATGTAAATATAAGATCAAGTCCTCTGAATATGGCACAGGTCATTTTTCTTTTTGGCCAAATTAGGAAAGCTGATGAAAATTCATTAAAAAAGAAACAAAACAGATTTGGGGAAAAGAGTTTAGATAGAAAGTAAAGGAATGAGAACTCTCAAAAAGTATTTTCCTCTCACTACATTAATAGAGTCACCATGCCTCTGAGGGGCCTCCTCCAGGGGTGGCAGTGAAGTGGCTGTAGCATTTTGCTGGTCCTTACCCCATCCCTCCCCTATTTTGCAACCTTATGTAGCTTTTGAAGCTACATACATCATTTGATGACGATATGGATTTTTTTAAATGATAAGTCATTAGGTGGCTTCTTCCTACCTCTGGAGATGTGTTTGAACCTCATTAGTGCTATGACCCCAGGAAACTGGAGATTCAATGATGCAGGGTGAAATTCCAGGTCAAGAGGCCCCTTGTATTTCCAGTGTACTTGACGGGACATAAGAGAAATGAAATCTATGAAAGTCCCTAATGCTTCTCTGTTTCCTCCACTTCCTTGGTTTCTTTGTGTGGATTTGCATTTTGGAGATAAAGAAAGATCTTCCCCCTGTGGCCTTAAGATGGGTACACTTGCCCAGATAGGCTTGATACCCTATGACGCTGTGGCCGGTCTGTTCCAAAGAACTTAGTTTCCCCAAATTCATATACATTTGTATTCCCCTCAAAAGGGCACCATTAATGTTTGATATGCAAAAAGCACATTGTGAGGAAAGTTTAAGACATGGTTTGAATACCATCCATTTCCCTTTTCCCATCTTTGGACCAGTTTCATCTTTTTCTCTATACGTCACAGAAGGACCAACTCAACATTAATTAAAATCTGGAAAATGATCTGACTCTATTCAATAAGGAATAAATAAGCTATTACGGTAATTTTCATCAAGTGGGTCAAACTGAATTTTGATTTTGTTAATAAATATATTTCTTTATAAGAGGTGTTTCATGAAAAAACAAAGAACAAAAAAAAAAAAACCCCACAAACCAAAAACATGACATAAGCCCAACAGTCAAGGGTGGAAAACAAGACACACCTGTCACAGAAGACATTTAAAGGAAAATGGTAAAATAAAAACAGAAGTCTTTATGTTTCCTGAAAAATCTTCATTCTGTGAATGACAGAATGCTAGCTGGAATGGACTATTCATGAGTCACAGATGAGATACTGCTTGCTTGCATTTAAAGTAAGTAATGTAATTATTATTTTCAGGTCATAATCAATGCTAAACCCAGTGTAGATCTTCACTGGTATTCATTCAATTTCATTTCAAACAATGGAAATAGAAAATATAAGCTATTTCGTTTGTCCAAAAGTCAAATGGGCACAAAACATGGAATCTGCCATTCTGTTCTCATGAAAAGCATCCTTGAAACTCACTGTAAGTGGGTTTCCTTATTTTCAATGCCAATGAGCAACAATGTTAATACTCTAACATTCATGTTCTAAACAGGATCCTAAGCTGTTTGAATGTTTATTCACGTGTTAATCTTTCAGAAAACAAATGTTGCAGCAATTTTAATTTGCAGCAGTGAAATTTCTGAGTGAAGTTTTTTGTCTCTTACAGATGACATTCTCAGTACTATTTGATGCATTGATTGGTATCAGTCAACATGCCTCACCGATAAGCTGATGGGTACACTTCACAGATATTCCAGATTCATACAGTGCAATGTTTCACAACACATAACACCATGAAATCACTGTATGAATCCAAGAATTCCTACCTCTCTTGTGGTTTGCAACTTGAACAGAAGAAACTGTTGACAAAGCTAATTTGGGAGCAACTGGATAGGTTTAAAAGAATGAACAGCACATTAGAAACAATAGTGAAACGTTCAAACTGTAATAACTTATCATCAACCCACTTGAAAAGGTAGCCCTAAATGAAGAGACTACTTGTATCTGTTGTTTCTGGGAGATGGTTTCAGTCCCAAAGGAAGTCTTGTATTTGGCTGAAAATGGTTTTACATTATCAGTAATAAAGTTTAGAAGCTTTATTTTCAGAGGCAAAGAGAATTACCATTTAAGAGTCCAGTTATGCAAGGATTATTCTGGTAACAATATGGATATTAGGATCCCCTATTGACCCTCTCTTAAAATAGTAGTTGTGCTGAGATAATTAGCAATCATTGCCTCAATTCACTGTCATTTTCTCTGTGTAACCAAAAGCTCGTCTGTGCCTCAGCCAGTTAGATTATTTTTGTTGAACTGATTAGACCTCACGGAACATAATCTCAGTGGCCAACCATATGGACCTTAGTCTCAGAGTCACCTTGAATCTGTCTACCTTTGAAAAATGTAGTCTCCTTCTCAATATTTATTACCTTTGTGGTCATATCAGTTTGTTAATGGCAGAGATTGCTCTGTATCGCTGTCTGCCATTTCTTTTCCAATTATTCATGACGAGTTGCTTGCGAAAACAGCAAAAGCAGGTAGAGCCTGACGTTCTTTGCAGATGTTGACAAGATAAATTATGGCTGCACAGAACTGGCCTCTGTTAGAAAGTGCACCTTGAGCTAAAATTTCAAGTTTAAGCACTTTATCCCGTGCACTGCTTCTCAAATAAATTCATTTGAACTCATTACCCACATTCTAAAAAAACTGCGTCTGGTATTAGCTGAAGGTATTTCTGAAAGTTTTCTGTGCAGTGACACTGACAGAAAACACAGCAAAATAATTAAGCAGGTGTGTTTCAGGTTTTGAACAATGCATAATCTTGTTCATCTCAAAACTCACTGTGGAGAAGTGTTAAATCTTAGATCCTGTCTTGTATAATTTGTTGAACTCTGAAATTCAATGGGAAATACTGAGTGACATTTCACTGAAGATGCTCTCATTGAACTTGCCAAGGAATAAAGCCACTAAACCTCCCCCAAATCCTCACAGAATTATACTAATAGGGGTGAGCTTGAGCTCTATTTCTTCTTCCACATATGTATGCAGAAAGTTGAAAAAATTCATTTGGAGCAGATGATTAAGATAATTCTATTTGCTACTAATATATGTATCTAGGACAGTCTCGATTTCATCACCCTGATCAAGGACTGAAAATGCAGCCCTTCCAATTTGACTCCCCAACAAATTGCTAATATATTTTGTTTGCTTAGCAGCTATTTCCTGGTTCCTCCTTTCGCTCATTTCCTCCTCCATCTGTATTCATTAGAGTTTAAAAGGAACATCCTGTATGTAATGAAAGAAGGTGGAAGCCAAAAATGTGCCTTTTTTTTGAGAAGAAAGAAGGCAAAAGAATACAATTTTCTATTAAAATAAACTCCTATTTATACATGTCTATATATATCTATAGGCTAGATGTTAATATGAATTTAACATTGCACTGCCTCTTATGAATTTCATTGCCCAGTTTTTAAAAGTTCTATTTCTTCCTGTGTAATCACACTGCTGTCAGTCTCTCTCTTTTATTTATTTACTTATTTTTGAGGTTACAAGTCAGAAAATAATTACTGCTCTAAAGACAGACAGAGAGCAGGTTGTTCTTAATGCTGCTAGAAATAATTGGTAATTTGTAAAGGATTAAAAGGGGAAGCCCCAACAGAGAAAATATACTGTGATGTGGAAGAGAAAGAGAGAGAGACAGAGAGAGAGAGAGAGAGAGAGAGAGATACACACAGAGAGAGATTCAAATTTCTGCCAGTCAATATGGAGAAACAGTAAAAGAAAACAAGTCTGTTAGGGGTTGCAATACTGCCTTTATGTATTTTTCCCCCGACCTTCAACACAACTGACGTACTAGTCAGTTTCGTTAAGAGGAGCAAAAGGGAGACATTGGAAGGATACCTGCAGCACTCAGAAGTTTTTAAGGCTTATTATTTATATTCTAAACTGTGATGGCAGCAAAACTCTAGGCTTCTCTTGGGAGAGACATTCAACCTAAATTTGATGAAGTGCTTGTAACTTCTATGCCATCTAATTTTCCCCTATATCTTTCACTCTAATATTTCCAGGGCACTCTTCATATTAGAAATAATATTTGAATCAGGATTCTTTCAAAGACATGGCATTCACAATAATGCTGTTATCCAGTGCTGAAAAACAGTATATGGGATTTTCCCCTAAACATGTGGGGTTTTATATTGCTAGGAATTTTACATGCTCCTACCTTGTTTTGGGTTAGAAACCTCAAGGGAAGAAATATTCGGCCATATCCTATTAAACTTTGGAAGATCTGCATGCATCAGGAAAAATCAGGGTATGTTATTTTCAGCTATAATGTCATTTGGTCTAAACAGAAACTTATATGGACAAAGACACAAACCACACATCTGCTCTTTAACTTGGCTGTGATGCACTTAACAAAACATGACTCCCGCACCAAACAAGAGCAAGCAATTGATGATTCCCAAAACATTGAATGGACATTAAATAGATAGCCCCTTCGCTAACAAAGCTATATACATTTACTTTTGCAATAAACTAGAATGTTCTTACAAATAACCAAATAGGGACTTCGGCATTTCAAACTGTTACATAAAGCTGGTGCCTGAAACTAGAAGATAACGTGAAAGAAATAATTTCTCACTGGAGGATTCCATTCTCTGCAATTTATATTTACAGATATGAACTGGTTGCATTAGTCTTTCACGAGAGATTCTTTGGGGTATGTTTTAAGTGTGAGCCATTATCTCTGCAAAGAAGTGGATTTATTTCCTATTTTTATTTACGCCATTTCTCAGAGAAAGAAAGGGAATACTGGTGATTTCTGGCTTCTTAGTATAGCTAAGGTTTGTATGTATGGATCTGTATATGTCTTCATGATTTTTTTTTTTTTTTACTTCAACCTGTTTCTAGAGTTTTTGGCTCCAATCCAGAGGTAATTATAAGCATTATAATTTTTTATGTTCTTGAGAACTGATGTTCTTTCTTTCTTAGATTCACCAGTATATACATATTTAAAAAAAAAAAAGACTCTGGAAAAGCAGAACATCTAGGTTTAGGATTGGATGCTTTAAAATTATTTTTGCTAAGGTGCATAACTATTAAAGCAGGCATTTTAGGACTCCAATCTACCACCCATTCAGATCAGCTCAAAACTACACCTTCTGTGTGGTCCTTTGGGACTACCCAAGTCCACAAAAAGTGCTCTCACCTCCAAACTCCTATAGCATGTTACTGTCTGTGCTCCTGATTTCTCATTGATATGGGGATAAGGCATGAGTTTTAATATTGTTAATTTAAATTTCATAGGTCTATTTCTCATCTCTGTAATTAGATTGGATCTCTTTGAGGAAGGGCAAAGCCTTGCAGGAGGCCTCAGTAAATATCTAATAATTGAATAATTGATATCAAGTGGCTAGGCCACTGTAAACAGGTATTATCAGATTGTTTCCTCCATAATTAGATTATAGCAAGTAACATTCTTGTAAGACATGGCACTTTCGTTATAACTTTGGTATTTTAATATTTGTTAGAAAAGCTGATCTACTGTGTGTGTGTGTGTACACAAAGGCAGATGAAATCTTAATATTGATATTACTCTGTCAAAACTGCGGAATGAAAAAAGTGTAGTAATATTTTCCACATTTGTACCCAACTGTTACTAAATATATAGATACTTAGTAACATGTATAGGCAAAGTAGCAACTAATGTTGCTTTTCACCTGAGCATTTTGGTGCTGGGTAGATGCTGAATTAACAGAACAAGGCTACTTAAACAGTGCTCATTACCTCTGAAAAACTATAAATTTGCATTTTGAGGGAATGAATATGATTTCTAGAAATTACTTGGAAAAAATTGTGGGTTTATAGAGAAAATATATTCCTTCACATTATTAGCTTCAAATTAAGAATATTTTAGTTTGTTGAAATGGTTCTCTCCATATTTTTCTTATAGGAGAGGCAAATACAGGTCATAGTGGGGCTGCTGTTTGTAAATCTGATGTTAGGTATTTAGTGACTTGATGAAATTAAGCAATATGATTGTTTGGTTAATAAGCTCTGCCAAGAAATTTAAGTAAAGACCGGCATTTATACTAAATCAATTTAAAAGTGAGTTTTGAAAATTAGCTTCATAAATTAAACTGTATCCCATATTCTATTAAATATTTGTTTGTGCCTATTTTTAGCATACTCTTTTCCTAGTGTTTTATAATTTTTCCCCCTAGGATTCTGAGGTTCCATGTTAAGGAATGCATAAAATATATAAAAAGTTAACATAGGGCATTCTACTTTTGAATCGTTAACTACCTGACTGTATGGAATTATCGAGGTAGACAGCTCAGTCACAATCTGATCCGTACCTGGAGTGTAACTTTCTTCTGTATTGTGTACTTCAGATGGTTTCTTGGGGGGAAGGGGAGAAGGTAGCCCTTGTATTTGCCTGGGAATGTAATTAGACATTCCACCCCCCTGCCGCCCCCAAAAGTTCCATTATGTGGGATGCCTAACTTTCCTGAACACTCAAAACTCAGAACCACCAGCAGTGATCCCATTGGAAATCCCAATCTAATCTACACATATCTCTGATGGGACAAAATTTTATGTGCTGTTTTTCCCTTGGAAGGAAAAATGTCCTGAAAAAAAGGCACTGAAATTTGTGTCCTCCCTCCCCCCAGACTCCTACAGCATGTTACTACTGTTTGTGCATGCATGTTCCAATATTTGGTCCCCAGGAGTTTTTAATTTAATATCTCATCTTATTTTTTAAAAATTTGATTTTGTCTTATAATTGCAAGGCTAAGTAAGAAAACAATATTAGGCAGTTACTCTCCATTTACTCTTGTTACTCTAAGATACTGGCTCAAATAAATATTTAATCAATATTACTAACAAATGTTTAATTCCCAGGAGTAAATTAGGCACATTGAAGGTGATTTTAATAGTATAATTGAAACAAATTCTATGTTATCATAGCCAATTCTAATGAAAAATTTTTGCATAACATGTAGCTTCTGATAATTTTTAGCCAGGGGTCCACTTGTTTTGAGTAGGTGGAAATTGAAAATAGAAAAAAAAAATCTATCTATCTATATCTCTATCTATCTATCTATCTATCTATCTATCTATCTATCTATTGCATTAAAACTATTGTATTGCCTCTTTGGGTGACCTGAGGCAGAATTTATTAATTTCACTTTTTCACAAATTAACTAAGGTATATCTTTGGGCCAACATGAAGGTCTTAAAGTGGTGCCTTGTTGCAGGGCAAAGGTCACCGTGAGTCAGAAGAATCAGGTTTGGTCCCAGTACTGCTACCAAGGAATTGCCTGGCTGTTAATTTCTCTGGACTTCCATTTCCTTATAAATAAAGGTGCTGGACTAAAAGATCTCTAAGGTTTCCCTTAGGTGTTAATTTCCATCCCTCTAGAAGTTCTCCAATGGTCTAGCAGGGCCCCCACTCCAGTTCATGGGAGGATGAGGCCTCTTGGGATGAGGTACACGTTCTTTGGAGACTCTAGAGGACTAAGAGGGAAGGGAAAATTATTGCTGCATGTTTTGACAGTGGACCTTTCGACTGTCATAGTGAAACCCAAACTGGAGTTGAGAAATTATTATTGGGGTGAGGGGAGGGATCCCTCCATGTGTCCAGTGGGGTTGTAGATGGCTAGTCATTCAAGAATAGCCTTCTGTGGAAATCCCTATTTCTTAAGGATGCTGGCACAATACATCTGGGAAAATGGACTGGACTCATTTTGATAATCCCCTTGACTAGATTCCAAAGGCTGGCTCTAGGAGTATAGAGACCATAATCACATACTCCATAGCTGTCCCCTTACAGAAAACAAAAATATCTGGAATGTCCATCAGATCCAATTACTCTCATTGTTGAATTTTCAAAGTGCATCTATGGGAAGCTTAGAAAATAACTATTTGGGGAAAATTTTTTGAGATATGGTGCAGGTAACTTTTGGGATGAGCACTGGGTGTTGTATGGAAACCAATTTGACAGTAAATTTCATATATTAAAAAATAAATAAATAAATTAAAAAAAAAAAAAAAAGAAAAAGAGATATGGTGCAGGTAAGTAGAGTTTGGGTTGGATTAAAATCCCAGCTCTACCACTTGTACAAGGAACTTGTCTCTTTCTTGATCAAAAAAAAATAAATAAATAAATAAAAAAAGGAAACTCTCTTTGTCTTTCTCATCTGTAAGTTGGGGATGATGACACTATCTGCTGGTTGTTTCCAAGACTCAATGAGTTAATACTTGCTCGATATTGTGAGCATTTAAAAAATGTTAGCCCTTATGATACCATTTGTGGTTGCTATTGTAACAAAAATCAGATTACTGTAGTATTAACAGTTCTTGCTGAATTGAATTAGAGAAAATAATGTGCTCCCCCTATTTTTTGCAATCTTAATTATTCCCAAAGTGAGTGGCACTGATAGGTAAAAAAGCTCACTTAAGATGTAGTTTACTTTAGGCCAGTTTTAGGGTCTCTATTGATTAATACTATTGTTCAGAAAGCAATGGAAATAGTTTGGGATACTGTGAAAAAGATTTGATTTTTAATATTAATAGTTAAATATATAATGTTAACTTTCAAATTTCTTTCAGTTTGGGGGCACATCAGTTTAGACTAGACTATGAATCAAATATATATGTCATCTGAATTCTGTTTTTCATCAGGGAGAGAATTCAGAAAACACTTTGGTTGTGGCACTTGAAACTCACTTTCATGAATCAGAAAAAATGAGATTCTCGTTACAAGAATGAAACTTTGGAGGAAAATTTTTCTCCTCTGTGCCCCAAGGAAAACTCTGCACTATACATTGGAGGGGACTATGTTAGAATGGCTGAAATTGACCATCTATTGCTGATGCCATAATTTGTCAAACTGGAAAGCAAGCTTGAAGCAGAAGGCTGAAAATATGTTATTCACATCAAGAAAGCTTTAGAGGTAGGGTTGTTTTAGAATATTAAGTTGTTCTCTATCATCCATAGCACTCAGTTTGCATGAACTATAGGCAACTTTCAACTCACTTTGTGGGCACCCTTTAAAAACAGAGTAAATTGTGACCATGATTTCCCATCTTTTTCTAGAATGGTGCACCACATAGAATTTCATACTTTAGTAGTTTCATCAAATGAGAAGGTGAGTTCTAATATCAGGGTAGAATGTGAAGAGTCCTAATCTGGAAATTGGATATTGAGGTGGAATCCTACCTTGGCCACTGCCCCGATGACTTAGACATTTCATTTAAGCCTTCGTTGCCTTATATACTGTAAAATGATGATGTTGAATGAATTCTCTTTAAGTTTCCTAAAAATACTAATTTTTAAATAATTTTTTGGTTCTAAAATATGGTGGGAAGCTACCATGGGTGCCACCATGGATATGAAAATCCACTCCTGGGGGATGTTAGTGAGCCTTCATTAAACATCCTTCTTCAAGGAGTGTGAGAGGGAAATATCAGGTAGAGGCAAAGTCACAAGGTCCTTTGGGCCTTATATAGTTAATGCTTCTGTTACTCAGGGAATCTGGAAGCATTATTGATGCCTAGAAAGGAATCTACAGAAAACCCTAAAGCTTTCCAGAAGAAATCTCTAGGGCCTTGGAGGTAATCTTACCATCTTTATAGCAAGCTGCCTACCCTCAGAACTACCATGTCATTAAACTGATGGGGAAAGATATAGTTTAATGTGATAGTGGTAGGTCTGTCCTAGAGATGACGTATAGAATTTTATTTTTGCTATAAGTGACTATTTCAATAAAGAAAAAAATTTGGATTTTTACTGTCATACAATATGAACAAACATGTTTCATAATTTGCATAGAAAATTTCATGAGCTGTCTTGCGATCTATAATATACCTGACATCTATACATCTTCCCTCTTGCTCAGCATACTGAGGATGTTTAGCGGTAGAGGAAGGGCATATATTAATGTGGAGGTCACAGTTCTCTACCCCTTCTACTCAGACACAATGCTGGTAACTTCTGTTGACAACACAGTGAAGTACCAGAAAATGAACTTCTGTTTTTCTCCGGAACACTAAATTTCTCTGTGCAAAAATGGGTCAATTCAGAGATCAACAGGTCTAAAGTGCAGTGTGGTAGACTAGAAAAAGTCTGAGGTAAGAGTCAATAAATCTAGAATTTTTCCTTCTGAGCTCTTCCATTTGGTGTAATGTTATGAGCATAACTTCTGGAGTCAGATGGGCCTTCCTGCTTGTATTACACTGGTCAAATGACTCGGCCCCTCTGAGCCTCAGATTCACCATTTGTAAAATGGAATTCTGTAGATATGTGGGAACATCTCCCTCCGGTTGTGAGCAAAAGCACTGCCTAACTCTTCCTGGGAAGTGAAACACTTAGTTGACCAGCTCCATATCTATACTCCAAGAAGATGTCAATGATACCCACACTCTTAGCACAGGAATTCACAGTTACATGTTTGAGGCTCATCATGGGGCCTTTCAGAGATCTTGCTAAATCTTTGTTTATGCTAGGAATGTCCAGATGCCCCTACACAGAGATAATAGCAAAGGTGCAGATAGCAGCTCACACTTAAAAACTGGTCTGGCACTCTAAATTCACCTGGGAAAAGGTTAACACATGAAAAAAGTCAGTTTGCTCAAGGTGGGTGATTTTTGATAACATTACTAAACTTCCCAATTCTTTTTTCTTTAGGTAGGGGGTACTTCGCCTCCTTCACTGTAATACTTGATTTATTCTTCAGGATTAAAGCAGCAGCTATATCCTAATGTTCATTCAATTTTAGGATAACCACAAAGGTTTCATGAATGTGAAATGCTAGTTACACAAATATGAAATGGATCTGTGATGAGGATACTGGGTACATGATATAACAAAGTCCCAAAGGCATTTCACCTGGGACCTGAGTTTCCTTCTAGAACATCAGCAAACAGTTCAAAATTAATGTAGCACACCATGCAATTTGCCATATAGCTACACTAGCCTGATAATTTTTTTCCTCATTATATAAAACCTAATTAGTTAAAGGGCAATTCAAATGAAACTTTTATTTGGGAGATTTAGAAGTATTAAAGCAAAGGGAAAAAAAACCAAACACTGCAGATGTCTAGATAGATGAACATGATTACTAATAACCCTTGGGTGGGGAAATGATTAACCTCATTATTTTCCTCATGATCCAGGTTTCTACAGCAAATCAGTACCAAACAGAAATATCTGGATGCTGTATGGAACAAACTTTTACAAGGTCTCCAACTGGCATCAAATATTTTCAAGTATGAAAACATCTCTGGGCTTTCTCAACAGGCTATTGGATCCCTGCAGCTAGCATCTCCCTTGTTCCACAGTCCCGTCAGTTAAATCAAATTAGAGATGAAGTTTAACTCCATGATGAAGGGAATGCTCATTATAAGAGAAAACAGGAAAATGGAATATTTCCTGTAAGTGAACCATGATTTCTAATTGAATGAGGTAGAGAGGAGAGGATATCCAAACACTTCCACCAGTATTCTATGCTTTATATATCATGGTCTCAGCCACTTAAAAGTAATTTAAAGAAATAATGTATACTTGGGTTCACAGAACGTTTACATCTCTCTTTTCTTTTGTTGCTTTTCTAAAAATATCTTTACTTATTAAAAATTTTCAAGTTGTCTGAAATGGTGTTTCCTGATGTGATCTTCCATTTCAGTGGCTGGCCTACCTTTAACCTCGGACTCATCTGTCATCTGCTTTCTTAAGTGATAATAACCCACACAAAGCTATGTGCACATTAGGCCAGTTCTTATTCTAATTATGGTCTGTATAATGTTTACCATATTAGGGGAATCACTTGCTTTTCAGGACTAAGGATCAGATAATATATGCTAGAAGGTAATCATTAGTTTATCACTCTAGCAAAAACATCCACACCAAACCAACTCTTAATTTGCATCATCAGCATCAACAAATGTTCACTTGGGTAAACTTGTGAATGTTTACTTATCAGTGTGTGATACATTTTATTAAAAAAGAATGAAACTTGAATGAATTACTGCCCCATTAGGTAAAGTAGTAACAGAGATTACAAGGCTCAAATGAATATAGATATATTTTTGGGATTCATTAATTGCTGACAATATCACCAGTATTTTTTTCAGCCATGGTCAAAAGCACATCAAAATGACCAAGTTTTAAATCAAGGACCTTTGAAATGATTGGGAAGCCTATTTCCTAATAAATAGACAATAGCAGGTACAGCAAATGATCTTAATGAGAAATTTGTTTCAAAAACATTTTTAGCAGATGATCGGAAAGGATGACCACTCTGTCAATGCATTTGAACAGTAATACTGTTATTGACAGTTTGAGATCTATACTGAAATCTATCAGGGCTTGAAAATCTTTAGCCATTGTGTATATAGCATACGTATGTGAATTTATGGTTACATAAATCAATAATTTACATCAGTAGTATATATCATTCCCTTTCCTTGAAATATGCTTTGGTGATGGGAGTCTCATGGGTATTACATCTGTTATAATGGCATTGTCTATGTACTTGGTGGAATTATGCTCATTGCTTCTTTCTTTGGGATAAAGGCGAAAGAAAGCCCTGGGAAACACCCCAAGCAATTCCCTCTTCTCTAGCTTATACCTTGGAAACCTCCTTCCTGAACCCTGTGGAATAGGCCGTGAGTCCTCTAGGCAGGAATTCTTGCCCTTTGGAGAGGAAAGGAATACACTAGTGCACACAAGGAACACCTTATGAGGAGCACCACAAAGAAGGAATGTGCAAATGCCATTTAAGCAGCCTAGAAGATACAATCATGTTTGATGGTTTTATCGTAAATCTCTTGACTTTAAAGCCAGCAATAGGCAAGCTAGTTGTGTGTGATGTTGGGTGACTCCTGGAAGCTTTTACATCCTGTTTGCTGGAGAAATCTGAGGAAACACCCACTGGGCTCCAAACGGAGCTGCCAAAGGCACAATGAGGTCAGGTTACAAACTATCACTTTGTTAGAGGGTTTTCACTAGGCATTAAGGAGTTAAATTTTCCTAGGCTCCTGATTAAAAAAAGGTTGATACATTTGCCAAAGGCACAACAAAGCATCCTTTCAGGTCACCACCCATTTCAAAATAAAACAAAGCCAAACAAAAGTGGGATTTCCTGAATCAGGGTGTAAAAGGTCAACATCTGCTGATGCTCAGAGATGGGGCATGTGGCGGAGGCGGCCGAATGAAATGTCCAGTGAGCTGTACAGTCAGAGATTCCATGCAACACATGACTGACACCGTGAACAGAAACACACCCCAGCGCCAAAGAACTACTTTCCATCCATCCATTTCTGAAGATTGGATAGGCCAGACTGCCACAGCAGCCTCAATAGTCTGTGCCAGCTTGCTTCCATTTGGTTCCCTTTTGCTCACAAATGCATATGCAAATGAAATTGTCAAGGCCTGAAAGGAGCCTACTGTGGGGTATATGTATGTGTATACACACACACACACACACACACACACACACACACACACACACAATTAGGCAAATGCCAGAGGAGATTCTAAAGCAGAACCCGGAGACTACTAGAGCTGAACTTTCTCCATCTGCAAGTCTGTAGCACTGATGCCGTTTCAATAAGATCATAAAGGCCATGCTGTAGCATTCGGCCGGTATCTAAAAGGATGTGGACACTACTTCTATTTACAGAGCTGCTGATTTTCATGGCATTTAACATGCCCAGTGCTTAACAAAGCTGTGTCTGGGCCTATTCACAAGCTTAAGTACACGGGGTTGCTTTACAAATTGGAAGACCTGCCTGTGCATTTGTAAGAAGGAGGAAGTTGTTTTTATCCAAATGATCAGAGTATTGCTTTCATGATGGATGTTGGGTTTTGCAACACCTCAGCGGCTGTTGTTTACACTGCAATCACCCTGGGTGGCACAGCACCCATGAGGAAGTCTGGGAGGAGTGAGACCACAGTGAAAATTCTTCCCTTCACTTACAGCACATAATCTTGGCTTTCTCAGTATTCTATTTTGAATCAGTTAATCTAACAATTGTTCAAAGGTTTTAGCCATCAGAGCGAAAGGCTGAGATATATAAAAACCCTGCTCCACAAAGCTGTGGGGCATTTCCTTAATGAGCATTTCAGGCTTGGTGTTGGGGTGTCATTGTTTTCTATGTGAAGAAGGAGCTATAGTCTGTTTCTCCTATGACAGCTGGGAGGATGCTGTCTGCCATGGTAGTGGGAGTTTCAGTTGCTTCTATTTCTACTAAAAGATTTCTTGCAGGAATTCTAGTAACCGGATTCCTAAATTCTGCATATATTTTTTAATACCACATTCTCTATCAAACTTAAGCCTAAGTAGTCAGGAAAAGATGGATCGCTGTATTTTAGGAGGGAGAAATGGACATACATTCTTTCATTCCTCCAGAAAACTAATGGTCGCCAACCTGCCTCTTTCAGGCCTTCACAAAGACTGGAGTGCAATACATTACTAAAATTCCCTCCCCCTGGTTTTCTTGGGTTCTAATAAATATGCCTAAAGCATTTGTTGGTATTCACTCTCTGCTTTTAAAAATTACAGTAGAAATCCATACCCAGTCCTAAAGAGAAAGTTGAGTTTGTTGTTGGTTACTGAGTATGAGTACACAGGACTATTTATACTTTTGCTCATGAGCTATGGTTACCTCAGTAACTGCACCTCTGTAATGGTAGCCTTCATTGATTAAAAGTAGTCAGGAAAACTGTGGTATTAGAGGAGTTATACATGGATAACTGTTTTATCTGTGCTCTCACCATATCTGTGCACAGAACAAACACAACAGTTCAATTCACAAAGAAAATACCCTTTCCATCAGAAATGGACACTGGGAAAATAGGTCTTAGGAGCCCAACAAGAAAACAGAACTAGCCTAGACTTGGTTTGGTGATTTTCTTTTTTTTACTTACTACCAATACTGGAAATACTGGGGATACCTGGAAAGAAAGAAAACAATAAAGAAAAATTGTTAGACAGTTATTAATACATGATATCTTTAACTTAATATAAAAATCTCAGAAACTTAACACTAAATAACATTCAGATCATTAGGAAATATGCACAGAAACAGAAAGACATATATTCATCCATCAAAACCATTTTTGCTTTCATTCTAGAACTCCTGAACTTATCAGGGTTGGGAAATTAATGCTCAACTTCAACAGCTGGTTCAAGACTGCTTCATGACATCAAACATTTTGTGCCTGCCTCTAAGGTCAATAAACATTTTGTGGCACTGTATGTGGTTCAAAACAGATTTTAAGCTAGGCTTATGTTCCGGGCATAGAGTGCCAAATATACACTGTGTGGACCTGTGTAAATATCTCCACACGTGCAACAGATCTCTTTAAATGTGTTATGAGACGCATATGTTAGCTGTTGAAAGTCATTTGGCCCTTTATTTGATTAATTTTGCATAACCATCATTTTTAGCCCTCTTTTACTTGTCAGATATGTGGATTAAACTCTGTAATAGAAACTTAATTGAGCAGAATAATTCAAGAATACATTAGGTTGTTCATACTGATCATGCAGTTCATCAATTTTCTCAGCTTCCACTTTAATTTACAGGTTGTGCTAAGGTGGTGGCACCATTGCAGAATGCAATGGACTTGGTACAAACGTGGACATGAATTTAGTCTGTCCCGAGAGCAGGGGCATGGCAGCCAGGCTGCCTGGGTTTGAAGCTTTGCTCTTACACTCACTGACTGTGTGACCTTGGGCAAGTTGCTTACGCTCTCTGTAGCTTGGTTTCCTACCTCTTAGGGTTGCTGCAAAGATCACTCAAATTGATACATGTAAAATACTCAAAATGCTGCTTGGCAGGTAGTGTGGACTACATCCGTCTTTACTATGATTACTGTTATTGATATAGTGGGTTCATCAAGCAAGCAATACAATGAAAGATACTGCTAATTAAGAGTCAGAGATTTATATCTTCTCCACTAAAGTTGGGTAGGGGTATGGATGGGAGCATGAGATAGGAATCAGACAGAACTGAGAGGCCAGCTTTGCAACTGATTAGCTGGGTGATGACTTCAGGCAGGTTCCCAGCCTCTCTATGCCTGTTTCCTCAACTGAAGGGGGCTAATACTACCTACTGCATAGGGCTGCTGTGAGGATTGGATGAAACAATCCATAAAAATGTCTGACACATGGTACACTGTCAATAAGTGATAGCTGTTAAGGGGCTGTTCAGACTTGTTCTCCACATCACTGGAGTGTGCTCCAAACAGGTGGTAAATGTAGGAATCATTAAACTTCTATTTTAGTATTTATCTTTGAACAACTGCCCTCTGCTTGTTTTAACATCTGACATTTGGCATAACCTACTTAATCATCGTAACTTACTCAGAGATTTCTAGCTGTGTATTCTTTAAAACCAAGAGCCGTTTTCCTATTTCCTAATGGGGAGAGGTATGAAGGAATTAAAGCGTACCATGATTTTTTAAAAACCTTGGAAGGAGTGAAATTTTATTTTCAGTTATTAAATACATTCCAAATCTCTTGATTTTTAAATGCACAGGGTTTATGGCGCTTCAGCTTAATTACTGATTACTCTTCGACCCAAACTGGAAATCTAAATTTCCATTTCTGTGTTTTAACTCTGTCCTCTGAACTGAATTTCATGCTGAAAGCAATCTCTTCAAAGGACTGCTGAGTTCCTGACCAATACTTTGGCAGACTATCTTTGCTGCAGCGTGACAGTGACTTGGTACTGAATCAATCTTTCTTTCTTTCTTTCTTTCTTTCTTTCTTTCTTTCTTTCTTTCTTTCTTTCTTTCTTTCTTTCTTTCATCCCCTGTTGAGTGAGGTATAATGGCACCATCACAATTTTAGTATCAATGGCAGAAGCTCCAAATTCCCCCATGATTGAAAATCCTGCTCCATCAGAACTGCTTGCCTTTTGTAATCCGTCAAAGAGAATGGAAGTTAGGATGGCAGAAAGAGACTTTTCGGGTGTTTTGAAACTTACATGGAGTTAGAGGGCCATGCATAATGCAAGGCGGAGTTCTCAGGATGTTTGGCCAGGCAGCTGGAGAGAGAGCGAACCTGCAAAACTATTTAATGCAGTACTTGCTGCAGCTGAATACGTTAGAACGATGCAGAAATGTTTCCATTCCTTTGGGGATGCTAGCGCAGGAAGAAATGTTCACTGCAGCTGTACAAAGCTTGCCAAGCAAGGCCATTCTGAGATCTTATTTTCCTCATGAAGATGTTTTCCATTACCTAACATTTTGGATGCTTAAAGTTCAGCCCCTTCCTCATTTTGTGGCTTACAATTTTTTGGGGTAGTGTCAGGTGAGTCACTTTCTATTCCATTGCTGTAAAATGGGAATTCCTTAGAAAAGCCTTTTAAACTGTTTGCTGGCATAAAGATTTTTGAAGTAGAAAATATGTGAACACCAAGGGATAGCCATTAGTACATTTTCGAATGTTATTATTACTATTATTTTTCCAAATGCTCCTTATTGTACTGTCCAAACACCTTGGTCTGGGTTCTCTACAGACAACTAAAGAATTTAATAAACCCATTACAGTCATTAAAAAGAGTAAGGTAAGCCATGAGAAGCCTTCCAAGAGTAAGACAAGAGGGCTGTCATTCATGAAAGGTGGGCTTCTTTGGGGTCTGTAAAGGATGAATAAATGAATATAATTTCATCTGACAACACAGACAGTGCCCATGAACCATGGGGATGAGAGTCAGATTATCTAGACACGTGTTGGCAGTTCTTAAACACTCCCTGTGAAGTAATAAGTATTAGGTAAAGAATATTTTTACCCTTAAAATTGAGCTTGGAAGTTATTCTTTCCCTTCTTTTTTCATCTCCCTGATGTGAAATAGCCACTCCCTGTGATCACACACCTCTTTGTACAGGCCTCCCTGAAAAACTTATCAACTTATTTATAATTGTTTGTGTGTCTGTCTGAGAGGTCTGAAGGATAGTCACCATGTCTCATTCCTTTCTGTATTTCTAGTATCTGCCTGGGACAATGCCTGGTACAGAAAAGCTGCTCAAAGTATATTTGAGCAAAACTTTATCACTTGTTACCAAAACGGTTTCTATCAAATGAAAATACTTTTGGCCATAATATGATCTTGTCCCCTATAAAATGTTCAACTGAGATATTTCTCAGAGTTCAGAGTTAATGGGTACTTTTGTTCTCTCTGAACATTTACTTCATTCTGATAGCCAGAGTTATACGATATTCCTTGCCTTCTAGAAAGTGCAGTGGCTCAGAACACAACCTGGTGCTCAACTGGGTAAACTCATTTAATATTTGGCTTATTTGCCTTCCATTCCTTCTTTCACATCTTTTTTTAACCCTCTATTTGGATACTCTTATTTGTATTTGTCTTTTCCCCTAAGCCACCCAAGGGAAAGTACAGATTTTGTGGAGGTCTAAAGCATATTCAAATCTGGGAGCTCTCTTTGAGAAAAAGAATATTAACTTTAAAATATAAAATTAAAGATAAAATTTATTTTTTTAAGGTTAGAAGGATTCTGATGAGGAATCCTAAAACTCAAGCTTCATTAGGTTAAACCTCACCTCTGAAACAACCTCAAAAATACTTGGGAAAGATAAACAGATGATAGGTAGACAGACAGGAAGCACGATACCAGGTAGGCTAATTCAGAAAGAGTAATTTAAAAATGAAGAGCAGACAGGGAGTTAAGAAATAATCTCATTGAGCTTTTCATTTTAGAAAAGAGGAAACTGAATGCACAAAGAGAAGAAAGAGAGAGCCTTGCCCAAGTCAACACCTTTAAATTCAACATTGGAACAGTTAATTCCTAATCCTTGTCTGATTAGACACTGCTGAACTTGCACTGAGGAAATGAAGGACAGGTATGCATGAGTTTGAGAGGAAGGTTCTGCAATACATGGTATATGAGTTTAATACTCCTGCTTCTTCTAGAATAGAAAATGCTCCTTCAGTCAGAGATACACACACACACGTTGAATAAGCCAAAGGGTTTCGTGTATCAAAAGAATGAGAAGGCACTTAGGGCTAGTCCTTCCTCAACTGTAGGCACTTATGGCTAGTCCTTCCTCAACTGGCCCTTCCACTCCTGTATTTAGTTTAATGTTTGTTTTAAAGGAATTTGCTACAATTAGGGGGATGAGAACTTAGTAGAATTATACAATCATTTTCTTCTTCCCGTTCTCCTCTTTCTCCTTCTCCTTCTCTTTCTGTTTTCAATTTTACTAACCCTCCCACCAAGTAAATGGCTAAAGGGGGCATAGTTAAGCAACATGATGGAGATCGCAAAAATAAACATCCTAATCTTCCAAAGCAGATTAATGCAGTGCTAAGAGTCATAACTCCTTCTGAGAATCAATGCAAAGTCGGCAGCTTTTCATCAAGAGGAAATCAGAAGGGACACAGATTTGGCATGCCTCAAAATGAGAGGAAATATTACCACTGTTGTGAGAGATGGTTTGAAAAAAGCCCATCAAGTAGATGGCTAGATCTTCAGGGGAAGCCAGGCTGCGGCCATCGGGAGCTATAATTTCAAAAAACCCAGTTGAAGAAGAGGTGGGTGATGAGGAAGAAAACACTCTGCAGCCTCATTTGTATTCTGGGGGAATAATTTCCAATGTCCTTCCAGCCCTAATCCCTGGTCCCACTGTGTTGATAGGAGGCACAGTGAGTTGTCTGCCGGGAACCTGAAAGTAAAGGAAATAAGGTTGCCTTTATAGAATTATAGTGTGAAATCACCATATAAATGATCCAATCAAAGATAGCTAAAGTCATCTTACAACAGAAAGACCTGAGTGTATGTGATTGACTTGACATAGGTGACATCAACCTGATGTAGCCTATTGACAGATCTGAAGAATGGAAGAATGGCCAATCAGAAGGGGGAGGCCTAGAAAGGAGCAGCATCCCAAGGCATATGGTAGCACTGCTGGCCCAGCACTGTTTCAGGAAGAGGGAGGGGCAACCTGAAAGCTTTCAGGCCTGCAGTGTTCTGTTGGCATTAAGGAGGCTGACTCTGTGGCAGGATGGATGTGTCAGGATGTTTCAGTCTCATGTTATTAGCATTAGAGTCATTTAAATTTCCTGATGCCATGCTCACCAAGCAACCTTCTGATTATTATCTGGCTCTGCAAGGAGTCTCAATTACAAGGGAGAGAATACACTGGTCATGAGGACTTAAATATTCTGAATACCATAACAGTTATTTCATATTCTACATGAATAAGCTGGGACCTGGACATAATTTATCTCCCTACATAGCTGTTATCTCCAAAAGGAGGATTTACACATCCGGCTGGGATGAGTCCATGTGTTAGATCTCAGTGAAATTATAATGACAATAGCATCTCATTCCATTGTGTGCTTACTATGTGTCTGCCTCTGTTCTAAATACCTTATATGCATTTGGGGCACCTGGGTGGCTTAGTTGGTTGAGTGCTGACTTCAGCTCAGGTGATGATCTCATAGTTTGTGAGTTCGAGTCCCGCTTTGGGCTCTGTGCTGATAGCTGAGAGCCTGAAGCCTGCTTGGGGTCTGTGTGTCCCTCTTTCTCTACCCCTCCCCCACTCGTGCTCTTTCTCTCTCTCTCTCAAAAATAAAATAAAAAACATTAAAAAATGTAAATACCTTACATGCATTAATCCATTTAATTTTAATGACAACATTATGAGGTCAACACTCAGGTTTATTCTATGGATGGGAGAAACTCAAAAACAAACAGCTTGCCTAAGATCATCTCTTAAGGAAACTGATTTGAATCCAGAGATCCAGGTTGCAGAGCTTGCACCTGTAACAACCACTCTATACCATCTCTTAATTTATTTTAGGTCCCTATCTCTTATCTCCAATCTTCAAACAACAACTCTGAAAATTAAGTTTTTTTTTTTCTCCCAAATTTACCTCCAGCACAACATAACATGCTCCGAACTAATTTGGTGGTAAAACCTGAGTGAAAGGGGCATGAGGTAGAATAATCAGAGGTTTGCTGCAGAAATATTACAATGTTTTCAAGTGGTGCTACCTCATATTGTGCTGTGAAAATGGTTATAATATATGTCTACAATATATGTATTACCTTTTAAAATCCCAACAGTTTTGAATTCCAAGTCATATTTGGTCCCATGAGCTTCAGATAAGGACTGTGTGGATTGATGGTTATACATGAATAATTCGGTATTCTGGTTTTGTATATTGGGCTGACAGCTTGGCATGCATATATATATACGCATATATATATATATATGGCTCTGAGAGGAAAGTCCTCTCTTATTGTGCTGTAGAATCAGGGGTCTCAGCCTGAAAGGCTGGTGGGCAGGATCTGACAGTGCTCAAGTCAGTGAGGCCATGAATGACATTTTTGGAAGTCTGGGAAGCTCAGCCAGCCAATGTGCCATCTCTAGATGGTCAGATGGGTTATGAGTACCCTTGAAAAAAAATGAGTCTTTTCCCTGTTGTATTTCCTCCAAGATGGCTGGCTCTTCCTGTAGGAGATTGAAGACCTTTGTGTTAGAGCTGCTGAGCTGTGAAGACCATACATTCCAGGAGACAGGGGAAAATGGATGGGAGGTCAATGTACCGCATGCACATTACAGCCTTATTTAGGTTTTCTTAGTCATTCACAAAATAGTTAATTCCACAAGCATTTATAAAGGCCAGAAATACAGTATGGTACTGTTCTTAAATTGCTAACATTTTAGCTCCTGAAGTCATATAGACCTGAGTTTAAATCTTATTCAGTAAATCAGGACACTATAGATGCTGGAGAGGATGTGGAGAAACGGGAACCCTCTTGCACTGCTGGTGGGAATTAAAACTGGTGCAGCTGTTCTGGAAAACAGTGTGGAGGTTCCTCAAAAAACTAAAAATAGATCTACCCTACGACCCAGCAATAGCACTGCTAGGAATTTACCCAAGGGATATAGGAGTGCTAATGTATAGGGGCACTTGTACCCCAATGTTTATAGCAGCACTTTCAACAACAGCCAAATTATGGAAAGAGTCTAAATGTCCATTAACTGACAAATGGATAAAGATGTGGTTTACATATATAACGGAATACTATTTGGCAATGAGAAAGAATGAAATCTGGCCATTTGTAGCATTGTGGATGTAACTGGAGGGTATTATGATAAGTGAAATAAGTCAGACAGAGAAAGACAGACACCATATGTTTTCACTCTTATGTGGATCCTGAGAAACTTAACAGAAGACCATGGAGGAGGGGAAGGAGGAAAAATGTTACAGAGAGGGAGGGAAGCAAACCATAAGAGACTCTTAAATACTGAGAACAAACTGAGGGTTGATGGGGGTGGGGGGAGGGGAAAGTGGGTGATGGGCATTGAGGAGGGCACCTGTTGGGACGAGCACTGGGTGTTGCATGGAAACCAATTTGAAAATAATTATATTTTTAAAAAGTAATAAATCTTGTTCTGTGACGTATTTGCTGTGTGACCTTGGAAAAACTTACTTAGTGATCTTTGTGTGCCTGTGCTTTCTTATCTGTCAGATGGAGATAAAAATAGCACACACCCCATGAGGATTGTTATAAGAATTTAATGCAAGAAAGCACTTCACAAACTATAAAAGCCTAGGGTAAACTTAATAAATAGAAGCTACCATTATTATTATTACAATCTTGGTCATAGAAAGTCAACCAACTGTAAGTGTACACACGTTATCAAAAATCTAGAGCGAAAAGAGCAGTTAATTTTGCGTGGGAGAATCTAGGTAGGCTTCACTGAGGAGTTGACATTGAGGAGCAGTTTTGAAAAAGGAGAATTAAAATAGAAAGTGAGAGAAAGGCAATTTGGAGAAAGGAATAAATTCAGTGTCCAGCATGTGGACTTTGAGATCTTCATAGACAGCTGGAAAAACCAGTGTGGATTCATTAGAGCAATTCTAGGCTGTAATTGGCTGATTACAATCAAACCAATACTACTAAGAGCTAAAACCACAGGAATAGACAGGAATGGTAAGGAAAAAAAACTGTAGACTGAGAAGAAGCAGGGGTGGGGAGCTTGAAAATTGAAAGCAAGGGCAGATGGGGAGTCTCTGAAGGCAAAGAAATAACAAACAGAAGTCTAGGAAGAGAAGTAGGAGAGACCAGGTTTAGAGAAGACTGACTTGTTTAAGCAGGTGTCAGAATGTGCATACCCCAGTGGAGAACAGAGGAAGTCATTAAACTTTAACCTGAGAAGCAATATAGTACAATGTGCAGTCCTTGGAGTCAAGATATATGTGGGTTCAAATCCTCCTGCTCACCCTGACTAGTCATGGAAACCTTAATACTCATCCTCAGTAGTCTGCAAAATCCACGTCTGTAAAATGAAACTAACAGCATCTACCTTATAAGAATGTTGTGAGTTAAGAATGAGCTGATGCATGTAAAGCACTTAGGAAATTGTCTGGATAATGACACACACATGTGTACACCTGGGAAAATATAAATTGGTCAATGTGAATTTAATACTAGAGAAAATAACAGAACGATCATCAAATTATTTTCCATTACTCAGAGGAGACCTAGATATTGTGTAACAATTCAAGTTGGATTTCTGAACAAACAAATAATGTCAATGTCAGACCAATTTAATTTTCTTTCTTTGAAGAATATTAGACTGTGTAGGTAAGAAGAAAGTGAAAGATTGAATACAGTGGAACTAGATGGGCTTTCTGTCTGTCTTCATGACATTTCTATCACTAGGCTGTAGAAATTGTTTAGTGCAGCAGATCCCCCAAAGAGTGTTTTACAGAAAGTTATTAAATGTTCCATGAACAGTTAATTTTGGGAAACTAGGGGTAAAATAGGTTACTTTACTATAGGATTCTCAAGTTTTTAATAAGGTAATATGAATATCTTAAGAGTCAGTATAGTTTATAGCATTTTCCAAACTTATTTGACCATGGAATTCATTAAAGGGTCATAGAACACACTTTGGGAAGCAGAGGTGTGGATGGTATTGTACTATCTTTCTTACAGTTATAGTTCTTAAAAGTTAATTATTGAGTTTTTAGCATATATATGTAGAAAAATATTGTGTTATTCCACAGGGATCAGAAATTTAAAGATGTGGAACTTAATACTTTTATTCATGAGCTGGACAATAGCAATCAAGTGAATCATGATGAAGCATGAAGTTGGACAGAGTTGCCATCTACTTTGAAGACAGAAAAGAAATTTAAAGGACGCTGAGAATACTATCAAAAATAGAATGAAGATCAATGGGGAGAAGATGCCTTACAGAGAAAACATAAGCTTTGTAGAAAAACAAGGAAAACATTCTGATATATATATTTGGCTTTAAAAGACCAAGAAGAAAACACACTGGTCTTGAATAAAAAACATGGTGAATAAAAATATAATCACAAGAGTTATTATTTCTGCCTCTACCAAGCCTATGGCAGTGAAAAGCATAGGGAAATGTGATGTGTCTCACAGATTATAGGGGTGGCTCTATTTTAGAATGTTGGGGATCTGTATTCTTCTCTCCTGGCTCTACATGCTCCTTACAAAAGTGGCCTTGGAGATGCTCCAGAATTCAGGACTTCCAAAGTCATAAAATTCCCAGCAAACTCCTGGTTTACAGTACCTCTGGGTGATGGGTTAATTGTCTGTGAATGGAGATCTTCTAATTTTCTAGTTTAATGAAGTTCTCTTAGTTCTTTTGCTGAGAGTGGACAGGAATTGACCTTCCTACTAAAAAATTACTCTGGGGGCACCTGCGTGGCTCAGTCAGTTAAGTGTCCAACTCTTGATTTCGGCTCAGGTCATGATCTTGTGGTTCATGAGTTCGAGCCCTGCATCAGGCTCTGTGCTGACAGTGCAGAGCCTGATTGGGATTCTCTCTGTCTCCCTCTCTCTCTGCCCTCCCCTGCTCTCACTCTCTATCTCTCAAAATAAATGAAAACTTAAAAATTATCCTGGCTGCTGATATTCTGCTAAATCAAGAGATTATCCAGGATGCATAGCCTTTCTAAGCCATTGAGGAGTTGATGTTGAGGGCTCAGAGATTGTAGCCACTCCTTTTTTACTTCTTAGGTTTTGTACTTTTGTATTAGGATATGACATATCCTAAGTGTTCCTCTTAAATAACTGATCTGTGATGCACCACCTAGAGTTGTGTGTGTGTGTGTGTGTGTGTGTGTGTGTGTGTGTGTCATGCACACAAAAGCACGTATGCATGTGTGTAAGAAAAAGCTGGTATGAATAAGAATCACAACAGTGCCAGAGTCTTGTGCTTGGTTGACATTTTCACACTAAAAAATTAGATGACTTCTAGGGCAAGCAACCCCATAAGAGACATGAAAATCTTATTATATGAAAAAGGATGATGATGTTAACCTGGAGAAGAAAAGAAACAGGGATCATATATTCTTTCACTACTTAAAGAGAAAAAAACCCACTGGAAATTAGGAGATAATATTGATATTAATAAATAAGTTTTATAACAATGAAACTGTCCAATAATGAACAAGCATGCCTTATGAAAAAAATTCCAAAATCAAAATTATTTTTGAACACTTATTTGGTGACAGGTGTTATGCTGAACACATTACACGCAGTAGGCCATTCAATTCTCTCAAAATCCCTATGAGGTAAGAACTGTTATTATTTTCACATTACAGGTGGGAAACAAGTGTTGGAGAGGTTAGTTTAACTTTTTCAAGGTCACACAGCTAGTGAATAGATAAACTGTATTTGATCCTGGAACCTGTGTACTAAACCACTGAATTGTTTATTTCCATCCTTGGACATTTTAAAGCACAGTCTGATGTATCAGAAATTTAATTTAAGGGGTTCTTTCCACTGTAAGGCTTTTCCATTGCAAGACTGAACCACTACAGTCATCTCTAAAATCTTTCATTTAATTTCTGCATACTAAAGACTGAAAGAAACATTGACTTGAGCCCCCTTGGGCATTATGACCCCTGTCATCTTCCTACTGTAACAAAGATGGGGAAAAGTCTGCAAGTATAGAAAAGGCCAGTTGAAGACTAAGGGGTTGATAAGAGATAGAATCCACAAAGAAAATTGGAAGAGGTTGCATTCCTTTGGCCAGGGAGTAATTGGTGATCTTCTGCAATGTGCAAAAGATGATGGGTAGGTAAATCATGTCCATGGAGAATACAAGAAACCCATCACAGTGAGAAAGCTTGGCTAGCACAAGAAGCTCTTCCCAGTGAAAAGGTCTTGAAATAAACAAGACTTCGAAGCTCAGTTACAAGCAGAAGAAGTCATGTTAGAATAGCAACCAATGCCATTAGTAGCAGCCCACTCCAGCTGCCTTTCTGGTAGCCTTGTTAAGCTGGTCAGTCCTGAGGATGAGCTAGAAGGCTGGCAGGTGTCTGTGAACTTTCCTCTGTTCCATCTTGTCCCACTAAAGAAGCAGCAGACACCAAAAATGAAATCTGAGCCACTTTCATTTTGGGAAACCTTTAAAGTAAATATGACAAGTGTGGTGATAGGGACCCTTGGTAGGCAGCCACAGGGTCTCACAAACAAATAACCTTTTGATTCCTTCTGAATTCATGAGTCTATGGCCCTGAACAATTGAGGATGGCCAAAAGAGTCTCTGTGAATAAAATCACCTTGAAAAATCAACATTTCTGTTCAATAGAGTTTTATGTATTAATTTTAGGAGATAGACTGTCAATTTTTCTTTAACACAGAAAGAAACTGAATACCCTTACAAATAGGGATTTTTAAAAATCTTTTGAAGAATTTTTTTTCTGCCTCATAGAAATTTGATCATAATTTCATGCCCCCTTACTTCATGGCTTGTTTCTCGCTTCATTACTCTTACATTTAACTTGATAAGGTCCTGGTTCCTGTGATACTAGTTTTTAGATTTTGGTTTCTCACAGCTGCTGCTTTGAAGTACCTGATAACATTCTTAGCCTTGCACAGAGTGAGTGGCTTTTCAAGCCCTCATTCTCCCACTGCTCACTGTCCTGCTATTTCTGTTATTTCTCACTTACTAGGTATATTCTCAACCTCACCCCTCCTCCACTTTTGAAAGAGGGCAAACCTTTGGCTTTTACAAGTGGCTAATCGGTCCACCCATGGAATTGGGCAGTTTATTCTGAAAGTAATCATTTCTCTGCCTGAGCGTGTCAGAGTGTGTTTTCCTATGGATGTTCAGGGATTTTAGTGGGGCATACACATGAGTGGTAATGGGGCACCTGTTATGGTTCCTGTAAACACAGATAAGGCCGATGCTCTTTTCACATACACACAGACGTTCCTTAACTTAATGTAGCACCTGCAAGGCCTACAATCACACTCTGTGTCAAAAGGTGACTTTTGCTAACAGGATCCGTGCCAAGCATGACCTCAACTGCTGGAATTTGGAAAAAGCCAATTATTTCACTGGGCATAGCTAAGGCTATGCTAAGATCAGACAGGGAAGCATCTTCTGGACAAAGCATCTCTCAGGTTACCCAGTAGGGGAAATGGGATTATAAACATTTAGAGAATTTCTGGAGTTGTTTATGGTTAAAATTAAGTTACCATTGGGAGTTTTGAACGCTGTCGTTATTTTAATTGGAAATTAATTTGGTGGAGAAAAACAAACATCTCCTGTTTCATCCACTTAGCAAAATTTCTCCTGATTTCCTTCATTTCCCAACACATTTGATGTGAATGTTGGAAGACTGAATTGAACAGATGAGCCAAGTGTGAAAATGTGCTTACAAGTGGTAAAATAGGGACTAGAGCTTCAGCTGCATTTTGAAGAGGAATGGGACAACGGTAAGAATAAAAACAAAAAAAGCACAATCGCAAGTGAAATTGAGCAGAACTCTCAGCTCATCTCATCGTGCACAAAATATGGTGTTACAGAGCAAAGCTACTCACAGGTATTTGCAGTGCCCTTGGGGATGGGGAGATAGGAGCCTGGACTCCAAGGCCGGCCCTGATAATTCTTCTTGCATTTCCCACAGTCTGGACCTGTAGTGTTGTGCTCACATTCACAGGTCAATTTGCTGTTGTCATACACACACACAGTGGCGTGGAGATTACATTTGCACCTAAAGAGAGGAGAAACAAGAGTTCATTGTTAAGTCAAGTTGGTGATCACAGAGGCTTTACCCATCTATCTCCTGGGTGGTAGTTCTCACACCCTGCTGTGCTTGGATACCTACAAGCTCTTGGCAAAATATAGATTTGGAGGCCCTACCCTCAGAATCTTTTCAACAAGTGCCCTTGGGGGAAGACGTGGGGTTATGATACAGTCTGTCTCCTCCCACACTTTGAGGAATCCTAATACCAGTCAGTCTGTTCAGTGGGGACCTGAATGTGAGGTAAGACAACTGTGCTAAAAAATCAAGGGCTTTCCAACAGGTATCCAACTACTTAGGGAGCAGTTTTCCTGTAATATTATCAAAACTATAACGATTTCATCTGGGTTTGAAGAACAATGTTATCTTCTGTTTTTCCTTAAATCAGAAAGGCAATCTTTCTTTGTTGAAAAGGAAGTGTAACCATTAAGACAATTTGCTATTCAGACTATTTTATAGACCCAAGGAGGTCATAATAAGATATTCATATTCCGGGCTCAAAAATGACCTTACCCCAGGTCCAAAGTTTTCCCACCAAGGCTTCTACCCAATCTGAGTAGTCCTTAGATTCCTCCCTCACAGCAAATAAGACAATTACAAAGTTCTCTCAGGAATGGTTCAAATGACTCAGAAAAAAAATGCTTAGAGGCCTAGAAAACAAAAACCTATATGTGGCTGGGTTATTGCCTTTGGTGCCTATGAATAAAACTGTGATCTATGAGAGGCCACAATGAAATATGCAATTTCCACAAAAATGCATCCCCCTATCCAAAATCCTGGACTGTAAAATTGCAAAGGCCAACTGGATATTTGTTGAGGTAGCAGATTATAAATTGTAACTTCTCAAGCACAGGTCGCATCCTGTGGAAAAGTAAAACCTAGGTTGACAGGACGACCATGGCCAGAGGCCAGAATAGTGTATGCAGGACGCCATGCATCCACGCAAAGGGGAGAGCTAGGACACCCAAGCTGAAGGATAAAGGGTCAAGGTATGTCAGAGTCAGAATCGGGAAAATGTAATTTGTGTGTGTGTGTGTGTGTGTGTGTGAATTTTTAAATGAGTCTGGCCTCTCCCAAGAAGTAGGACAAAAATATAGAAAGCCAAATTTCATAAAGACAAAGAAATATTGTCGTGCTTTACATTTGTTTTCCTTTGTGGAAAGTGTCATGAATTAGAAAAGGTAACAGTAGTCTTTCTTAGGTAGGAAAATAAGGTTCTTTAAGAACTGATGTGGGTTTCTATGTTGTCTGTACAGCAACATCCAAGGTTCTCCCTTGTGCACTGATGATCTGTTTGGTAGGCTGGCCCACACTTATGGCAAGGAAGCAAAGGAATGGCTAAGACCATTACTGAGAGCTGTTGGGTTCTCTTCTAACCAAAAGGCGTGGCCCCTAAAGCAATGCCCACCCTGCCCCCCTCCCTCAAACCTCCCTGGGTAAAGACCACACCTCAGCTTCCTCAGGGGTCTAGCACAATTCGTAATACTTGTAGCTACACTCTGCCTTCTGTATACTTATAAATTGTAGTAAATTGAAAGGCTGCTGTTTAAACAATACCTCTTCAACTTAGATACATAAACAAAACCTTTAAAATTAACATGTATGCAGTCTCATAAAAAGATAAGAGAAAAATAATTCGGTTAAGTGAAATAGTGTTTAATTATGAGCTAGGTCTTACAGCAATCTCCTCTATGCAGGGAGGGAGTCAATTGTGCCAAGTTGTATATGGAAGGATCTTTATGCATCAACATTAGCACCTTTATTTATGGGTGTGTTTGTGTATATGGAAGATGTTAGAAACCTAAGTGATAGAAGCACCAGCTCATACTGATTTAGCACCCTATCAGGTGTTAAAAATTCCAAATGGGGAAAAGAATAATGTGACCCCGAAGGATATGCTGGTTTCATGTAGGAAGACCAAGAATACAAGAAGTAATTGTAGGTTGGATTAAATGTCTTGTAACTGTTAATACCTTCATATACTTGTAGTCACTTTCTGTGTTACAGGCAATTTCCATTCTAAAGACCTTATATTTGCTGAGAAAATATTCTTTGAATAACAAAAGAAGGTGAAAGAGGAACGGATAAATGTTTAATCTTATTTCTCTCAGATTTCTTTCAATTAATGGTTCATCCTCACCTGTCCAAAAGCTAATCATTCAAAGGCTCAACTCAATTCAAACTCTTCCCAATCACCTATGCTACCAGTGTAGGCACCCTGAGCTCTATTCTTCTGATCCCCTTAAATGCTTCTGTGTATTTGGTTTTGTCAGTTGTTCCTTAAGGCTCTTTGAGCTTTTAAAATGTTGACTCATTGCACAAATCTCTCCCATCTTAAGCGGGGGTGGGGGGGGTGGGGGGGTGGATATCTATCCTGTACTTCTTTTCTACCTTGTCTTCATTTCCAGCTACTTCTTTAACAATCTCCTCTCCCTTCTTGAGTTTCCTGTACTTGAATTTTCCATTTTCTCATCTCGCACTCACTCTCTGTCACCACCACAGCCTCTCTTGCCATGACCTCCTTGTTGAAAATCCAATGGATACTTCTCTTTACCTCATTTGACCACCCAAGGGTATTTGAATCTCTCCCTTTGATTGAGGTATTGACTACTCCCTTTCTCCTGATACTTTGTTCTCACTGGATTCTCAAGTGCATTTTCAGAACCTTCTTCTGTGTGTTCTTTTTATATGCTGTTCTTGGGGTTCTGGCTGAGAACCATCAGCCTAAGTGAGTCTTTTCAGACACTCTTACAAAAGGCCGTCCCTTCAATTTCCTCTGTGGTCCTTAACTACCTTTGGGTTACAGCAAACTTGCATTCTAAAACAAACTTCCATAATCTTCCCCACCCTGAAATAATAAGCACATGAAAGATAAGCTTTAACATTTGAAGACATTTTAGGAGATTCAGAGATTCTCTGTTACCCACAGAGATTGATAGAACCCTTCCCTCCACTAATTACTAGGTGAAGATTACCTGATTGACATATTGATAAATTCTGGATCTATCATGGATCTCTCTCCTGGGCATGTCAAACTCCACAGATCCTGAACTGAAGTCTGAGCCTCTCTTCCCCACTGACTCCTCCTTCTGAGATGTCTGTCTCAGTAAACTGCATCACCTTTGAGGCAGTTGGTTAAGAATGCCTCTCTTCCTGGGGCGCCTGGGTGGCGCAGTCGGTTAAGCGTCCGACTTCAGCCAGGTCACGATCTCGCGGTCTGTGAGTTCGAGCCCCGCGAGCCTGGAGCCTGTTTCCGATTCTGTGTCTCTCTCTCTGCCCCTCCCCCGTTCATGCTCTGTCTCTCTCTGTCCCAAAAATAAATTAAAAAAAAAAAAGTTAAAAAAAAAAAAAAAAGAAAAAAAAGAATGCCTCTCTTCCTTTCCTATCACATCTAAGTTGTCATTGCTCCATCTCTCACCAAATTCTGGAATTCCTTCCTCTTTGATAACTCTCAAATACACATGGTTCCAGCTACCCATTGTCACTGCCCTAGTTAAGCTTGTCATCATCTCTGATCTGCTTTATTACAATGGCTTCTCAACAGACCTTACTGCCTCCAGTCATGCTCCTCTCTAGCCCAGTCTCAACACAACAGTCAAAATAATCCTTTACACAAAAATATTGGGGTCACTGTGACTTAGAACCATTTAAAGACTTGTCACTATTCTCAGAATAGAGTCCAAACTCTGTCATGTGGCCTCCAAGTCCCTTTGAAGTTGGTGTCTTCTCCCTTCTCTAGATTCATCTGCACTGCCAGCAACACTACTTAGTTTTTCAAACTTTGCCTTCAGGTAATCTTATAAGCTGTTCCTTCTGCTTGCAACATTCTGCTCTACCATTTCTATTCCTTTCATCTGCAAAATTCTTACCATTCAGGTGTCAACTTGGAAATTTCCGTGTCTGGCTGCTAACTGACATTCAAAAAACATCTGCTGGTCAATTATCTGAGTGCTTCTCTGACCCACCAGAATACCTTTCCCATGTGCTCCTGGGACACTGGGTGAGGCCAGTCACATGATAAAGCCCACACTATCTCTGCCTTAGACATAGGCTGCATTCTCATAGTTTCTTCTTCTAGCATGTTTACTAGAGTAAACTCCTGGAGGCAGCAGTCATGTTTGCCTTATTTATTGCAACATCCCCAGCACATGTCAAGGTGCTTGGCACGTAGTAAGTACTTAAAAAAAAAAAAAAAAAAAAAAAAAAATATATATATATATATATATATATATATATATATTTGACAGATAAACAAATGATTGTTAAACAAGTAAACTCTCTGAAAGCAGGAACTTCATGGGTCTTTTCTACTATGTCTAGCACGGTAATGGACTAAAAACAGAATTAATAGGTATTGTAATAAATCAAAAACTCCTTGACATGTGCTCAAAACTACCACATGCCCTTATCATTGGTTTACATAACTAACCTCATAATGGGCAAAGAGAACTCTATAAAATTGGTAAGACCTTGTAAACACTATTCAAACTCCAGATAATTTGCCAAATGCTGGAAACCTAACACAAGAAAAAAAAAAGCCCAAAAATAAATGCCTCAAAGACTCAGGAAAACAACACAGTTTAGAGGAGAAAGAACAAGATAAAACAAAAACAAAGCATTTGTGTAGCATAATTATTCTGGAATGTTCATCTTTTGGCTTCAACTTCTCATGGAAGAATGGCCACCTGGTTCAGGTTCAAGTTTGGCAATCTTGCTTGAGTTCTGGCAAAAACTGGAACTTGTCTAGTATTCATTCTGCTGACCTAGCCTAGCTTCTGGACTGTGTTTCCTCCATCCTGGTGATGACTGTTGTACCTGGGCAGCACAGGTGAAAGTGGACATTGAGGTACCACAACACTGGCTGGTATTTGAAAATGATTCTCTTTCCTTCTCTACAGCTTGGTTTATTCGCATCAGCCCATTCCAACCAGCCACTAAGATTCTTTATTTAGAGCCCCTGCCAGAGTATCTTTTCCTCCAGCAGAAAAAAAAGAAGAAATGGATGTCACAACGCCAGGAAATTGCTCTCAATTCCTGGGAATATGACCTCCAGCCTTGTGATGGGATGGAGGTCAGATTTCCAGGGCAACGACTTGTCTCTGACAGATTCATTATCTATTTCCATGGTCATCCAGCTCCCACGTCTACCATTACATCAGGCAGGGAAGGAGCCGTACAAATGGAGACCTAACAGGCTTTGCTAACAGTGAAATATCTGATGTTCTGGAGAGCTAAAACCTATTCACTGATTCTGTTTACACACATAGAACTCACACCAAGACACTCTAGATGGAATTGACTTGCTTGTACCTCAAAGATCCACTTGTGCATAAGTGACAAACTACATACACTGTCAAATAAAGGCATTGCTAAGACGGACTTACAAAAAAAGCGAGCTCTGTTCTTTGATGCGAGTGATGAAAACCAGAGTATTCTTGCTTTCAACCAGGTCTGCACTTCCTGTATTTTAGTGACCAGCTGTCATGAGTCAATTTAATCCTGCTTATAAAAAGGCTCCAACATTTAGATGTGTGCCACCTGCCAGTAGGTACGAAAAACCCATACAGTCTGCCTGTTTTTTTTTTTTCAAGATAATTTAATATATTTATTCTGGGAAACATGTTATCCACCAGAATTTCCTGTGAGTTAGAGATCTCTATATATAATCTATCACTAGTGTTTCAAATAGAGGCACCAAGACACAGAAGTTTGAAACTGGCCCTTTCTGAAGCAAAACAGGAAGGAAAGCCAGGCTTGCTGCTTTGCAGGTCAGGGATTTGACTACTTTTGTGCCAGAGGAGGATTCACCATGAAGCGAATGAAGTTTAGCATCACGGCCTTTTCAGGGCCTTAAGGAGGACCCTAGCAATGCTCTCATGTGGTCACGTGCTTTTGTATAATTTTCACAAATAAGATATTTTTGCATTTTTTAAGTAGTGAAGGCTTTCCCTTAATGAGAGCACCCTTCCATTCCCAAAGGTTGTAAATTTTGGGCACGACAAAACCTGGCTCAGTCTCTGGTTGCACCCTCTGGCTTGGATTGGCAGCAGCCACACAAATGCTTCTAGAAAATGAGTTTGCACAAACACTGGAGCTTTGAAGACGTCTTTTTCAAAAGGTGATAAATTACAAAATGCCTTTCACATATTTTTTATGCCTCTGCAGCCCCTTGACCTTTCTCTTTGCACTTTGACACATGAATTGTTGGTTTCTACCTCAACAGATTATTTGAAATAGGAGACCCGCAGCAACATAATTTAGAAATTATGAGTTATTGATTATTAAGTCAGATAGCCTGGGTTCAAATCCCACCTTTGCCACTTGTGAGGCCATTGGATAAATGACTTCACAAACACACACATAAACAGAACGTGTGGAATACTTCCAAGTAGCGGGAACGGTGCTAAGCATTTTTTTTTGTATAGTTCACACGGACCTCACAATAATACTGCGGGATTGGCATTAATTATAGATGATGTATTTGCATATTGACCAGCTAAGAAACCAAACCCATCTCTCTAGCTAGAATGAGACGGAACAGAGATTTAGACTGTGGGCAGCCGGCCTCCAGAACTCTGCTCTTACCACCAAAAGTGGAAGGCTGTCTAAGTATGGCTAGGTCTCAGCTGCCTCGTCTGTAAAACAGACACAATAAATGGATGTGTTTCAAAGAACGGTTTTGGGTATTGAATAGATAATGTATGCGTGCCTTTAGGATAATGTCTGACACAAAATTCTTAATAAATGTTATTACTTCTATAGTCACTACTGCTACTACCACGACTGAAATGGGCTTATTCATTCTGTAAGACTTAATTAATAACATATTCTTGGGTAGCACCATGAGAGGGCCCATGGGATTCAAAACCAGAAGATGACAAAGAGTCCTAATGTCCAAGAACATACAATTTTTGAGTAAATAAGATGAAATACACATAGACTACAAACCTTCAAGAGGGCAATACTGAGAATGCCAGGGACCATGGGAACAAGCCCCAGGTGAAAAACATTATATACCTGGGGCATTTCATGTTGACTATTATTGCTAATAGTCAACTATTAGCACTGCTTCTCTTACAGTGCAGAACCGGGATGCAGACTGGTATACAAGGCTGACTTAAAAACAACAGCCATAGCTATGTCCTATTGGCACAGAAATAAACAGGCGCCACAAGCCTGAAAGACCCCAGCTCCAAAAGACACCAATAAACTGTCTTAGTTGCTTGCCAAAATCAACCAGTCAGGACAAGGCACTTTTCTATCCTTTATTAGCATAATGGACCTGGCAACTTTCAGGGGACTTTATATAAGCAGGGCCTCCCCTTTGTTTGGAGAAGCCAGCCTAACTCCTGTGTGTTCGTGATGTGTCTCCTTCCAGCTAGAGCTATAGCCCCAGTAGAGCCTTGCCTGTGCCTTGGTCTGGCCTCATTTCTACCGTTGTGGGGCCCAAGATCTGGACTCCAGTAACAATGCTTGATCTAATCATGACAATATAGGAAAGTAGGGTAGTAACACTCACTTGTCTCTCCACTGATAATGCTGTATTTGCACAAAACAGAGGGACAGCCCCTAACGCTGAAGGCGGGTAGAAGAAAAAAAACAACACTTAACCACGTCCTAATATAGATCTGGAACTGTGATAGATGCCTTATGTATGTTATTTCACCTCCTCCTCATTACCACTGGGAGAAGGAAGTATAAGTATCTGTAATTTACAGATGTGGAAAGTGTGGTGAAGAGCAGTTAAGTGATTTGCTCAAAGAAGCACTTCTGGTAAGTGGTAGTCAAGAGTCAATTCCAAAGGCCAGGTTTGAGCTAGGACATCAGTCTATTTGAGGCAGAAGAAAGCAAATTGGTTTGTAGAAGGAGAATTAGACTCATGGTTCCCAACAGCGATATTAATACTTCTACTAACACTTGCTACCTAAATTGAGGTCTCTGGATCAGCAGTTTCAGGATCACCTGAGGGCTTGTTAAAAATCTCAGGCTTTTCCCAGACTTGCTGAAGAAGAATCTGCATTTTAACCAGATGGCCAGGTGATTTATATGTAGAGTAAGGGCTAGAAGCACTGCCGAGTCACCAGTGTGTCAAAATCCTGGTGAACAGGGGTGCCTGGGTGGCTCAGTCGGTTAGGCGTCCGACTTCGCTCAGGTCATGATCTCACGGTCCGTGAGTTCGAGCCCCGCGTCGGGCTCTGTGCTGACAGCACAGAGCCTGGAGCCTGCTTCAGATTCTGTGTCTCCCTCTCTGTCTGACCCTCCCCCGTTCATGCTCTGTCTCTCTCTGTCTTAAAAATAAATAAACATTAAAAAAAAATTTAAAAAAAAATCCTGGTGAACAGGAAAACTAAAATCATGGGTGTGATCCATATACAAACCTTACTTCTGCCTATATTCTGTTGGGCAGTCTTTGGCCTAAAATCTGAGTAGTACTAAGGTGCTAGCTGTACTCACAAACTGAATTGACCACTTTTGTTTGTGAATTCTGTCAAGGCTATCAATCTGCAGATTCATATATCACGGAATACTTAAATAATTCAACTATATTAAAAACTGTTTATACTTACTAATCAAAATCGTATTTCTATCCAGAATATATAAGGAGCTCTTACAACTTGAATAATAAAACGACAAAAAAAAAGTTAGAAAACGTGTAAAGGATCTGAATAGATAGGTCTCCAAAGAAGATTTATACAAATGGCCAATAAGCACAGGAAAAAAGCTCAACACCATTAGTCATTAGGGAAGTGCACATTAAAACCACAATGAGTTACCACTTCACATCCACTAGGATGGTTGTAATTTAAAAAGATGGTAAACACTGATGATGATGTTGGTAGGAATGTAAACTATAAAAAAATTTTAATGTTTATTTTTGAAAGAGAGAGAGAGAGCGAGCAGGGAAGTGCAGAGAGAGGGAGACACAGAATCCGAAGCAGGCTCCAGGCTTTGAGCCATCAGCACAAAGCCTGACACGGGGCTCAAACCC
The DNA here is from genome assembly GCF_028018385.1 of Neofelis nebulosa. Lineage (NCBI taxonomy): Eukaryota > Metazoa > Chordata > Mammalia > Carnivora > Felidae > Neofelis > Neofelis nebulosa. Next base: position 130,556,923 of record NC_080783.1, read on the forward strand.
ACAAACTGTGAGATTATGACCTAAACCAAAGTCCGACGCTTAACCGACAGAGCCACCCAGGCGCCCTGGAATGTAAACTTTTTTAGCCGCTTTGGAAAACAATATGGCAGTTCTTCAGAAAGGTAAACATAAAGTTATCATAGGATCCAACAATTCCACTTCTAGGTATTTACCCAAGAAAATTGAATACATGCCCACAAAAAAACCTGTACACAAATGTTCATAGCAGCATTATTCATAATAGTCAAAAAGTGAAAACAATCCAAACATCCATCAACTGATGAACGGAGAAAGAGGATGTAGTATATCCATATAATGGAATATTATTTGGGAGGAAAAAAAAGGAATGAAGTACTGGTACATGTTACAATATGGAAAAATCCTTGAATACATAATGCTAAATCAAAGAAGCCAGACACAGAAAGCCACAAAATGTATGTTTACTTTTGTATGAAATACTCAGAATAGGCAAATCTATACAGATAGGAAGTAGATAAGTGGTTTCCAGGAGCTGGGGGAGGGGCATACTGACAGTGACTGCTGATGGATGGGGTTTTCTTTTAGAATGATGGTAGTGTTCAGGAACTCAATAATGGTGAGCGTTGTACAACTTTTTGAATATACGAAAAACCACTGAATTGTACATTAAATAAATGAAAAAGTAAACTAAAAAAATATGGTATTTGTCCACAGAGATGGCAGAAAAACAGTGGATAAGAGTTTGGGCTCTGAGGTCAAGTAGTCTGGCTTTAGCTGGAACTTAGGCAAGTTCCTTAAGCTCATTTTATTCCTCTGTAAAATGAGGATAATTAAAATACCTACCTTAGGGGTTGTGGGGACCTTAAATGATAGATTACAATACAGCAGAGACTGCTAATTGATGTATCTTTTCTTTTTCCATACCACTACAGTGTTAGCTGGGTGCACAGTCACACGTATTAAGACTATGTTTCCCAGCACCTCCTCTAGCTAGGTGTGGCCATGTGACTATGTCCCACCATTGGCATATTAGTGGGAGTGATGTCTGTGTGTGACACTCCTGTTGGACTACACTCCTTCCTCCATTTCTAATTTACTTCATGGAACACGAATGTAGCGTTGATCCACTTTGGACAACATGGACCATGGCAGTAACCATGAGTAGTGGAACCTGGGGCCTCAGGCAGCCTTCACTGCGGTCATAGGGAGGTAGGTAAAGATAGAGCCACCATTCCAGCCATGGAGGACCTACCTCCCAAGAGAAAGGAGAGAGAAAAAACTTCTACTTTGTTTAAGGCTCTTATTTTTTTTTATATATGAAATTTATTCTCAAATTGGTTTCCATACAACACCCAGTGCTCATCCCAAAATATGCCCTCTTCAATACTGTTTAAGGCTCTTATAATGTGAATCTATCTTACACACATCTGAACTTATATTTGAGCATAGCCCCTGGCAAGTAAGCAGGTAATAATTATAAGCTATTACTATTATCACTTCTATCTCATAGCAAAAGGCCAGATTTTCAACTATCAAATGGGTCTGCTGATCCTGATCCCATGGAGAAAGAGAGAGCTCAAATCTTTCCAGCATTCTCCTACTCCTTCCTCCATTAATAAAACCTGCTAATTGCCGTCTGACAGTAGTTACCACTGGTGAGCAAAAATGTTTTCAGAAGATTTATTGTTATAAACTATGCAATGGCCAAAGTTCGATGTGAAATAGATATCTACTTACAACAATTTTTGGAAAGCAGCCACACACTAACATACTAACAAAGAGTCTGGGCATCTAACTTGGGTTTGCATTCCTGTATTATAGGAGAAGCATAGAAGAAAGAGAGGCGCTAGGACTGTAGGTATCCGCCCTGCAAACCCAGAGGACAGATTTCCACATAGCTTTTGAGCTCATTCTTTCACAGTATATTGAGTATCTAATATGGCCCCGTGTTGATGGTGGCTTTCCTGTCCTGAGGAAACTAATTGAAAGAATTAGTTTTGAAAAGTTATTGGTACAGATCTTTTTTTTCTTTTTTCTTTTTTTTTAAGCAAAGAAATATACAGTTACACAGTTTTCTCCAGGAGTGTGAAATAAAGCCTGAGACCCTTATCAAGTTCTTCACAGACACTGGGATCTTACCATCTTTTAAAAAATATGTAATTTATTTGCTCCAAAAATTGATGGAACAGGGGCTAGAAATCCTCCTTGTACATTTAAGCAATAAATGACTTAGACATCCTTATGACATTTAAGAAACCCTCTAAAATTATACTTAAATCTTGCTTGAAACCCTAAACCGACCCGTAGTGAAACCTCAGATTACATGACTCGCTAAACTACTGGTTCTTTTAGATAATCTTAAAAATAGCTCTTTTCTATTTCTAAAGCTTGCCAGGGAGACTAGCATACCATGACTGTAAAATAAAATAAAAATAGGAGCTTATAAATTTGAGATAATGCATTCTCTAAGATTGGAGTAGGTATACGATGGTGCTCTGTGACCTGTTTATTACACTCATGAGGAATCTGGTTAGACAAGAGGTGCTGAAGGATAAAAGACATAACAAGATAATTATCTCAATTGAGACTGCCACTGTTCTCTGCACAACCAATCAATCTGGAGATTGGGAGGTAAAGAGCTTGTTAAATTAAAACTAAACTAATCCAAGGCCAATTAGCAACTAACAGATGAACCTAGATGTTTAATATATCCATGGTGAACCTTTCCATTCTAATTCTTTTTGAGAAAACAGAAAATTTAGGGGTCTCCAGTTCCAGAAATAGAGATGATCATTGTTCAAGGAACCAGATAAGAGAGACAGGGCAACATGGTGTTAAGAGCTTGGACTCTGGAGACAAAGGGTCTGATGTCAAGTCCTAGCTCTGCCATGAATCTGGTGGGTGTCTCCATCTGAGTCTCAGTTTCCTCACATATATTTTTGGACTGTTATTAGTACCTATCACATAGAATTGCTATGATGATTAAATGAAATAGTTCACGTAAAGTATGTATCACAGATTCTGGTAAATACTAAGTATTCAAGCTGTTATTATGGAGAGAGATGGGAAATTCATGGCTTGGCCATCTAAAAGTCCTTTTCATCCCTTTCTCTCTTGATTTTTTCTACAAAACATGTGAGAAAACTACAATACTCATTTCCCAGGCTCCCTGACTCTATGGTTGACCATGTTATATAGTCTGACCAGTGGGATGTGACCAGAAGTCACTAGGTGGGGTGTTCCTGAAGGTTTTTATTTTTATTAATTAATTAATTAATTCATTCATTCATTCATTTATTTTAAAGTTTATTTATTTATTTTGAGAGACAGAGAGAGTGTGGGGGCGGGGCAGAGAGAGAGGGAGAGACAATCCCAAGTAGGCACCACACTGTTAGTGCAGAATGCCATGCAGGGCTCAAACTCGAAAATGGTGAGATCATGACCAGAGCTGAGATTGAGAGTCTGACGCTTAACTGATTGAGCCACTCAGGTGCCCCTTGAAAGTTTTTAAACAGGGACAGCTTAAAAAGAATCATTCCTTCCCCTTTCTTTTTTCTTTTTTCTTTTTTTTTGCCCCCTTTCACTTTGCCATTTCTTCCTTCTTGTCTGGGATCCAGACAGAAATGCTAGGGGGACTCCAGGCTTTGCAACCACAAGAATGGAAGTTCCATTTAATGATGGGTAAGCGGGAGGCCAGAAGGAAACTAAGGCCTGATGGTGCTCTTATACCCTGAGCCCCAGCCTGCCCACCTCCCATGTGTTCTCACTTGAAGAAAACACGCTTCACCATGTTTAAGGCAGTCAGCTATCCTGTTTTTGGAAACCAAATATATTCCTGATATAAGAAGCCATTATAAAGGTTGTTGATGTAATCAAGTTATTATTTTCACACATATTCATCCATTTTGCGGTTTACAGTAAACAACTGCTAAGTTACATTTCATTTTTTCTCTTTATAGAACTACATAAGTGAAATATTTCTTTCACCTATTTTTTACTTCCAGTTGATTTGGACTATACTATGATAATTTCTTATATACTTCTTGGATTAAAAAAATATAATTCTCCTTTTTTCTAGGAGAAACTGGGACAAAAGAAAAATAGGACAGGAATAAACCTAAAGTCCTCTTGTGCTCTGCAAAGCCACACCATTCAGTAAAACTCTGGCTATAGACCTAAGAACCCTCTGACACTGTAGGATTCCGCTATCAGGTTAGATTGTCAGGTAAGCTTGGGGGCCTTTTAAATAAGTACACTCATCCATTCAAAAAAGGTCTTATTTCCTCAAATAGTTACAGTAGAGTCTGATTAAAAACGAACCAGGCTGAATAAACAGTTTTATCACATAAAAAATAAAGTCACACCTGTGCAAAAGAATACACTACAGCAACCTGATTCTATATTTTTACTTTTCACTACAAAATTTGAGAGGAAATTGAATTAGATTCCCATGGGTGGTATGGAAAATTGGGGGAAATAGCTTTCTTCTAATTCTCCCTTTTCTGAGAAATAAAATAATATCCAATAGAGAAGGGTACACCTAGCAAAGCCTTTGTTTTTTTCCCCTTATTTGGTGGCCTACTTTTGTCAGCAAGCCTTGAAAAAGTTGAAGTTTAAAAGTAAAAAAAAAAAAAAGAAGATAGAAGAGAGAGAGAGAAACAGAGAGAGACAGATACACACACAGAGAATGGAAAGAAAAAAAAAAACCCATCTGTTAAAAGAGACTGATCTTACTTGCTGTGGCCGATGACCTGAACTGTATGTCACTTAAGATTAGACACAAAGGCTTTAAAGCAAAGAAATAAAGAGCTCTGAGAATAGAAATGAAGAACAGCAATGAACTCTCAAAAGATCCAACAGATAGGATGTGGTCAGGGAAAAATAAACAGATGGTAGCTACAAGATTAATAATATTGTCCCCATCACCATCTCTTCACTTATATAATGAAATATTCAGAGGTGGGGTCTGCACCAAATGTATGAGAAGTGAGGTGTCGTGAGAAGTGAAATTTCAAATAATGTAATATGGATCATGGTCATATTTTAGAGTTAAGTGATAGGTGATCAAGAGACCCGGGCTTAATCACTAACTAGGTGATTCACTTTGGGTGGGTTACACTGGCTTGAGGGACTAATTTCCTTGAATTGTGAAAAGTTTGGTCTGTGCTTGAGAAAAGGCTTACGTTGGCTGTGTGATTTACCCCACCTCTGGCAATATCTAAACTGAAATGGGGGTGTACATTGCAGTTTTTGCACCCCCAAATTCCTACTTCTTTTTCCTTTGGTAACAACGCTGTGGGGCTGCCCTTTTTCATCTTCATGTTGGGAGGTCGAGGTGGGGGATTCCAACCTACAGCTCCAGGGACGAGCAGAGAGGCTGAGTTCAGCCTACCAATCCATTCCATCTTCTTGGACACATGATGATTGGTTCAAGGATGGGAGTAGGACCTAATCCCTGTGAAAATGGATCCTTGGGCCTTTGCTGAGAGTATGAGGGTAAAAAAAAAGTCCTGTTCCTTGTGGTACTGCTACCCTGGTAGCAGGTGGCCTGGAACTGCTCATGGCCATCTTGTCCACGACATGGAGAATCTCAGCCTAGAATAAAGCCAAGACGGAGGAGAACAAGCCAAGAGATAGGGACAATATCCTGATGACTTTGTGTAGCTCATGCTGTCAGCCTGTCTGAATCTAACTGTGTCCCAGATTCCTAACTATGTGAGCCAAAATAGTCTCTATTTTGTTTAAACTAGTTTGAATTACTTATTTATTTATTTTTGGCACTAGCAACCAAAAGATCCTAATACAATATGCCATGTTAGTTCCCCATGATTCTTCCACCTCCCAAAATGATTGAACTGGACTGAACCTATTACCCATAAGCAGTCATTACAGAAATTGCTCAACAACCCAAAATTTATGGCCTGGCTTGGAAAAGTCTGGCCAACCAGATTTTTCTGCCAAGGATTTAGACTTGCAAAACAGACATATGTTATCATTAGGAGGTAGGCATTAGAATATGCTGGATAATTTCAAAGTATGCTGGTTCTAACCTTACATGATTTTTATAAAAAGTGTTTTGTTTTGTTTTTGTTTTCTATAAAATGAACTGACTTTTTAAGTTAAGGTGCAAAAATCGTGCTGTATTTTGGAGTAGAAAAGACCTAGATTTGAATATCCCTATGATCACTTTTAAACTCTTTGACCTTAAGCTAGTTCCTCACCTGTAACATAGAGATGAAAGTGAATGACTTTGTTAGGCTTTATTTTATTTTATTTTTTATTTTTTAATTATTTAATTAATTTAATTTTATATCAATGAAACTAAGAGCTGGGTCTTTTTCTCTTAATGTTTACTCATTTTGAGAGAGAGTGCATGTGTGTGTGTGCCTTGGGGAGGGCAAAGAGAGAGAGAGAGAGAGAGAATCCCAAGCAGGCTTTGTGCTGTCAGTGCAGAGCATGATGCAGGGCTCCATCCCATGAAGTGTGGGATCATGACCTGAGCCGAAATCAAGAGTTGCATGCTTAACCACTTGAGCCACCCAGGTGACCCTTTATTTTGACTTTTGAATGAGATAGCATATCAAGTGCCACCATGAACAGATCATAAAAGGGTAAACTTGGTAAGTTTTAATTCCCATCTGTCATCATCAATCATGAAATATTTGTTAAATGCTTATAATACATAAGATCCGGTGGCTAAGCTTATACTATTTCTTTTTTTTTTTTTAATTTTTTTTTTAACATTTATTTATTTTTGAGACAGAGAGAGACAGAGCATGAACGGGGGAGGGTCAGACAGAGAGGGAGACACAGAATCTGAAACGGGCTCCAGGCTCTGAGCCGTCAGCACAGAGCCTGATGCGGGGCTCGAACTCACATACCGCGAGATCGTGACCTGAGCCGAAGTCGGTCGCTTAACCGACTGAGCCACCCAGGCGCCCCAAGCTTATACTATTTCTGAACGATATCAGAACAATAATCCACAGAAAGAAGGGACCTGCTGTCTCACCTCAATTACTCTAAGGTCATGAGGTCTTCTCATTTTTGTTTTATATTTAACAGAAGAATGAGGGGCGCCTGGGTGGCGCAGTCGGTTAAGCGTCCGACTTCAGCCAGGTCACGATCTCGCGGTCCGTGAGTTCGAGCCCCGCGTCAGGCTCTGGGCTGATGGCTCGGAGCCTGGAGCCTGTTTCCGATTCTGTGTCTCCTTCTCTCTCTGCCCCTCCCCCGTTCATGCTCTGTCTCTCTCTATCCAAAAATAAATAAAAAACGTTGAAAAAAAAAACAGAAGAATGAGAAGAAACTTGAGTGCGTTGTGAGGCACTACAGTGTGAAGGAAAGGGATCAAGACTCTGAACTTCATGAGGTCAGGTGATGGGCAGGCTAAACCCCCAGTTCCTGAAAAGGACCTGTTATGGTGCCTGGTCTGGAGTAGGCTCTTTGTAAGTATTTGTTGAAAGAATTATCCAGTCCCATTCCCTCACTGTGGAAATGTGGGAAACACAGGATCAGAGAAATAATAATAGCAATAATAACAATAAAATAATAAATTGGCTAGCAGCTTTTGAGCTTAGTTTCTGTGTTTAAATGTACATTCGTAAGAGTACATTTTTCTAGCAGTGTTTTATTTCATCTGTATGACAACGTTGTAAGAGAGAGGTGGGCAGGTATCACTCTCCCCATTTTATAGATTAAGATAAAACTCAGACTTAGAGAATTTACATGTAGTAATATATAAAAGCAAACTTGTTTTAATATTCCCACTAGCAATACTTTAAACAAATTAAGCCAGTATTTTTTTCTTCAAGTTTTCAAAAACTGAGCTCTTTCTACTTTGCTTTTAGTTCCCAAAGATTTTGGCTCTGGTTTTAACAGGTGATCAAAGCCTCTCCATAGGAAGGAACAGAGAGGGGGATAGGACTTGGGGTGTGAAAGGATACAAATGTATATAGTAAAAGCATCATCATTGTCCCTGCAATGATCGTCATTTCTTGCCTCCGCATGCTTGGTACTTGGCCAGCAAATTTTACAAGGGAGAGGTGAATTAACTCCCCAGGAGCAACCCCTGGGTGTTTGAGGATAAATACTCCAGTTTCCCTGCCTCTTAGGGAGCCAGTTCTGGGAACAGCACCCTGATTGACTTTAATCCCTGCTCCATTTATTCCCCATTTCCTCACAATGCTTTCCTGAATTACTTCCCAAATATATCATTTGCATCCAGATCCTTGTCTTGGGGGACTCTGAACTAGGAAGACAGAAAAGCATTCGTAGACTGCAAGAAGAACCACAGAAAGGGACACTGCTAGATTGTTGGATCAGTGTTGTCTTAGTAGTAAGAAGCTCTCTGCACACGTCGTGTATGTCTGTTGATCGTTTAGTTAGCACATCGGAGTGTGTCTTGTTCCTTATGTAACAGGGTTTTACTGATTGACTACTTTCCCTGGGATTCTGAATCTCTCCTGGGGTGTTCAGGAAGGAATCTTATACCTCTAGAGGCTAACAGATCCAGCCTGACAACTCTCTAGAAATAGGATGGGTAATTAGTGAAGTACCCTCATTGTATATACAACTTGTCCAAATGCATTAGGATCCAAACTTGTATTAGGATCTTCTGTCTCTCAAGTTCCAAAATGCCTCAGTTTGGTTTCTGGCTCTACTACTTGCTTGCAGTGTGACCTTGGGCAGGTTACCTAACTTCTACATGCATCAGTTTCATCATCTGTAAAACTGGATAATAATAGTACCTGACTCAAATGCCAAAGTATTATCTTCAAAGCAGTTTTAAAAAATATTTATTTATTTATTTTGAGAGAGAAAGAAAGAGAGAGGGTGCAGGGTGGGGCAGAGAGAGAGGGAGAGAGAGAAAATCCCCAGCAAGCTCCACACTGAGAGAAAATCCTGACGCAGGGCTTGAGTTCATGAACTGTGAGATCGTGACCTGAGCCAAAAATCAAGAGTCAGACAACCGACTGAGCCTTCCAGGCGCTCCTTCAAAACATTTAAAACCAATGCCTGGCACGCAGTAGATGTCGGCTGTCATTATCACCATCTTCATCATCACCATCATCTTCATTATTCTTGTCATCATTTTGGTTGTGGGAAGGGAACTAAAGAGGCACCAGAGAAAGCCAGACCTTCCAGATTCCTAACTTGTAGAGTTACATAACTAGTGCCAAATTATCACACAAAAGATCTCTGGGTCCATGTGGCTGACTGAGAGCTCAAACTCTTATTGATAACACTAATATTTTCTGCTCTCACACAAATTGCGTAGTTTGGACAGGATTTTAAACTTTTGGGTGCTTGAACTGAATCTGAAGAATGAAGCTGTTGATCCCTAAACAATAGCACTGGAGGCAGGGAGTGAGGATTTGTCATCTGAAACTGAGGTGGAAGGTTCCGGAAGTTGTATAGGCCCACGGTCCTTAGATTCTATAGAGATGGCCATAGAAATGAAATGACCTGTGCTTTTTCTCATAAAAACCACATGATGGTGGCAATAACTACCACAATGCAGTCTTGGGCTTTGAGGTTTCCTTTCGTTTGGGGGCCCGCCCAAAGAGCATCTCTGCAACAAAAGTAAATAAAAATTGCTTCTCCTGCAGGACTGGAAATATCAAATGCAGAGTATGGTGCAGCCTTTTAATCCACAGGGTAGCAAAGTAAAGGTCAATTACCTCACTTAGAGGAATGAAAGGCATGTAGTAAAAGTCAAATAGATATGCCATTAGATAATATATTTCAAGCATGGAAATGAGGATTTTCTATTGCAGGGTTATATTTAATGCACTGGTAAACACAAGAGCTTTATGACAGAGAGTAAGATACGAGGCTGACAGTGAATCTGCCCGACAGAGTGCCCTCTGTTCGATGAAGGTGTCTGTGTGGGACCGAGCGGTCACCATTGATTGGTGTCAGGACCCTGCCGGGAAGCAAGCAGGCTGGCCCCACAACCTGCCAGACAGAGCCAGGAGGAACAGGTGCCTCTGCAGGGGCTCTAGGGATTTAAGGCTGTCAAGACACTCAGCTGTGCCAGACTAGTCTCTCTGTCTCTAGTCTGTCCTGATCTGTGAACCTCTACCTTTGTTTTTCTCCTTCCCTGATATTCTACTTGTGATCCTGACATTGGCTCAAAACCCAGTTCTGCATTCCTGCATTGGCGCATTTGGTTTAACAACCTTATTCCCAGTTCCCAGGGCTGTGACTCTATTCCAAAGCTGTCCCCCACCCCCCCACCCCCTTATGCATCTAAGATTCTAATCTCCACGTTTAACCAGGATTAATGTGCATGTATCCTGGTTTCTGAATTTGTTGACGATTTGATTTGGAGTCTTTGACCCTGATGTATTCATTCTGATCACTTCCAATACCCTTGTTCTTTAGGAAGGGCTCTTTCTCCTAAAGCAATCACATGGCTATGTCTCTAGATTGAGCTTCTCCCCCTAGCTATGGCCTCAGTTTTTCACCTCATCAAAAATATCCTTCAGGGTCACAGGCAATATGCTGAGAGGCTGTGTGTTTCCATTGCTGACACAGGCAGTCCCCATGACCTGCCATTTTTTCACTTGGGGAAGCACCTTGTTTATTGGCCACCGCTTAAGAAGCTGTGCGGCTTTAGAGACATTGTTTAATTTCTCTGAGCTTCAGTTTTTCACATTATAAGCATTCAAAAGAGTCTCATTTTTCATTTTTTAAAAATAAGTACTTACATTAAATTAAGATATTTAGGAGGAAAGGTATGTTAATATTTATTGAAGCTGCAAAACTATCACCTGGGGCCTCAGCTAGAAACATCTGCAGTAGATTACATCTACATAGCAAAATCTGGAAAGCACACTTTGGTGAACTTTTCATTCATGAAGAGGAATGCCAGGACCTGCCCACTGTTTTCAGGAAAGCCTCGATCCTGTGAAATTAACTCAAATGCAGATGCTTCAGCTTGCTCCAGTAAGATTTCTGGTTGGTGTAAATTTGGTGTGTCACCTGCAGATCCAAGCCTTTAAAGAGCCTCCCCACTAAATCATAAGTCATGCTCACTTGCCCCTGGGAGACACGTGTATCCTTTCGCCCAAGCATTTGCTCATAGGAAATTAAGGGAGTATATGAAACAGGAGGAATGTGGTGGTCTGACCTCTTAAACACTTTCGGGATAAAATAGGGAATGGGACAAACTGGGCACACCCAACATGACTGGGTGTTGGTGCCATAAAGATGATGTTATGGAGGATGAGACAGACTTGAAGACACGCACTGTTGGACGGCTCATCTGTTTTCACAAGGGCCAGGAGGTGTGATCACATTCTCTAGGTAGGGGTGGGAATTTCTCTTGAAGGAACTGAATGTTCTCAGTCTTCCTGAGGCAGGAAATTAGATGGGCTTTGGAGAGAGAAAGGAGGTTTTTCTTCCCTCTCTGCAGCCAGGAAGTGGGGAACTTGGAATGTGAGGTGTAGTGGTGGCTGAAGATTCCAGCTGGTGGTGACAGAGATGCTCCTCTCTGCCCAGGCCACCATGTTGCCTCTGAGTGACGCCTTTCGGGAAGTGGGAGCCACTTAAGATTGAACATGAACTCTAAAACTAGTCATTCTCTCTCAATGTGATTCTTCAGTATTCTCCAAATCTTCCACAGAGTGCTTTTAAATTTAACAACTTTGTTTTAAGGGAGACGGTGTCCATAATTGAGGGAAACGGGTATGTAGCAAGCACCTGATGAGCCCCTTGTAAGCAGGTGAGAGGGGTCAGAGGGACCCCAGATTCACATATATCAGCTCAGGGGACTTTAATCTCCTGGCAAAGCTGCATCTTCTAGCTCGCTCTGCCTCACTGTTAGTCTAACTGAGGCTGTGCTGTGAAACTAATAAATAAAGGGGAAAAGAAGAGGTATTATTTAATTGAGGAAGAGGTATTCCTCCAATAGTTCTGAGTGAACAGAGCTGTGAATATGAAGAGCAGGGGACGAATGTAAAGAGCAAGCACTTACAGGTGCCTGGGTTGCCAGCTGGGGAGCAGCAGGAGAAGCCTAGAGGTTGGGAGTGAGAGAGCCGAGAAATTATTGAATGAAGTTCATTTGTTCAGCAACCAGGTTAGAAATCACCTCATCATACAAAATAAATTCAGAATAAAGCATGTCAGAAACTCAGAGAAAAAGCAGACTTCATGATGGATATACATTCTGAAGTGCAGAGGATCTGGGCAGAAGGTAACAGAGCAGAGTGGGTTGGGGCGTGGGCACCAGGGCAGGGTTTCCTGTTTGGAATGCCGGCCTTGGACAATCCTCTTATCATCTCAGTGCCTCAGCTTCCCCTTTTATAAAATGGGCATAATAATAATATTAGTATTATATGGATGTTGTGATGATTAAATGAGCTAATAAGAGTAAGTGCTTACAAGAGTTACTAGCTCAATATAAATACTTAATACACATTAACCATTGCAATTACCATCATTATTTTCTAGGCAGAGATGAACTAGGAACAACTGATTAATGGTCAAACAAATGCAGAAAAAGAGGAAAAGGAACAAAAAGAATGGGACGAATGGAAAATAAATATCAAGATATTAGAGTTCAACCTAACCATTAAATCCAAATCACAACATCCGATCACATTAAATCTAAATCCTAACAGCCTATTAAGATACAGATCAGGGGCGCCTGGGTAGCTCAGTTGGTTAAGCACCGACTTCAGCTCAGGTCATGATCTCACAGCTGTGTGTTCAAGCCCCGCATGGTGCTCTGGGCTGACAGCTCGGAGCCTGGAGTCTGCTTCGGATTCTGTGTCTCCCTCTCTCTCTGCCCCTCCCTCGTTCATGGTCTATCTGTCTCTCTCTCTCTCAAAAATAAACAAACATTAAAAAAAAGAGAGAGATATCAAAAAGAGCAACTATATGCTGCTTACAAAAGGAAAGAAAAAGATGTATCCTGCTAACACTAATCAAAAAGAAGCTGGGATGGTATGTTAATATCAGATAAAATAATACATGTGAAAGATCATAAGAATGTTGTTACACAGTGCTCAGTGAGTGCTCACTGTTAGTATGTCACTTATGTGGTAGTTCTAATGAGGGAGGCAATGAATCATAGCAGACTTAGAAGTCAAACATAAGAGTAGAACCAGGAGTCTTAAATTCAACTCGTAGCACTTTATTTATCATCTGTGAAACTTTAGATAAGTTACTTAACTCCTCTCAGCCCCAGTTTCCTTACCTGTAAAATGGGGTTAGCAACAATGCTTACCACACAGGAATGTTATGAAGGAAGGTGAAATAAGCAACATGTATTAAAAAATTCTGTCACCCATTCTTTTTCCTTTAGGTAAAGGAAATTAAGAAATGTGGTATTTTGCACACCTGAGATTGCGGACTGAGATTCATCCCAGTTGCACACACTATATTCGTGTGGTGGAGAGGGGAGGGGAGGGAAGGGAAAAAAGAGAAGAGAAGGGAAGGAGAGAGGAGAGACACAAGGATACACCAAGGGAGGAGAGACACAATGAAGATCATAGAAATAGGAAAATGGAACAAAAAGTAATTAGGAGATAGAAAAATTCTCTAAGAACCCTGGAAATGATGTATTTGGGATAGAATAAAGGGTTTCCTACTATATGTTGGATGGATGTTTTGGCCATTTTTATTTAAAGATCTAGTATAGAGTAACTAGGGGATACCTAGATGGCTCATATATATTGGTAATATATTTTGTTTTATTTATTATTTTATAGTTTATATTTGTACATTTATATTAATATATTAATAAATATATAAATATAATATGCTATATTAAGTTTATAATTTATAATCATAAACTTGCCTGTTTTACAAAAGAAAAAAGCTGTCATTCTGTAAGAATACATTGATATTCTTGGCTTGATTGTGATACACTAGGGACTTATATGTACAGTGATATTTTAGCACAGGAAAACATTTTCCTGAGGGTAAATCTGGTCATGGTTACACATAAAATTTGCTAGGCATAACAGTAATGGTTCAGTCAACAATTATTTGTTGGGTATCTGATATGAACCAGGCATACTGGTGTTCAATATTCAGAAGATTCAGTGCCCTTCTTCAAGGAATTTCAAATCTGCATGTTTCTACTTCCTACCTCCATTTCTTAGGGTCCTGTATATTTAAAAAATAAAAATCGTTTCTGGGCAACTATTAAGATCTACACTTCCTGCTTTGGGCAGGAACAAGTTTCAAATGCCCTAGTCCCCGTTCAAGTTGCAGTTCCTTTTCCAATTATATCTGTAGGACAGTAGTGATTTATCATATGCCTTAATGTCATTAAACATTTATTAAGCACCCATAGTGTGCTAGACACGCAGAGAACAGCTGAAAGACATTGTTCCTGCTTTGCAGCTCTTTGTAAAAGAGGACTAATGAATATATGCTTATTCAATAGATCAAGCAAGCAATATACATTTTAAGAAATTTATAAATATTCAATCAAGATGCTGTACAGTTACTCTGACAGAGAAACCAAGGCTTCTTGGATTACAAAAGTGGATTCTCAATGACTAAAAATGTAAAGGTCTACAGCTTTCATGGACAAAATGAGCTGAAAACATCTTGAAATAGGTATGTCAAAATTATTCCATATAATTTCTCCTAATTTCCCAGAAAAAAAGTTAAAAATTAGAAAACATCTTAAATCCCCAAGAGACAAGATGAATTAACTCTGCATCGTTTCAATCTAGATATAAAGTATGGAAGATTTCCTATTATCCCAGTAGCTTATATGTTAATAACTTGGAAAAGATTTGAAGTCTGACTTTATCCTTTCATTCTGAGTGACTTTAAATATAAATACTCCTACACGTGTGCGCACAACTCCTCCCCGCCCCCCCCCCCCCCCCAGCCTTACTGGAGCTTTTGCCTACAGATCTATAACCCCAGGTTGGCATTTTGTGACCCTCTGGAATATCATCCTTGACTCTAAACCTTTTTGTTCTAAAGTTAATTTTAGCTACGAATTTCCAGGTCTCTGGAGAGAATGTGTCACAGCAAACTTTACTTTGAGACAGATTTTTGGGTCTATATTTAATTAAAAGTGCCCTTACATCTGCTCAGTAGCCATCCTATAAAAGTCCTTCTGAGATGGGAGTGATGACCCAAAACTTCCGATCTATATTTGTAGGTAGTATTCCATAGCAGCAACTGCCAGCTGGTACCCTGCACTCTTCTCCCTACCGTGCCACTGAAAGGGAACAATTCGTTGTGTGGGAGGTCTAAAATTGTAGAGATTAAATTACCATCTGACTGGACATGGTTACAATACCATTCAAAATCTTACTTAACTCTCTGCTATGTTTTTATTCTGCAACCCCCTACTCCCCCAAAAGAACTACCCAGGAGAGTTGTTACAGATCTAGGCTGACTGCTATTGTTGACTAGAACAGAAATGGGTAGCAGGATCTTTATCTGTCATCAGCTTACTGAAGAGGTAAAGTAGAGAAGGTACTTTGACACAGTGGGGAATATAGTACATTTATGAACTGAAAGAAAATTGAATTTCTGTTGAATTGTTTACTGCTGCTGGAGAAACAAGAGAGGTTAATTTCATACTGTTTAATATAGCTTTGAAAGAATGTAAAATAAAATAATGCTTGAACATAACAGTGGTATGCTTAAAATCTGCCCTCCCCCAAGCAAAACAAACTCAATGTAGTTTTAGACCTTTAAAATACATTTTAAATTCTTATGAATTCAGATCCTGAGGGATTATGTTAAGTAGTTCTTACAAATCATACCTTATGCCAAGTGGCATATAGAAAAAATATGCAAAAATATGATTATGTTTCATTGAAGATTCTGTCTATTCCATATTATGGCTGAATTTGAATTTTTTTATTTATAGGCATCATTACATCACATATGGTAAGTGATGGTAAAATATGCATATATAAAGTTTTATTGGTTTACCTATATGCAAATGAATAAATATATTCATTCATGTGTATAATTTTTTTTATTATAGTTTGACTTCTCAAAAATAGGGCCTTTTTCTTTTTTCTTATGGGTTCTGGACTGCCAAGAAGGATTTATGTGTAGCATCAGTAAATCATTCACCACTGTGGTGGTCCTCTGGCTGTCTTTTATTGGTAGGTATCATCTTTTGAAATTTTTATTTATTTTTTTGACGAGGGAAGAGACAATTCTTATTGCAGGTTCAAGTTACGGAGTTATAGTGTGAATGAAGACAAATTCTAGGATTGACTTTGAACATTTTGAATGAAGTTTTTCAAGAAGAACTATGCTCCATATTCCTAGCCAATACACTGGATCTCAACTGTTTTTTAGGTCAGTACTTTAAAAAAAATTTTTTTAATGTTTATTTATTTTTGAGAGAGAGAGAGGCAGAGCGTGAGCAGCAGTGGGGCAGAGAGAGAAGGAGACACAGAATCCGAAGCAGGCTCCAGGCTCTGAGCTGTCAGCACAGAGCCCAATGAGGGGCTCGAACTCACGAACTGTGAGATCATGACCTGAGCTGAAGTTGGACGCTTAACCAACTGTCACCCAGGCACCCCTAAGTCAACATTTTGTAATAAAAATGTGGCTCACATCACAAACGCAGACACAAACACTCACATGACAAAGCCACAGACGCAAACCACATATATAACTTAGAATTTCCTAACTAGCTACATTCAAAAAAGTAAAAAGTAACAGGTGAAATCAATTTTAATTATATTGTTAATCCAATGCTATTCAAGACACGATTGTTTTAATATTTTTTAAATACTCATCAAAGTGAATATATAACTGCATTGTGTAAAAATTTTTTGCTTCCCATCAGTGCTAAAGGTGCTATATTTTGGAAAATACTTTTTGAAATAATGAGTGTGGGTGATAAAAAAAAAAAAGAGAAATTATTAGGTGTGTATTGGACAGATCTGGATTGGGACTCCAGGTTCTGTATTTGACGATATAATCGACCTTAGGCAGGAATGTAGTGCTCTGAGCCACTCTTACCTGTAAAAGCATAATGATAATAATACTTGATTCAAACTGGATAATCAATAAGTATTCAAAGCACTTAGAACATTGCCCAGCACAGACAAATTGCTCAATAAATGCTAAGAATAAGATGATGGTGACACTTTCTTGATTGGGAGGTAAATTGTGGTCACTCCTCCAGAAGCTTCCCTTGAGAGTACTCTATATCCTGCGCTACACATTGTAAATGGTTGTATAAGCCCCTTGTAAAGCAATACATAACACTTAATATGAATATTAAATGTGTCTTCTTACCAAGTCAACTCATTCCTAGAATGTATCTGAATGAAATAATTCAAGTGAAACAATTAAAAAAAAAAAACCAACCCTTTGTTATGAAGGTCTTCACTGAAGTGTTACAAATGAAAAATAAATGGGAAAAGGTCAAAAGTTTAATAATGAGTGAATAGATTAATAAAACTATGGTTCTCTCATAAAGGGAATATTATGCTGTATAGTATTGTACAGGTAACATGATAATCATGGAGATTATGTAAAATTACTGAAGTGATTATGCCAAATACAAATGAAAATTCAGAATATGAAATGTAAGTACATTCTGATAATGATTATATAAAATATTTATAGACGTGGGAAAGGCATGGAAGGTAATTTGCAAAAGTAGAAATAATTGTGTTAGAGTGAAGTGACTTAAACTATTATTTAATATCATTACATCACACTTTCAATACAAGAAGTGTAAACAGTTTATTACATAAGTCCTCATACATTCTTATTATTCAGTTAAGCACAAAGATTTATTTAGCATCTATTCTATCTATGTACTTCCCTTCACTGGTCACAGTGGGGCAATCCAAAAGAAAAAGAAAAAAGGGAAGTCCTCTACAAAATAACATAGTCAAAACAAAAATGAAAATTGTAAGATAGACATGTCATTGTGTCTTATTTAGTGATAAAAGCATTGTATATAATGTCTCAGGAAATATATATGTATCTATATCTATACAGATGTAAGATGGTAAAGTTCGGGTAAGAAGGAAGAACTCAATGCAGATGGTATCTCTGGGTGGAGATTAGCTTGGAGCTGAAGTTTAAAGTAGGCAATCTCTGTATAAACGGAAAGAGAGGATCCACATTCTATTGGTGGAAAAAGTGAATAAAAGCATGATGTGAATGGAATTAATCAGAAAATAGACTAATGATATTAGAAAGTTTCTTTTTTGACGGGGAAAGAATAGTGGGATAATTATTCAATTTTCTTAGCTAACATTTATTAAGTGCAAACTATAGTTCAGATAAGGAGTCACCAACTTAGGCAAGATATGGAAAGTAGGTTATGTCACAGGTTAAATCACGTGTCCTGTGTATTCTTGATCCGTGATCAAGTTGGACTGGATGGCCCTCCATACCTTTCCTGATTACGAGATTCTGTGAGGATACACCCCATGCCAGTTTCTGACGCAAAGACTATGTAATGCAGTATTCTCTTCATAGGATTATGTCAGGATGATGCTCTACCACATCTGTACTTGAAATAGGGCTTTTTTCCATTGAGTTCTCCAGAAAACAATCCAAAATATAAGCCCTGCCTTTACTCGATCATATGCTAATGAAATTTATATGAGAATACACTTTAGTTTGAGATGTATGATTAATGATTAATGTAGATGACTTATATTTACAAAATAAAGAAAAAAACTAACTTCACTCATTTGAGTAATTTTTTCAAAGAAGAAACAAAATGATGGAACAGTGATGGTTAATTTGACAATATACACAAAAGGTTCTTCAGGAATACTTGAAGTCAACTTCCTGCGTGACCAGAGAAAGCCCAGAAGAAATGCCAAGGCACATTAGGGAGGAAGAAGGTGAGACACTGAGATAAAACTCATGCATTTGTTCAGAAAAGTCTCCTGAGAAACTCCTCAAGTAATCAGCCATAATAAAAACAGATTGTCAAAAAAGGTAGAGAAACTTTAAAAAGAAAAATCTAAAAGAGGATCTTGAAATCTTCATCTGCCCTTATTCTATTTTTGCTTAAAATGAAAATAGCATCATTTGCCTTGTGCTTTACAGTTTACAAAGCATTTTAATATATATTCTGTGTTTAGATTTCACAACAACTCTGTGGGATTTTACAGATGACGTTAAGAGTCTCAGAGACTGAGGGACCTGTCCCATGCCTCTTTTTCCACAAGCAGTAGACATGGAGGGCTCACCTAGGT
Source organism: Neofelis nebulosa (assembly GCF_028018385.1). Lineage (NCBI taxonomy): Eukaryota > Metazoa > Chordata > Mammalia > Carnivora > Felidae > Neofelis > Neofelis nebulosa. The sequence continues at coordinate 130,576,080 of NC_080783.1, forward strand.
CCTTGAACTCCAAAGTTCTTTCCACGGCACCACACCAGGTGCCTGTCAGCTTTGGCTTCACGTGGGCTGGGATAAGGGACAGAAAAAGTTACTTTCCTACTTCAGTTCCTGTTTCACTGTAGTGGTGGCTAAAATGAGGATTAACTAATGAATATCCAGTCTTCAGTAATGAAAGTAATAGAACTGCATAGCATTTACCATGTCCAGTCAGGGCAGTAGGCAGTAACATGTACTTAATAACCACACATTAGACATCACATGGTGGTATTCCAGGGGGATCAAAAGGCATCTTGTCTGTAACTCTCTTATGTTGCCTCCTATTGCATCTAGAATGTCACCATTCAAGTTATTCCTTTGGAGAAGGTATAAGCACCTCTTTTAAAAAGCAGTTATGTTATTGAATGGAAATATCATGGCAAACAGACTTGGGAAATTTATCAGAGAGAGGGCTCTGAGGAAAGCGGATAGAGGTCAGAGTAATTCTGATGGATGGGTTTCAGGGGTGGATGCTTTTGAGAGGAATATTCAATAATACCTTATATTATTGTATAATATAATATATGGTTATAATTATATTGTGTATAATATAATATGTGGTTGTACAAGAGCACTGCATGTATGACGTGTGGATGTGAGACGATTCTTTCTGCAATTTTGTTCAGGGCTTTCCTTGTCCCTATCCTTGTCTCTGTCATATGTAAACCAGCCTGTTCTTGCTCAGCGTTCCATGGACCCTGCCGGTCACACTCAAAGATTCTACAAAATAGGGTAAGAGAAGCCATGATGCTAATTTGCTACAGCTCCACAATTATGAAGTGATCCTCAGAAGTGAAACAGCAAACACGATCTTTTATGGAGTTACTGCAGTAGGATGCAGACTTGTTTATCACTTCTTCCATATAGGAATCATTTCCTGAGCATCAAAAACAATATCAGCTTTCAGCAGGATGAGGAAGTGCTGGCAGTGATTAAAGAATCTGTTTCCTCAAACTCATTTCAAAGTTCTTTTGCCTTTTTTTTTTTTTCTGGGGCTGTGAACTTTCATATTGCAGTATGCTTTTCTTTAAATCAAGGTAATTAATAAAAGAGTAAAAGGAGTGACATAGGAGCTCCATTAGAAGCAGGTTTATGTGTCATAGTTATGATCAATAACAAAACTAAGGTTCTTAATTTGTTTTTTAATAATAGGAAGAAAAATGTAACAAATGTATTTTGGAGACATGGTAGAAAATACTCAGTGACAAGTGAATGGATGTTAGAAAATGGTGTCTAAACTTTTTGAGCCAGGAACTATGTATTAAGTAAACTTTATATTGTGAACAGAACTTAGCATAGGACTTTGCACACAGTAGGTGCTCAATAAATGTTTCGTAACATATTGTAACTAGCTAAGCAGATTAAGAATCCAGATAAAACTTCAGGAGCATTATTTAATTTTGCAAATATTTTAGGAATTTAAAATGAGTTGAAATATTTATGTACAAATAATCCAGTGAAGAAATGGGCAGAAAACATGAATAGACACTTCTCTAAAGAAGACATCCGGATGGCCAACAGGCACATGAAAAGATGCTCAATGTCGCTCCTCATCAGGGAAATACAAATCAAAACCACACTCAGATACTACCTCATGCCAGTCAGAGTGGCTAAAATGAACAAATCAGGAGACTATAGATGCTGGCGAGGATGTGGAGAAACGGGAACCCTCTTGCACTGTTGGTGGGAATGAAAACTGGTGCAGCCATTCTGGAAAACAGTGTGGAGGTGCCTCAAAAAATTAAAAATAGATCTACCCTATGACCCAGCAATAGCACTGCTAGGAATTTACCCAAGGGATACAGGAGTACTGATGCATAGGGGCACTTGTACCCCAATGTTTATAGCAGCACTCTCAACAATAGCCAAATTACGGAAAGAGCCTAAATGTCCATCAACTGATGAATGGATAAAGAAATCGTGGTTTATATACACAATGGAATACTATGCGGCAATGAGAAAGAATGAAATATGGGCATTTGTAGCAACGTGGATGGAACTGGAGAGTGTTATGCTAAGTGAAAGAAGTCATACAGAGAAAGACAGATACCATATGTTTTCACTCTTATGTGGATCCTGAGAAACTTAACAGAAGACCATGGGAGAAGGGAAGAAAAAAAAAAGAGAGGGAGCAAGCCAAACCATAAGAGACTCTTAAATACTGAGAACAAACTGAGGGTTGCTGGGGAGTGGGAGGGAGGGGAGGGAGGGGAGGGTGGGTGATGGGCATTGAGGAGGGCACCTGTTGGGACGAGCACTGGGTGTTGTATGGAAACCAATCTGACAATAAATTTCATATTAAAAAACAAACAAACAAACAAACAAGAAATATTTATGTACCACTTATGAATAAAAAAATTATCTATTTATTACCATATAAGTTAAATTACTTGATTTTCTTGCTGCAAATCTTCCAGTGGCTTCCCCTTGTCTTGAAGTAGCCTGTAAGACCTAAGCAATCTGGCACTTAAGTGCTTCATCACAGTGTATATCACTTTCTGCCTCCACTGCTCCACACTGGTCTACTTCCTGTTTCTCTTCAGGGTATTTACAGTTGCTACTCCTCCTTTTGGAAAGTTCTTCCCCCAGATGTTTACAAGGCTCACTCTTTTACATCACTTAACTCTTGCTCTGATATCCTGTCCTCTGAGAAGTCTTCTTAGACCATTCCTAAAGTGGCTGTCCTGTGTTCTCGCTCTGTTTCCTTAACTGAATTTATTTTTCTTCATGGTATGTATCGCTGCCTTAAATTATAAAATCTTTTGTTTGGCTTGTGTCAGGTTCAGTACCTGGCATATAATAAGTTACATTTCAGCAACCGTTTTCCTCAAAAAGTCAATGTTTCCAAATCAATCTATTGGATGGTGTTAGACCACGGCGGGGGGGGGGGGGGGGGGTCGGTGTCACAACTCAACTGCCTTCAGCTGTCAGGTAGGTAAACACACCTTGTATCAGACAACAAGGTGTGGAGGGAGGTGGAACTACCTGGAAAGTATAGACTCCATAAAAGGGCATTTAAATTTTGAATATAACTAAAACACTGTGTTGGCCACATAAAATACATCTAAGGACCAGATTGGGCCTTACCTTTTTGAGTTTACATAGTATATGAATTTATAGATAATGGTAGTTGGCTTTGGAGAAAAAATATTGTTTCCAATAAATATTTATTCCCATTTCTCTTCCTCCCTTTCTTTTGTCTTCTTTACCTTAGCATTTTAAGTTAGCACAGTTGATGTGCTTAATTCTTGACTATTCAGCAACCTAATGTTATAAGCAGTGACCACAAATGAAAATATCTCTAGGCTTTCTAATCACAGAAATAGGGAGCTCCAAACTCAAGAACACAGGGTGAGTTATAAAAATGAGAAGGGAAGGGGCTTGCCAAACACAGACAGAAAACAGAAAATGCCACCTCTAACTTCTGGTACCTACTCTCACGTCTGCAGAGAAGGCTAATTGCCAGAAGAATGATCATCTTATAGGTATGAATAGGGCTAATGAGGCTATGAAGGCTTCACTGGACAACTGGACCCGTTCACTCTGTATTCGTGTGGTCTCTTCCTAGGAAGCTAAGATTGATTTTAGGTGGTGCTTGGATTTTCTGATGTCTTAACTGGTCTGTGATAGGGTTCAGATTGAGTCAATCAATCTGTTATCATCTGCTATTCATATTTCTCTGCAATCAATGTCCATGCCACGTTGCTTCAGGCTGTGATTCACAATCATAAACAGTGGTTTATAGTTATCAACCTTGGTTATAAGAAAAATTGAGCAGGCAGGGTGTAATTACATTGTCATGAACTACTAGAAGACCAACACTGAGGATCACAGAAGTCAGGCACATTCTCCCCATTAGCTCCGTGCGTGTGTCCACATCTCTATTTCCCCACCAGCCTTGAGGGAGCTGCAATTTCCTGTGGTTTTACCTGCCTTGTTCAAGTTTCTACCAAATGGGAATAGCATTTTGTGATAGAGATGTCAGCATTTTCAATAGTACTTTATGATTTTTTTGCAAGACAATGATCAGGCTTGTAGTAGTCTGCCATCATTTAGATTAATTTATGGTGGAGCTGTCAAGCCTAGAATTAACAGGGAAAACCTAGCAAAAAATGAATCTGTCAGTTAAAGGCACAGACCTCAATCCTTTAATCACAGCTAAACTCTTACTTCTGGGGCACCAAAGCTGTCCCCACAGCAGGGTGCTATGGCAAGTTTATAATGTCTAAAGGGTAGAAATATGCTCAAATTTCAGTTCGTATTGTGTGTTTTCAAGCAACCTCAGCTTGCGGATATTGTTAAACTCTCTGCCTTTTTTTTTTTTTTCCCTGGGATGATTTGATTACCATCTCAAGGTGCTCTTTAGAATTCATTACTTTCAAAACAGATATTCGAATTTAAGCTTTTACTCATAGGATATTACTTTGGGAAAAGATGACCACATTTTTAGTGGGCTAAAGCAACACTAGAGATATAGCAGATGAATTGGAGATCAAGAAAAATGTTACTGTTGACAGAGTCATCCAGAACAAAAGAACAGAAAGCCCCCAGTAGTGACCAAACCTGTGTGCAAGCTGCCATGTGCTGTTGATTAATTCTAGCTTCTTCACAGACGTCAACAAAAACAAATTACATCCTAGCTCTTCACACCCATCTATTTTCCAATGTTCAACTGTGTGGAGTATCACCTTTATCAACAAGACTTGATAAACTAAACTTTAAAAATAACTCAAATTGAGGTGCTCCCTGAGTCAAGAAGACAGTATTTTCTCCCAATTACTTTTTTTCTCCACATAGATAGAAAAGCCATATTTTGATATTTACTTTCAGATTTTGCATACTGTTGTACCCAAAATCTCTATCACATTCTTAGGATGTGTAAATATTTTCTCACAGAGTTTAAGATGGAGTTCACAATAATAGTTCATCTAAAATTCAATATATCTCAAAATCCTAATCTTATATTTGAATGAAATAATGTATTCCTTAAGAGTAGTCACAAATTTAAAAGAAGTAATTTGCCCTACATAGTTGAGTAGGTTATAATGCTATAGATTCTACCATTAGAGTTTCCAAATGTTTCTTAGATATGTGAAATAAAGCACAGCTTCAATATTCTAACTGAACAACTCCATCTATATTTCAAATGTTTTCGATCAATATTTTCCTTCATTTCATATTAACTTACCATTTTAATCACATATGATTGAAAAGCTTAGGATCAGATAACCTGTTGTAAATAATTTATAGTTGTCTCTGTGAAAAACAAATTGTTACATACCATGAACAAAAACATTATGTTTATCCCTTTGTGTTAAAAAATACATTTTTGCCCAGTGTCTCTCCTTTTCTCTTAGCTTTTAAAACCAGCCCATCTTCTTTCTTTCAATGTAAACTTTGTGGTCTAGAATTTCTGGTCACTTCTCAATCATATACTTGACTAGACCAGTCAAGTAAAGAAGGAAATCATTTCAAATTTTTAATAAACCATGAAATGTCTATAAAAGAAGTAAAGTAGTGGGGCGCCTGGGTGGCTCAGTCGGTTAAGCGGCCGACTTCGGCTCAGGTCATGATCTCACAGTTCGTGAGTTCGAGCCCCGTGTTGGGCTCTGTGCTGACAGCTCAGAGCCTGGAGCCTGCTTCGGATTCTGTGTCTCCCTCTCTCTGACCCTCCCTCGTTTATGCTCTGTCTCAAAAATAAATAAACGTTAAAAAAAACTAAAGAAAAAAAGAAGAAAAGTAGTTAAAATTTAAACTTGGCTAAGCTTGTGTAGGGATTCTGGAGCCCAAGACTGACAAATAGATACTAGGATTTAGGGGCCCAAAACAGATGTTATAATCTGGAATCATTTTCCACCACTGTGGAAAACAGTATGGAGGTTCCTCAAAAAATTAAAAATAGAACTATTCTATGATCCAGTATTTCCAGTATGATCCAAAGAAAATGAAAACACTAACTCAAAAAGATATATGCATTCTTATGTTCACTGAAACACTATTTATAATAGCCAAGAGATGAAAAAAACTTAAGTATACACCAATAAATAAATGGATAAAGAGATTGTGGTGTGTATGTATATATACATATATATGTATACATATACACATATATACCAAATATACACATATATATGTATATGATACATACATATATATGCGTATGTATATATACACACAATGGAATTGTACTTGTATTTAAAGTGAAAGAAACAGCCATAAATATTTATAAAGACTTCTGTTTCTGCCATTATGGCAGTCTAGTATACACTAGCCTTACAACACAAGATCTAAAAATATTTGATACATATTTTTAAAACTGTAAGAGTATAGAGAATCCACTGGAGTCAGGAATAAACAAACAAACAAAAAACAAGGAATCAAGTGAATATCGGCACCACTGGATTATTAGATTTCTATGTCCTAAAGCTTGAAGGTGGTGGTGGTGGTAGAATTAGACCGGTACTGAGACAAGACCTTGAGCCCGGTGGATCAAAGACTACCTTAAATAAAGATGGAATCCAAAAAGGATTAGGGTCTTGCAGAAAAGGGTAAATTCATGCGTGCATATATATGCAATGGAATTATTCATCCATAAAAAAAAAGGAAATCTTGCTATTTGCAACAACATGGATGGACCTTCAGGGTAACACAATAACGTTAAGTGAAATAAGTCAAACAGAGAAAGATAAAGTATGGTCTCACTTACATGTGGAATCTAAAAAAGCCTAAAAAATAACAACAGAAAGAAGCTCATAGATACAGAGAATGGATTGATGGTTGCCAGAGGTAGGGAGTGAAATGGGTGAAGAAAGTCAAAAGTTATAAAATAAATAAGTCACAGGGGTATAATGTACAGCATAGTGACTATAGTTAATAATACTATATATATGAAAGTTGCTAAGACAGCAGATCTTAGAAGTTCTCACCACAAGAAAAAAAATTCTATAATTATGTATGGAGATGGATATTAACTTGACTTATTCTGGTGATCATTTTGAAATATACACAAATATTGGACCATATTTGCACGTCTAAAGCTAACACAATGTTATATGTCAATTATACCTCAATAAAAATAAATAATTTTTTATTTACTTATTTTTTTAATGTTCATTTATTTTTGAGAGGGAAAGAGAATGTGAGCAGGGGAGAGGCAGAGAGAAAGGGAGACAAAGAATCTGAAGCAGGCTCCAGGCTCTGAGCTGTCAGCACGGAGCCTGATGTGGGACTCAAATTCATGAACTGTGAGATCATGACCTGAGCTGAAGTTGATCACTTAACTGACTGAGCCACCAAGGCACCCCAATAAATAAATTTTAAAAATAAAAATAAATAAATCCATCACACACACACACACACACACACACACACACACACACACAAATTGGAGATTGATTCTGAGCCCAGATGAAATAGTCAGCTTTTAAAAGGAATTCTTACAAGTATCAATATGAAATGGAATGGGTCCAGCTCTAGCAAGGCTGATTTATCTATTTTAGGCACTCTAGTATACTAGTTTCTGGTGTGCTGTAGCATAGTCTGTGAAAAGCTTAAGTAATATTGCCTATTGATGTAATAATAAATATATTTACTTAGATATTTCTTTGTCCAATTCATACTTTAATTCCTTAAAGAATAACAGATGATGTCAACTTGTTTTAGATCATTTTTAATTAAAAATGAGATTAATATTAATAAATGTCATTGGATATCTATGAGATACCATACGTTCTATTTTCTACTTTATTTCCTAAATTATATTAATAGATTTATTAACCTCCTAATATTGAAAGACCTGACATGTTAGAAAATCAGCTCTATTAAGTATGACCAAATCACCTCCCATTGGCCTTGAGAAGATAAGCAACATAATAAATATGGTCAAGCAGGCCTTGGAATGTTTGCCTTTTCCTATCACTCCATTTCCTGCTGCATATAGCGAGCGCTGCTGAGTAAGTTTTTACTATATTGGTTACTTTGACATAATTATATTTGAATTGATGTGGGATGATTCTTTAAATAAAACTCTCTTTCAGTAAGAAAAAGAAAAAGGAGTTGGAATATTCAGATCAAATACGAAATAAGTATGTTTGATAGCCTTAAGAAATAAAGAGAAAATTGAAAACACAAGTTGGGAATGAGACTATCAAAAGCATTCAGGTAGGTCTAAACACAATTTTAGATAATGCTCATTGAAATAAAATCAATGAGAGTTTTATCTAGAGAAAAATCCAACATAAGGCAGAAGTAGCATTGCATATCCAAAGGAAAAGATGAATGTTACACACTAATCGTTCCAAGAACCCCACAAGGCCAGTTATTATTCCCATTTTACTGATGTGGAAAATATAGCTCAGAGAGACAAGGCATTTGCTCACATTATCCAGAGGTAGTAAATGATGGAGAAATGGATTTGAGCCATTTCCAGTGGGTCTGTCCACCTACAAAGACGACCATTAAATAATACAAATGGTGTGACTCTGGTGTGAACGTTCTGTTCTCACTGGAAATCTCCTCTTCCTGCTTGCTCTGTCTTGTTCTTGTTTACTTCCTTTGCCTTTGTCCCTAGTATATGCTGCAACTGCTTCTGGTGTACCATTTCTCAGGGTCAGTGCACCCCTAAAGAAAGAACATGTTTTTTTTTTCTAGGGCAGAAAGAGATGATGGCAGAAATAAGGGACTAAGATAAAACTCCTACTACGTGTAGGTTCTTTACATGTGCAAATACAAGATAAGAAAGTCCTGGCTGTTATGGGGCAAGATTAAAGACATAGTTAAGCAATTTGGAAGGCATGTTTTAAATAAAGATTGCCTCGCAATAACTTCCAAATGCTATTCTGGTCCCCTAAGCCTGATCAAAGCTTCTTTTTAAACCAGGCACTGAACATTTTATCTTGGATATAAATTTTTCACTTGTTTTGACATCTCTGAAGATTTTTTTTTAAACTTGCCAAAAAAAATCTAAATATATAACGCATTTGTGAGTGCACCTTGAGAGAAATGTATTCTGTATCCAGAACAGCCATCCCACCCCGTGTAGTCAAGCTGTTATCCAAGGAAGGGGCCACAGGCCGTGTCTGTGCTGCTGCCTGGAACACACTTTCGGGCTAACCTCTCACTTGACATCTGGGCTGCTTTCAAATGACTGGTCATCTTCTCAGCCTGCAATCCCCAAGGATGCCAAAATGGCTTATTCAAGCCCCATTTTACCCCTGGCCAGCCAACTATACTAAATTCATGCTTAGAGCCAAAGAAATGCAGTTTCCTCATAGACCTGGTGTTTCCAGGGAGCAATCCTCTCCCAGAGCTGTGTTACTGATGGAGAAAACCTTCAGTCACTTTAGGTTGGCTGTAGGTCAGCATTTCTCATTCTGAGACATATCTCCTTTTTGATGCCTATGTAAATTGCAGTGCCTGGGAAAGTCAGACTGCAGGACATCAGCCACACACACAGGGAGACTCCAGATCCCAGCCCAAATCCAGGTTTCTAAAGTGAGCCTGTTTTGTTTGTTCCTGGTTGCTACAACTGTACTTTTTCTGATGTCCTGGGGCCTATGCAGCCTCAGGAACCCCTTCTCAGAAAACAGATCAGCAAATCACACAATGTATGCCAGGAGAACATCTTCAATTCTAAGAAGACTATACATACCCTCAGTCTAGAAATGGGAATCGGGTATTACTCACCATGTCAGATACATGATCTAGAAATAAAAATCTTTCAATTCAGGAAGTTTTTTATTTTTTTATTTTTTATTAAAAAAATTTTTTTTAATGTTTAATTATTTATTTTTTTTTTCGAGAGAGACAGAGACAGAGACAGAGATAGAGTGCGAGCAGGGGAGGAGCAGAGAGAGGGAGACACAGAATCAGAAGCAGGCTCCAGGCTCTGAGCTGAACTGTCAGCACAGAGCCTGACATGGGCTCGAACTCACGGAGTGTGAGATCATGACCTGAGCTGAAGTCGGATGCCCAACTGACGGAGCCACCCAGGCACCCTCAATTCAGAAAGTTTTTAAAATAAAAAGAAGAGCACTAATGTAGGGCAGTTAGCACACTTTTTATATGGGGATTTGTTTTGGGGAAGAGTCTCCAAGTTCCCTAAAAAATCTGCATTCAGACTATTGGCTATAAGGATAGTTATCCATCTGCAGGTGGGTCTTCTAGAACAATGGTTCTCAGCTTGAAGCGTTGCCATCATGAATAATAGGAAATGCCATCTGACATTCTCATCCCAGAAAAATGGCATTTCAAAGGATAAAGCCAAAGTAACTTGATGCCCCTTGCTGCTGTGTTCGTGACTTCTATGCCACAGCATCTCACACCTGTCCAGTGACCTGCTGATCATTGATCCTTACAGAACTGAAAATCACCCTCTGGGTTCTTTGGGTTCACACAAAGAACACCAAGGTTTGGTTATTCTGAACATTACATAACAAGATGGAGTTCCTGCTTATAACCTATTTTAAAATGTTAGCCCCCCCCCCCCTTTAAATAACTAATTCTGGAAGCAAGCAGTATGGAGATCAGATACTACCCAGATTTTCCATATAGCTTCTGAGCACTGGATTTTAATTCCCAGATAAATAAATCAGACTAACTCAAACATTTGGAGAGATTTTCATGATCAAATCTATGACACAATGTGTGATCCCTATTCTCTCTTGGAACTATTGAGTCTTACCCTTCTTAGAAAAAAAAAATTAGAAGGGACATTTTGGAACTACTCTATAACTATCAGTGTTTGAATGGTTTGGGACTGCTTTTCTTGTTAGTACAACAAATATACTGTTTTGATCTGTTTTAACTAGATATTTTCCTCACAGGTCAATCTTTCCTGCTATTTTAAAGCAGAATATCACATTGTAAAGGACACGGCAAGGTTTTAAAAACATTACTCTTATTATAAAAAATGAATAAATGCCTGCCTTCACCTAACTAGACAACTTGAACTTGATGACCCAGAGGAGTTTTCAGAACGAAAGTGAGATAAGTATTTTGGAATTGAGGACATTGCCAGTATAAAAAAGTATTAAGAGAGGGCTATGAAATTCTGCTTTGCATCACTGAGATACCTTTGTGCCCAAGAAGAGGGCTCAAACCTCCAAAAGACAACAGAGTGACAAGTTTGCTGACAAATACCTCATCAAGTGAATTTGAAAAAAAATTAAACCACCAACAGATGGAATGTGTCTGAATGCCCTCCCTGCTGGTGTGTGTGTCACTGAATATCAGCACAGTGTACTGGGGAGGCCCCATAGGATCCTGCCAAGAAGGAAAGCAGCAATGACCCAAATGCACTTCCCTATACAAAACACTCAAGGTTGATGAATACCATGTCTCTGCAACTGGCTTTTGTTGGCTCTTCATATTTCCCTGGGTGCCCTTTCCTCTCCTTAAAAACAAACAAACAAATAAACAAACAAACAAAAAAACCAAAAAAACCCCACCACCACCAACAACTCCAGAAAATCAGACTATAATTTTGGATCAAAGAAACTTTCCATTTATATTTCCATGAAAAACTGGTAAATATCATCTGTAGGTTTAAAGAATCAATCCTCCTGTTCCCTGTAATTAAGTGGGAAAATGAATTAGTGAATGTTTCCAAACACAAGCATTAAAAACAATAAATATGCCTCCATGGTGAAGTTTTCCTTTTGGAGGGGAAGAAGTAACAAAATCTAAATTAAATTAAAGTGGTGTTCTGGGAGCCAAAGTGGTACTACAGCTCAATAAACTAATGTAATTAGACAACCTAAGATTTTTTTTTTCTTCTAGGCTCCAAATCTAAAGCATGGGCTTTGTAAAGGTTCAGTATCATTGTTAGAATCCAATTCAATATTCTAGCTTCTCAAATTCACAGCCAGCACACTCTGCCTTTAAGGTATTGCCTGTCTGATTATCCTGCCAGTCTCCCCATCTCCTAATGGTTTTGTGTAACTTTCAAGTGCAGCAGCCCCCTTTGGAAACTGACAAGTGTTCATTTGGAAATGGAGTCATCAAATGCACGCAGCCTTCAGGAGGCTCCTCTTTTCATGAGAACAAACAAAGGGAAATGTTTTTAGTACAAAATCCCTTTTTAACAAATAAAAAGCCTGTATTGCACTGCAGGGCTGCCCACCTCCACAAAGCCCCGGCTCTTTTTGGTGGCCCTCAGAAGCAAGCTTTTCATTGTATAATTCATCCATGGATAGAGCATCTGCTGGGCTAATGAGCTCTCCTGCAGCCTCTTCTCCCGCAGGCGAATCCCCAAAAGCACAGTCTTAAATCAGATACTGTAAAAGCCAAAAGAGAGAGGAGTGGGGGTAGGGAAGGAGAAAAAAAAAAGTAGGGTAGAGAAAGCCAAGTTAGCAGTAAGCCAATAATCATACCTTGCATCTGGCTTTAGTGAAGTTGTATACTTAAAGATTTTCATCCACACAGTTAATTTCTAAGCTTGTTCTTTCATGGCCAAAGTTCTATTTTGAGTATTGTATCACTGGAGCACACCTCCAATGGAGATTAATGTAATAGATCATCATGGCAGCTGGCTCTTAAATATACTGATAGCAACCTTGACCAGGGACTGATTAGAAAGGGCAAGATTAAGGAGCATTACCTTTTTGCCAGAAAGTGGAACATGACATTGGAAACCTGATGGCTCTGATTTCTGTCCTATTACTAATTTTCTCATGTTTTACACTGTCATCAGTGAGTCTGGCGGACATTATTGGGAAGCTATGTGACAGCATCTAATAAAGTATGTTGGGAGAGAAATCATGGCTCCCCTTTGCACTGATGATCTTTTGGAGAAATACAGTATTGTGGATTATGGGAGGTGGAGGTTGCAAACACTGATGATACCCATGGCAATTCATCATCAGCCTGCAACTTGCCAGTGATCTACAGCTATAAAGGAATACCTTCCAGGAGGGACGGGGATGGAGAGTCTGTCTTATTCATGTTAGCAAAGATGTTCTAGAGAGGATTGTCTGATTATCGGTTGTTCTAAATCCCTGAACACAATTTTAGGACACTGTCCATCTCTGTGCAGTGTGAAGCCTCTGTAGAATGTTCTGCCTTTAGAAGTGTCCAACGGGGTTGCATTAAAACAGCACAGACTGTGTTACGAGTGGTTTAGTGATGAATTTGTAGTATTCAAAAGGCCAGAGGAGCATTAGTAATGTTGGGGTTAACAGAGGCAGCTCATTTTAGAAATGTGGTATTTGAGTTTTTCAACATCATCCAAAGTAGGTTCACCACATTCTTTTTAACAAACTCTCCAGCACAGAGCAGATGGTTCCTCTATTAACAACCATTTGCATTTAACATATTGCAATGATTTATGTACCACATGCCACTGAGCAAAGCAAAAACATTCAGTAGCGACTAATTAGTTGACTGTAAAGACACATATCTCAATGTACAGAGCCCTCCTCTATGTTTTTTCATTTTTTATAGTTTAGTATTTTATCTGTGTAAAGCATTTAAATCTGAACTATGACATTCATCTTTCAATTATGGTAATGGTGTAATTATGGTTTTATTAATGCCTTGGTTATACTCTTTTTGGGGTGGGTGGTTGAGATTTGTATGTCAAAATTTCTCTGGGGACTGATCGGTCAGTCACATTTTATTGCCAAGGTGGTAGAACGCTCGTAAGTTACTCCCAAACCCACCAAAATGCTTATTTTAAGAAGTCCACTTTGCCTTTAGAATAGAATAGAATAGAATAGAATAGAATAGAATAGAATAGAATAGAATATATACTAGAGATGAAATAAGACTACTAGTCAAAAAAGATGACTTACAAAAAGTGATTAATTTTAATTGGATTTGAGTGTCATTTATTAATACACAATACCTTTTGTATCAGATCTTCTCCACTATATTGTCCACCTTAGTGAGCTCACATAATTTTCTTCCCTCCCCTGCTAAATCCCTGCTTCAATTCCCTCACAACTCATGGGTTTGCCTCTGAACTGGATGTGGTTCTTAAGTTGGTAAGCCCTGAACTTCCCCAGGACACAAGGGGTTTTGCTGCCTTTTAAAAGCAGATTACCTGAAGCCAGAGAAGAAACTGAACTACAAATTGTATTAATTCTTGCATCCTATGGAAGAGAAGTCTTAAACTCTTTTTCTGTCTTAGATGATCCTGAGACATTTTCGTCTCCTTTTTGCTGACCAACAGGGTCAACGGACATTACAATACTGTCACTGTGTGTCAAGGTGACAGTGTTAGGACTGTAGGATGAACCAATGAATCTTTAATACCTACAGTTTTCATTCTCAAGGGTTATCCATGCAAAATGTCAAAGTAGGCCATCCATCATCGGGAGGATAAATGCATGTCTGCAACCCAGAGGAAATGGGGTATAATATAACTGCATTTAGCCAGGACTCAAGGAGCCAACCTTAGAAAACCTGAACTTGTCCTGCTCTTTTTACAATTCCCAGTTTTAATTTTCATGGTGATCTCTACTGACAGAGAACCCTAGAAATATGGTAATGATAAATTTAACCTGCTTAAGTCTTTAAAGGGAAAGGAAGCAATAAAGACAGAGAATGTAAGTGCATTAATGAAGGTACAATAGAATATGAATTATATATTAGTATAAACAGTCCAGCAATATAAGAAAGTGGAAAGAATTAGTAGACAAAAAAATATTAATGACTGAAGTCTATCAGGTACCAAATGGAAGAGCTTAGATTTGAACCCAGGTCTTTCCTGCTTCAAGCCCCCTCTACTGCCTCTCCATGTAAACCAGAGTTGGTTAGAAGCATATGCTTCAACTTAATATTTTCTTATTTTAGTTTGTATCAAAAACTCAACTGTGGTGTGATTTCCTTTGGCATTTTATTTTGGTAGTAAAATAATATTGGAATCTTTAGATATGCTGTTGTTAATAGCAAAATCTAATAGAATAATCAATATCAAGGAAAAGAGCAAATAATCAAATTGCAAGGAAGACTCTTGGTTTAAATTCATCAATGCTAAACAAATATAAAGTGTATAACCCTGAGAGATATCTTTTTGCTTCTGCAGGACTCTAGTTTTCCATAAATAACATTTATATTTAATGAAAACAGGATTAACTTTGTATTGAAAATTGAGCCTGTCATTCAGTCTGATTAAACAACATGCGGTCTTGCAAAACCACATTTTACTCAGTATTTTTGTGTGTTTCTACTGTGAATAAATTTTCTGGATATACCTGTATTAGGGAAAGAAGAAGGAAAACATGTCTTTCTAAGTGTGTACTGGTACTTAAATAGGACACTGGACAATTTCACCCATTAGATAATATTCAACCATTTTTAATCAATTAATAACAACTTCATATGGTTCAACCTAATATATGGAAGTAATTGTTTAGAAATAACCCTGATGCAGGGTGCCTGGCTGGCTCAGTCGGTTAAGCGTCCGACTTCAGCTCAGGTCATGATCTCACAGCTCATGAGTTCCAGCCCTGTGTCAGGCTCTGTGCTGACAGCTCAGAGCCTGGAGTCTGCTTCAGATTCTGTGTCTCCCTCTCTCTCTGCCCCTCCCCTGCTCACATTCTGTCTCTGTCTCTGTCTCTGTCTCTCTCAAAAATAAATAAACATTAAAAAACAAATTAGAAATAACCCCAATGCAAAAGAGACTATCAGAAGGTCCTTTAGAGACCTTCTCCCATCCCACCCTCCTCCTCCTTACTAGTGTTACTACAGTAATCTTATCTGTATCCCTATCACTACACAGATCACATGGCCTTATAATTTTCTTTGTGAAATGTCTATCAGTCCGTGCAGATGGTAGCAGTTTGAAGACAGGGACTGTGGCTTTTCATTTTTGTATCTCCAGGAATTGGCACACTATCAGGAACAAGTAAGAACTAAACATTTAAATGCTTGCATTTATTTGTATTGCATTTTGTGTCTTCTTCTTCTTCTTCTTCTTCTTCTTCTTCTTCTTCTTCTTCTTTTGTATTTTTTTCAATTCTTGAAAGGGAGGTAATATAGGTATCATTATTTCTCCAGTTACAGTGCTGGAACTAGAGTTTTTGTGATTCAATCCTCAATTAAATGATCTTTTACCCTTTTTTTCTTACATATTGTCATGTTCTCAAAAAGACTTGTAATATCACTTCTACTTAACTAAATATAACTAGTTTTTCTATTCACTTTTAAGATATAAGCAAATTATTATTAAAACTGCAAAATGTCTCCATCGCATTAGCATGTTTAATCAAATGGTTATGCTATTTCCAAAAAGGACTCCTTTCCTTTTTAAATTACCATATATTTCTGACATTCCCGTGGCTATTTGAAGTTTTTGTTATGCTTTATGGGATTTTGCACATTTTACATTCTATGTAGTGCTAAGGTTAAATAAGTGGTTGTCATGCTCTCATTTAATATCAACACTACATACTTTTCAACATGCTTTATCTCTTCCTCTAAATGGGTGACTCTGGAACACAGCAAAGGCCCCACCTTATAGATTATGTTCTTCTGACTCCCAATCTCATAATGACTAGAGAAGTGGGCAGAGCTGTGAGAAACAAAGAGCATTTGAATGGCTCTGGTGAGTTGGGGACATTCCTCTCAACCAAGACGGCCATGTGCTCTACCCTTTATTCTCTCTGATATGTAATCAGCCATGAAGCTGGCCTATAAAAAGTGCTTCTGAAGTGGATGAGATTTCCCAACTGATCTGCTCATCTTGGGTAGGAGTGCAGAAAGATGCAACATGCTATTAAAGACTTGCAAGTTACAGCTTTCCTGAGAAACACCACAATTTTTTTTTCTTCTTTTTAAAATGTTTATTTATTTATTTATTTATTTTGAAAGAGAGAGAGAGAAAAAAAGAGGCAGAGAGAGGGGGACAGAATCTCAAGCAGGCTTCATGCTGAGTGTGGAGCCCAACATGGGGCTTGATCTCACAACCCATGAGATCATGACCTGAGCCAAAATCAAAAGTGGGACACTTAACCAAGTGAGCCACCCAGGCACCCCTAATTTTTTTTCTTTACAAAAATTTTTCCAAAGGAAATAAAACATTCCATTCAAAATATTTTTGTAATATACTTTCCATCTAAAATCCTATTTTTTATGCTTATGGTATGCTTATTGGTATACTTTCTAGCTGAGCTGGAAAACTCATTGAAGAGTCCAACCATTGCCCTAAATACCAGTTATTAATGGTCTGAATGCATTCAAGGTTATACACAGGAAAAGAATACTTTTTAGGTATTCTGGTGTCATTCAGAATTACTGGGTTGCAATCAACAAAGATATTAATTATTGCTATCTGCTTGCTTCTAAAAAATATTTTTCCATTGATGGAATTTTAAAATGTAAAATAGCAATCTATTTTATTTGTAGGTCATCAATAAGCCAATTTGCTCATGTAGCAACTAACAAATACTTATCATATCTATATCTCCTGTTTCATGTTCTTACAGTCTCATGATTCCAATTTCCTATAGGTCATTACCACATTAAAAAAATTTTTTTTACATTTTTATTTATTTTTGAGAGACAGAGAACAAGTGGGGGAGGGGCAGAGAGAGAATGAGACACAGAATCCAAAGCAGGCCCCAGGCTCTGAGCTGTCAGCGCAGAGCCTGACGCGGGGCTTGAACCCACGAACCATGAGATCGTGACCTGAGCTGAAGTCAGACACCCAACCGACCGAGCCACTCAGGTGCCCCATTACCACGTTTAAAAAAAATGTTTTTATTTATTTTTTGGGGGGGAGGGGCAGACAGAGAGGGAGACAGAGGATCCAAAGTGGGCTCTGTGCGGAGAGCAGAGAACCCAGTGTGGGGCTCCAACTCATGAATCGTGTCATGAGCCAAAATTGGACACTCGACTGGACCACCCAGGCACCCCAGGCCATTACCACTTTTGAGTTAAGTTAAAATATGAGCTCACTGTAGTCTTAAATAGGTGTCCATCTCAATTTCTAAAATATTAATAATGGCCCCATGACCCTTCTAGCTCCCTGGGATGAAAAATTTGGTCATACATTGTAGATACCTCTGTCTCTTTCTACACTTCACCATTGATGTCCTCAGGTCCCCGCAGAAAGGGTTACTGTCCTGCACTCTGACTTTAGAAGGTCCCCTATATCACAGTATAGAAACATTTTTTAAAAATGTTGTTTTCTTAAAATTTTTTGAAAGTTTGGTAACAGATCAAGCAGTTAGGAATCATGGAGGGGGACTTGAGATTTTACCTGAACCTCATCAACATCTCACCAGAAGATTTAGGGCTGAGAGAGCTTCAGTAGCTATGTTGGGTGTAGGGGGAGTGGAAGGCGGGAAGAAAAATCCGAGCCTCTGCTTGTATTTTTGTTTTTACTTTTAAAAAATACTGCACACCCCAAATTACCCAAAGTAGATGTCTAGGCAGATAGGCTCCCCAGATAACTGTGCTTCTTCCCTTTCCTGACCTTGGGTGGTATAGTTTTGTCTTGATTACATATTCCATAAGATTTACATTTCAATTTGTCCATTGGTTTTTAAGATATTAAAATTGTTGAATCCTATCATTTAATTATTGAATCACTGAGTTATTGTTACTGATAATTCTTCTAGAGATTATAATGTATACCCTTAGTTTTTCATCACCTACTTGGAGCTAACACTGTACCACTTCATGTTAAATGTAAGAACTTGCAAACATATAGATCCATTTATCCCCTCTTCCCATGCTTTATGCTGTAGTTACCTTATGTTTTATATCCACATGTTATAAACCTCATATTAAAATGATATACATTTTTTACACAACCATATATTTTAAAGAAATAAAGTGGAAAAATATTCATATATTTTCAATTTCCAGTGTTCTTCATTGCTTCCCAATGTTCTAAGATTTATCTGGTATCACTTCCTTTTGGCCTGAGAAGCTTCTTTCAGCATTTCTTCTAGTACAGGCCTGCTGGCGATGAATTCTCTTGGTCTTCTTTTATCTTTATTATTCTTTTAATAAGCCCTCATTTGTAAGAGATATTTTCAATGGACAGAGAATTCTGGGGTGAGAGGGTTTTTTTCTTTTTCTTTTTTCTTTCAGCCCTGTAAAAATGTTCTTCCCCTGTCTTCTGGTCTTGCCTGCTTCTGATGAGATTTTCAGTGGTCATTTGAATTGTTGCTTGCTTATATGTAATGTGTCTTTTCACCTCTTTCTGCTTTCAAGATTTTCTCCTTATCATTTGATTTCAGTGGTTTGCATATGATATGCCTAGAGGCTGCTTTCTTGATGGTCCTCTTGTTTGGGGTTCACTGTAACTTTATGCCACTGGGAAAATTTTGGACATTACTTCCTCAAATACTTTTGCTGCCCCATTTTCTCTCTTTTATCTTTCTGGGACTCCTATTACATATCTATTGGACCTCTAGATATTGTCCTAAAAGTCCCTGAAACTGGATTCATTCTTTTTTCTACCTTCTTTCTCACTGTTTTCTGATTTGGATAATTCTACAGATGTATTGTTAAGGTCACTGATGCTTTCTTCTATCAGCTCCAATCTACTCTTAAGTATATGTGGTAAAATTTTATAGAAAAATATGCTTTTTCAGTACTAGAACTTCTGTTTGGTTACTTTTTATATTCTCTGTTTCCCTGTAGGTATTTCATATAATTATTTATTAACATCACATTCTCCTACATCCTTTGGTATTGTTATAATAACTGCTTTAAAATCCTTGTGTGCTAATTCTTATACTTTTGTCATGTAGAGTTTGGTCTCAGTTGTCTATTCTTTAGAATGTGGGATATCTTTTTCTGTCTTCATATATTGTGTAATTTTTAAATTGTATCTGGATATTATGAATGATACTTTGTAGAAACTCTAGATTCTGTTATGTTCTTCTGAAGAGTATTGATTTTACTTATTTGTTTTAGGGGGCAGGGACTGTGACTAAATTCAAACTGCACACTGTAAACTGTTTCCTATGTGATATGAGTCAAAATCTCAGTTCAGTTCTTTTAGCTTTAGCCACGCTGCTTGGAGGCTGTCCCACGCATTAGGGATTCAGGAGTTCACCAGAGATTTAGGCAGAGTTTATATATACAGTATTTGAGGTTTCTCCATCTCTGTCTCTCTCCTTTTCATATTTCTGTCTTGACATTTTAGTTGTTGTGGTGGCCTCAACCTGTCCTCTGGTATTTCAAGCCAATAAAAAAAGAGGATTTTCCATCCTGGTTTTAACTAAACCCCGTTCCCTATCATGCATGGCACAGACTGAGGCCTGCCCTTAGGGGAAAAACTGAAAAGAGGTGAAAGTCCCTCAATGCCTTTGACTCCCCTCCAGTATCTGCCTGCTTCTTATCTCTCTCTAAAGTCTTCAAATAATTGTTTTTATTTTTAGTCCATAGTTTGTAGTTATTATTGGCAGGAGAGTTAGCATGATAGGAAATGCCATTACCACAAGGAGAGCACTTGGTGTAATTTTGGGAGGTTCTTAGAACTACCTGGAAATCTTGGAATGGAGAAGTGAGAATGGAGAGAAGAACCTTCTTGCATTGGTTTGCTCGCCTGGGTAGGTTTCCATCCCAAGTTCAGGCAGATCAGTCACCACTTATGAGTCTTGGACCCAGATACAGTGTCTACTTTCCTCCAGCAGTACCATGTTGCCATCAATCTTTCACACAGCAGAACTGTCTGGGTTTAGATGGTGGCTCCTTTAATTACACATTGGAGAGTGGGCTATGGGGTCCACGGTGGGAAAATGGGCCAGTCAGAGGTGTAATCCAATGTATAACATTATTATTTAGGCATATAGTATTTCATTTGTATTCTTTCCCCACCTTGCAAATATTAGGGACAGACTTGGGTATTATTAAAACCTATTTTTCATCTCTCCTTCTATTCTGAATGACAGCTTTGCTAGGTAAAGGATTCTTGGCTACATATGTTTCCTATTCAGCACATTGAATATTTCCTGCCACTCCCTTCTGGCCTGCCAAGTTTCAATGGACAGATCTGCTACTACCATTATGTGTCTACCCTTATAGGTTAAGGCCCATTTCTCCCTAGCTGCTTTCAGAAATCTCTCTTTATCTTTTATTTTGCCAGTTTCACTATGATATGCCATGGAGAAGACCTATTCTGTTAAATTTGAAGGGAGTTTTCAGTGCCTCCTGGATTTGGATGTCTGCCTTCTTCCCTAAATTAGGGAAGTTCTCAGCTATAATTTATTCAAGTAAACCTTCTGTCCCTTTCTTGCTCTCTTCTTCTGGAACTCCTATGATACAGATATTATGTTTCATTGAATCACTTACATCTCTAATTCTCCCCTTGTGGTCTAGTATTTTCTTATCTCTCTTTTTCTTGGTTTCATTGTTTTCCATAATTTTATCTTCTATTTTTTTTAATGTTTATTTATTTTTGAGAGACAGAGAGACAGAGACAGAGACAAAGCACAAGTGGGGGAGGGGAAGAGGGAGACGGAAACACAGAATCAGAAGCAGGCTCCAGGCCCCAAGCCTTCAGCACTGAGCCCGATGTGGGGCTCAAACCCGCAAACTATGATATCATGACCTGAGCTGAAGTTGGAAGCCTAAATGACTTAGCCACCCAGGCGCCCCCATAATTTTATCTTCTATTTCACTTATTCTCTCCTTTGCTCCCCCCACCCTTGATGTCATGAATCTAGTTTATTTTGCACCTCATTTATAGCATTTCTTAATTCATCATGAGTATTTCTTAGTTCCTTGATCTCAGCAGCAATAGATTCTCTGCTGTCTTCTATGCTTTTTTCAAGCCCAGCTATTAATCTTATGACTATTATTCTAAATTTTTGCTCAAATATGTTGTTTATATCTGTTTTGAGCAATTCTCTAGCTGTCATTTCTTCCTGGAATTTCTTCTGAGGAGAATTCTTTCGTTTCATCATTTTGGCCAGTTTTCTGTCCCTTATGTGTTTTTAAGATTTTTTTTTTAATGTTTATTTATTTTTGAGACAGAGAGAGACAGAGCATGAATGGGGGAGGGTCAGAGAGAGAGGGAGACACAGAATCTGAAACGTGTCCCTTACGTGTTTTAATAGCTCATTATGTGTCCTGCACCTGCAAGCACTATTATATTAAAATGGGGTCATACACTGTCTGGGGCCTGGCCCTCCAGGAGGTGTTTTTGGAATGTGTTGCTTGTTCTCTGTTGTTGTGACTCTGGTTGCTTTATCTCCCTACTCATAGTGGTGGTTTGGACCTACCACCAAGTGTGCTTTGATTTGTTTTTTGAAGTAACCCAGCTATATGACCTTGAGAAGACTACTTCATGTATATGAGCATGAGTCTCCACCTCTCAGCCTCCTGGAAGTGACTGACTAAGGTTTGACCCGAATGGGGTATAACTTAGGGTGCAGGCAGCCCAGGGTACTCTGGCCTGGATGCTGCCTGTGGGAGCTGTGTAGGTGGCCAGAGGAGTGCACAGCCCCAACTCAATGGCTCTGCCCATTTCCCTGTGCCTCCACCATGCCGGCTGAGGCTTCCTTTCTACTGTCACAGTCATCATCTTTCATGATGGTTATTGCAACAGTCAATAAGGTTCTTCTTTCAAGCCATTGTACACACAGACAGTAGTATAATCTTCTTAGTGTTTTTTAAAATATTTTCATCTTCCCCAATATACATTATACACAGACCTAGTTTTTCCTCATTGCTTACCTCAAGCAATGAAATCAAAACTCAGTCTGATATTGAATATCCTCTACTACTATTACTGTGCCTGCCCTTTAAGCCCACTTTTGTAATTGCTCTCCATCTCTCCTGTACACAGAGAATCCCCTCTGCCCATTAACTATCTGTTTGACAAAATATGGTTTCCTCCAACTAGCATGTATTCCCTTCTCATGAAGCCCCTTACAAACTCAAAACCCTGCTCAAAATCTTTCTTCATCTCAAAGCCAAGAATAATATTAAAAATAGCAAAGGGCTAAGAATGTTAAATATGTTAGAATTTCTGTGCTTTACTTGAATCAATAGGTTTTATGTTTTTGCTGTTACTTAATTTTATTTACTTTTTACGTGGTAAAATACACATAACATAGAATTTACTATTTTAACTATTTTTAAGTGTACACTTTTGTGACATTAAGTATATTCTTATTGTTGTATGACATTCACATTTGTTGTTGGATTGTAAGTTTGTTATATTTTCTGGATAACAATTCCTTACCAGATATATGATTTGCAAGTATTTTCTCCCATTGTGGGGGTTGCCTTCCACTTTTGATAGTGTCCTTCAATATGTGAAAGGTTTTAAATTTGATTTTTTCTTTTGTTGCTTGTGTTTTTGGTATCACATTCCAGGAATCATTGCCAAATCCAATGTAATGAAGTTGTCCCCTTATTTTTTTTCCTAAAAGTTTCATAGGTATAGCTCTTATATTTAGGTCTCTGATCCATTCTGATATGGTTTAAGATAAGGATCTAAATTCCTTTTTTTTGCACGTGGATATCCAGTTTTCCCAATACCATTTGTTCCAAAGGCTGTCTTTGGCCTTTGAGTGGGATTGGCACCCTTCTCACAAATCATTTAGTTATATATGCAAGGGTTTATTTCTGGACTCTATTATATTCAATTGCTCTATAAGTCTATCTGTATGCTGATATGCACTGTTTTGATTACTATAGCTTTGTAGTAAGTTTTGAAATAAAAAAGGATAAAACTTCCAACTTTGTGCTTCTTTTTCAAGATTGTTCTGGCCATTCAGAGTTACTTGAGATTCCCTATGAATTTTATAATGAGTTTTTCTACTTTCGCAATAACTGTCATTAGGATTTTGATAAGAGATTGCACTGATTCTATAGATCTCTTTGGATAATACTGACATCTTAACATCTTTCAACTCATGAACATGAGATTTCTTAATCATTTCTTTGTCTCCTTCAATTTCTTTCAGCAATGTTTTATAGCTTTTAGTGTTTTAGTTTTTAGTTTTTTTAGTTTTTAGCCTTTTTGGTTAAGTTTATTCCTAAGTATTTTATTCTTTTTGATGCTGCTGTAAATGGAACTGTTTTCTTAACTTATGCTTTGGATTGTTCATTATCAGTGTATACAAGCACAACAAATTTTTGTGTGTTGATTTTGTATTCTGTAACTTCTAAATTTTAACTTTATTTTTAAAACTAATTTTAGGGGCGCCTGGGTGGCGCAGTCGGTTAAGCGTCCGACTTCAGCCAGGTCACGATCTCGCGGTCCGTAGTTCGAGCCCCGCGTCAGGCTCTGGGCTGATGGCTCAGAGCCTGGAGCCTGTTTCCGATTCTGTGTCTCCCTCTCTCTCTGACCCTCCCCCGTTCATGCTCTGTCTCTCTCTGTCCCAAAAATAAAAATAAAAAACGTTGAAAAAAAAAAATTTTTTTAAAAAAATAAAAAATAAAACTAATTTTATTTAATGATATGTCCTATGAATGAAATGTGAAAACTACAGAAAAGCACAAATAAATAATATTACCCACAATTCCATGATTCTGAGCTAGCCATGCACTATGTTCTTTCATTTTCTCCCCCCCCCATCATAACTATTAATAGTTTTAGTCCCATTCTGTTACTTAAGAGCATATAATGAACTTGAGTTATTTTAGTAAAGACATATGTTCATAAAAGGTCACTGCCTGTCTCCATGATTCCTCAGCTCAAATTTCTTGAAACCCAACCCTGACTCTATCAATATTTAAAGGCCTCATTTACAAGTTGTAAGATGGTTTTTATATAATTTTTAGCTCTTTAGTTGTGGAACCCAAGAGACAAACCTCATTTGAAGACAGCTTTGGGACACATAGTGATATTGTAATTTTACTAAATATTTCTTAAGGGTGGACAAAAGGGTCCACTTCTTTTCATGGACTTGTTCTCACCCAGGGAGGAAATTATGAGTCAGAATTTTTGGTCTTAAAGCACGAATCAGACGATAATAAAAGAAACGTGTGTGTCTGGGTAGAGTGATACTCATTTATCCTGAATAGATATATGACTCTGATATCTGAAATAGATAAATTTTATTCTCTATCTTTTGACAATTGGTTGAAACTTTGCAATTTTGGTGTTTTAGAAAAGTGGCATTACCAAAAATTTGGGTTTGGCTCCAGTTCCCTTATGGTCTTATTAAGGAATACACAAATGTGGTCAAAGGATGTCAAGTGATCGCTTCTTGGCCTTTTGGCTAAAATCAAGTATAGGATGTCAAGTGAAAGGGTATAGATGCTTAGAATTGTTGTTTTACATGATGTTCAAAAGGGTATTCCACAGACATTCATTCATTCTGTCAATAAGTATTTATTGAATCCCTACTATGTGCCAGGCCCAGTTCTAGTTACTGGAAACAGGTCAGTGGATAAAATACAACAAGTTCCATCTGGCTCTAATTCCTGATTATGCAACAGTATCATCCTTGGCTAATTGACTTAACCATTCTGTTTCACATTTGAAAATGAGGGAGTTAGATTATATTATCTCATGGTTTCTTTCAGTTCTAAAAGAAATTATTTCATAGTGCTATGATTCTGACTATTTGGCATACACACTGCCCATATAATTCCAGTTCAGGAGTTCATAATGCTATCTACTCCCAGTTTGACAAATTGTTGACTTCTCCTCCCATCATCTCTTGGCCTACCCTCCGCCTATCTGTTCTCTGTTCCCAGCAGCACTGGAAAACCTATAATTACACATGGATATCACCAGTATGTTATAATAGCTTCACTTCCCTGATATTCTGCTAAGACCAAATGAGTAAAAGCAGACAGGGCAGCAACACAATTCCCAGACAAGGTGATATCCCTTAGCTGTACACTATTTTTATTTTTACTGGGCTCTCATTTGTTATTCATTAGCACTCTTAAGGGACAAAAGAAAGGCAATATGCATTTAACTAAAATCAGCCCGTGGTTTCAAGAATATCTTCCAAAGCAAATGAAAAAAATAAAAAAGAATATATTAAATATGAGTTAATCTTATTTTCCTTTAAATACATGATTTTAGTTTATTGCTGTAATTAGAGTTTGAGAAGTTTACATTTGAGAGAAATAGAAATCTTCCAACATCTCTATTTATCTCTGAAACATACCAGATTGTACCACTTGGCATTTCATTTTTTACATCTTTGCTGACTCTTCCATCACAATTTCTCAAACTTAAAAACAAAACAAATATCCCTATCTATTCCAATACTGTACTTAATTTCCTATCTTAAAGAACGATACACAGTACTCCCCTAGGTTCAAAAAATAAGAGCAACAGTTAAAAAAAGAAAGGCACTCCCTATCAAGGCCATACTTTCCTTAAGATAGTCTCATTTTTTCACTCAAGGTAGCAACAATATAGGAAAGATGATAGCTAAAATTAGACTTTGCTGGGAAATATCAATCTGTTCTCAGCACTGCAAATAGTTCAAACACACACACAGACACACACACACACATGATGTTTTCATTTATTTCCTTATATCATACAAAAAGTCCAATAATATTAGAGACTTAAGTGAAGAAATTTTGCTACCCACATGATTTCTACTGATGCTAGTTATATGGGGTATCAATAGAGGCTTTTTGGCTAAGTTTGGGAGGCTCTGGGTAAGTAAAATGGAAATGTTTTCCTTACTATAGGATAATCTGCTAATACATATTGTGATTCTCCTAGAAGGAAATACTGCAAACGTTTCCAAAATATATTTGACCATTATGGGCTTTATTTGAAGAGTAATTCTCAGAAACTAATGTAGTGTAACATTCTTACTTTGTAGATGAGGAGACTTTGCTCACAGTTGCTGGGGCTTGCCCTGAGCTCACACAGTTATTAGCATAATAGAGCTAGAACTATTTCTCTTGACTCCTAGAGAATGTTTCCTTCTAAAGAAAGACAAAAATGATTTGAGATCCTAATGTTTTGTCCTCTGTCATCTCAGTACATTCCTAATACAATATCAGTTGTCTTAGTATCAGTCACAAAGTTAGCAAGAGTTGACACAATAGCTATCCTAATTGAACAATTTTCTGGATTGGGATCTGTGAACCAATGGGATTTGTGAAGCTCCTATATCACAGACTTAAAACCTAGTCTATCCATTCACTCAATGATTTTCAAGTTGAATTTCAGGAGAAAATTCATTTCCCCAAACATAAGTATTTAAATTTCTTCCTTTTCCCCTTGCCACTGATTCAGTGACCTTATTTAGATAGTTTTCTTACCTATAAAAAGGAGGCAGAAATAGCAATGATTTATATGTGGTGTAGTCAGTTCTGGTTAAACTAAAATATTTAATTCTAAAAGTCACTTAATTGAAATATAGACCTATATTGCAATGAAATCAACATATTTTACATAATCAAATCACTATGATAAAACCCATTACTATGAAAAAAATCCATGACATTAATACATTTATTCTTGTATCTGGAGAATGAATGGAAATAGTGTCTCTACTGAACCATTGATTACATAATTCCACACAAACTCTTACACTAAATATCAACCAGTGGCCATGACCTCCTAATTTGTCAGGAAATACCTGTGATCCTAGGGACAAAAAGTCCAAGACCTTCCAAAGATGCCTACCACGGAACTAAAATGAAAAGCATAGCCCCAGAAGTTGGACATAAGAGCTGAGTGCATCCCTGTCTTCCATTGTTCGGGCACGCAGATGCAGCCAGAATGTAGCTTTTTCTACAAATGCTAAACTAAGTGAGGGAGGAAATTATTTTACTTTTTAATTATGTGGTATTTTGCCTAACTATCCTTTTGTTTCTTAAAAAGGAGACAACTTTCCTTTAATGACCCATAGTTTAAAAAAATCTACGGCACTGGGGAATTAAGGATAAGGAGACAAGCTCTTAAACTGGGTTGTTTTTCTGCACACTAATGAAGTTCATAATTTAATTGGAGGAATTATTAGAAACATTCTCTCTTTATAATGGTGCAAACCTCAGAGGAAAATGAGCTGCTTAAGCATATATTCTCCTTGTAATTCAAGAGATCCTCAAGGATTTAAGAAATATGTTCCAAATCAGAATGGCACTCAGTTGTCCACTTAAAATGGGTTCATACCATAAATCTTGATTCTAAGCATTTCCACTGGAGTTAATGCTTTGTGTTGTTTTTTATTTTCAATTATGGTTACTAAGCTTTTCATTTGAGTGCTCTTATTTACTGAACTTCATTCTCCCTTTGAAAGAAGAGGAAATTAAATTTTAAAAATTTGGATGGTAAAATGTTATTTATGTATTTAACTTGAATAAAAGACTTAAGGATAGAATCATTGACTGCAAATTTATGAAATGCTATCATATGAAAGAGGTAGTACACTTATTCACTATAGTTACAGAAGAGCTAATGTAGTCTAATACATGGAAGTTAAAAGGAAAAGCAGATCATTCTCAATTGAAAGGTAAACTCTTAAAATAAGCTGGTGTAGTTGGTAATTTCCAAGCTTATCCATTAATATTTGTGGTTTGTTTTCATGTTTGAGGATGCACCTTAAGCAGAAGTGGTTGTGGGTATTAAAATTTATGGGAAAATATGGGGAAAAATTAACATTTAGAAAATTCAGTGCATTTCTTTATTTTTTTCTCCCCTTAGAAAATGAGACACTACCATGAGAATTTTATTTTAGCAGTGAAGCACCTAGAGCTAACACAATATGTCAAATAAGCCCAATCAAACATATAAAAATGAGTTAAGAAGTTAGGATTCAGATAAACACAGTGATCTGATACAGTGAAATACACCATATTTCAGCTGAGAGTCATGGAGAGGGTGACTCCCAGAACATTCCAAGAAGGGCAGAGCCATAATTTAAATTGTGTCCATTTAAAGATGGCTCCTTTAGGAATATTCTGGGTCTCCTGTATGGATTGAGCTCACTACAGGCTAGTGTGACTATATTAGCACAATGCAGAGAGCATGAGGTTTGTAATTAGCAACATGACTTTGTCACTTTATTATTACGTATGGGATGTTTAAAAAAACAAAGTCATGGAACTTCTCTGATCCTCAGTTTTCTCATCTGTAAAATAGGGTTAAACAATACCTTCCTTAAGTTTCTTTTTTTTTTTAAGTTTATTTATTTATTTTGAGAGACAGAGAGAGAGAGAGAGAGAGAGAGAGATAATGAGCTGGGGAGGGGAAGACAGAGAAGGGAACAGGATCCGAAGCATATTCTGTACTGACAGCAGAGAACCTGATGCAAGGCTTGAACTTATGAGCTGTGAGATCATGACCTAAGACATGAAGTCACGATCTGAGCTGAGAGATCGTGACCTGAGCCAAAGTCAGATGCGCTTAACCAACTGATCTGCCCAGGTACCCTGCCTCACAAATTCCTTATGAGGATTAAAAGAAAGAAAGAACCTGCCAAGAACCTTGTAACTGAGTGCCACACAAATGTAAAGGTTTGTTACTTAAATATTCATGGGGGCTATTAAAATTACTTAATTCATTCCCCCCTTTTCTGATTTCCTCCTAGTTCTCAGATTATTTCAAAATTTCCTTCAGAAATTACCTCTTAAATGACAGTATTCCACAGAGTTCTGTAAATGTTCTGTAAGTGACCACAGTCATTTATAACTGCAAGGGAAAACACCATATCATATCATATCATATCATATCATATCATATCATATCATATCATTGTCATCCATTCCTTAAACTTCAACCATTACATGTAAGGCATAATTTTCAAACCTATATTTCTAACTCAAACCTCTTTCTGCAACACCAGAGCAGTATTGTTAAATCCTTGACTAAACTCTCCACTTGGATTCCTACTGAAGTCTTTCCTTCAGCCCTTCCTTCCTCAAAATCTGATTGAGGCCATCAAGTCCTATTGACTTTGCAAGCAAATCTCAAACCCTCATGTGATGATGGCTTTTGTGGAACTTAGAGAGCTTTTCTGGACTCCTCATTTGGGCATCAGGACTTGGAGTTCCAGCTTCTCCACCACTGAGCAATGTAACAGCTCTTCTTGTCTCTCCCACAGTTCCCTGCTAACCACAGCTGCACTGAAATATCCTCTAAAACCATTGCCTTAGCATGTTTCTCACCTGCAGGGGTGCCTGGGTGGCTCAGTCAGTTGGGCGTCTGACTTCGGCTCAGGTCATGATCTCGCAGTCTGTGAGTTTGAGTCTGCATTGGGCTCTGTGCTGCAGCTCAGAGCCTGGAGCCTGCTTTGGGTTCTGTGTCTCCCTCTCTCTCTGCACCTCCCCCACTCGTTCTCTCTCTCTCTCTCTCTCTCTCTCTCTCTCTCTTTCTCTCTCTCTCTCTCTCTCAAAAATAAACATTAAAAAAAAAAAAAAAAAAGAATGTTCCTCACCTGCGCTTAGTTGATATATGAGAATCCAAATAATCCAGTGAAGAAATGGGCAGAAAACATGAACAGACACTTCTCTAAAGAAGACATCCAGATGGCTAACAGGCACATGAAAAGATGCTCAATGTCGCTCCTCCTCAGGGAAATACAGATCAAAACCACACTCAGATACCATCTCACGCCAGTCAGAGTGGCTAAAATGAACAAAGATGTGGAGAAATGGGAACCCTCTTGCACTGTTGGTGGGAATGAAAACTGGCGCAGCCATTCTGGAAAACAGTGTGGATGTGCCTCAAAAAATTAAAAATAGATCTACCCT
Source organism: Neofelis nebulosa (assembly GCF_028018385.1). Taxonomy (NCBI): domain Eukaryota; kingdom Metazoa; phylum Chordata; class Mammalia; order Carnivora; family Felidae; genus Neofelis; species Neofelis nebulosa. The sequence goes on from NC_080783.1 coordinate 130,606,710, forward strand.
ATGACCCAGCAATAGCACTGCTAGGAATTTACTCAAGGGATACAGGAGTCCTGATGCACAGGGGCACTTGTACCCCAATGTTTATAGCAGCACTTTCAACAATAGCCAAATTACAGAAAGAGCCTAGATGTCCATCAACTGATGAATGGATAAAGAAATTGTGGTTTATATACACAATGGAATACTACATGGCAATGAGAAAGAATGAAATATGGCCTTTTGTAGCAACGTGGATGGAACTGGAGAGTGTTATGCTAAGTGAAAGAAGTCATACAGAGAAAGACATATGTTTTCACTCTTATGTGGATCCTGAGAAACTTAACAGAAGACCATGGGGGAGGGGAAGAAAAAAAAAAGAAAAAAAGGTTAGAGAGGGAAGGAGGGAGCCAAAACATAAGAGACTGTTAAAAACTGAGAACAAACTGAGGGTTGATGGGGAGGGGGAGGGAGGGAAGGGTGGGTGATGGATATTGAGGAGGGCACCTGTTGGGATGAGCACTGGGTGTTGTATGGAAACCAATTTGACAATAAATTTCATATTAAAAAACAAAAAACAAGCAAGCAAACAAAATAAAGAGAATCCACATAATTTTAGATTTCCTATGACATGGAGGGCTCAGAGGCCAAGATACAGGATTCCTTCAATGTTCTTGGAGATCCAAAGAAAGAATATCCACAGAGAGAAGATGGAAGGGCATCTCCCAGGATTTGTCCATCCCACCAATTCCCAGCTATTCAGAGGTTCTTAACATGCTGTGTTGTTCTTAAACATAATTTTTGACCTAGAATATACATTCTTCCCTGGCTACTTAAAATTCCGAAGCACATATTTCAAGATACCATGCAAATGTCATATCCTCATCAAAACTTTTCTTAGGCTTCCCAGATTAAATTAGTATCCCCTTCCCTGTCATCAGGGCACTTTACACATTCACATGGTAAAAGCACTTAACCCAAGCCATCATCATTTTTTGTTTACACCTCTGTGCCCACTCTGGTTTCAGCTCCTTGAGAACATTGACGATGCCTAGTACATCTCTGTTATACTCACTGTCTAGCCCAGCGTCTGTCCCAGGGTGGAGAAGGAGTATTTTTTGGTGACAGAAAGAAGGAGGGTGTTATAAAAGCAGAATCTGTTAAGTAGTAATACAGCCCAACCTCAATAATTAGGACTAATTGAGAAGAATGAACGAATGCCAGGTCCAATGCTTCAAAAGCGCCTTGCAGGATGCCTCTCACAGGAGAAGTGAAAAGTAAATATTGTGGTACATTTATTCAAATTGTGGCTAGGAAAAAGAGAACTTGCAGGGTAACTGGTAAACCTTTGGTAATTGGCAGACCACTTTCATATTACATGATTTTTCCAAATTATTTGAGAAAAATTGAAGGGATGCCCTACTGCTTTGATACTTTTAAACTTCCCTAGTGTTCTTGCTTACCTAATAACACATGTTTCTGCACTAAAGATTTGAATGCCTAGCTTTAAGAAAGTGAATTCCAACCTCACTTCATACTAAGTACAGCAAATACCAAGGCAGTGACATTCGAAGAGTAAGCATTTGCAAATAGATCTGATGCCTCCTGAGGGTGAGAGTGTAGTGGGGGGAGGGGGTTGTCTTTCTCACTCCAGACACCTAGTTAGAGTGGTTCTGTTCCTCTACCTTTGCAGATCTTGGGATTAGGTAGGGAGGGTGTAGGGAGGGAGGGTGTGGTTACGAGCTGGAACAATAATGAAGTGAAGGAAACACCCAAAAAGGTAGCACATGGAACTTCTGAGCTAGCACCCCCTGGCTCCTTCCTTGGAGATAAAAAATAAGGGGACAGAAGGCAAAATCAATTCTGTAAATAGTAACAGACAACCAACTACTTGTGAGGTGTTTGGGTAGGTGCTGCAACGGGTAAGGAATGAATAAGCACCAGGGAGAAAAAATACATTGATAATTATTTTTAGAAATATTGTGTAACAAGGCGAGTAATGGAGATGTGGGTTAGAGTTTTCTAGGCCACTGAGAAAAGTTCTGACAATTCTGTCCTAAAGTTTTTGAGGTCAAAAATGATTTTCTAGGGGCACCTAGTGGCTCAGTCACTTAAGTGTCCAACTTTGGCTCAGGTCATGATCTCACAGTTTGTCAGTCTGAGCCCCATGTCAGGCTCTGTGCTGACAGCTTAGTCTGGAGCCTGCTTCAGATTCTATCTCCCTCTCTCTTTGCCCCTCCCCCACTCACACTCTTTCTTTGTCTCTCAAAAATGAATAAAAACATTACAAAAATTAAAGAAAAAAAAAGAATATGATTTTCTATTATCTTAAGTCTGAAACCAGTACCCCGATACATTGCTGGTAGCAAATCTTACAGATAAATGAGCACATTATCAAATGTTCATTTGTCTTTCAGATTTAACAATTATTACAATGAATCACATTACTTCCTTGAAACTGTTCATCTCAAAGAAACAATAAATTATGCTGAGTTTATATTCTATAAAATCTACACATCTGACAAATGTGATGTTCAACTTACTTTTCAATTAATTTAGTTACGAAAGCTTGGAAGAAAACGAAACATTTAAAAATCAAAACTTCCAATTGTGCAACTAAGAAAACATTTTGGACATTATCTCTATTTAACAGCCTGTGACTTGAACTCCCTGTCTGTGTAAAAAGATGTTCAGAACAAATATCTACTCGTCATTTCTCCTCTCACCCCTCATCTGGGTAGATTTTATTTATGCATTAGATGACCTTTTTGGCCATTAGAACCATCTTGCTTCAGCAGTTAATTAACACAAGTACCATAATTTAATACAGTTAATGCTACTTGATGCCCTTTAATGTACCTTCCATTAGTGATATTATTGTAGTATTACCCTGTAAATTAAAATGAGATCAAGTCTAAGAGAGCCACTCTTTAATTAAGGTACTGGCACACTGTACTCGTCTATTATTCACTAGAGAAAATCACCCTGATTTACTGAAGTAGGACATCCATAAGTCAGAATTAGTCCATGAAGATTATGAGGTTTATTGAACAATGTAAGTACTACAGAGTCGCTGAGATTGCCAACAGCCATGTTTCCTCTTTTCCTTCCATTATCTTAATAAATACACAATGAGAGGGAGTAAATGGAAGCAAAATAAGTATGTGGCCAAAGAAGAATAAAATTTTTATGATGGGATTATAGTTTTTGTCACCAGTAAAACAGGTATGAGGTGTATCACATACTAAAAGGAACATAAATGCTACATTAGTCTAATAACAATCAAAACATCACCTTTACAGCAAACAATACTAGTGTAAAACATAAAGGCCAGGGAGCCTGGTTCAGTCTGCTAAGCGTCTCACTCTGGCTCAGGTCATGATCCCATGGTTCATGGGTTCAAGCCCCATACTGGGCTCTTGGCTGCCAATGCGGAGCCCACTTAGGATCCTCTGTCCCCCTCTCTTTCTGCTCTTCCCCCACTTGTGTGCTCTCTCTCTCTCAGAAATAAATAAACATTAAAAAAAATCCATCAAGGCCACATGCACATGTTGCACAAGAATTGAGAATTGGAATTCACAGTCAAGTCAAACAAAGACTCTCCTGTTTTTGTTTCATAGCTTCATATACTTTCAGGTGAAAAATCTTGTATTGTCTGTCTACTCTTCTATGGATATTTGCCCACTTTCCCCAAATAATAATGTCAATTCCCACACTATGACATGGGTGGTAGTAGAGTGATAAGTCAATAAACATCATTATAATGATAAGACATGGACATGAAATGACACATTAAATATTGCGGCCATTTAATGGATGGCCAAGAGCAGGTGCAGGGCAACAAAGGGCTTCTTATATTTTGGAAAGTTTATAATGATGAGGTCTTGGAAAAGGAACCCTTAGAACTTTCTTTTGGACATCATCAATTAATATTTAATCATTTTGTAGATGATTTGCTCTATAAGAAAAAGTTAACCCTACCGAAGTTTTCAAGTATAAAATGTATGTATCAGCTTCTGTGCTGAAAGGCCTGTGTACCAGAGGCAGCTCAACAGCTCTCTTTAGTGCCTCCATTTCCCTTATATAACTTAAAAGCTGGAGACACGCCTGAGCCATCAGGCCTTGCTTCCTTAGTCCCTCCCCTAAGACTAAAAATACCCCAGCCATCTGGTGCCTAGCACAATACACGCCAGCATCAGTTTTGCCCTAAGGAATTTGGACAGAGTTTAGAGGTGACAGAGAAGGACCTGATGGAAGGAGCTCACCTCTATTGGACCTTTCTCTCTTGCCCAGCTGCTTCCTCACTAGCTTACATTTGACTGGTGAACAGGAAAAGGCAGAAGAGGGGAGTCCCAGAGAAGGGAGGATGGTTCCTGCCAATTTCCCAGTCACCAAAATGCAGTTGGAGAATTCTAGTAGGACCAGGGATAAAAGAAAAGTGGTAAGTCTGGTGGGAGTCTACATTTCAAACATGCCACTTTTAAGAGATAGTATGTCTGACCTCAGTAGAGAATGCATCAAAAATGCCTATCACTTTATGGGGCACCTGGGTGGCTCAGTCCGTTGAGCATCTGACTTCGGCTCAGGTCATGATCTCACAGTTTGTGAGTTCAAGCCCCGCGTCGGGCTCTGTGCTGACAGCTCGGAGCCTGGAACCTGCTTCGGATTCTGTGTTTCCTTCTCCCTCTGCCCATCCCCCTCTTGTGCTCTCTCTCTGTCTCTCAAAAATAAATAAATAAATGTAAAAAAATAATGCCTGTCACTTTAAAGTGTGTTTATACTCTCTTTTTTAATCAAAGAAGAATGAATGTGCAGTAACAGAAGTAAGTCCCAACAATGGTTATATCTTAACCAAAAGCTGCACAAGATTGTCTTCTTTACAAGTGGAAGATGACAGTGTTTGCAGAAGTTGGACTCTAAGGATTTTGGCTTGGATTAAAATTTCTCAAACTGCAAGAAAACTGAATTAGATGATACTATCTAACAGTGCCGATCACACTAGGATTCAAATTCAAATCTCAGTTTATTAATTCTGTAGCACTCATTCTTGTAGATGAACAGAATACTTGTTACTTTGTTGTGGAATGCTATTGTTAATAATACCAACATCAATTATTTTTATATATTATAGTCCCCCAAAATAAGAACTGGAAACTGATTATCTTTTGCTAAGATATTTATGAGTATGATAGCTACCTTTTATTATAAATAGCAAATTCATATTTAAGGCAACAGTTCCAGATTGCCCACTCGTGGTGCCCTGCTAATACATAAACATTCCTCTACACCCTAGAACCCATAAGCTCAATAATGTACCGATACATATTTCTCTCAGAAATACTTTGTTCTAAAGATATCTTCATCATATGTCACCAAGACCCTACTTAAAAGTTTTTATTTGTATTAATTAATTAATTAATTAATTTTAAAATATTTATTTGGGGGGAGGTGGGAGAGTGTAAAGGGGGAGAGGGACAGAGAGAGCGAGACAGAGGATCTGAAGTGGGCTCCGTGCTGACAGGCTGACAGCAGTGAGCCCAATGTGGGGCTCAAACCCACAAACTTTGAGATCATGACCTGAGCCGAAGTCGGATGCTCAACCGACGAGCCACCCAGGTGCCCCCGGCCTTAGTTAAAAGTTTTTATTTTCTATTTATTTACTTATTTATTTTTTTATTTTTTTAACTTACATCCAAGTTAGTTAGCATATAGTACAACAATGATTTCAGGAGCAGATTCCTTAATGCCCCTTACCCATTTAGCCCATCCCTCCTCCCACAACCCCTCTAGTAACCCTCTGTTTGTTCTCCATATTTAAGAGTCTCTTAAAGTTTTTAAAGAGGTGTCATTGCTAAAGATTCTAGACTCTTCCAGGAGGAACATGAAGCTGGAATAAAATTGAGAGTAGGTGGCCACCAGTTCCTGCTACTTCCCACAGTTAAGATTGTGAAACCTTTACTACTATACCGAGGTCATGTCCACCACTCCATTCTGTGTGCCTGCTATGGTCTTTACCTTAACATCAGTGACCTCTTCTTTCTTCTCGTGCACAAGTACAACAACACTATCAAAAGATAGGTCGAGTCAACTCTTGGAAAGACCAGGGAGTCTCAATTCTTCTCCAGTTTGTGAGGACAGGGTTGCCTTAAGGGATGCTGAAAGCCAGTAAACCTAATGGAGCCTGCCTTATTTGTTTGAATTTTATAATTGTTAATTAAATCTACATGATTTATGTACCATTTATATTCTTAAGTTCATATATTCTGACTTAAAGCTATCTTGGCGTTGTTAGAATGATTATTGCTTTGTTTTGCTGTTTTTTCCATTTTGCTGTGTATTTCACTCATCTTTAGTTTTCCCAGCTAATTACCTCATGCTTCAACTCCCATCAGTTGGTTATTCGGATAAGATACCACACTTAGAAATCTGGTTGAACAGCTCTACATTAGTAGCCCTGGTTCTTATTACTTGAGGTTTTCATTAACACATCCTCAAAATTCTCAGAAACTTGCTCATGTGTGTCTCTGATGTATTCTCAGAACCAAATATATGCTCAACTATGACCATTCAGGTGTTTAAACTCTGGTCCATCTGTAATTGACCCATAAAATGAAGCAAGCCTGCCTCAGGTCCATATTTAAATGGCAGCCTATCTTTTTAAGACAGTAACGACCAAAAGCCTGAAAAGTAGAGCTACTCCTTTTTAATAAATGTGTGACATTCCTATTTGCATTTGGCTCTGATTTAATATATTAAAGGAATATAACTCACATTTCTGAAACTTTTTGGGGGGCCATACAAGAAAACAAAAACAGAGTTGTACCATGCTGAAACCCTCTCTTGCACTTGAAAACAATGGAAAGACAAATTTCTTATCTTTCAGTATCTTTTATAGAGCAGCTGGCTTTGTTTCCCCTGGTTTCATTGTCTTAAAGACTTAAACCACCCCCTGGTCTAGTGAATTCCTTGGTCTCAAATAAGATGCTATTCTTTTTTCTTTTGTTTAAATTCTAAGAAATCCTGCCAGGTTCAGGCTCAGTGACAGGGAGTCTGGGATTGCAAATGACTGCTGAGTAAGAAGGGTCTCAAATTTCCCCAAACCTACCTCCAGACTGGCGTTCCTGAGAAAATGGTGTAGTAGAAAGTGACAAATGTCACTCTCCAGCTGTGGGGCCAACACACTGGCATTTTCTTTGAACAACCGTTCTCACTCAAGTCACACAGATGTTTTCTTACCTTCCGTGAACCTTTATGTCTGAGATCGCATAAAAGTAGCGTGCCAAGTGTAGCTCATCTACAAATATTTCCCCAACCGCTGGTCGCAAAAGCCGTATCCTCAGGTCTGTGACTGTAAAGAAATCTCTGAGTTTCTTGGTTGTATCCAGCTGTCCGTAGAGAGAAGCCATATTGCGTAGCCATGGTCCAGCAAAAAACGCAAACCTGTCTTTGATTTCAAAGTGGATTATTTTGCTATTTGTCATATACCCCGTAGAGTACTCTTCAGTGCAAATGATTTCTAAGACAGTATGCTGTGATAAATCCTTCACGGATTTAGGGTCCATGTGAAAAGCGTCTAAGCAGTCTGTGGCATAATACTGATAGGGCTGCCATGTTCGTCCATAATCAAGAGATTTCTCCAGGATCATTTGGTCTGGACGCCCCGATTCGAAGGTAATAACTATGTTGTCTGTGAGCTCAATGGTTTTGCTCCAAGACAGAGTGATGTTAACCTGGAGAGGCTTGGGATATTCCTTCCAAGTAGCAGACTGCCAAAATGTGGATGGATGTCTTCCTTCAAAATCAAACATCAGCTCAGGGGGATGCGCCAACTCGGGGGTACTTGCATCACACTCATTATTGCACATGTAGGGGTTGCCCTATGGAAGAAGAACAAAAGAGGGTGCATCAAAACACTGGTTTGACACAAGTCTTGCCATATTGCTGTTGCTGAGTAAAAAGCTAGGAAAGAAAGAAAGGGGGGGGGAAAACCCTGTCTGCAGTAATCATTTTTATTTGCCCTAACTGGATTCTCCTTTTTAATAGCTTTAAAAAAAAATGAGGCAATATGGTAATTTTCTTGTCTTGTTTCCTTCCATGGGCTTTAAGAAATGAAAACAGTTTATTTATCCCATATGTGTTAGACCCATAATGCGGTCCCAGAAGCACAAAGACACTGAGCAACTGTCTAACAGCTCAATACCTCTGTGTCCTCTTAGAAAGATGCTATAGAAAAGCAAGGAAATTCCTCCATGCCTCAAGGACGTTCCTCAAGAGCATAGTTCTTTAAAAAGTCATTTTTCAAGCAAACCTTTAGAATTAGCAATGAACCGTAGATACCTGTGTCCTGTTTGGGAAACAATACCCCCCTACAACATCCAGTTTCTTTTTGCTTCGCCTCAAATCCATCATACTTAACTAGGTCTCTGCTTCATAAAGCCTTCTCTTAAAGCATTTACTTTGTTCACCACAAATCATTAAAATGTGGTATACTACAGGCTCTGGGGCTTGGTCCAAACATCTGCCATCCTATTAGCTAGAGGCAAGGGGATTGCACAGAAAAGACTTGGGGCAAGGGTGTGCTCCAAGTTACCAGGACAGGACACCCCAGTACTTAATTAGAAGTATAAGCCATGGCTACTTGAGGTGTTACTCTGTGCCGGCCCATAGTCAGCTGTCTGTCCATGGATGTTGGCCATTACTATAATTTCCCTCTCACAGAAGTTAGTTCCTTCACAGTCCACTCAGACAAGAAGCTGGAAATAAATCTTGTATCACAACAAGTTACAACACCACTTATGCTACACTTAATAGCTGCTTTCAAGCTTTCATCAGATGATTCTTTGGCAAACAGCTGGCTCCCCAATTTTTGTTTATTTTGCATTTAAGAAAATAAATGGTATCATTTGGAGCCAACTATCCAGGCATTTCTCTCTAATCCTCTATTGGGTAATTATAAGCATGGATGGGTGAAAGAATCGACCCTCTGACATTGTCCTCAGGCTTTCTCTTGTAATTACAATTAGATTTTTTTTTTCTTTTTCATGAACTGAGAACTTTTCATCGTATCTGCAGGATGCATGGGCCAGGTCTCAAATAATGAACTTACACGATGGACCTTGGTGCTCAGTTACCAGCTGACTCCCATGAAATGTGAGATGGACACTGGAGAATTGCTTTGGCCTCCCCAGAGGCGATTTCTCCTACCCAGTCAGCTAACACTCTCACTCTCTCTTTCCCATTAGTGCAACTGAATCCTAAAGCTGGCAACAGGTTTGGGGGACTCAAGTATAATTGAGATGGGCAAGAGAAAGGAGAGAAGGTACATTATCTGAGGAACAGAACTGTTTTAAAAATACATCCGAGGCATCAGTGATAATGGAAATGTTTCTGTACTTCTCTCTCGAATTTCAATTCCCTATTCCTGATCCCAGCGTCTGTGGCACTATTTATAGTAACTCCTTCAAGAGGAGCCAAGGGGGGAAAATACGTTTCTGTTCCAGGTGGAATAAATCACCAAATTTATTATTATTTAAACTCTCTTAAGCATACCAGAGAGCCAAATGCAAAGCTCTGCAAACTGGCAAAGGCTTTTTATGGAGGGCTATAAATATTGTGGAATCTGTCAAGATTTATAAGTTCTAAATATATGTAAATGCACATTTTACTGGAAGGGGTCAGGTTCACACAAATCACACCTTCATTTGAAATTTACTGAAAAAATACGGTCACTTCAAAATCTACCAGCATGTAGCCATCTGCACAATCATTAACTTGGATGCTACCACCTTCCTCCTGACAAAAGCATCTTCATCTGAGGTCAAGGGTATCAAAACACAGGAAATCAACTCTGCAGGATACACCAAAGTGAGTTATCAGGCATTTGTATTAAGTCATGTTGAAAGATAGCATTTCTTCGACTTCAGCATTGATGTGCAGATCTTCTCAGATGGGCATAGGGTGCCGAGACAAAGAAGGAGGTACAGTAGACTGATTCTGGGTATGGGTCGATACTAGCAAACTCGTCTTAGGAAATATACTTGAAGGTATCTATCTAAAAAGCATTCATTCCTACATTCAATAAAAGGCGTTGACAATAACCACCATTTATTTAGCACTTATGGGTCACTTTACATCCATTATCCTGGGTAGTCCTTTCCACCCCTGCTATATGGAAGAGAAAACCGAGGCATAGAGAAGTGTTATGCAACTTGCCCAAGGTCACATATCAAAGTGAGTAAGGGACAGAGCCAAGACGAGTTCCTTCTGCCCCTGCCCTGACCTGCTTAATTCCCAAGTCAATGGAGTTACCTATGATGCAACCCAGTCTTAGAAACACAGTTGGCTGGTTAGAAAGCAAGGGCCTAAAATCAAAATAGGTTTGGGAAACAGCTTAAGATCTTCCTGCCTTAGAGAGCCCTAATGAGCATTATCATACATCTCAGATGTTAAGAATCTTCCTCAGCTTCATGTAAGACCTAGTTTCAGAAACTTAATTTGACCATGGAGCCCCTTTTTGCTTTAGTAACCCCTATTTATATGCCACAGAAGTAGTGTTCTGGAGAACATCCTTTGAGATTCCCTGCTTTGTATTACTCTTAAAATTGTAAAGGTGTGGATGCCAGAGAGCACTGCAAAACTCAAAGTTTTAGTCCTTTAGTGAAGACATGGCCATACAAAGCACTTAGTCTCTGCTTTTGTTCCATAAGGATACCCTTCCACAGGGGCTCAGCAGGACAGCCAGCTCAGGATAAATGCTTATATTTACATCAAATTGTCAGCCATCAAAATGCATGCCAGGACAAGGAGACAATTTTATTGCTTTGCACTGATCTGGTGCTGTAGGCACCTGAAAAATGAGAAAAAAGTTTCATGCATGCAATAATTATTTATTGATTGCCTACTATACTACTATATTTAAGGCACTTGTCTTGGCTTTCAAGAGGCAGTAGCGAACAAATCCAAGTCCCAGCTATTAGCATGGCTTCCATTTTAGTTGGGGGAGATGTACTAAACAAATATATAATGTTCTATAATGTTACATGGCGATAACTACTAATAAACCAGTTAAAGGGGAAAATGGTGTTGGAGGAGGAATACTGATTGTAATTTTATACTGGGAGGTCAGAGAAAGTCTCTCCTGGATAATGTGACATTTGAACAGATTAAGAGCAAATCCCAATTTACACTGGAGATGATCAGAGTTTGACCAGAATGACAGTTTTGTCCTTCATCTGACTCTACTCTTAGAGATAATTTCAGCAGCATAGCAATTTATTGAAATGGATGAGTAAACAAATCATTTCTAAGGAGATTCTACACCAAATGGCTCACCCCCCCCCAAAAAAAAATTAATTGAACCATTCTTATTTCATAGACCTCATGCTCTTTTAGGAGATTCATGATTTGATGACCATTAACATAACTTACTGAGAGACAATGATACTGAAAGAAAATTACTAGAGAAAAACAAAGATTTCATTTTGCTCCCCTCAGAAAAAAGCTTACATTTGTGGTGAGAGAGAAAAAAAAAAGAGAGAGAGAGAGGCAAAGAAGCTGAAAACCTTACTATTCTAGAAAGAGGAAGCTAGAGGAGAGATTACATGCTAAAATATTTCGTGTAAATATTTCACAAGGGTGTGATTGGTAATACTGTTGTTACAGAGAATTATCAATATGAAAACAATTGCTGTTAAAAGGATTAGATTAATTAAATTTTCAACTACTTCAACCCCACCCTAATCCTCCCTAATACCATTAACAATGAAATTTATATAAGAAAAATAACTTTCCCCTACTTGTGAAAGCAAAGAACACTTCTTGTTGCTAAATCTAACAGATTCAGGCATTAGCAAGTGTAAGTAATTATTTTGTGGCCAGCAGGCAGCTTTAAATAGATCTTAATTTAAGTCCTACAAGTAACAGATCCTTAACTGATTGTCTATGGACAAAGCAGAAAATATTTATGACTGTGCTGATAATATTTACACCATTAAGAGATGCCTAAATAATTAAACAGATATTGCTGCTAAATGTTTTTGTAACAATTAGAAGATGAAGATTGTGATGCTTAATTTCATTTAAAAAATGTTAATATTTTACCTCTGGGAGAATTGAAGTTAGTTATTAATTAGCACTTTGTAGCCAAAGTGGAACTGTTATTCTTCCTTAATGCGCTTTCAGAACTTAAAAGGATAAATAAAATTTGAGACATGTTTCTATTGATGGAATTACCTTCCTTCTGTCAAGAGATACTTTGACAAGAATAGTCATTTCAACTTAGATCTGCTAGACCCTTCTGAGTTAAAAAAGAAAACCTGCATAAGCAGTAATCCTTGTGGTTCCAACCATTTTGAACTTCTCCTTCCAAGTTTTACCCATTGGGAAAGACAGTTGGAAAGGTAGGGAATTCTCATGAGAGGTTTGCCACTGAACTGTACATTACATGCCAAGTAGGCATGTACTTACAAGTGGTCGTGAGAAGGATTTGGGTTCACACTTATACCGATTATGAAAAACAGTGAGACAGAGCTGCCTCACACCCATTTGCATCTGGCTCATCCTTGCCTGTTTTAAGACTAGGTGCCATTAAAAAAAAAAAAAAAAAAGACACATAGGTAAGGGAGCAGACACAGTATTCTGGGATAGCACTCCCAACCTGTTTCTATTGTGATTTTGAAATAGATATTACTATGTCGTTGCTAATGCAAGGCTTTAAAAGGGTGGAGAAATAGGTAGCATAGTCTACTGCTTGTCTCTCAGAGAGATGAACCATGAGCACCATGTTTTAACTGCTAGGCTGGGCTATCGTCTTGAGGAGATGGCTTCCTTTTCTTCCCTTTCATTGGTGTAATTTGTGGTAGTTAGGAGCCCCTACTCCCCAGTCCCTTCTTGGGACTTCTTCGTCACTCCTTTCCCTGAGTCCTCAATTCTTGGTTGGCTATAACACAGAAAGGCCCCTCTTTTATGACTCCTTTTCTGAGGAGCCCCTCTCTGATTTTTATGACTACTCTGAGTCTGAGAGCTGATCATTGTTCAGGCTGAGGTGCCCCCTCCAGGTCTTATAGCTTTGTTACTCGTGATAGAAAGAACAGGAAGAAATCAGAACCAGAGGTGTGTATAATTCAAGATGGTGGATACCTTCTCCAGAAATCTGAAAAGTAAGTGTCAGCATCATCAGTACTGATAGGTCTTGCTGACCACAGCTATGGGTATAAACTCTTCATGTCCTCAGGTAGGTCCACAAGGCAGCATGTTTCCATTATCCCTCTGTACATAAAGGGCAGCAATCCCTACAAATGACAGTGCACTCTCACTTATAACCTGCCCTGTTAATTGGCATGTTGGATCCCAATGAGGGGTACACACAGGGCAACAATATAGTCTGAATATTTTGGGACTGTCCAAACTTTAGTCTGAAAATGTCGGGACAAAATTACCTATATATTTGTCAGAGCATGAGTGCCAATTTTTGCTTTGGAAAATATGGCCACTCTAAGAATAATAGAGGAGAAAGAGTTTTGTTTTTGTAACTCTGCAGTTAAAAACCAACTGCCCTGTTTTCTAATGGAACCCTCTGTTCATCACAAAGATTCCTTTCTGGCATAGACACAGGCTTAAGGCCTGATTGAAGCCATTGCTTGTTTCAGTCTGCTCCCTGACGATACTAACACCATGTGGACTTTTTTACTCAGGAATAAAGACAGGAGGGCTTAACCTTTCTGCAACGAGAATTCTAGAGGCCATATCACAGAATATGGGCCATAATAGACACCTGTGTAAATCCCCACAGAGGATTATGGCCAGGATTTTCAAACTGGTGAAGGCTGCACAGATCAAGATGACCAAGTTTTTAAGAAGGAGCCAAATACATTCTCAAGCCACAGTAGCCACAAAAGTGGATTCTTATATAGCAACCCAAATCATTATTTTGCATGAACTGGAGAAGAAATAAATATTCATGGAGTCGAGTTAGTTTGAAAGTGAACGTCTATAGAAAAACACTGTAGTAATGTGACACTTTTATAACTGGTAGGGAAATTGCTTTTTAAAATTTATTGTCTTAAAAATATTACTTAAAAATCCTTGGCATGGTGTTTTGCCTTATAGGTCATCTTGAAACAGAACCTAAGTGTTGATAACACCAAGTTGAAGTGGACTTTCAGCATTTTGTTAAAGTAACTTGAGGGGAGTTAAAATATCATGAAGGTGGGAATGTTCTGAGTCTGATACCATCATGCACTGTGAGAGTTGATTTGAACATTTTGAATCCTGAAAGTTCTGACTTGATTCTCAAAAAGTGGTTCCTTCCTCTCTCATATGAAAAAAACAAGTCCAAGACCCACTTGAAGTCCATTTTCTGCAAGCCTCCAGCTTTCCTGTAAGAGAGTATAGGAAGACCAAAGCATTCTCTGTTGAAGTGATCACTAAACCATGAAAGGCATGAAGAGAACTTTCTAATGTGGCACTTTTCAAAAGTGACTGGTTTCTGGTGAGTCTATTCTGATTTCTCATACTCTCTATTTCTTTCAAACTCCTCTCTTCCAAATTCATTAGCTGTTTACTGGGAACCTACTCTGTTAAAAACACTGTGAAGAACACAGAAATTATACAACAAAATGTTTGCAATTTGGTAGTGGAGACTAGATCTATACACGCAACAATCATGTTTTTCCAATTGGTTATTCATGCTCCTAGAGAGAGCACTAGGTGCTCTTGAGGGGAAAAAGACTCACCAACAACATTGTGTAATTTTCTGGAGGGTCCATTTCACTACTTGCCAAATAATTAAACAAATATTTATATTAAAAACAGACATTTTAAAGTATGGAAAGAGCCCAAATGTCCATCGACAGATGAATGGATAAAGAAGATGTGGTATAAGGGAAAAACAAATCAAAACCACACTCAGATATCACCTCATGCCAGTCAGAGTGGCCAAAATGAACAAATCAGGAGACTATAGATGCTGGCGAGGATGTGGAGAAACGGGAACCCTCTTGCACTGTTGGTGGGAATGCAAATTGGTGCAGCTGCTCTGGAAAGCAGTGTGGAGGCTCCTCAGAAAATTAAAAATAGACCTACCCTATGACCCAGCAATAGCACTGCTAGGAATTTACCCAAGGGATACAGGAGTACTGATGCATAGGGGCACTTGTACCCCAATGTTTATAGCAGCACTCTCCACAATAGCCAAATTATGGAAAGAGCCTAAATGTCCATCAACTGATGAATGGATAAAGAAATTGTGGTTTATATACACAATGGAATACTATGTGGCAATGAGAAAGAATGAAATATGGCCTTTTGTAGCAACGTGGATGGAACTGGAGAGTGTGATGCTAAGTGAAATAAGCCATACAGAGAAAGACAGATACCATATGGTTTCACTCTTATATGGATCCTGAGAAACTTAACAGAAACCCATGGGGGAAGGGAAGGAAAAAAAAAAAAGAGGTTAGAGTGGAAGAGAGCCAAAACATAAGAGACTGTTAAAAACTGAGAACAAACTGAGGGTTGATGGGGGGTGGGAGGGAGGGGAGGGTGGGTGATGGGTATTGAGGAGGGCACCTTTTGGGATGAGCACTGGGTGTTGTATGGAAACCAATTTGACAATAAATTTCATATATTAAAAAAAAAAGAAGATGTGGTATACACACACACACACACACACACACACACACACACACACAATGGAGTATTACTCAGCAGTCAAAAATAATGAAATCTTGCCCTTTGCAATAACATGCATGGAACTAGAGTGTATTATGCTAAGCAAAATTAATCAGTCAGAGAAAAACAAATATCTTACGACTTCACTCATATGTAGAATATAAGATACCAAAGAGATGAACACAGGGAAGGGAAGCAAAAATAATATAAAAAGAGGGAGGGGGCAAAACATAAGAGACTCAAATACAGAGAACAAACTGAGGGTTGCTGGAGGGTTGTGGATGGAGGGATGGGCTAAACGGGCAAAGGGCATTTGGGAGGACACTTGTTGGAAAGAGCACTGGGTGTTACACGAAGGAGTCGTATATGAATCATTGGATTCTACTCCTGAAATCATTATTGCACTATATGCTAATTAACTTGGATATAAATTTTAAAAAAAATTAAAAATAAAAAAACAAAATAAGGTAAATGAAAAGTGAAAATAGGCATTTTATGGAGTAAAATGCAAAAAGTATTTGCAAGCAAATTTTTAGGAAAACACACAAAAACATTTCATGCTTGGGGCAAATTTGGAGGTATGTGTCAAAACCACTGAACTAGAGAAGGAGGGGATCTGGGGGTTTCTGCTCAGTGACAGTTTATTCCATTCCACCACCTGCCTGCATATGATACTTCATCCAAACCACCTTGGAGAGGTTGTGGCAATACTAGCTTTACCAACACTGAGAATGGTGATTTAAACAGTCCCAGCATCAAATTCCAGCCTGAAAATATTTGCTGCACTCTACCATGGCAATCTGGGTGGGTACTGCATACACTAAAATCTCTATACAAAAAGAAAATTTGCCATCCTTCCATCAAGTTGAACATACGGTATGTACTGTGGTAATATACAAACTTTAAGGTGCATAAGAAATACTTGGTGAGTCCAATCCCCTTCCATCAGGAATGCCACTTCAATAGATTGGGTGGACCCAGGAGCCTAATTTGACAACTACCCTAGATGAATCTGATGCAGACAACCTCTGGACTACACTTCCATAAACACTGGTGTAATGTTTCTAAGAATCATGGCTCTGGGTTAGATCTGCTTAGGTTTGAATTCCAGGCCTACACTTAGTTATTAAGTAATTTTGGACAAGCTAATTGACTTCTTGAGCCTTGATTTCTTCTTCTTCAAATTCCATATAATATGTACTTCATGATATTAACGTGAGAAAAAATTACATAATGCATGTTAAGTGTTCAGCATCTCCTTGAAATGCAGTCAGTGCTCAATAATTAGTAGTTAGCATTAAAAATGCTTCTCCTTCTGCATTTCTTGACTCTGAGAATGACATCAAATTCTTCCATGTCATAAGCAGGAAACATGGAAATCATCTTTTTTCCTTCTCTTTCCTCAATCTGTTTACCAGCCAAGCTCTCTAGAACCCATCACTACAGCTTTCTTAACACTGCCAATGTTTTCTTTAGTTTTTTCATGTTTTAAATATTTAAAAACTATTTTTGTCCTGAATTACTGTAACACCTTCTTAAATGAACTCTCTCCAGATTATACTATCCTCTTACAATCTATTCTCTGCGTAGTTTACAAATGTACTTTTATTATGCCCCCTTCTTAAAGCTCTTTAATGGGTTTCCATTACCTTGAGGGCTACAATTCAAATTCCTTAGCCTAGCTTGTAAGATCCTTCAAGATCTGGCCTCTGTGCTTTTTTTCTTTTTCACTCACTCATGTTCACACCTTATGAGTCAATCACACCAGCCCATGAGTGTTTATATATATGGATTATTATGCAATTCATCATATTAAATTCTAATTGTTTATTTTTACGTCTTTCCAACTAGAGTTCTATGAGAAGCATTGGCACATAAGAAGCAAACAGCACAACTTTATGAATATAAGAAAAATAATGAAAGCAGAAAGACAGGAAGACAGGGAGAAAAAAGGATAAATTAAGTTGGTTTGACAGTATGGAATAAGATGGGAGGGATTTGCCCATAGGTTGGTGATTAGGGATCAAATAGACCACCAAGCTTAAAGGACTATCTAACATCCTAAGTTGTAGATGAAATTAGTAATGATGTAATATATTGGGTAAAACAAAATAAAACCAGGAAAACATCAAGAAGTCCAACTCCAAAGTGCAGAGTGCCTGTGTCTGTGATTGATATAGTTACTGGGACTTCTGGTGAGGTCGGAGGACAAAGACAAATGGCATGACTGCAGTCATGTCCCAGTCCTTTCCTGGTGTTCATTTCATCTTCATTTTTCTCCATCAGTCACAGCAGTGTTTCTTCTAGTGGCTTTAGGCTGAAGACCTCTTTTCCTCATCCCACCTTGCCTCACTTATCCAACCTATAGCATCCTTCTGAGTTTACAGGAGTGGCTGAACATCAAGGGTTTGATTGGGCAATTATGGAGAATAAAATAAAAATTGAGGGAAGAAGCAGTGAATGGGGAGGTTATAATTTAACAATGCTCAGGCATGGAAATGGTGCCTGGTGCAAATCCTTGGGAAATGTAAGATGTGGTAAGTGGAAATGGGTGAAGAACCAGGAAGCAGCACAGTCTGTTACAAAACAGGAAGTGGTCTTCATTTATTGTGCTGCAGCTTACATGGCTCTCCTAATTACAGAGGTCCTGAAACTTCTACCTGGCTCCAGAGGCTGACTCATTAGGAAGCTAATGAAGCTTACACCTCAGAGCCACTCAATTACACTAGCTGCCTCTTAGGTCTAGGACCTAATTTTGTGTTTGAAGCTTTGCATTTCTCTTTTTAAAAAAGGGCCCCCAGAACTGTATAGGCTCCAGGCTCATAAAACTTGGTCTTACCATGGTCTGGGCCATAGGTAGTGTTTCGGGGCTTGCTGAACTAAAATAACTCTCCCTTCTTCCTTCCTATTTCTTCTTTTCAATTGAATTCCTTCTCTTTTCTCCCCTAGAATGTTCTTTTCTCAACATTTCCAACCTTGAAATAACTTTCTCTATTTTTTTTGCCCAAGTTCACACTTGAGGGGTGGGTGTGTGTGTGTGTGTGTGTGTGTGTGTGTGTGTGTGTATGCGTGCAAAATAACATACCAATATTTGTTATATTAACACTCTTGGTATATTGTCAACAATAAATGTAATTCATTTATTTGTAAGTCTGAATGACAGCTTACCAGAGCCACCATCATGAACCAGAGTAAATTAAATGACAAAAACTATCAAGCAGCTATCATGTGCCAAGCATTATGCTAGCTCTTATAGATTAGTTTATAATAAGGTTGATTCTTCCTTATCAGCTATAATGTAGTGGCAAGATAAAATTAAGGAAGGTGTATCAGTTGAAAAAAAGAAAATGTATTATAGAGGGCTATTTGGGGTAGGTTATATAGGAATGAAGTAGCAGCTAATAATATTCTAATATGCAGGTAATATATGCAAAATGTATTGTTAAAAAGAAGTATAAAAGTCAGGCAGTCATGATGAAAGAGTTAGAGTAGGCAGAATCTTAGTTTTCAAAGATGTCTCAGATTTGCATAGGTGAGGAAGGCATTCTCTTCCTGGAATAAAGAAGGGATCAATGATCATTGAATACCTTTTATGGTTAGGAATTGCAAAAGGGGCTTTATATGTGTCCTCCCATTTAATCCTCACCATTACCTATACAGCAGGTGTTATTCTAACTTTACAGATGAAGGAACTGAGGTTCAGAAATGTCATGGAATCTATTCCAGATAAAGGGGATAAGTCTGTCTGTAAAATGAAGATGAACCTAGTGTTTGAGAGGCTGGAAGGTGTTAGGAGAGAATTTTAAATATACAATGTGAAGTTGATTTTAGAGGGTACTAAAATCTGGGTAGGCATATTTGTGTGTGATTAATTGGAGAATAAAAAGCTACTGGTGGTTTTCAGAGTAAGTGACCTGTACAGTTAGCTTTCTTCATTAGTTTTCCAGATTCCTTTCTAGAGAAAATATCACCTTGAGTCCAATATTAGGAGTTAACTCAATCAAGTCATGTAGAAGAATCAAAAAGCAAGAGTTACAATTCTCAGAGTGGGCACGCAAATAATTCTGGACACACCTCATTTATCTTTGTATCTAGCACAATTCCTGGCACACGGTAGACAGTCAATATATGAGGAGCTTACAAATGAATGTAAAACAAGCTGCTTCTCTAACTAGCTTTTCTGTTTAACAAAATAAGAAAATTCTCAAAAATGAAGAAGAAGCAATTAAATGTCTTCTAATTCAACGATGTGCTGCGTAAATCACTTCTGGGACTTCAGGTAAAGAAGAAGCATGATCTTTGATTTTTCTCTTTATCTAGAGAGATACTGCCCAAATCTCAAACACTCGTTCGTATTTCACCTACAAATCAAGAGATTCATTATGGAAGTGGAAAGGGTCCAGAACTGACTTAGGGCCTGAGTCATTCATTTCCAATGAAGTCTAGGGTATGGACTGAGACAGCTTCAGAAATAGCAGAATGTCACAATAACTGCAGTGTGGGATATAATGAAAGGAGGTAAGACTGGAGGTAAGGAAGGAAGCTAGGAGGTAACTTTAATAATGTAGGTGTGAGAACAAGGAGCTGATTAAACTGAATAGAAAGGTAATGGAAGATCAGCAAGAATTAGACTGATTGGAAGCAGAGAGCAAAGGAAAACAAAGAATCAATGGTGACACTGCGTTTAATGCCTGCAGACAGTAAAAATGGTGGTGATAAAGTTTTCGACTAATACTAGTATAAGACTGGGACTCTTTTATTGCCCCATCACAGCAAAGTTCCATTTGCAAAATGTTAGTGTGACATCTAACATTACTGAAAACCAATTACTGAAAATGCCACAGAGATTCTATTCATAATGTACAAGATATTTATTTTTTATTAAAAAATTAAAAATTTTTTTATCGTTTATTCATTTTTTTAGAGACAGACAAAGAGTGTGCATGAGGGAAGGGCAGAGAGAGAGGGAGACACAGAAGCTGATGCAGGCTCCAGGCTCTGAACTGTCAGCACAGAGCCCAACGCGAGTCTCGAACTCACGAACCACAAAATTATGACCTGAGCCGAAGCCGGACGCTTAACCAACTGAGCCACCCAGGTGTCCACAACATGATATTTTAAAGTCCTCCATTCTCAAGCAGTGTGGAGGTTCCTCAGAAAATTAAAAATAGACCTACCCTATGACCCAGCAAGAGCACTGCTAGGAATTTATCCAAGGGATACAGGAGTACTGATGCATAGGGGCACTTGTACCCCAATGTTTATAGCAGCACTCTCAACAATAGCCAAATTATGGAAAGAGCCTAAATGTCCATCAACTGATGAATGGATAAAAAAATTGTGGTTTATTTACACAATGGAATACTACATGGCAATGAGAAAGAATGAAATATGGCCTTTTGTAGCAACGTGGATGGAACTGGAGAGTGTGATGCTAAGTGAAATAAGCCATACAGAGAAAGACAGATACCATATGTTTTCACTCTTATGTGGATCCTGAGAAACTTAACAGAAACCCATGGAGGAGGGGAAGGAAAAAAAAAGAGGTTAGAGTGGGAGAGAGCCAAAGCATAAGAGACTCTTAAAAACTGAGAACAAACTGAGGGTTGATGGGGGGTGGGAGGGAGGGGAGGGTGGGTGATGGGTATTGAGGAGGGCACCTTTTGGGATGAGCACTGGGTATTGTATGGAAACCAATTTGACAATAAATTTCATATATTAAAAAAAAAAAAAGTAAAGTCCTCCATTCTCATCTCTCTTTAAATAGCCAACATGCGTACTTATTGATCTCCAAATATTTCCCACCTAACTTTAAGTTCCCATTAACTTGGTCCCAAACTTGGTCTGTACAGGCTTCCTCATCTCTCTTGGTTTCTCCTCCTTCCCCTCTTTATCTTCTTTTAGTTGCCGCTTATTTCATTGCAAATCCAGCTATTCTCCTACGTACAACACTAGTTTATAAAATGAAAGCCGAGGAGCCTAGAGAGAGCAAAATAGAACCCTTAGGGGCCAGTGCAAGAAGCTGTGAATATTATTAAGGGGCGAAGTGGATCCAACTGTATTTTAGACAAGAGGCTAGAGCTGGGAATTACAACCCAAGGAATGAACAAGGTATTTTATCTTCCCCAAAGTAGTCCACAAAAGAGTAAAAGGCCAAGGACAAATGTCCAAGAGGAAGGAACTTGGGTGGAAGTGTGAATAGGGCTAAGTGTTAGAAAGTAGAATCCAGTAAAAACAGGAGCAATAACTTAAAAATAAGCCCTGTTAGCTACAAACTAGTGATGCACGGGGGCATTAGTGCTGGACAAAGAATCAGCATTTTCAAGCCTGGACATCTGGAATAAATAGTTATTCTGTCAAGGAGTATCAGCCTCTTCCATAGTGAAGATGAGCACATGTAATAAGAATAATAAGGGATACTCTCACAGCATTTTTGTGAGGACTAAATAAGCTCATAAGTAAAAATAGTGAAGATGAGCACATGTAATAAGAATAATAAGGGATACTCTCACAGCATTTTTGTGAGGACTAAATAAGCTCATAAGTAAAAAGAGTTCAAGATGGTGCTTGGCCCATAGTAAGACCTCAGTACATGTCAGCAATTACTATTATCATCAACATTGCCATCTCTATGACCCTTACAACTTGTCGCCTCATAAAAGCCCTCCTTTTCAGGGTCCATTGTGCTGCCAAATAACTCAGCACTCAGTTATTCAATGTGAGCTGGTAAAATGGAGGTGTGAAAGTTAATCTCCTCATAGAATTCATGCGATAAGTCAACCTCTTAGGGATGCACATGCAGAAATACCATTCCTATTATTTACAGTATAGCTTTACAAGGTCTCAAGGTACCTTTCATAACAAATATAAAAAGAGCCAGACGGCTCTTATTTTTAGAATCTTTTTTAATGTTTATTTATTTTTGAGAGACAGAGAGACAGAGTGTGAGTGGAGGAGAGGCAGGGAGAGAGAAGGAGACACAGAATCTGAAGCAGACTCCAGGTTCTGAACTCTAAGCTTTCAGCACAGAGCCCGATGTGGGACTCAGGACTCACAAACTGCGAGATCATGACCTGAGCCAAAGTTGGACTTTTAACCGACTGAGGTACCCATGTGTCCCCCAAGATGGCTCTTGTTGAATGCAATATCTACCTCTCAGGATCAAACCTGTTGTAGTAGCTATGGTCAATGTAGAGCAAACCCAGAATCCTCCCAACCGGACAGCTAATTCAGAACCCAGTGTAATTAAAATGAGGATGGGAAGAGGGCAAGACTGAGACTGCATCCACACTCTTGAATTTATGAGAAGAATCAACCTGGGGAAATTATCTAACTTTTCTGAGCCTCTGTTTGCTCAGGTATACACTAGGGAGTACATCTCACTACCTGGTGAAGATTAGAGTATCCAACACATTAAATAGACGCACACACACACACACCCCATAGAAAGTGAAATAGAGCTGGGAATAGAGATTAATTTTCCTCTTTTTATTATTTTTTAATGTTTTATTTATTTTTGAGAGAGAGAGAGACAGAGAGACAGAGTATGAGCGGGGGAGGAGCAGAGAGACAGGGAGACACAGAATCCAAAGCAGGCTTCGAATCCACAAACTGTGAGATCATGACCTGAGCCGAAGTCTGATGCTTAACTGACTGAGCCACCCAGGTTCCCAGAGATTCATTTTCTTCTACTTCTATCCATTCTGTCTTCTTTTTAATGGTTCACACCTATGTTTTCCAATATGGTAGCCATGAACCCCATGTGCTTATTAAGCACTTAAAATGTAGCCAGTAGGCAGTCCAAAATGAGATTTGATGTAAGTCTAAACTACACACTGGATCCCACAGACATAGTAAAGAAAGAAAAAGAATATAGAATACCTTGTTAATAATTTCATATTGATACATGTTAAAATGACAATTATTTTGGATATGTTAGGTTAGATAAAACATATTATTAAAAAATTGTTATAAGATTATTTATTTACTTTGAGAGAGAGAGCTGGGAGGGACAGAGAGAAAGAAAGAGAGAGAATCCCAAGCAGACTCCACACTGCCAGCATGGAGCCCGATGTGGGGCTCAAACTCATGAGCTGCGAGATTATGACCTGAAGTGAAATTTAGAGTCTGATGCTCAACTGACTGAGACACCCAGGCACCAAATTAAAATCATTTTTACCACCAAATTAAAATCATTTTTACCTGTTTCTTTTTACCTTTGATAAATTAAATATTACTTATATGGATACATTATATTTCTATCAGACAATACTGGTTTAAACAATCAACCAGATGTGATGAAGGAAACAAACATTTGGCAAGTGAAGGTTCATATGGTCCTTTTAACTTCTCATAGCCTAGATTGAGCTGACTTTTGTCATTGATGCCAATAGGCACTTGAGGTCTCTTTTGGGCAGGCATCCAGAAAGGAGAATTAAGCACCCTGCCCACACACAAGATAACATTAACATTAATAATAATAATAATAATAATAATAATAATAATAATAAATAGAAGTATGAAATGGCATGGAAGGCACAGCCCGACCAACTGGTGAAAACAAAGCCTGAGATGAGAACAGAGTGACAGGAGTCTTTGAAAAATTGTCTGAGCCTTGTGTTTTTCATGATTGTGAAGACCAAAGACAGATCAGCCACCAAGGACCAAAAAAATCTTTAAAAATTACATGAAAAAAAATGAACTGGATGCTAAAAATGAAACTGCAACAAGAATGCATTTATGCCTACAGAAAGGTAATTAGAAATTCTTCGACTACAATATCAGCAAGTTATTCCAGAATTTAGGAGTATAAGAGGGAATTACTCTTTCTGGAAGAACCTCTTCTGGACCCATCATGTATGCTATTGATCAACTCTCTTGGAAGAAGAAGAAAGAGTCCATGTATTTTGTCATAAATGTGAAAATACCATTTAGTTAGAGCTGGTTTTATTGGCAGCTTACAACCCATATTTGAGTTAATAAATGTAAGTTAGGGCTCACTAGATATTTTAATATATGTACAAGGAGAGAAATAAAAATTTAATCTGACCTCCAAGAAAATGAAAAGGCAATTCAATATCCTAGAGAATAAAAAACAAACAAAACAAACAAAAAACTTCAAAATGCCAGAAAGAAAAAAAAAATTGTGTGATCAATAGTGCCAGATACTCAAGAGAAGATAAGGAGCAAGAAAAATCTTTTGCTCTGTCTTGTAAAGGGTTGTCAGTGACCTTGGAAATACTTGTTATGATTGATGTTGATCCAGAGCCATTTTACTAGAGAATGTGAAATGCTAAAAACAAAAAGGGAGAGAGAGATTCAAAACACTCACTGGAAAAGTCTCAAAACAAAAGCAAGAAAAATGAGACAGCTTAAATGGGGAAGAAGATTAAGTAATGCACTTTTAAGAATGATCAGTGTTTGGAAAAAAAAAAAAAAAAAGAATGATCAGCGTTTGCTGACAGAGTGCAAAGAAACGTAGCACAAAAAGAAAGAAGGGTTAAGTGTGAAACCAAGTTGCCAGTACCTACCCTGTAATTTTGGAAACAAAGGATATCTTCTCAATGCAAAAAACTTATGGCTAGATCTTTTCAGTGAGTAGCCAAGATGCTTTACAACTAGAATTATTAGATGAATGTCTCCTTTGTTGCTCACCTTCTAATTTCATTAATCTGCTGTGGTTAAGGCTCACTAACAGGAACCAATATAAGAATTGATTTTAAGCAATTTCAAATCTTCCTCAATATTAGTTCAGGACCATATCAGCGGAAAATTTACTTGTCCTGAATGGATTGCACTGGTCTACTCAAGTGAGTTCAGAACTGGGAAGTCAGAGATATTGAGTTTTAAATATTAGATTATTTTATATTGGACTTTGGATCTAATATTAGATATTAAAGTGTAAAATCACATTGTCCTTATTGCTAGCCTTCTTTTTTATCTTGCTGCAGGATCAGTATTATTTTAGTACAGTATTTGATGGCTCATGAGCCTACAGGGTAAGGGAAAATATTTACACTACTTACTGACTGGTGGACGACCTAAGCTTTAAGATAAATGTTGCCAAACTTCAAATGCACTAATTTATTAATGTCTGATGACCAAATCATATTTTACTAGTGTATCAAAAATATCAAACAAAATGAAACAAATCCCAAGCTAACTTAAAAGTGATGAATGTGTTTATGAGTCATTTGTAATGATGCCTTCAAAAAGAAGCATTCTGCATCTATACAGTCTGGTATGCTGACACCATAAAAAAAAAGGTAGTAAACAAAAACAAATATAGAACAAAATTATGAGGATCCAAACTTCAAAAGCAAATTGGGTCAACACTACTTTTCAACTATACTATTGTGAAATATATTAAGAATAATCACTATTAAGAAATACTTAAAATTGGGGCGCTTGGGTGGCTCAGTCAGTTAAGCGTCCAACTTTGGCTCAGGTCACAATCTCACAGTTCGTGAGTTCAAGTCCCTGCATTGGGCTCTGCGCTGACAGCTTGGAGCCTAGAGCCTGCGTCAGATTCTGTGTCTCCCCCTCTCTCTGCCCCTCCCCTGTTCATGCTCTGTCTCTCTCTCTCTCTCTCTCTCTCAAAAAATAAACATTAAAAAAAACTTTAAAAAGAAATATTTAAAATGATTGAAAGCAGAAACAAAACATGCAATTTTAGATCCTCAAATGAAACACAAATACCTGATTTTTATTGAACTGCAAAAACAGCCCAAGTCTCTTCAGAAAATACCCAATGCAATTGTTTAAAACAACAATAGTAAAAGTTTTTATTATATTATTATATTTATTGTGGACCTATTATGTGCAAGGACTGTTCTAAGTACTCTATTTCAAGTACTCTACATGTATTGAATCATTTGTCTCAAAACAAACCTGTGAGGAAAATACTGTTATTCTAACTTTGCTGATGAAGAAACAGACTTAATTGCCCTGCCAAGGTTGCATAGTTAGTAGTGCAGAATGTGGATAGACCAAATCTAAGTTGCTGTTGCTGTTGGGCTTTTTGTTTTTTTTTTTTTAATTTTGTTTTGTTTTTTGTTTTTTTGTTTTTTAATGACCAAAATACTGGTACACTACAGTAGTTCCTGAACAGAAGCTAACTTACATTTTACTTTGTTTGAATTCCAGATACTCATATTCCCTGTATAGCAAGGATTTAAAATATTTTTCATGAAATGGTCTGATACCAGGCAGGTTAGCAATCACCTGGTTATCATCACTGGAATAAAAAGTGGGGAATGGGTCTTAGGAATAAGAAGGTTGTCAAAATAGGTGTTCCTATGCATGATCAAGACTAAGCAGGAAAGGTGAATTTGTGGTGAGTTGAATTGTGGAGTAGATCTATTTTAAATCCCTTTAACCAGTACCAAGATTCATCCTAGAAACTGGAGTGAAGCTAGGCTCACAAGTTTTGTCAAAAGCCAAGATAGACTAGTTGCATGGATAACAGGAAAGCTGAGGCTATGATTCAAGCAGGGCTTATTCAAAAGCATATTAGGTTCTGGGTGCAAAGGGGAAAACATGGTCCTAGAAAAGAAGGAGACAATAAGTGAGATGAAAGGACAAAGAGGTTGGGAATTGGTAAGCAGGATCTTTTCAGATTTATATGGGAACCCCATGGAAAGAACTGGCAAACAGCAAGCAAAGATGATCTTCAGGAAACTTGAATAGATGGGGGTTTCCCAAAGGAATCTTGGAGGAATACTAGCCCTATAGTTGTTCTCCCTTGTAAGGACTCACAAAGAGTCATCTGTATTAAAGATGGGAAGTCACATGGCAAGGAAACCTAATTTTAACCTAGCATTTCCCAAACTTACTTGACAATTACACCATTCCTCACACTTACAATGACATTAAGCTGGTGTTGCATAGAATAGACTCTGGGAAACACTGAAATGGACACCATTAAGAAGAGGGCACCAAGCCTATTAAGGGAGTTGAAGAAAATACTGGAACATCTATTTCTACTTGTGTTATCCTTTAAAATTTCTTATTTTGGTATGTTTCATAATGTACAAAATGTATTAGTGCAGTAGAACATATATTCCATTTTTATATAAATGAACATATGTATACTAGAGGCACATGTCCCCTACTTCTTACTGATTAGGTGCACATCAAGTGGGTTTGGACACAAGCAGGAGAGGGATAAGACCACTTTTCTGGTGAACATTCCCAATCAGAATGCAACCCTAGTCTATACAGATGGGGAGACTGATCTTTATTCTTCCTCTACTTCTATTTCTTTTGGTGTTTGTCCCGGATGAGTTCCAGCCCCCCAGAGTACCACCATCAGCCACCGAAAGCTGTTGGTAATAAGGAGCAATATCAACCTAACCAATGCTTTCAAAGAGAAGAATTTTTGTTCCCTCAGAGGAAATATGAAAATAAATCTAAACATTACGTGGTATTTTATTGTTATTTCACTTTTTAAAGAAAATAAATAAGCCAATAATAGGACTTCTGAGTAGACACCATGGTTACTTCTTTTCTTTCTCATACTGATATCTACTTAGGGTCTAATAACGGGTTTTAATTAGCAAAAAACCTTTTATTTTTTAAAGTATTTATCTCAAAAAGACCCCAGATTTAAGGTAGAAAAAATGAAAAAAGAAAAGAAAATCCATTCAGTTACTGTAGTTATTTGGACTTAACAAAAATCTCTTTCCTCCCAAAGCCTTTAAAATTCCCTCTAGTAAGTTTGCTGGTGTGCATTTTATTTTATTATTTAAAAAAATTTTTTAATGTTTATTTTTGAGAGAGGGAGAGAGAGAGAGAGACAGCCTGAGCAGGGAGGGGCAGAGAGAGAGATGGAGACACAGAATCTGAAGCAGACTCCAGGCTCTGAGCTGTCAGCACAGAGCCTGATGCAGGGCTTGAACTCATGAGCAGTGAGATGATGACCTGAGCATAAGTTGGACGCTTAACCAACTGAGCCACCCAGGCGCCCCTGCTGATGTGCATTTTAAAAATATAATCTGGATTCCCAAGACTATTATTAACCTTTAAATATCCAATTGTAGCTAGTTACTAAATCTCAACATTTTAATGTTGATCTGGCATCAGGGTACCAACAAAATGTGAAAGTAGAATATAAAATCTGTTAACTTTTGAGATACAAATATAACTCCCAAATTTAGAAAGAAGTGCTCCACCGAGCACTTGCTTGATCTGGATCCCTTAAAAAACACAAAAACAAAACCAAAAAAAACCCTACCAATATAATTCTGAACATCACAAAACAGATGTAACCATTACTTCTAACTTAAAAAAAAAACTTAAGAGTTTACAATTTGTCATAGTTTATGTTTTCAAGTACATGGCTGTCTGAATTATAATAATCATTTAGGTTTGAGGTCCCAGATCGAAAGCCCAGAGAGGGGCCAGGCAGGCAGAATCAACCCATGAAGTGCACTGGGTGCAAAAGAAATGGAGTGTTGGGGTTAAGTGAACTGGGGAACTAGAGCAACCGATAGGTCCATCGCACTGTTGCCATTTAAGAATTAAGATCCGGTTCTGCCCCAAATCCAGACTTTAGGGCATCTCTTAGTATTCAAACCTGACACAACTGTTAAAGAAATCATTGCATGTGACAGACCCACCACATATATAGACAGAATTGAACTGCAAGCTGCCAGTGTGTGACCTCTGCCCTGGCAACATGCTTCCCTTTGGCAATCAGTAATTGTATCTAATTATCTTTGATCAATCAAAGACCATTGGCTTCAGATGCAGATTTAAGTCTGCAGTCTTATTTTGCCACATACTAGTTCTGGAACTTGGAACAAGTTACCTATCCTCTCCAAGCCTTTGTTTCTTCAGCTGTTGCACAGGAAATTGGTAATGAAGCCCCACTGTGATGATTAAATAATATTATCAGCCCGACTCTCCTTTAAAACTGACTACATTCCTTTTCTTTTATTTCCTGCCAATGTTGGCAATAATGGGAAATTTGTGCGGTTGTGCGTGTGTGTGTATGTGTGAAGGATCTGCATATCCACGATATTGTTTTTTGTTGTTGTTGAGGCCATACAAAGTAAAAAGAATGTAGAATAGGATTGGACTATATTCTATCACTAACTTATTACATGCTTCTTGCTAAGATACTTAAGTCCTCTGGGCTTCAGTTCCTCATCCACATAAGTGTGAAGGGAGCACCTCATCCTAAAGTCCTTCAGAGGCAGTGACAGAGTGATGACGGACTTGGCCACTGGAGTCAGACTGCCTAGATTTGAATCTTGGCTCTGCTACTTACTAGCTGTGAGATATGTATCACATTACTTATCTTCCCTGTTTTCAGTTTGCCCCTCTGTAAAGTGAAGATAGTAAGAACACTGTACTTTTAAGAAATAAGTAAGATATGTAAGGCCCTTCAAAAAGTGTCCGGAACATAGCAGATGCTTAATAAATAATAGTTATTTCTATTGTTCATAGAATATAAGAAATGCAATTGTATGTGTCTCTAAAGAAGAAAAAAATCACTTCAAATTAAATTGTGACACATGCTTTCTCATTAGAATTTTTATTTTACATTGAACAAAAATGGTTTCTAGGCCTTTTGTGCATCACATGCTACACTTTTGCATATATAAAGAGAAAAATATAAATTTAAATGACTAGATTGACTTTGCTGAATCAGTGCTTTTCTACCCAATATCATCTTCTGAGTAATGAAGAGTATTAGGAATGCATATCTCCTCTCCTTCTCTTCCTGCTCCTTCTTCCTTCTTCTGATTTGTGAAGACTTTTCATTTAAAAATATTTCCAAGATGCATGTTAATAGAGAGAACAGTATAATGAACTCCTATATACCCATAACCCAAGGCAACACTCAACAAAGCGCTTTTACCATCTGCAGCTTTTTTCCCAAGTCACTAACATCTATTTTGCAACTTCTGATGCTTACTTTTTCTTGGTCTTTCTAGAAGATGCAAATAGAAGCTTTGTAGGCAAGAATCAGGACTCATATTTCTTCCTCTTATTCCCCTCAAATGGTTTGTTTTTTGAGACATCAAGGGGCTGCCCTTATTCAGTCATGTCAACAGGAATCCCAGCCAGGTTTGTGCAAGGGCAGGAAATGACAACTCTCTCGCCACTCCCACCTGTCACACAGCAACTGTAGGACATCATTGATTACAAGACACATCCTGACTTCAGTGATGTTAAAATGAGGTGGGGAAGTGCAACTTAGGTTCAATATAGTAGAATATTATCATAAAATATGACCCAGAGGATATCAGACCCTTTTCTTGATTTCTCTTCAGTGACTTTAACTATTTGTTACCAACTTTGGCAAAACATGTTCTTGGGTAACATATTCTCTGCTACATTACATATCCGAGGATGTCTTTTTATATGAACAACTCATGATTTCTCTGTAGGAATGCTAGAATTAACCCAAAATGCAAATGAGGCCCATGAAGAAAGGTAATGATAACTGCTGTTGAAGAAATCTAGGCTTTTCTGTTCTGAAACTTATGGAATTCATCATCACCTTCTTCTGTAATTTAGAAATTATAACAAGAAACAGCATGTGTCATTACCCTGATTACTAAGTTACCCAGGCCATGATACAGTCTTTCAGTTGCTATTTTTTGGGTCTCTTTTTTCCCCAGAATTGTAAAATACATGTTATTACATCTTTAATGATTAATTTTGATCCATTTGTTGAGTCTATAAGCTTTATCTTCATGACTGACCTCTAGGCCCATTATATTCTGTCTCATCTTTTAAACCCATGATTTCATTTTCTCAGTATTCTGGGTATGGCTGATTTGATTATCTGCAATGTCAGGTCTGCTTTTTACTACTTTCAAATAAGATTTTTATTTCAGTTATTGTCATTTTCATTATGTAGTGTGCTCTTCTTACCCAGGCCTGCTTTTCCTCAACGAGACAATGTCCTCTTTTATTTCATTAGGAATAAAAAGTAGATAATTTCTAAAACCATGTCTTCTATTTCATGAAATAGATCAGATTTATTTCTGAGCCTCTATAACATGGCTCTGTCTGTGCATCTTTGAGATGGATGCGTTGATATTTCTATCCGGAAGTTAAGGTTTTCTTTGGATGTCTCGAGTAGCAATTGTTGTTTCGGTTAGAGATAGATATGATCCTGCTATCTTAAATCTCAACCAGTGGTTCTTAAATATTAAAGCACACAAGATTCACCTCGAGAGCTTTCTAAGAATGCAGAATCCAGGGCTTTATCCCCAGGGGTCTTGATTCAGCACAACTGAAGTGGGGTGCCAGGAACTGTTATTTATTAAATAGTTAATATGAGATTTTCAAACATACACTAAAGTAGAAGAACAGCATAGTGAGCCACCCTGTTCCCATGATCCAACTGTAATAATTATCAATAGCTTACTCATCTTGTGTCTTCTATCACTGGTGCCCTTACTTTATCTTTTTCTGTTTTTTTTTTTTTTTTTTAGTTTTTATAAATTTTGCTACACTAATTTAGAACATATTGCAGACATCAGTTATTTCACTTTTAAATCTGTAGAATGTATCCCTAACTGATGAGGACTTAAAAAAACAAACAAACACATAACTGCAATGATGTTATCTCAATGAAAATCACAACAATTCCTTAATATCTCACATTGCATGATTGCATTTGAATTTCCTCTTGTGATTAAAAAATTTCTCTCACAGTTCGTTTGTTGCATCAGATCCCAACACCATGCATAGTTTGCATTTGGTTATGTCGGTTATATTGGAGAAGCTATTCCTAAAACTTGTCCTCTAGAACCTGGATAAGATGCTGGCATAGGATCCTTCCAGAAGTGAAATGGTTTCGTTCACAACACAAGAAGATAAGGAAGACAAGATTTGTCTTTAGCCCTGATGAAGATGGACATAGAGAGATCAATTCAAGATTTGAGTCAAGGAACACTGTCCAGGGGTGCTCAGAGAAGGAACTATCAGTTCAGAACAGGCTGTAGCACAAAGGATACTTGCTATTCATCCCTCATGCTATTAAATGATACAGTATATAAAATGTGCTTAGGATGACCTAGCATATGGTAAGCTCTAAATGAAATGCTAGCTGTTGTTATAATTACTTGGTGGGACACAAAAAATAAAGTTTAGAGGCCTGGTCAGTGACTGAAACAAAACAAAAAAAACTAATCAGCATTTAAATGTCTTCAGTGATTTAGAGCAGAGTTTAATGGCAGGTGGCAGAGGGTAAGTGCAGGAGAGAGAGCTGAATGGAGAAGTGGGTGACTGGTTCTATAGTAAAAACAAGGCAGGCCCAGAAAGTGCAACACGGGCAATGAATAGAATTCTCTATGGTGTCCATACCTGTCCCGTTGGTATTTCAAGCACAACAGAGACACAACTTAATTCTCATTAGTTTTTACATATGCTGCTGAAGTATCTTTACTTAGTGTCTCATAGGTAGTTTAAGTGGAGTGAGGAAGGTGGAATGCCATAATTAATATGCAACACTGTGTGTTTTCTAGGCACTGGAAATGATGTGGGATAAATGATGTGAAAACAAATGAAAGTTTGCTCTCAAGGGGCTCATGCCCCAGTGGCAGAGAGGTAAGTGAGAATTTATAAAATAATGAGACTTTATGAAACAATGTGTTAAATCTAATGCAGAAGGGAGTGCAGAGGTCTGTGGAGACAGAAAGTAGGGCATGCTTAGCTTGGCCTAGGAACAAGGGGAATTTAGGTAGAGTGATCAAATAATGTATCGTCCAATGCCCTGTGAGTGAAAGGTGGTGCCAACATTAATCACAGGGAGACAGCAGTGATAAACTAAGACAATCCTTGACAAACTGGAATGGATGGTCACCTAGATTAGGCCAAAGAAGTCTTTATAAGTCAGGTGATCTATGAGCTCTGATGGGAGAGAACACAGTCACCAGGGAAGAGTGTCTTTCAAGTGCAGGAAGAGTGTATATAAGGACAGAGAGGTGTGAGAAATCTAAGATGGTTATGGGGTCAGGACATAGCTTAGAAGTGGAATACTGCAGTATGAAGGATGTAGAATGGGCAATGATGAAAGAAGAATCTAGAGTTAGGGCCAGGCCATCAGAAAATGAAGTCAACTAAGCAGCCAAGACTGAATTTTATCTTTAGCGTTATTGGGCATCATTAAGGGGAATGTGGCACAGTCAAATTTGCATGGAAAGGTACCAGTAAATAAATTTTACTAAAGTCTCTGCCTATCATATACATTTCCAAATTTAATGTTTCAACCACCTGACAATATGCATATAGCTATCCCTATTTCACAGCCATATACAAGTTCAACAATTTGCCCGTGAGAGATGGAACTGGCAAATATAGGTGTATCTAATCTAAATGTAGGTGTGTCTACCTCAAAATCTAATCTACAC
Source organism: Neofelis nebulosa (assembly GCF_028018385.1). Classification (NCBI taxonomy): domain Eukaryota; kingdom Metazoa; phylum Chordata; class Mammalia; order Carnivora; family Felidae; genus Neofelis; species Neofelis nebulosa. The sequence continues at coordinate 130,640,729 of NC_080783.1, forward strand.
TCAACTGTGACTGAAGGTTTGAGAGCACTGTGGTGAGGAGCCAGGGGAGTCCAGTGAAGTGCCCGCTGAAATCCAGGTAGGAATCATGACAGGCATTACGTGTGGAACAGGCAGGAGAATGATTGAGAAAGAAATAGGCATGCCATATAAAAAGAAATAAAAATCATAAGACTTGGTTTCTTGAGTGAGTAGGAGGGGCAATAAGTAGATTCAAAGAGTCTAGATTTCTAGTTTATATGTCTGAGTAAATAGTGATACCACTCACCAAGATGGCCAATTCACTGAAGGCAGACGTTTTATGAAAATTCAATAGGTTTTCTTTTAAAATGTTGGTATAGGATTATTGGGTGGTACTTAGTCAGTAATTGGATATATGAAGCTGGTGTTTACCATTGAATTAACTGTCAAATCCATGGAAACAGATTATATAAAATGGAAAGACCAGAAGGTTGAAAATGAAACTTGGATAATACCACCATTGAAAGGATGAGCTGAAGCAGATAAGAAAATAAAAGTTACAGGGGCACCTGGGTGGCTCAGTCGGTTGAGCATCAGACATTGGCTCAGGTCACGATCTCACCATTCAGAGTTTGAGCCCCGCAACGGGCTCTGTGCTGACAGCTCAGAGCCTGGAGCCTGTTTCAGATTCTGTGTCTCCTTCTAGCTCTCTGTCCTTCCCCCACTCGTGCGCTCACTCTCTCTCTCTCTTTCACTTATAAACATAAAAACATTTTTTTTAAAGTAACAGAGATAGATGAGCCAAAGGGATAAGAAGAAAATAAGAGGAATGACTCAAGAGAGTAGGAAGTTTTGAGAGAGCAAAAGTGGTTGACAGGGACAAATACTGCAGTATAGTAAAGCAAAGATGTTAAAGTGTCTTCTGAATTAGGCATCTAGTAGACCAATTTGGGAACCTAAGCTGAATACTATATCTTTGTACCTGTTAAATGCAATACTTGCTGAAACACGTTTGAATCTCAATTCTGTCATCTCTTATACTAGCCAGCTTTTTCTGCTTTGTGTCATCCATACACTTTATACATTAATACCTATTTTACTTATACATTCATAATAATAGATACAATTCATAAAATGCCTACAGTATCCCTGGTTCTTCATATAAATTATCATCTAATTTACAAACAAGCCTGCAAAATCCATATTCTCATCTCCATTTTAAAGATGAAGAAATGGGGTGTTCCTATAGCTATGATTCAAAGAAGAGGGGAAGAAAGCTAATTAGGGAAGATACTGAGGCCTGTTCTCTATGTACTTACACCACAAGCCCATCATTCTCTTCAGGTTTCAACTGCATTAAGCCCATTTCAAATGTATCTTCTTTATGGCACAGGAAAACTGGTGACAAACAGCAAAGTTATTTAATGTTTCCATTCCATGGAAGAAAATGGATTATTTAATCTACTATAGAAGCAAGAGGATCTGCTAACTGAAGCAAACATGGAGATACCCACATCCACAATGAATGAACAAACAGAATGTACTGAAGGTACAGGTAATGAAGCTTAAAATAATCACAACTAAAGGGAACCAGAAGAAAAGAAACAGGGTTGGGTGAGACCTACAGGAAAATCAAAGTGACACAGCTCGCTCCATTGGGCTCCTTTTTAAAATGGCAAGAGCACAAATGATTCTTCCCGCACATCCCAACCAACTCTAAGGTAATTACAACTGCTTCCTGACACTAAAAACCGAAAACAGTGCAAAATCCACAGGATGATTTTAATTAAAAGTTATTTTCAAAGACAAACATGAATGGATTTTACAAAGGGCAAGTAAAAAATCATATGTGTAAGGGTTGCAAAGATTTCACTTATTGGGTGCACTTAGGTTGACACTATTTTGGATGGAAAAAACTTCTCACTCCCATGGGGTCAGCTTCATTTTATATGTTGGAACACCCTGAATTTCAGGTGAACTCATCCCTAATAAAGCACATTACGTGCTTAAGGTAATGTTACAAAACAGTGGACAAATAAATGATACCAATGAAAACATAAGGAAAATGCTGAGGGGTTCCAAATGAACACTAAACAACCATGAACTCTCACTAATCTCTATAACTCTGTTGGAAACGCCAGAGTACCCTGCCCTCTTAAACATGAACCCATTAAACTGATGACTTTTTAAGATCACCTGCTTCATCTGATCTTCATCTACCACCATATATAGCAGTCAGGTCTCATTTCTTCTTCAAACATGCCCTCTTACTGTCTAGCAAAGGTGCTATTACTGACTTACCAATAACAGGACGTTACGTTTGGGGTTATTTGTTTAATAGTGTGTGGCGTGGAGTGGAGAGAGAAGGGAGGAGACAATTTGTTCCTTTCCATTCATGCTCCAAACTGGCCCAGCCTTGGTTAGACATATGGCAACAAATGGGCATGTAGCCTGCAGGCACACAAATGGCTAACTAGGGAAGTCCCTTGGGGATGATGTCTGGAACTTTGGCCTCATTAATACCATGCTTTAGCCCAAGGATTCTCAAATTTTGGTGTGATTTAGAATCACAGGTGGGATAGTTATTAAAAATTCAAGCGCTTGGATCCCACGCCAGTCCTACCAAATTAAAATCTCTGGAGGTGGGGCCCTGGCATCTCCACTGTCATCAGGCTCCACGGTTGACTCAGACACACATCACAACTGCAGAACCACTGCTCTGGCCACCAGGCTGCACCTCGTCAGCCAGGACTCTGACTACTCGCTGTGTGGCAGATGGTGCTGGCTGACAGTTGCTCTGTCCTGGTGGCCCACGTCCTGGCTTCTGCTGCCGCCTGTCTGATTTACATTTTCTTTTCAGAATCCTTTGTCTGCTTTCTACCATTTGGAAATGAAACCAAAACAAAACACAAAACCGGTATACTTTAAGAATTATGAAAGGAGAAAAAATTACAAAAGAAAAAAAATCACATAATTGCAACATTCTGAGATAACCACTGTTAATGCTGCAGTCAATTATTTTCACTGTATATTTAGACAGTTACAACCATCCTTTGGAGGAACCATGTGCCTCATTAAAAAAATAATAATTTTTATTGAGTGCTATGTGCATTGCGCTAAGTACTTTATATTCATTATTTCATTTAGTCCTCACGGCATCCCTGTAAGGAATGCACAAGTATGTCCCCTTTTATAAATTAAAAAAATTGATAGCATGGAGAAGTCATAGTAGATGGGGGGAAAGTGCTGGTTTCAACCCTGACACACAGTATCTTGTCTCATTCTGACATTTCATATATGTGTGTTTCAAAGATATTAAAAACACTTTGTAAATAACATGTATAATGACCACATACTCTTCTACTTCAGGACTCTACCATTTGCTCATCCAATGCTTAGAATCCAACTATGGAGTGTAAATTGCTCTAATGCTGCAATACCTTCATAAATTTAGCTTTATCTGTGTTTCCAATGATTTCTTTAGGAGAAGTGCCTAGAAAATGAATCACTATGTCAAAGAGTATAAATATTTAAAAAATATAATTCTTGGTTCACATTACCAAGTTGCTTGTAACAGAAAATTGGAAAAATTTCTGCATGCTTTTTTCATTTGCCCTGGCCAAAATGCTTAGGGTAGCCGTTTACTCATTTTTCCTGATTGTAAATAAATCCTAGGTGACTATATTTGTACATTTATCTTTGCCTACATTTCTGATTATTTCTTTAAGTTCCATTTCTAAAAGTGGGATTGCTGGATCAGTGGATACACATATTTTAAAATCTGTTAATACTTATGGTATTGCTGAACTGTCTGCCAAAAAGATCACAATGATACTCCCACTGGCAGGGAATGTGAGTGACCATTTCTTCACACCCTTGTCAACACAAAACATTTTGTTTCTATTTGAATTTTTAAAAGCTGAGGAAGTAGAACAGTTTTTCACATGTTTATTGACCTACTGCTTTCCTCTTTCTTTTTTTCTTGTAAATTTTTAAGTTTATGTTCTTTGCCTTTATTTAAAAAAATCTTTATGTTCAAGTCTCTTATTAATCATTTATTTGGAAGAGTTCTTTATAATAAGACTATTAGCTCTGTCAAATCCATTGCAAAATGTCCCCTGTTTCTCATTTGCATATTTCTTAGTAAAGTTTTTGATGTAGTACAGTTTAAATTTTAATATGGTCATGTCTATCAGTATTTTCCTATATGGTGTCTACCTTTGGTTTTATGTAGAATTTAGAAAATGTATTCTCACTGCACTAAATATGAATATTCACATATATTTTCTTTTATTTATGGCATCATTTAATCTTTAAATCATGTGGAACTTTTTTGGTGTAGGGTATAATATAAAAACTCTAATATATTTCAAGTAGTTAATAAATTAAGTGAGCAATATTTCTGGAAAAAATATTTTCCCTATGTGAAATGCTATTTTTGTATTTATGAAAAAGACCCATGCATGCACACACATATAAATTGTGCATGTGTATGTATAAATACACACACACATACACACACTTGTTTATATACATATAAAACACTTAAAAATATCTTGTGCGTGTAATAAATATTTTAAGCACCTAATTCATTGATTCATCTATCTAGACTTTCACTTATTTATCCCGTGCATATTCATGAATATATTCTACATGTAAGCACATAATTAGATGCTTTAAACTCAATCTCATTATTATTGTATTGACAGGGAAGAGGTCTTACCATTTAATGAGAAGTTCTACTTTTCTTTAAACTCTATAGCACTGATGGTCCCTTCTGTTCATTAGGCACTTAAATCATCTCAAGTACAACAGCATGTCTTATTTAATTTTAGACTGTTTTGGTGTGGGTCCATATGAAGAAGATAAGCTTTGTGGAAAAGGACTTTACCTATCATCTTAGTATCCCTTACAATGCTTCAGAAATGTATGCTTATGGGGTCCCTGGGTGGCTCAGTCGGTTGAGCATCCGACTTTGGCTCAGGTCATGATCTTGTGGTTTGTGAGTTCAAGCCCCATGTTTGGCTCTGTGCTGACAGCTCAGCCTGGAGCCTGCTTCAGATTCTGTGTCTCCTCTCTCTGCCCCTCTCCCCCCACTCTCAAAAGTAAACAGTAAAACATTTTTAATAAAAAAAGATATGTATGCTTATATGCACAGTACATTTTTGAGATAAATGTATTCTCTTAACTAAAAGTTAAGTGTAAATCACTTACACTAATTTTACAAATGAAGCAGATTCAAAGGGGTCAAATGACTTATCCAAGATCATACAGCTAATCAATGATCATATTAGGATCAGGACCCTGTTTTTAAGCTGTCACTTTAGGGACCCTTCTGTCACCACATTCTTTTTTTTTTTCTGGCATTTTACTTGGCTCTTCTAGATGGGCTACTCTTCTAAAAGTCTTGGCATAAAGGCAATGCCAGTGGCTCTTGAGCCATGAGTGAGTGTCAAATCATGAGGAAACTCTCCTGGGTTGTGAAACAATTCTGTTCTATATTTTAATATGTGTATACATAAGCATTCTGTGTCTGGTTGACTAAGTTATTAGTAGCATAGAAGAATTAAATACACAAACTGAAAAATTAAATACATATGGCAAAGAGATAATGCTTGTGAAAGCAAATATAGAAATGTTAAGGATGGTTATATCATATGTTGAGGTCAACACTTTCTCAGTGGAAACATATTTGAAATTATAATTGTGCTTAGTGAGAAAAATGACTTCATATGAAAATATTCCTTGCTTTCCTCCTAAAATGAATGTAGAAAAATCAATTAATGTAAAAATCAATTAAATATAAATTTATTCTTTTGATAAATTACATTATAATACATGTACTAAGGAATCTATTAATGAGAATCTGCAAAGAATATTCAACAAAAATTTTCTTTTTTTTTTTTCAACGTTTTTTATTTATTTTTGGGACAGAGAGAGACAGAGCATGAACGGGGGAGGGGCAGAGAGAGAGGGAGACACAGAATCGGAAACAGGCTCCAGGCTCCGAGCCATCAGCCCAGAGCCTGACGCGGGGCTCGAACTCACGGACCGCGAGATCGTGACCTGGCTGAAGTCGGACGCTTAACCGACTGCGCCACCCGGGCGCCCCTCAACAAAAATTTTCTGAATGCTTAACTCTATGCCAGCCTTACTCTATGCCAGACTATATGTAGTATTCACTATATAAGAATGAACAGGACATATTGCCCTTTCTTTATGAAACTTAGAGTCTCTTAGGAAAGAACAAGAAGTGACTAGAAGTGTAGTAGGTATAATAAAGAGAAGTTTCAAGTCTAGGACTGAGACTCTTATGAAGAAGTGATGTTGAAGACTGAAAAGGTGAGTATGAAGAAGCTCGAGGGGTTAGAGAGGTTGGGGGCAGGAAAGAACATTCTAAGTATGGACATTTTAAGAAAAGGCAGAAGGTAAGAAGTGGTGCTATATGTAAAAAGTTGGCCAAACGTTATGAAGCTACAGAATTAACATCAACTTCTTTATAAAACAGGAGCTGGAGGAATATAAGGAGTAAAAAAGGGGGGGAGGCTTTAAAAAAGTGTGGTAGAGACCTGAGCTTGCTTGATGACTGATATAAAGAGGTCAATGTGAACTTGCATATATGTGAAGTGAGGAGATGACTCAGCACAGATTCTGGAGAAGGAGGGAGGAGAGAAATGCTGTGCAGCAGGTGCCGGGGTCTGCCTGCTGCATTGTGAAAAGGGAAATGGAATAACCAGGAGACTCAAAGGCACATACGTTTCTAGATTTGATGGTGGAAAGTGGAAAGAGTCAGCATCTCTGCTGGCTTGTGTTTTCTCAATGAAGTAGATTGCCTGATGGGAATGAAGAGAAGGAAGAGAAAGCTGGAAGAATGCAGAAATTTTGAAATAATCATTGATGGTCAATGGAAGAGACAATGTGAGGCTTCTTGTGTGTATACCTGTATTACACAAAATTTAACTTGGCTTTAATCTATGAGGTCATCTGAGAAATTGGGGAGAAAAAATAATACAAAGAAAATCATTGAACCCTGATTCAAAAATCACGTCAAAACAACCCAATGCGATTGAATGTATATACTTCTTGTAAAATAAATCAATCAAACCTCCTCAGAATATAAACATTTTTTGAGCTTCCACTCACTACCAAACTTCTTGAAACAATATTTCATACATGTTTCCAACTCATTCCTCAATCCCTTGCAAGAGCAATTGAAGTTTTCAAAGGATATAGCTGAATTAAATGAAAATTCTTCGGATTCATCCTACACTGTCTTTCCTCAGAACTTTACATCCTTGAAACTCTCTTCTCTCCTACCATCTTGAAATGTCCTCATTGACTCTTAAGATTATTCTTTGGAGAAATTTATGTTTACAATAAAATTGAGAAGGATGTCCCATAACTCCCCCACTCCCCACATTTATAGCCTCAGTCTCCTCCATTATCAACATCACTTACCAGAATGGCATATTATTTCTAATGTTCATTTATATTTGAAAGAGAGAGAGAGAGAGAGTGCAAGTGGGGGAGGGGCAGAGAGAGAGGGAGATACAGTATCAGAAGCAGGCTCTAGGCTCTGAGTTGCCAGCACAGAGCCTAAAGCGGCGCTCGAACTCACACACCATGAGATCATGACCTGAGAGGAAGTCAGACACTTAACCGACTGAGCCACCCAGGCGCCCCATAGAATGGCATATTTTTTTTTTTTTTTTGCCAAGGATTACCAGAATGATTTCCTAAATTACAGGTGTAATCATGTTACTTCCACATCAGAATCCTCCTATGGCTTCTCATTAGTGATAGCTGTCATTTATCAAGCTCTTCCTTTCCTAAGTTCCAGTCAGTTTACAAAGCTTGCCTAATCTTACCATATATTAGTTATCTGCCTCATCATCACCTAAGAGCATCATCCCCATTTTGCAGGTGACAGTACTGCAGATCATACAGCCCAATTAATAAGAAAGCCAGAATTAAAACAAAGCATTAGATTAACTTTATTTCCTTGCTCCTAACTCTGACTCTCCTACCTGGAGAACAAAGTAAAGGTAAATTCCCTGCTTCCCATTCAAGGTCTTCAAGATGGGTCTCAAATACACATCTTCATCATTTTGTTCTACTTTCATTCTTCCCAACTTCATTGAGTTTAACTACATTTCTGGCAGGGATCTCAAGCACAGGAAAATCTTTGAGGTGCTAATTCTCCAAAGAACATGTAGTTATTAACCAAGGGCTATGAAACTTCAGTATTCTATGCTACGCCTGATTGAAATAGTGAAGAACTGGTTATACTTTAGGCCAAATATTTTTAACAGTTTATTATCTCTACCTTTTTTATTTGAAGGGATATTCTAAAAGATGGTAAATAATTATTGTAATACTTTATGCAGAGTAATATTATTACACACAATGCATATTCTGTTGGGCTTCAGCTTCCACAGCTGGTAGAATTTGTTCTTCCTTTTATAGATGAATACACCTATTACTCCTTTGTACCAATAAAAATTCTACATGCGCAAGAGGAGTCTCCAACATGCTCTAGAAAATCAAATGCTGTAAGTAACTATACAGATTTTAAGAGTTTTTAGAAATGTAGAAGCATCCTTGTACCTATGTGTGAAGGATACATTGCTTAGTGTCATTTGAACACCTCAAATCTTGGTTGGCCTGAAAAGTGTATTAATATTTTGCATAAATTTGGATGATGAGATTTACACTTTTTTTGGCAAAATCTCTGGAGTTGGAATAAGAGAGATTATGGATGTCATGATGAATCACATCAATAACCAGGAATTAATATTTATCTGCAAGCTTTTCTATACAAAGAAACCTACTATCAGCAGACAAAAGATAGCAGATTTACAAAGGCATTTACTCTGTTGAAATATTCACCCTAAGGAAGTGAATTTATAATTCATTTCTCTCTTCTTGTTTCCACCCATTTATTATAAAATCCTATTTGCTTCTCAAAATGTATAGCTGCAACAAATATTCATACAACACTGCTGCATACTCTGTGGGAAATCAGATATAAATTACAGAAAGACAAAGAATGAGAAGCATGCAATCCTCCATGGTGTTCATTAATGGGTGCTTGTGACAAGGTATTGTCAGCTTTAGTTTGCTAATTTTTCCTTGGATGGTTCCTATTTCTTCAGCAGAAGTCACAGGCATTGCTAAGTTAGCTCACCATTGGTAGCAGGAGTGAAATGACTCTCGTCAGAATGGACATGCTACAAAGCTTAGCGGTATAACTGAAAGACATGAATGAGGTCCTCAGGTCTCACTCAATTAGTGAGTAGGAGAAAACTGTATACCAAATAATCGTCCTTACACCTTCAGCCACGTCTACACCACTGAGTATTTCTCATTTTCCCACGAGCATTTGGATAATTACAGAATTAGCTTGGGAGTGGCTCCTAGATAAATCCAGATATAGAAGCTGAAACATAAATAACTCCCGTGGCCTTACATCCTTCCTGAAAGGAATTTGCAACAAACACCTTCACAAATGACAAAGCGATTACAGGTCTCTATCTTCACAGTCTCTTCAGTGTGCTTCCTTCTTTTAGGAGGAAAAGCTGACATTTATTCTTTATTGTGAATTCTATTGCTAATTCCACTGGGTAGAGGTGAGAAGCTCCACAGATCCAGATGAAAAAGAGAACAAAGGCAAAAACAACAAATGAAGGTTCTTTCCCTCCACTTGGGATCTTTGAAAGGTACTGCTGGGATTGTCTGCAATTGTGAGCGTTATTTGTGGACTATTGATTCTACACCTGTGGATTCCATGCACAAGTCAAGTTTCTAAAATAACCACAATTTCATGGCTGATCATAAAGCTCTCATTGTTTTCGACAATTTCTGACCTGCTCCTATGCTGCCAATATGTCTACTGCCATTTTTAATAAGCTTTAGAGCTGGTGGATTAACACTGAATGTCAAGCACCACAATTGGAATTGCTGATCGTATGCAGAAACACTATTTTCATATATTAAAAAGCTGCCTTATTCTTGCCATAAAATTCAGCACTCACTTCTGTTGTATTTGATCATTCTTACATGTACTTTTTAGCTCTCAATAACCCTTGTGTGAATACAAGCCTTTGAAAGGGAAAGAGAAAGTCAACATAAATAAAACTGACAATCATAAGTGGAACCTAATTTCCTTTCACTTTTCTAAAGGGCGCATGGACTCTTTAGCTGTTCATTTTTCCTATGATTCATCATCAACAACCACATAACCCAAAACCTATAAAAGAGCACATTTGAAAGCTGGACCTTGACAGAGTACAGTACACTTCCCTAGCATGAGTTGGAGTTGGACTTCTTATATTCTCAAATTATGGAGTATATTTCTCTAGGCAGGGGTGATGTCACTTACCCACTCTACTTCAAATTATTCTAGATACTCATAGAAAACTGTTTCTGCATTTAATCCATATTTTTCTACAGCATCCAGTAGTATAAACTCAGTTTGGGGGAGAACTCAGCATTTTCCAACTATCTCACAAAAACTTTACATATGTCAAAATATTTTTGATATGTGTGAGTGGCAATCAATGAGATACAAATTACTTATGGAGATGTCTCCATGACTAATTTAATGAAAAACAGATTTAAAGCAGAATACTATACTTCTCCCTGAGGGACTCCATTCTCTGCCATTCCAAGTCAGAGGACTAATCAACTTAACAATAGCTATCAAAGAGTTAGATTTCTATTGGATATTTTTTCTTCCCTTTTAATCCATTTTTTAAATACAGTATTGTATATCCACTAAAGAAAACTTAGAATATGCAAAATACTATAACAGAAAAAACACTCATCCCTGTGGCACCACACTTAAATATTAACATTTTAGAAGTGTTTCTACCTTTCTCTCAAATCTTTTCTTATGCATATTTACAAAACAATCACAATTAAACTATACATACAATTTTTATCCTGCTCTTTTCACTTGCATTATGTAAATATTCTTCACGTTTTTGTAAACTATGAAGTATAATTTTTAATGGTGATAAAATTGACCACAATGTGAATAAATTATTAGGTCAGTTATCTTAAGCATAGATTTGGTAAAGACTCAGAGACAAGCATTTCTAATTTTCCTCAGTTCAAATACTGTTATTTGCATGCATATATTAAAGGCTTCTGAAAAGTATCCGTAAGTAAATAATTTAAGATAAATTATTGGAAGGGTGCCTGGGTGGCTCAGTCAGTTGGGCATCTGATTTCCTCTCAGGTCATGATCTTACAGTCCATGGGTTCAAGCCCCACATCAGGCTCTGTGTTGATAGCTCAGAGCCTGGAACCTGCTTCGGATTCTGTGTCTCCCTATCTCTCTGCCCCTCCCCTGCTTGCTCTCTTCCTCTCTCTCTCTCTCTCTCTCTCTCTCAAAAATAAATAAATATTTTTTTAAAAAGATAAATTATTAGAGGGGGGGATGCTCAAGCCTGTAGTTCAGTATCATAAGAATTAAGTTCTGTCACCAAGAGTGGCCCCTTTTCACTCCTTGCTTTAGTTCAAACTTTCACAAACCTACTTCATTAAGTGCCCATCTTAATATTTACTTTCTTGGTTCTTCCTTAGTATGTAACAATCAGTAAGTAACCCACTATTTATTGAGTGTTTTCCATATGAAAAATATGTTAGCCACTATGAGTGAACACTGATGCATGAAGAGGCAACCCATGCCCTCAAAGAGATAATACCAAAAAGAAAGGAGATAAGTGCACTAATAAGTAAGAGGAAATTAAAGTAAATAAAGTAGTTCAAAAGAGAGAAAGATCACATTTGGATGATCTAATCATATGAGGTTGTCCTAAAGAGACATCTGAACTGAGCTTTGGAGGATGCATAAAAACTGAATCAGTAGAAAAAGGGAAGACACATATAACAATAAGAGCAAAATTAAACATGATAATTAAGGGAATGTGACTAAATAACTGAATTAGCCTAGAGTGTAGGAATCAGTGGCTGAGTTAATGATGTAGCTTAATCATCAGGCAATGATTCTTGGACTCCATGTGTTATGCCATAGGGAGCCACTATAGGTTCTTCAGCACAGATATAAGGATTCATGCAGCAAATTAAGAAACTTAGTATCTCAGGAGTACATACCTTGGATTGAGCAGAGAAAAAGTAACAAGATATTTAGGTCAGATCTATTGAAATGGCCGAGGTCTGACAAGGCCAAGTCATTGGAAATGGTAAGAAAGCAAGTGATCTGACTTACTCATTCCAATGCAATTGTTAAATACAAAGGAATAATGTTACCATAAAAGTGAGTAAGTGACAAACTAAAGAAGTTATTTCTTGTAACATAACTCATGTTTCTTTGGCATTCCTAATCACAGGTATTGGGCAAGGTAGAATTTACAGATTAAAGATTTGCAAGGCTGGAGCAGGATCTATGAAGTTGTCCCAAGCAGTGCCCTGCACCAAAAAGGCATCCTGGGAAAGACGAACAGGTAGGTACCAAGAGAGAACAGAGCTATAATACCTGAGAAAGGTCACAGAGACTTTAACCAAGTTAAACTAGGGTGTAGCCTATCCAGTCTTATGTGAACTGAGTGGTAAAAGTCTGAGGGAAAGTGGTCTCTATAGGGAAGGATTACATGCTGTTCTGTGAATGGAATGCAAAGATGGTAAGAGCTCCATTTAGAAAGTAGGCCATTCCAGGATGGTCTAGAATGAAACTGAGGACAGGACCACAACATGACCTCTGGAATCTGGAGCTAGCTGAAACCAGTGGTAAACTGGCACTAGACAGTGAGCTATGGTTTGGGTGGGTTTTATCCCTGGGAGAAAAAAGTGTTCAAGACAAGAACCATGGAACTCTGAGTGCCTACAGAAGGGGGCTGATCAGTGCCTGGTTATGCCATAGCTGTTTTCAGGAGCTAGCATCTGCTCAATGGCATTGCAAAAAAAGATGGAGAGATTATTTCCAAACTCTGAGAGGACTTACAATGGAAGACAGATATTGATATACAACTCACTACCCACATCACTATCAAAATACACACAATGGTTTGTAGATGTCAGAGTATTAGTTAGCATTAGCTGACATGAAGTCTCAGGATGGGAGCTCTCAGGAAGAGATCTAGGACAGGCAAGGGTTGGCAACAAGTAGAGTTCTACAACAGTTATGGCTACTGTCTCATTGGCAACTTCAATGGTTGTTTTCTATTGAATATATCAAAGGAGCTTATAAGGTTTTGCCAGACTGAAAAATAACAAAACTTGCACTATGAGAAATTAGTAAAGTTCCCTTATTGCTTTATTAATGAGATAAGTAACTAATCATCCTATCTGTGAATGATCATGGTAGTTTTCAAATTTCATTCCAAGGAAAACATGTGTCAGATACAACATTTCTTTAATGCCTTATCTGCTAGGCACTGTTCTGATTTCTATCAGTCTTCTCAAAGTGTGGCCCAAAGATTGGTGCTAATCTGCAGACTGTTACTTGTCTGTGATAAGATAAGCAGCTTTTCCCAAAATGTTAATCAATGCGCTACTTCTTTCATTGAAAAATCTCATTAGGAAAAGATGTCAGTTAACTATGGCTATGCTTAGTAACCTAACTGATTTATATTCTGGAACAAATTCCTTATATCATCATGAGTAGGTAAAAAATAACTCATGGACATATAGTAATCCACAAACCAAATTTTAAGGAGGTTTGATTTATAAACATTATCCCATTTAGCCAAGTAAATGAGTCAAACTGAGTTGAGAAAAATGCAGGGCAACACAGACTTCTATTTACATTTCTTCAGTCCAATACCAACAATATGAAAATTCCACAACTCTAAACATTTGTTTAGTGGTTCAAGTTTCTCAATTATTTTGAAAACTTGAACATAATCATTGAGTTTCCCAAAAGATAAAAACCAGCAAACAAATGCATTTTTTCTTTTGATTAGGAAGAGTAGATATAAAAACTATAATTACTTAATAGAATTATATTGATTTAAGAAGCTTCTACAACCATGACACAAGAACAGAATACTATGAAAAAGGAACAAGTGGGATATAATAAAGAGCTCTTCAGTTTTAAAAATATATAGTCAAAATGAAGTCAACAGAAGGGTTGGAAATAAAGCTAAGAAAATTTCTTGAAGATTGAGTAAAAGGAAAGACATATGCACACATGAGAGAGAGAGACAGAGAGAGAGAGAGGTTAAGTGATATAGTTAACCTGGGTTAAGTGAACCCAAGACATCCAAAGAATGTCCAATAGAGTTGCAAAAATAAGAGAATGGAAAACATGTAGAAATCATCAGAACATAAGAAATTATCAGAAATAAAAATGAAAACTTTCCACAACTAAAGAAACAAATTAACCTTCAGATTGAGAGGTTTCAAAGAATGACTAAAATAATGAGTAAAAAGTCCAACACCATGATACATCTGCATATCTTTAAGAAATCTAAGAAAATCAAGACTAAAAAGATATCCAAAAAGCTTCCAGATTAAAAAAGAAACACACACACACACACACACACACACACACACACACACACACATACACACACACATCTACAAAGGAACAGGAATTTAGAAAGCACCAGACTTCTTTTATTAGCAACAGAAAGGCCAAAAACCAATGGAGAATGCTTTCAAAATTCTAGGGAAATATTATTTTCAACCCAGAATTCTGTTATCAGTCAAATGATCAATCCAAAATAAAGAGAAAATAAAGGTTTTTCATTCATATAAAGTTAATTTCCAAATTTCTCTTCTGAAGAAGCTAAAGATGTAATCTAGAAAAATGAAAAAGAAACAGAAGTCAGGAGAGTAAAAAAATTATTAAGTCATCCTAGGAGAACAGAAAGGAGGAATCCCACCGTGATGGATGTGCTGCTGTCTGAGAAGTGGATCGTTCACACTGAACTTGGTAAGCAGGGCTGCTAGTCTGTATACACTAGAATGCCCTGATTGGTAGTTTATCAAGGTCCTCTTCCTTGATTGGTCAGTGATGATAACATGTTAGGTGTTAAAATAATTTGACTCTAGGATGAATCCAAGAGGGAGGTCAACAGGAAAAGAGGGGTGACAATATGCAATAGATTTCATTTTATATTTTATAGAATGAAAATCTTCAGGCTATGATAAACAATTTCTATTGTCAATAGGAAAGCAAAGAAGTAAAGGAAAAGCTGTAAACGAAAACATGGAGATTTTATATAAAGCAGATGTGAACGAAAAAAAAAATGTGGCATAATCTTAAGCAGTTAGAAGTAATTTGAAAAGAATCTATTTGACTTTGTGGTAGAAATGCTCTTCTCTGAGTGACTGAACTGTCATGACATTGGTGCTCTAGAGAATGAAATGTAATCATAGTATTCAGTTTATCCATGATTAACAATTTCTATTGACCTGATCAACCTGATCAACACAGCCATAGTGACCCCAATCTACTTGAATTCTAACTTTTAAAAGCAACTTAGGGGTCAAGCATGAAAGCCTTGGTTATGGTTACAGCACAAAATGTAAATCTTTAGAATCCTGACAATATAAAAATAATTGGAAGGTGATCAATGCAATGAGAGGAGGAAAAGTAAAGAAAGTTTCAGGGCATTAAAATTCTCACATAGGGTTAATTAAGGTGCTTACTGAAGTTGATGGAATAAGAAATCAAGAAATACACATTTTTTTTAAGTAACAAAGATAAAAAATTATTAAAGGTACAAAACCAATCAACCAAAGACTTAAATTTAAAAAATCACTATGAAATAATGGGAAAAAAGAACACATTATATTTAGTAAAAATAATGATTTATTATTAGATCTTTATATTTCATAATGGGGAATGAGTAGAAATTGTCTAAAACTTCTAATGAAGAAAGATAAGTGCATTTTAATTATGTAGGTAAGACCACCATAAAAATGAAAACAGAAATAATTAAAAGAGGCTGTCTCTGGGTAGGTAGTGAGATAGAATGAATTAAAAAACCCTCAAACTCATGTTTTTTTGGTCATAAACACTTATTTGGATTTTAAAAAGGTAAAATATAAACACAACAAAAGCATTTGTTGAGGATCTACTGCAGAATGGGAATACATTCCCTGAAGGGTTTTTAATCTAATTACATGACACAAGACATAAAACAACTTTAGGAAAAGGAAACCTGTGATTGAGTGCCCAGCATGGTTGTGAAATGTACCTGTATAGGAGTTAAAGTATGCAAGTACCTAGTGACATTATTTCCTCTTAGTTAAAAAAAAAAAAAAATTGGGGGCGGTTATTTATTTTTTGAGAGAGAGAGATAGAGTGTGAGCAGGAGAGGCAGAGAGAGAGGGAGACACAGAATCTGAAGCAGCTCCAGGCTCCGGGCTGTCAGCACAGAGCCTGAAGCAGGGCTCGAACCCACAAGCTGTGAGATCATGACCTGAGCCAAAGTTGGTCACCCAACTGACTGAGCCACCCAGGTGCCCCTATTTCCTTGTAGTTTTGTAGTTTCTAAGAGAACAGTTTTGTAGAAAAGACTTCATAAAAGAGAGTAGTCTACCAGCTCAAGGTATCTTCAAGGAAGTAATGGGTTCATATGGGTTGGGAGGAAATAAAAAGGCATTTTTCAACAAGATGAAACCCAGGAGAAAACAAATCCAAAGAACAAGGACTGAACATGTGGTTGAGTGTGGGGGACAAGTAGAGTAGATACTGAACAGAGAAACCATATCATGTAGTTTTATTAGCACAACTTTCAATAAGTTCTACCTATATTATCTTGAATCATTTCTTTCTGGCATGAAAAAATGTTATATGAAATAACAGTTGGGTTTTATTTATTAGACTTGAGGTTGCTTCTAAGACAGACTGGTTTATTTATAAGAATGCAAATTTAAAAAGCCTTCTGGAATTTAGAAAAGGCTTGTCATTTAAAACCTCTATAAATTAGATATGCTCTATTCTACACAACAAACTTTTACATGTTCTTTCTCACAAGATATGCAGCATCAACAATTTGTTAAATGTGATTCTTCTGAGGAAGCCTTTTGAATTCAACCTCTAAAATCCAGCAAACTATGACCTTAGTCAAACATCTACTCACTAGAAACTGCATGTAAAAAAAAAACAAAAAAAAAACAAAGAAACCAAACTCCTTTGATTGTTCTCTGAAACAATTTCCTGTAGTATTTTAAGTTTATTCAGTTAAGAATTTTATTTTTCTCTAAAATGTCAGAATTAGCTAACAGCCGAAGCATATCCAAGACTAAGTAACCTGAAATGTATTTAAGATGCCCAGTGCATTATGTATTGTTCTATTATTTAAAGACTGTTTCATGTATTTAAAATATGTTTTGCTGCAAGTCTGTAGAAGGGATAAAGAACCATCCCTACTGCATCAAGAGTTCCAAGCCTTCGTGGTCACCATGAAAATGTGGGCTCTCATATCTCTAACTGCAGGGAGTGTGATCAACCAAGAGCCTCAGCTGTTGGGCTCTAAAATCCATCTTTGAGTTTGACCAGGGAGTTTACACTTCCCAAGATCTGCTCCTAGACAACTGAACACAGAGGGGCAATAAGGCAACCAGTTCGTGGGAGATGTAGAGCTCCTCTGTTGGATGACTAGTGACTCAGAGATTCCCCACTAACTTTGTTGAAATTTTCTTGGAACTGCACCATTGTCTAAACCTTTTCCTACCCATCCTTCATGTCTTCTCTTCCTCCTCCACAGGGGACCTGCATGGTTATCTGACAAGTCTTCCAGCCTTCCCCAGCTTCCTCTCCTTTTCCCTCCATGCAAGTTCTCCCCACTAAATTGTTAATAATAATTAGGTAATGAATATAATTGTTATGTATGTTAATTATGCATCCAATAATTATTGATTACTTACTGTGTCAAGTACAGTCCTAGGTGCTTGAGATGCAGAGGTGAATAGGACCTAGTCCTTGCCCCCTACAATTTCACTGGCTGGCAAGGAAGGCCAGTCCTGGATAAACAGTCAATGGATAAACTCTAATGGGAGTAGGTATCCAGTATTATGGGAAATCATATGATGACACAATTGATTCTTCTAGCAAGAGGAAGGTTGAGGGTAGAGGTTCAGTAGTCTGAACCGTGAAATTTGAGTAGGAGTTCACCAAGCGGAGAAGGCAAGAGGAAACATTTCCAATCAGAGGGTATGGTGTAAGCAAAAGCTGGCAACCAGACTAGTTCATGTGATATGTGAGATGTGGTGAATAGTAGGTGTGGCCAGAACTTAGAGGGGTGTTTGGAAGGGCACTAGAACTGAGAAAGGGGACACTAATGGTTTGATGGCACAATGACTGACTACTATGCTGAATTCTAGTAAATAAATGTCTTGATACACTGTCTTCCTCTGCACACAAGGGAGGATGCCATTGATATGGACTTACAGAGTCTCCTTAGGATGGAATCAGCAGAGAGTGTTAGGGGCACAAAAGAAAAGGTCTGATCCCTACCCCTGATGTGCATGAGACTTCACAGGGATGTATTTAAATACATACACTCAAGATAACTAGAGAATGAAACAAAATTAGTTAATATCTAGATCTTATTTTGTCCAGAAAATGTTTCATGTGACTAACCTAATTATATTTAACACCTTCTATATTCTAAGCTTCCTACTAAGTTCTGGGGGATTCATTCATAGGAAAATAAGAGAGAAGCTCTTCTCCTCTGTCATTACAGCTCATCCTTTGTGGACAGAATGAACAAAGGAAATACAAAGGCATGATGAGAGCTATAAGGATGAGGACCTACTGGTTCCTCAGGGAACACAGAGAGGCACCTATCCCACAGGTAGGAGTGGATGGTCAGGAAGCTTCCCAGAGAAAGTGTCTAAGCTGAGCCTTAGCACAGTAACTTCTATATATAATGAAAAGCTAAATAATAAATGCTTAGGATAATGTTAATGTTACTCTAATACCTGCATAGACTCGAGTGTAAATTCCTCAGCCAATGCATCTAGTGCCCTCCACAATTTGTCAGTAGTAAGAGATAACCTGTGTCAAGTGCTTTCTTATTCATTGCCCAGAGAAAGCCTTCATATGAAAGAATATGTTTGATTCTTTCTAAACTTCCTAGATATGGCTCTCATCTGGACAATCTATCCCCACTCTTTGCTGTTCCTCTAAACCCTTTTCTCACTGGCTGGGAGACCTGGACAAGTTATTTAACTGTCTATGCTTCAGTTTCCCCATCTGTAAAATGGGCATACTATGTGCCTGTCTCATAGAGTTATTGTGAAGCATATATGAGTTAATTATAAACAACTGATCTCTGGTAAGTGCTATATAAGTGTTTCATATTATTACTATTGCCCTTACTTACTGTTCAAACTCAAGTTCTATCTATGCAACCAAGTCTATCCAAATAACATGCCCACAGAAGCATTTCATTTTTTTGAAATCTGATGGTGCTTTAAACATTCTGTGTGGACACTTAGCATATAACACCTTATAGTGTTACTTGTCTTCCCTGAAGGGGCCTGAAGACAGCCTGCTGGGGTTAGAATCCCAGCACCACCTCCTGTGGCTTTGGCAAAGTTACTCCTCAAGCCTGAATTCCCTCATTTGTAAAATTGTGAATAATAATAACGTCCACCTCCACGGGTTCTTGTGCAATCCAAGTGGTAAAACATACCCAAAGTCTAACAGGGTGGCTGGCACATAAGAGGTCACTAAATGTTTGATATTAATAAATTGTAAGTTCCGAGTGCACAGAGTGTGCCTGAATTCTCAAATTCCCAGCACCTGGTCTAGTTATTGATAATAATGATAAAATTGTTGTAATGGTAACATTCAGGAGAGGAAGAAAGCATTAGGAAAAAAAAAGTCATTGAGAAGTAAGATGCCAAAGGTTGGTCAGTTTATACTGAATGCATTCCATTCAGTTAACAGGTACAGTGAGCACTGACTGGGGCACTCTGGAGGACGTTGACTGTGAGTGATATACAGTCACCAAGAGCCCCACAGACCAACATATGAGATGGCCCGTGTACACCTAAAGCCATTATAAGGAGGTATATAATTCACATTCCAAATTGAGAAAAACATTCAGAATTGTGAGGAAAAAGAAAACTTTACTCATTTTTCAAATATTGTTTCAGCACCTATTAGTCAGAGTTAGAAGGCACTCTCATGGAGATTTCATGGAAAGAAGGAAGGGGAAAGAGGGCAGGAATGGCTGCTGTTCCAGTCCCACAGGTTTTGTGTTTAAAAAAAAAAAAAAAGCAAAGCAAATACATCCTCTTTGCCACCAAAACATCAAATCAAATCAAAACAAAAACAAAAAACAAAAACTACCAACAAAAATAACCATGATGCTTTAGATTTTGCACTTCCAAAGGCATACCTCATATAATTTCCTTAAAAATTCTTACAGGTGGGGGTGCCCTGGGTGCCTCAGTAGGTTAAGCATCCGAACCTTGATTTCAGCTCAAGTCATGTGAGTTTGAGCCCCATGTGCTGACAGTGTGGAGTCTGCTTGGGATTCTCTTTCTCCCTCTCCACTCCCCCCTGCCCCCTGCTGCTTGCACACACAGGCTCTCTCTCTCAAAATAAATAAATAAATATTTTAAAAATATGCTTAGAGGTGGGTATGAATTTGTAATAACTTTAGGGAGTGTATACCGTACCCTAATTTACAAATGAATAAATGCTTTCACCAGGATTCAAACCTCCTAATGTCTGAATTCAAGTTCTCCCTTCCAGTTCTATGCATTTTGTTCTACATCACTCAGCTGTTCTCTTCCCTCAGGTCCCTCACAACCTTCCTGCCCTTTTCAGGACTTGCTTGTCTTGATATCTGTCAGCTCTGGGTCACCCCCACCATTTATCAAGGCTTTATACTGTTAAGAGAGAGAGAGAGAGAATAAAAAGAAATAACCTTCATAGAAGAAAAAAACAGATAAGCATTTTATTCCTTTACCAAGAAATGGGAAATTATTGATCTTTACTTCTTATCATCATATAAAAAGCAAGCTGCTTGAAATACAATGATAGTAAGGCATATGCTAAGTAATCTTTAAGTATTTATGATGCTATAGATTAGTTGTGTACTATAGACAATTTTACTAGAGCTTTTAAGTGCTTCTGACTTTAGTGTTCTAAACTGCTTAAGCATTTATACTTAATGGTCATATGATGATAATGCCTACTCTCTTGATACAACAGCACTGAAAGCCAAATTCATACATTACAGATCACTTTTAAAGACTGGCTTTTCAAGTGACTTAAGTGAACACTATCAAACCTCAACACCATCCCTCAACAACTTTTCCTTAAATACAAATTAACTTTCACTTGCTCAAATATGTACATATGGGGGAAAATGGTTCCTTCTGGGGTTTATGGCTGCCTCTGAGGGTTTCCAGGTATTCCACAGAGCCATGCTAAAACACATAAATAACCTTCCCAAGGGTGAACTTCTTCATCATTTTGCTCCATGTACCTATGGGAATTCACCGTAACAAAATGCCCTGGAGGGCTGATTTGAATACCATTTCCCAGTGGAATTCTCTGTAAAATGCTCATTTATTAGCCACCGAGGACACTGATGCTCAGATCAGTCCAGCAGAGAGCTAAAAAGTTGTGCAGCAAATGCAGACAGTCATTAGTTTGTAATATAAACTCCTCAGGGAAGAAACAACGCCCATTATTCTATATTCTGAAAGGAGCTGCACAGAAGGAAACATTTTACCACGTTAAAAAATATTCAAAAACAATACTGAGTAACTGCTTTTAGTTCCTTTAAGAATACTAGAATTAGTATCATTATTCAAAAAGCTGGACGACGCTATTGTTGATGGTAATAAGTAACTAGGTCATCTGTAAAGGCACAGAATTGACACTAGGAGACACTCTATAAATATTTGTTGGAGAGTCCCTTAAAAATATTAAGGGTATTTTACTGAAACTGATTTCCATTTGACTTTTAAAAGTTCTCTACATCACTATTTGGTCAGAAGGGAGTTTTAACTAGAAGAGACGGTTTTAGCTTAAAATTCTGAATCATTGTTTTTAGAACAGGTACTAAACTTGACAGAACAAGGTCTTACCTCCCCATAATTCCTTCTTTTCATTAATGTCATTTTTTTCAATGCATTTAAAAGACAGTGCATGCCCTAGATTCTGAAGTCACTAATATATATTCATGAGCCAAACATGATTGGAGTGTTATCCTGCAAAGCTCTATACCTTATCACGTTCTTGTCTCAGATTAGCAGCACTTTTTTGACCCAAAGATGGGGAAATGTCTATTTAACCAGACTCTGGAGGGTCAACAACACATCTCTGTGTCATGTCCTTGTTCATGTTAACTTTACCTCCATTACCTAGTTTTAATTAAATATCCATCCATAACAAAATAACTGTTTCATTGGAATATATCAGTTTGATACTGTAATTAAGTTATTTAGGATTCCTAGTCATCAGCAGGTTGGGTTTCTTGAGGTTTTTGGTGTCTGCCAGTTACCAAAACATGCTTTCATTATTTTTAAATACAACCTCTGAGTATCTGGTGTTCATTTTTCATAAGCTGAATCTGTAATAAAATGGAAAAGGGAAATTTGGAGGTTATAAACAAAAGTAATAAATGCTTGAAGAAGATAAATGTTTAGATCCAATTTGTTGATTTCTAACTGGTTTTGTCTGATAATAATGCTTACAATCTCAATTAAAATATATTTTGAATCGATTTATGCTACCTAGAGACTAAACTCATAATCTGTGTTTGTATAAACAAAGTGATTGTAACCATTTAAATTTTCTTAGTTTTAGATTTATGTCTAAATATTGTGGTAAGTGATTAGCCTTTCAAATCCTTTTGGTTGAATATGTAGAACATCTTCTGTTGCTTAATCAGTTCTTCAGCACTTGTAATGAAATCACCGGATGTGTAGTACATTTCCTCATTATTAGAATCATCCTATAAGGTGTATGCTTTTTATAGGTAAAGGGCGCTTTTGCTATATGAGGGCCTTCTCTTAAAACAAATCATATTTATGCAAGTAAGGCAAACCTAGGAGCATGCTAACTTGTCTTCTTTTCAGAAGACACACTATCACTGAAAAACTTAATTCTTAATTTCAAAGAAATATGTCAGGCCTTGACAAGGAGAAAAGAGAAGACGCTGCATTTTACAGGGTCAAGTCAATGCATTCAGGCTGATAAGCTTCATTTAGGAAGGGAGCAAAAAGTTTGCATTTTAGAGGTGAATGCAGCCCCAAATTAGGAGCTTTTAATAAATAGTCTTTCTGACAGTATAATTAATAATAACAGAAATATTAAAAAATGCATATTAAATACTAGTAAATGCTATATACCATTTATTTCCATCATTGTAACAAACTTCCTCTTCCCATTTCATAAATGAGGAAACCGAATTTTAGAAACGTTACGTAATTTTATGACTTTGCGGAGATGAGAATTCAAAGAGCGTTGTTTCAAGCTGAGATCTGCCTGATGACAAAGCCTGAGCTTTGAAATTGCAATAGTAAATTAGCAAATAAGGCACCTATAGCAATCTACAATGGGATTTTTATATTTTACAAAACTATTTGCAAGAATGATAAAAATGGTTCTGGTTAAAGCATGAAAAACTCAATACAAGTGACAGGTAGAAAAATGTTAAAACATAATACAATAAAATGCGGCTCTAACTGGCTGAACGCGTTAAGTTTGTTTTCTGCTTTGGAAAGTTACTTGCTGTTTTGCATCTGTCTTCCTGCTTAAGGTGACTTGGATTTGGTTTTCACCAAATTTGGAACAGTTTGCTGTGCTGAAGCCCAACTTGAGATAAAATGGCAGTTGATGATATTTTTCATATTGGCATACTTTGTGTAATATTCAGTGGCTTTTCAATGGCATTTGGAACATGAATAGAAATTACAGAACCAGCCATCCTAAAAGCAAAACAACTGCTTAGACCACCGTTGTGAAGGCATTAATATAAGGCAGCTTTAAAGCTGCTGATGTCTACATGCTTAGTTAAATTGATGAAAGTTCAAGGCAGAAGTCGGAACAAGGAAAGAAAAAAAAAAAAAAAACCTCTGTAAAGAACTCAGAGAAACTGCTAAGTATTTTAAAGACATGAAATGTAACATGCCCAAGAGTGTGTACATGCTAGTATATTTGTGCTGCAGAGCTAGAAGGAATGACTGATATACTAGTCTCCCATGGTGAACTAAGGGCCTCATTCATTCATTTGTTCATTCAAAGAATGTTTTTCCAGGGGTGCCTGGGTGGCCTAGTCGGTTGGGCGTCTGACTTTGGCTCAGGTCATGATCTCACGACTCGTGAGTTCGAGCCCCGTGTCGGACCCTGTGCTGACAGCTCAGAGCCTGGAGCCTGCTTCAGGTTCTATTTCTCCCTCTCTCTGCCCCACCCTCTGTCTGTCTCAGACCCTCTGTCTGTCTCAGACGCTCTGTCTGTCTCTCAGTCAAAAATAAACATTAAAAAAAATTGAAACAAAGAATATTTTTCCATCACACTCTATGTACTATATATTCTTCTAGGTGTTGGGGATAATAATAAATGGGGGTGGGGATGGGCACTGTAAAGGCCTCATCATCACAGAGTTCCCTTCATGTGGATAAAGGAAGACAATAAACAAACAAATAATGTATCATGAAACAGTAAGTGCTATGAAAAATAATAATAATAATAAAGCAGGGCAAACAGAATTGAATAAGCCAAGGGTAAGCATGGGAATACTAGTTTACTTAGGTGATCAAATAAGATTTCACTGAAAAGGTGACAAGAAAGCAGAGAACTGTGGAATAGGAGAGTGACCCATGTCAATGTGGGGGGGTAAAAAAAATTCCAGGCAGAAAGAGTAGCAGACACAAAGGCCCTGGGGTGGAGGAATGCTTGAGTGTGTAGTCAAAGCCAAAAAGAGGCCTATGGGGTTGCAAACTAAGAAAAGGAGAGATTAGCAGGAGGTAAAATCAGAGAGGTAGTAGAGCCACCATACAGACTTTAACTTTGACCCTTATTTCTTAGAGACAAGAAAAAACTGGAAAATATTTTAATAGAGGAATGGCACATTATGCTTAACATTTTACAAGAATTGCTCTGGATGTCATCTTGGTAAAAGACTATCGGGTAGAAACAGTGAGACCAGACAGGAGGTTACTGTGATTATCCATATGGGAGATGACAGTGGCTGGGACTGTTGGATTCTAGATGTATTTGTTAATAAACTGGCTGTGATAAAGAGAAGAGTCCAAGGTTTTGGAGGTGATGGGGAGAGGTGATTTAAAAAGAACCCTAAAGTTTGGGACTAAGCAACTGGCAGAATAGAGTTGCACTGAACTGGGGACGTATGTGGATGGAGTGGTTTTGGGTAGGAAGTGAGAATTGGAGTTTTGTTTAAGATAGTTCAAAATGCTTAATAGAAACTAAGCAATAAGAAGTTGGCAGTAAGTAAGTACTAAGTAAGTAAGTAGTAAGTAAGCAGGAATTCAGTGGTGAGGATGAGATTTGAGCTGTTTGGGGCTTATCACTCACAAAGGAGAGTGAGAAAGAGTGATAAGAGAATCAAGATAGAACAGGCCAATAAGCCAATGGAAGACAGTGTTTCAAGAAGGGGGTAGTAATCAACTAAATCCACTGTGTCAAAAAATCAAGAGAGGTGAAGCTTGAGATCTTATCATTAAATGTGGCAATGTGGAGATCAGTGGTGATTTTGATAAGAACTGATCTGTAAAAATGGTAGGGACAAAAGTCTAACTAGTGTGATCAAAGAGAGAATGGAATAAGATGTAGAGAGAAACACAGTATAGACAACTTTTTCAAGGAACTTTGTTGTAAAAAGGAAGAGAGAAACAGGATGATGGCCAGAAGGGTGAGACATTAAGTTAAGGTAGTTTCTTTCTTTCTTTTTTTTTAAAGATGGGATGTAGTTTAGCATATTTGCATACATGATGTTAGAGAGGGAAAGTGATGATGTAGGAGAAAATGTAGAATGTCTGGCACAATGTTCTTCTTTGGTGAGAAGGGATGGGATCTATACATGTAGAGAGAAGTTCGTTGTGGATAGAATGGGGGTCAACTCATCATCCATAGTAATGGAAAGAAAGGCAAAGTTTGGGGGTTAGATACAGGAATATTGTTAGACATGGCACTGGGAACTTGTGGAAATTGATGGTTAGCAGAGTGACTTTTGTGCTTATATTGAAGTGAAGGACAGAGAGAGATAAACAGGCAACCAATACTATACTAAAAACTTACTGGAGGAAAAGCTTCTAGGTGCAAGTGTATGTGTGTTTAGTGTGTGCTCAGTGTGGAGAAGGAAAGGTGGCTGGAGGCTAAGTGTTCTATGGTTTTTTTTTTAATGTTTATTTATTTTGAGAGAGGTAGAGAGAGACAGAGAATGGTAGGGGGAGAGAGAGAGAGAGAGAGAGAGAGAGAGAGAGAGAGAGAGAGAGAGAATCTCAAGCAGGCTCTGCAATGTCAGCACAGAGCCTGACATGGCGCTTGAACCCACAAACTGTGAGATTATGACCTGAGCCAAAATCAAGAGTCAGATGCTTTACGGACTAAACCACCGAGGTGCTCCCCCCCCCCTCATAAGTGTCCTATGCTAAACAAACAGCATGTTCAAAGCCCTTGGGGCAAGACAGTGAGGGACACTGTTGGGACTGAGAGCAGCTAAAGGAATCATGGCTGAAGAGAGGTTCTGGGAATGGAGGGGTACAGTAAGAATTGAGAGGATTATGTAAGTTTGAGACACATTTGGAAGTCAAAATTGATAGAACTTGGTAGTGAATTGAGTATTAGAGTAAGTATGAGGGGAAGAAAGGAGCTACAGTTGATACCTAGGTTTCTAGCTTGAGTACTGGGTTTATCTTGATGATGGTATTGATTCAGTTACCTCTGTGCCTTCTTCATTTATGCTTTACCTCTACGCAAACTTGGCTTCTGCTTCCATATCTAATGCACACTCTAAGTCCCTGATAAAACCCCACACTGACTTTTCTCTTCCTTGGATAATGATCAAAATTGCTACCATTGGTTGAATGTCTTCCATATATCAGGCATCCCGTTGGCGTTTAACATGCATTTCCCATTAATCTCTTTACAGCCCTATAAGGTAGATCCTGTTATCCCTTTTGCAGAGGGAAGACAATGGAGGCTGAGTGTGGACATTTTAACAGAGGTCTACATGTCTTGTAAATCCATGCTGACTTGGTAAAATGAAAGCAGCAGAGGAGCAGTCTCTGAACTTCTACTCTCTATTTGTTGCACACCGTACTACAATGGGTCATGACTATAGTCAGACTGTACTTTATGAAGGTGCATCAATGCCCTTTAACTCATCATAGCACTGTGAACATACTAGGAATTCAATAAATGTTAACATGAAGGAAAGGATATTTGTGGATGAGACCCCATATCTTGAAACTTTAGGTAAATCGATAATTTTTGTGGACACATATTAAGGTTAGGGAGGCGAAAGTGCACTTCCACTGGCTAAAATGTTAACATGATTATAATATCAATTGAATAAACATGTTAAAGATCTGAAAGCAGTCCACACATCATCTTACTTTTGATTCTTTGTAACTATTCTCCTCATCTTATAAAATTTTTAAAAAATATTTATTGAGACAGAGAGTGAACAGGGGAGGGGCAGAGAGAGAGGGAGACACAGAATTCGAAGCAGGCTCCAGGCTCTGAGCTGTCAGCACAGCGCCTGACGCAGGGCTCAAACTCAGGAGCCGTGAGATCATGACCTGAGCCAAAGTCGGACGCTCAACAGACTGGGCCACTCAGGCTCCCCTTTCCTCTTCTTATAAATGAGGAAACTGGAATTCAGAAGGCTAAATGGCTTGGCCATGTGACAAGAAAGCTAAACTTGGAACAACTGCACATCCAGCACACTTTTCTGATATGCCATTTTATCTCCCAAATCACCATCAACTGATACTTCTCAGTGGTCCCCATCCCAGCTAACACATACTGGATATTTACAGGCAGAAAAACATTAAAGACATGCAGAACCTCACATTCCAGAAAAGGGAAAAAGATGTGGTTAAAACAGCATTCTGAAATGTGACGAACACAATTAGAATTATCTACAAAATATTACAGACGCACAGAGATTGGACAGATTAATTTTGCTTGGGGCAAGGGAAAGAGAAATGGAGGAGGTTTTAATTTGTCCATTAATTCCAAGATGCATTCTCAAATATATTGATCATTTCCAGTTACTGAATTAAAGAAAAGCACCCACTAGTAGTAGGCCAATCAGAACACCAAAGAGGAAGCTCTGATTTTTTTTTTTTTGCTATGCTTTCATAGTTCTGCTTTATTTTCTTATGTATTTCTTAAACAAATAATTTCTTGTACTTCTAACAAAAGAGAAGCATGACTGAAAATCTTAAGACATATTTGGGGCTCATATTTCTTACTCCTCATATTAAAAATTTAACAGAAAGCCATTTGGCCTAGAGTAAGTTGTAAACAAGTGATTTCAAAATAACTAAGGGTATTGACCAACCAAATCACCTAACAGAAAGAACGTGCTCCTTTTCAGAAGTCTCCATGTGATATTCATCTCACTGTTTAGGCTTGCAGCCCTGCAAATCTTAATTCATGGCAGAGAATTTTCAATGCCTTCGATTATTCTGTTAATCATAGTTAGCTGACTACTTGGTTGACTCACTTTCAAGAAATCTTCCCACTTCCAGACTCTCACCATTCGGAGGAGTGCTGTATTTGAATTTTCATTAAAGAAAATCCTCTAATTTCTGAAAAAGTAATTTATAGAGCCTGGAGGGATGAATCCATAACAGTGTACCAGTCTACAGACACAGAGAATTCTGGGTTCCTGTCCTTGCACACCCTCCCACCCCTCCCCTCCCCGATTTACTATACATTTTCATCAGCTCTGCTCTTCCATAATTCTCCAGGGAACTCAAGGAGGCAGTCTCCTGAGAGAGGGCAGTGAAATCTAATATTGGAATAATGAGAAAACAAGCTATAATCACCACCCCAGGATTAGTCCTTCATGCAACATTCATTCATTTGTACATCCATTCATTCATTCATTCAGCAAATATTTGTTGATGCCTGCTGCACAGGACACTGGAGAGAAAGGTGAGTGAAGACACAGTCAAGGAAGGTGTTCCTCATCTTGTGAAAGAGGTAAATCGGCAAAATTCTCACTGCACCCAAGACACATGAAACATCCTGCCTGAATATTTGATCAAAACCTTTATGTCAGTGGAGGCAAGCCATGTGTAACGGGCAGTGCTTCCCAAGGGAATTTCACAGGTGCACAAAGGGACTGAAGTCTGGACCCAGCCACTGCTTCAGCCCTCCCTTATCACAAATGCGGCCAAACACAGAGATCAAACAGAAAAAAAATGAGAAGGAAGTGACCCAAAGATGCTTTAAACTAATGTAAATAGAGAAAATGTTGAGATCAGCCCAATAGACACAAAATGATTTCTATTTTTAAACCTGCCAATATATAAAGAAACAAGAACAAAGAGCTATAGCCAGGAATTCTGCTCAAAGAATAAAACATGATATGGTATAAAAGTCCAAAGAGTATTTATAAAAAAATGAAAGAAAAATCCATATATAGTCTTTTAACTTCATAAGGAAAGAATGGGGGGCATCAATTACCATAGGATAGTGAAGGATTTAATTCTGTAGCTAAATGGCTTAATCCACTAGAACTCTGGGGTTGCTTTTTTAATGAAGCCATTTCTATAATGAATGGCCTCTTCAATCCTCACAAAGGAAAAAAAAATGGCAGGGAGGAGTAAACCTCCAATAAATTGTGTGGGAGGTAAGATGATCAATAGGACCGTCACCTTAAGGAACAACCAGCTACAGAACTGCGCAACAAGGTGGCAAAATGATATTGGAGGTGGGGGTGTGTGTGGTTAAGGATTCTGAAAAACAGAAGGGTGTGTGTGTGTGTGTGTGTGTGTGTGTGTGTGTGTGTGTGTTCTCCAGGCAAAGGGAAAGAAGGTGCTGTGGATCTGTGCAAACAAATAACAAAGGGATTCTAGATTAATCTCCTGTCATCCACTAACAAATATCAAACAAGATAATTTAGTATCTATAATGCCTTGGAATGTTTGGCAAATTACGATAAGAAGACTCCTAAGAGAAATACTGTATTTTGAAGAAAGGTGTGGAGTTTTGTAATATATAATTAAGATGCCTTTGGTTCATGATTCATATACCTTACTTCTATTATTTTTCTATGAAATTCCAACAATAATCCTTAAATCTAACCCCAGATTCTTGAATTCTCAAACGTTAAAGTGAATGTTAAAATGGGATTTTTTCAAAAATATTAATAAAGGCAAGTGCCGTAAGCATAACTCTCAAATACATCTTTCCCATAGGGAATATCTGGGACTGCCTCGGGTTATAAGGCTTGTAGGGAGACAAGAAACGCTAAGTGGGAAGTTACACGTACAAGACTTGGGAAGCATTTTTTAAAACTTGCCTTGTTAAAGCTAATTACCATAGATAAAAAGTGCTAGATAACTTAGAGTATTCATTAACTCTCTCACTCTGCCAAGCAGCCATCCCCCAAAGTGCTAATATCTTTCCTACTCCATTCTTAAAAGGTTTCATAGTCACTATTCATGATTCACGCTTTGAAAAGACCAACTTCCTGATTAATGCCTAAATGGAAAGAGTAAAAATGTGCCTCAAAAATTAGTACAGGCCTCAAAGGTGAAAGCCTGCCTATCTTAAAGGTTTCCAGAAAATTTAAAAAAAGAAGAAGAAAGCTAACTGAGAGGTGTTACTAGCTTTCTCCACAGCTGCCCTCCCTCTCATATCCATACACCCATTCTCCCAGGAGCCTTGGCGGCCACGTACTTGAGGTAAACAATTGGGATTTGCCAAAACTTCGGGCTATACGTACTCCCATTCTCCTTGGCAACAAAGGCAACATTGATTCCAAGGCTTTTTCCCCTCCTTGATCAGAACCGTTTGCAACAGTAATTCACACATAAGTCAATGGCCAACTTTGCATTTTTTGTGCTACATAAGGCATTCCAGTCCTTTGTCGCCATATCTTCTAAATGGATGGATTCTCAATCCAGTCATATCTATAGCAGTTCCTTTAATTATGAACATTCACAGACATAAACACAGTTGTGCACCAGAGAAAGTGTTTACCACCAACAGATGGACTTACAAACAGCCCTTTATTTTGTCTTTTACCTCCCTCCTTTTTGGGGTGAAGGGAGGGATTCTTTTTCCTTCTTTTTTTTTTTTTTCTTAACAGAAGGTCAATATGCTCCTGGGAAATGTGCATACCATATGCTCAAGTCAACATAAGTGATTTTTAAGATCTTCTAATTCATGTGTCCCTTCGAAACAGCATACCTGTATCCCTTGGATAAATACCAGGTCCCAGTAGTTCATTTTTGCTTTTGTTTCCCTTGTCTCCGGTGACGTGTTGAGTAAGAAGTTGCTGCGGTCAAGATCAAAGAGGTTTTGCCTGCTTTCTCCTCGAGGATTTTGATGGCTTCCCATCTTACATTTAGGTCTTTCAGCCATTTTGAGTTTATTTTTGTGTATGGTATAAGAAAGTGGTCCAGGTTCATTTTTCTGCATGTCGCTGTCCAGTTTTCCCAGCACCACCTGCTGAAGAGACTGTCTTTATTCCATTGGATATTCTTTCCTGCTTTGTCAAAGATTAGTTGGCCATACGTTTGTAGGTCCATTTCTTGGTTCTCTATTCTGTTCCATTGATCTGAGTGTCTGTTCTTGTGCCACTACCACACTGTCTTGATGATTACAGCTTGAAGTCTGGGATTGTGATGCCTCCTGCTTTGGTATTCTTTTTCAAGATTGCTTTGGCTATTCGGGGTCTTTTCTGGTTCCATACAAATAAATGGAAGAAAAATTTTAATTGCCAGCCGTTCTTACATGATGTTAATGAATTAATTTATTGTTATCAAATTGGCTTCTGTAAATTGTCTGGTGTTTTACGAAAATCTTAGATGTTTACATGGCATTTATCACATACATGATTAAGTAATCCTGTATTTATTTGCCTAATGTCTTTATTTTGTACTAGACTGCCCATTCCATGAAGCCAGGGACCATGTATACCTTATTTCTTTCCATATCTCCAGTACATAGAATAGTGCCTAGCACAGGCAGGATGTCAGTAAATATTTGTAGGGTCAATGAATTAGGAATGAACAACTTTGAAATATGGAATGAATTAAAGAACAACTAATATCACCAGGACTCCTCTTCTTTGGGTTCTGATCCATTGTCACTAGAGTAACTAGAGTTCTTCAGATGTACTTATTTGGGCTGAGGGTTCTCAAAATCCCTTGACTCACTTTCACGCTCCCCATAAACAAAACTTGGGAAGTGGTGCCAACTGGGACCTCCTTTCTCTATGTAAAATACTGGCTTTTAAATGGTTTTGTTTGTTTGTTTGTTTCTTTCTTTGTTTGTTTTTAGAGAGCCAGTGCAGGTGGGGGGGGGCAGAGAGAAGGGGGACAGAGGATCAGAAGTGGGCTCTGTCCTAACAGCAGTGAGTCTGATGTAGAGCTTGAACTGATGAGATCATGACCTGGGCCAAAGTCGAACACTCAAACAACTGAGACACCCAGGTGCCCCTAAAATACTGGCTTTTAAACACTGACTTCCAGTTACCTGGTCTATCAGGCAGCAAAAGCAGCAGAAATGCTGACAGAACAAACTAGAGCAGTGTGTGTGTGGTTTGAGAGGGCAATCTCAGTTGAGTAAGTTCTGGAGATTCCTAATCACCAGCATCTTGACAATAGTATTGCCAGCTGACAATGGTGGAGATGCTCTTAGTTTGGAGCCTGGAAAAGCTAGACAGGAGGATGTCAAAACAGAGGTAAGTCAGCCCTCTGACTGTAATTCTGGCATTCTGAGCTGTAATGTGTTCTGGAAATGATGGTAGTGACTGCTGCCAAAGATCCTGTTCACAAGTCAGAAGCTTCAGTGGGTCTATTACCAGCTGTAGTTACTTTTGTCTCGCTGCTGATGCTCCAACTGAGTTTCACACTGTGAAGCTCATTGTTGCTACTACAGCTGTTGGAGGCAGGGTAGACCCTCTCCTCACTGAAGAATGTCAGAGTGAAATGGGGATCTTCTTGTCCACACATTTAGCTTCTGAAGTAAGAAAAGAGGTCTCAAAGCAGCCCCCAAAAAGTATCGAATAAGAATTGAATCATCTTGTCCCCATCCCACAAAGCATCTTTATAGTCCATATTAGTAGAAATTGCTCTTGTCAGGGACCAATCCAAGTAGGCTATTTGGAGAGCTGGGAAGGTCAATAAACTCATTCATTTTTATATGATGTTATCACAGAAAACTACTATTGTGAAATGATCAAATGAGTGTTTTCACTTTTCAACTATTGTTTACTATCATGGGTACATGGCCAAAATTTTAATTTTCAATATGTGCCTTTTGCATTCCAGAGTTATGTTTCCATAACCTAGAATTTGCATCCAAAAGGAGAAAATGAAGTGTTCACACAATCATAGTTCTGTGGTGTCTTTTTCTCATCTAGGTTAGTTTCTGACCTCAATAATAAGTTTTTGTTATTCTGGAGTTTGAATCAACATGACTATAATTAAAAATAGCAGAATTTAAAATTATATTTCTGACTCAAGATATCAAAAGAATTATAAAGATTTTAATAATTATTAATAAAATACAGACTTAGTGAAATGAAATCAGTCTAAAAAAAACCCAAAAAACAATAACAAAAACCCCCCAAAACTCTGGCATCTAAGGCACACACTAGAGAGAGGTAGTTGATTGATATTTGAATGAAGCAAATAGCAAGATTGAGGTTTTTATCTTGTGGGGGACATATAATGAGGGTAACATAGAGGTAGCAAGCATAAATTATTCATTACCAGCAGAATAATAATGTTAGAGAGGGAAAATCAAGAGTAGAACTTAAGGGAAATAGACCTAGAAATGAGTTCTAACACATTCTGGATTTAGATCGATGAAAATTAGGGCACCTGGGTGACCCAGTCGGTTAAGCGTCTGACTTCCACTCAGGTCATGATCTCACAGTTCACGCGTTCAAGCCCTGTGTTGAGTTCTGTGCTGACAGCTCAGAGCCTGGAGCCTGCTTCAAATTCTGTGTCTCCCTCTCTCTCTGCCCTTCGCCTGTTCACACTGTGTCTCTCTCTGTCTCCCGAAAATGAATAAATGTTAGAAAAAACTTTGTATCTATGAAAACCACGCAAAGCAACAAGTTCAGAGTTCAAATAAATGACTTTAATAAGTGTTTTCTGTGTCTAATTTTAATGAGTATATGGGTTAGTAAATCAAAGCTATAATACATTGTATGCCTTATACAGTATGATTCCTAATATCGAGGGTCCATTCCAGGACCTTCGTCAATTTATTCCCGTTATGGATAACACTGTTTTCCACAATGAACATATTTGTTACCTTGACCCAAGTGAGATTTTAGTGTGAAAGGTCCAGTGATGCACATGGAAACAACTGGAAGTTGTAAAATTGCAATCTGCTTTGGAATTTTGGTTGCATAGAAATATACCAGAAAACAGTGGGGAAAAAGAGAAAAAAAGGAAAAGAAAGAAAGAAAATGGCAATAATAAGACTCGTATAAAAATTATTGGTTTCCTTAGAAACTAGTGTTTACAATTTTAATGGCTTTCTGGTTTTTAAAACCCAACGAATTTTTTTTTTTATTTTTGGGACAGAGAGAGACAGAGCATGAACGGGGGAGGGGCAGAGAGAGAGGGAGACACAGAATCGGAAACAGGCTCCAGGCTCCGAGCCATCAGCCCAGAGCCTGACGCGGGGCTCGAACTCACGGACCGCGAGATCGTGACCTGGCTGAAGTCGGACGCTTAACCGACTGCGCCACCCAGGCGCCCCCAACGAATTTTTATAGTGCATTATTTTAAGACCAGCATTTCTTAAATATTTTTATTTCCTGTCCCTAATTCCAATCAAATTTTGGTCACCCCTGTTACAGAGCTGATTAGTTTTTAGAGCTCCTTTGAAGTATTCCTTTGCTTAGTGTCCTTCCCATTTTCCTGTTGGGTTTCTCAGATGAAACATTTTGTGTTCTCTGAATCCTTTTTTGTTGTTTCCTCCATCCCAAGGATCAAACCAAATAAACCATAACAACAACAACAGTAGCAGCAGCAACAGCAAAATGGCTTACTTTCTTTGTACGAAGATGGTCACATTATCAAATGAAAGTCTTCTGCTGTGTAGATCAGGCTTGCCAAAGTGTGCCCACTGCTTGGAGTCTGAACTTTCCCTCTAGGCAACAGGAACTTGGTGAAGCAGCCCGTTGGAACCTGTGAGGTGGGCCCCTGAGATGCGATCCCATTCTGCCACTCAGTTGTTCATGAACTCCAGTGAGTTATTTAACTTCTGTGCCTCAGTTTCCTCATTTGGAAAGTAAGGATAGAATAATAGCAACTTTAAATAGGGGTTTCTTGAAGAAGTAAATGCTTGGACAAGTAAATGGGCACATTAAATTGCCATGTGAGTCTTTGCTGTTGTTATAAACTGTATCTGTTTATGCATGCCCCTGAAAAAATCTAAGTTGACACCCCAATTGTTTCTCCTTTTTAAATAAAATAGTCTATTATGGAGCTGTTTTTGTTTTTATTTTCATTCAATTTTTAAAAATTATTTTGTCTAGGGAGTAGATGAAGGAACATGTTTTAATTCAGAGAGAGGAACCCACATTATTTTTAAATACTGACAATTTTTTCAGCAACATCAAGTGGACTTTTTTCCTCAGCTACTATTAAAGTGGAAAAGAAAAACAAAAACACTTCATAGGGCTATTAAAACATTTCCTATGAGTAGCCCTGAGCAAAGCATTATATAAAAGAGCATACAATCCCAGTAAGAACATTCAACTTAACAAGCGTCATCCTATAAACCCAAATATGGATGATCCTATCTATACAGAGCAACGTGGACAGTGCCAAGGTAGAGAAGGGATTAGTCTGACAATGTCTTTCATGTAATGCTTTAATCCCACTTGTCCAAAATTGGAAAATGGGAACGGAGGCCCTATTAACACTGATAATGTCCTAAATAACAAAATATCTTGGGGTAAAAGGCTCTTTGTGTTGCCATAGGCCTGAGGCTACTGAAACAGAGGAAGCATGGGAGGGATGCTGGATTATTAAAGTGAAAATGCAGGATACTTTCTCACTGCTAAGGTCATTAAGAGAATAAGATATTTGGTTCAGTGAAATTCCAGAAAGCTGTGTCTACACCTTTGTTCTCTGCCCTGCTCCACAGGACATTTGTCATACAGCTTTGCTTCCCTCCTTGCTATGTGTCTCCACAACTAACACATGGGAAAGGTTCTTTCAGTGGGGGCCCAGACAAAGAGGGCTCTAATCCTCCCGGACCTGAAATCCTCCACTATCCTTACAGCATGTCAATGGATAGGGATCAAATTGTGTATGTACAGTCAGGCTGGTATTTTGGGATATATTCACAATCACTTCTAAGTCTAGTGAGTACTACAGCTGAGTAGCGACTCAATGTTTTCATTAAGATGTCCAAAATAACTGTATTGATGGCTTCTGGTCTTTTCATTGTTTTAAGTACAAAGGGGGAAAAATTCTCTATTTCTAAAGAGCTGACTGGGACAAATATGAAAGAGATAAGATGCATTCCTTAAATGTAGACTCTTATTTCCTCATCTGCAGTGGAACTACAAAATAAATACCTGAAATGAACACACATCAAAAGACAAATTTTTCTCAAATATTTCTGTAGACCTAGTTGTTTTCTAGTCTTAAGAAAAAAAATTTTTTTTTTAATTTTTTTAATGTTTTTTATTTATTTTTGGGACAGAGAGAGACAGAGCATGAACGGGGGAGGGGCAGAGAGAGAGGGAGACACAGAATCGGAAACAGGCTCCAGGCTCCGAGCCATCAGCCCAGAGCCTGACGCGGGGCTCGAACTCACGGACCGCGAGATCGTGACCTGGCTGAAGTCGGACGCTTAACCGACTGCGCCACCCAGGCGCCCCTAGTCTTAAGAAAATTTTAACAAAAGTGGATTTCAGTGATATTCTGAGCAACTAAAATATCTTCTGTTTTCAGATTTATGAATTATGACCTATACTGTTTTCTAAACTGATTTATTGAATCCAAATAATTATAAAAGCAGGTAGTTAATATATGAATAGCGTATCATCTTTTTAAAAATCCTGTACAATTATATGTTGAAGCAGATTCACCTTTCTAATTTAACATGGGGAAAGATATCAAGCAGGTAGCTGAGGAAGGAAGATAGAAGTTAGAAATTCAAGCGAGAAAGAAAAATCTCTCTATCTTTGAGATAAGCAAAAACATTTCAAAGTCAAATCTGTCAGAAATGGAAGCCAGCTCAGTTTGGACAATAAAAAATAAAAAACAAAACCAGTTTGGACATTTTGACAGGTAAAGAAAAGACGTAAAGTATGGCTGATTAATTCAGTTAGAATATGATACTAATTGGACAGAAGTCATTCTCCTGATTAAATCCTTCCTTTGCTCTCCAGTTTCTGCAGAATGAAAACCAAATGCATGGCTCATAGGACCATCCCAGTCTTGCCCTACCTTCCTTTCTTGTCTCCTGTCCATCTTCCTGCTCCTCTAGGTTTAAGGAACATATCAAGCAGGGTTCTCTCTGCAACTCCAGCAAATGCAACCAGCCCTCTTCTGCCTGGACCACCCTTCCCTCAGCCCTTCCTCTCCAAGAGCTTTTACTATGTCCTCCCCAAGGATGCTTTCGCTGACCTCTCTGGGCTCTGTTAGGCTCATTCCAAACACTATGCGAATTGTTTGTTCCTTTGCAGCTGCTCTCACAAAACCCTGAGTTCTTTGAAGGTAGGGATTATAACCTTCATCCAAACAGAAAATAAAAACATGGGTTGTGGAATCTAGTAAGAATTTAATACATTTATTCATTGACTGAGTGAATGAATGAATGAATGAATGCTGCCCCAGAAAATACCCAGTAATATTCAACCTGTTTAGTGTCCCAAGAGATATCCTTCGTTACATGATGAAATTGATGAGAGGACACTGTCCATAAAGGGAAAAGGCAATTAAACCAAATTGTGGGTCGAGAGTAACAATGAATCAATAATGCCATTTTTTTTTTGTTTTGTTTTAAAAGGACAACCACATTTAGCCATCAAATAATTACAGGGATCTTTAAAAGTCTGAGGTGTGACCATAAAGTAATGAAATGATTTTAGTAAACAATACATGGAAATGAGTTTCATTAATTTATAGATACATTTAGCTCTTACAGATACATTTAACATGCTGCTTTTATAATTAAGACAACAGCTAAAACACTCCAGTGAGGTTCCAAACACATATTTTCAATTTCTCAGAGTTGAATAATTCAATAATATAAGCAACTTATTTATTAAAATAGGTCTGAGTTGTGAAAGTTATAATACTATATGAAAAAGACAAGGAAGATATTGGGGATACTTTGAAAAACAGGGTTCATTTCTCAGGATTCCAGTCTATTTCTAAAAATGCTGAACTTAAGAGTTTTCAAACCATGGATAATTTGTTTTAAAGCAACTTTATTCCCATAATAGTCTCAGCCCCACTTCCCAAGATACCAGTCTGTCAGAACTGAGGGATTTGGGGCCTGAAAACTTGAATTACTAGAATTTCCTACTGGACTTAAGAAGGTACCCACAAAGAAACAACAGGGCAGTCAATGAGAAAGGAAAATGTTTAAAAAAAAAATTAATTATTGTCTAGTTCCAGTTTTCAAGTCACAGAGGAAAAGAAGAATTTAATCAAAAAGGCCCTAAATATATTTTCAGCTGGGCTAATGCATTTCCTCTTATTTCTAGTCTTTGTACCACTGGAGAAAGCCAACCACCCCCCAAACACTGCCCATCTCTCATCATCTTCTCATTTATCAATGTCCCATACCTGTACTCTAGGCTATTTCTCCTTTGGTAATTACTCTACCTTATGAAGGAAAACTATCTTTGCCATAACAACATAATGATTGTGATGTTTAATTGTCTTAAATTCAAAATGATGTGAAATGCTAAAAAATACTTTGTGTTTGCAAATAGCTTGCCTCCTGAAGTCTCAAGCCATAACGGAAGACTGATTGAAACATGAGGCAAGTCTTATTTCATTTTCATTATTTTACTATTGTTTTCTAATTTACCGGGATGCATGTTAGTTAAAATGCTTGCTTAGTTTTAATCCATAATATCGCAAGCCTTAAGCACTTCCAGAGGCTTATTTCTAAGAATCTGTGTTATTGTAGTCGTTTATGATTACAATTAATAGACCTAAATAATAAAGTCAAAAGAGTAGGAAAGAGAGTAATATTCTTGAATCTCTCTCTTCTGGGGAAAGATATAGTATATTCAGCAGACATGTACGTAGCTTCTTTGGGTCCTAAAATTGTCTAATACAGCCATAGGCATTCAAAGTCACAGATAGATGTAACATACCATTATGTTCAAGCAATGTATTTTTTGGTCCCCAAATAGACAGATTAGTCCAACCTTCCACTAAACAAAAGGCTGCTCTATTTTTAATCCTTAACGCATTTGTTTCTTTCAAAAGTACTTTTCTATTTAAATTTGTACAATTCCCCCATTGCAACAAAATCCTATTATCGTAAATCCTTCCCTAGTGCTTGCAGTCAGCCCTCGAACACA
Source organism: Neofelis nebulosa (assembly GCF_028018385.1). NCBI lineage: Eukaryota > Metazoa > Chordata > Mammalia > Carnivora > Felidae > Neofelis > Neofelis nebulosa. Next base: position 130,680,370 of record NC_080783.1, read on the forward strand.
GAAGATAATGCGTGCTCTTACGCATCACATAACCCCCTGTAGTTTGCTATCGCGAGGCAAGCACCTCAAAGGGCTGCAGTATGGGCTCTTCAGGAGGGACCGGGGGCTCTCAAGCCCCATTGCAAGGGGCAGACTCGTATAGCAGTAGTACCTGCCACGTGACAGCCACTGGGAAGTGAGGTATATGACAGTCAAGAGGTAAAATAACAAAGTCACAGACCCTGTTTTTGTTTTTGTTTTTTGTTTTTTGTTTTAGCTTACTGGAGACCAAGAACATCCTGGGAAGTGCTTATTCATCTCAATTTTAGAGTCCAAGTGGTGTGCTGGGTTTTCAGATTGTATAGTCTGTATTAACTCAATTTTATCATTGATTGTTTCTCCTGATGTTAAACAGATCTGATGGCTACTCTAGCCACCACTGTAGGTGTTTATTTAAAGAACACATTTTTTCCACAGCCTATTCTCCATTTTACAGCTCTACTGGAGCATTCTCATGTCAACCCAGCCCCCTGGGCTTTTAGAAGTGATGAATCCTAAAAGATGTTTTCCCCACAGAAACCACAAGGTAAATGCAACAAGTAATCAATCTTCTGAGCAGCAATCAGGCAACCACTTAACGAACATACGACACAAACAAAATAATTAATCTAAGCACTGTCCTGAATAGTAATTAATCTAATCGGCCCCAAATGATGTGTTTGTTCACGGTACACTATTTGGTTTCATAGTTGTCATAGTTAAAGGTGTCAGAGACAGTACAAATGTGTTAACCAGTTTAAAAGAATACTAATTTCAGAAGGAAAGTGTGACACAAATGTTTATGCAGTGTGGGATGTTCATTCCTTTGTTTGCAGAGAGGAACAACACATATCACTGTCAGACTAAAACAAAAGGGACAAATACTTTAAAATAAAATAGGAAACAGGAGGGACACCACCAAACATCAGGCAAGCCATTAAAGAGCTTAGAAAATTATAATATGATCTAGACCAATAATTGCCTCTTGGGGAAGAACAGGTAAATTTAATTTTAAATCTCCTGATGAATGGAAGCGAAATGAAATGGAATGAAAAATACAGACAGCCAAAAGAATCTCTTTCTCTAAGATCTCTGACACACAAACTGGGAAGAATTTGTTGCTTTTTCTAGGAAAAATGGGTTGCATGCAAACTCATTCTGATAATTTAGAATAAAAGGCTAAACATAAATCCCTTATTAGTGGTTTCCTTTTTTTTTTTTTTTGATCCTAAATTCAATAATTTCAAATGCTCTCAGCTACCTCTTATTGTTGAACTTCACTTTACGTCATGAAGACCAAACCTTTATTGCAGGGTGGCCACTGCAACAGTTACAAGGAGCCACCGGATTTTATTTGTAGCTGACATCTGACCCGGGAGTGTGATATATAGTGGTAGTCAGCCTCACTGTAGGTCAGACTCTCTTGAGTAACAGGGTCTTTCTCAAGACTGTATTTTTAACCTCTGAAAGCTGAGTGAAGCCACCTTCACAATTTTAAGCTGTTTTTGAGAAATTTCCATTAAATTAGGATTGTGGGTTTCAAATGCTCGGTTATAAATCATTTTCCCATTTTAGTTCTTCTTGGTGAGAAAGTGAGTAAAGAAGAGAGGAATTTTAGAGGAAAACATGAAGACATACCTTCCTACCGCAAAGGTGGGAACAGGTTGTATGGCCATTTTGTGGTGTCCATACCACCAATGCCCATCTCTGGTATTGGGGATATCCTTCCCCCCACCACTAACCCGACAGGAGGGCTATTCTAAGTGGTCATATTTGTACCAGAAAAAGCTACAGTTTTGACTATAGCTGAAAAAAGAGTGAACCCTTGAGACAGGGAACCAGACCGTAGTCTGATCAGAGCCCTTAAGATACTCTTTCCTAAGAATTTGGAATTCAGACACTGAGAGATTGAGTTTGTTAGTTGTGGGGATCCCTGATGCTAAACCAAGTGGTGTCCAGGTATAAATCAGTGCCTTAGCAAGCTGGGCCCACCAATGTGCAAGGATATTGGGAAACGGCAAAATCGAACAAACAGAGAAAATCAGTCAGCTGAGAGAACTAGGGTAAGGGCCCAGGACCAGACGAAAACAGCATGAAATGCCCCAGAACTGGAAGGAGAAGTCTCATTTCAGTCTAACCCCATATGGTCTAGCTGTCTGTAATTTCCTGTTTTTAGAAGTTGGTGTGATTGCCTGTTAGATCTATTCAGTGAGCGTCATGTTTACATACATTGGCTTCTGTGACTTTCAATATAACATTTCTTGAATTAGAACAAAAAAGAATCACCAAATAGAAAATCCGGGAGCAGGCATACAATTAGCAAGTAGCAAATCAGCTGCTAGGTTTAAAAACAAAACAAAACAAAACAAAACAACAAAACAAAAACAGTGTGTTATGGACCTTCAGTAATAGATTTCACACAAAAAGGTATTTCAGTGAAGAATTTAACTTGGCCTGGAAAAAATAAAACAATAGCCAACATTCATCGAATGCTTACTTTAAGTCAGGTATGCTTCTAAGCATTTACTTACACGAACCATTTAATCCTTATAATGTCCTCTGACACAGATGCTATTATCCCCACTTTACAGGCAAGGAATCCCCATTAAATTGGCAGAAGTGAACCTTGGAGGCATATAAGCCCAAGGCATCTGTTGTTAAAAGTAGGTAATGCGAAAAAAACACAATATAGAAACATAAATTATGACAACTTTCCCCAAAGTGTATCTCTTAATACATTATACTTACATAGTGTAACTATTAATTCCAGGAGACACTCTTAGTTGTTCTTTTACAGGAAAGGTCTTGGTAGTCAGACAAATGTGGAACATTATAGGTCAAATGATGTAAAATAAGTTCATATATATAATAAATATATGAACTAATAATATATATGAGCTAATAGTAGTGCAGATTTTCAAGAGGGAGATGTTTTATGTAGTGAAAAAATCCAAATTTATTTGTCCACAATATTCTTTTTTAGGGTAGTCTCATCAAAATAACACTTTTTTGGGAACTTAAATCTTATAGAATAATTAAAGCAGTAATGTCTTATGAGATAAAGTCCCAATACATGCATAGCTCCCCAAGCTAACTTTCTAATCTCAATCAATATAATGTCTAAACTTCTGATGAAGTAAACTGGGAACATTCTTAAAATTTTAGAAGAAGCTAGATATATGCACAACTATCCCCATTCTCATTCATGAAAGGAAAATACGAAATTCAGCACCGTGGATATGAAGAAACACTGTCTTCCATTTTTAACACTCTCCTGGACTTGGGATGTGACCAGAATAAGAAAACTGAATAATAATTGACAGGTTAATAAAATTGCTTATATTGTGATCATCATTATAGATTCAGTGAACTCAATTTGATAGCCACAAGCAATGAAAACCGCTTGTCTTAAATCACAGAAGACTTGAGGACAAGTGGATAGCGAATATACATATATAATCTTAGTTCCTCGGTAATATTAACCCCTCACTACCTCTCACATCTGCTGTAGTGCCACATTCGTAATGGCAGCTAAAAATCCCAAACTTCCCTAAACCAAAGCTATCTTTACCACTTGTTATGCTCCTCCTAGCAACTGAAGAAGTCACCATGTTAAATACTTGAACATCTCAGTAAGTACATGATGCTGCCACAGACCATCACTGAAGTGATCATGAATGAATCCCCACCATTCTCCCTCTGGAGGGAAGGCCTCAAACAGAAGCATCCTTATTGGCCAAGTCACAGTCATATGATGGAGCCCTGGCTGCCAAGAGGACTTGAAAAACAAGGTTCATTTTCCTTTCTTGACTTCTGTACTCAAAGTACCATATTTTAATAATATCATACAGAGTGGGATTTTCCCTTTAAATAGAAAGGCACATTGGCAGTACAAAGGCAAAAAATTGACCAAAGTTCATCAGGGTGACCAGGGACCATTCTGAGTGACAACCTCAAGTTCTGCAGGAACCTAGACTATTGACCTAAATAAAGAAACATTTGGTAGCTGAGGTTGTGTCTCAACCTTATGCATGGAGCTGTAGCCTCTGACTTCCTGGTTTTGGCTATACTTGAAAAGGTGGATGCCAGATACATATTAATTGAGCAGAGAACCGCAGCCCTCCTCAAGGCCTGGCTGGTTGGTGGAACCCACAGCTGAGACCCTTGCTTCACTTGGCATTGATACTGTTTCTCTTGTAAGAGATGTCATTTGATAGAAGTAATTAAGATCCTCTTAAATAGTAGATGGTTGGCATTGCAACTTTGACATTTAGGAAGCCAAGAAAGAAAAGCTGACCACATGATCTGGAGGGAAGGGACCAGATGAAGTTCTAAGACTGGGACCTAATCCCATAGCACCCAGGCAGAAATCCATGCTTCCAAGTATAGATCTGTCTTGAAGTCATCAACGCACACTGAAAGACACCAAGCTTATAACTATATGTATCATCTCATTTAATCCTCCCAACAGTAAGATTAGGTGGATGTTATTATTATACCCATGTTACAGAAGAGACTGAGTCTTAGGTACTTGAAGTCACTTGCCCAAGTTGTATAGTTCCTTAGTGGCAGAGATACCTTTCCTCCCCTGACGCCAAGCCCTGTGCTGGCAATCAATGATCCCTTTAGCTCGCTTCTCTCCCATTAAACATATGACTGAGAAAGAAACAGAGAAAGACAAAGAAATGACCAGCTAATTAAGTAATGATTATTTCTGGTAGGACTGAGGGTGCAATTGTAGTGTGACTGACTAATGGAACAACACTTCGCATTTTGTATTCAGGAAATGACCAGTCTGTGCAGATGGAAAGCCTCAGAGGTATAAGACTGTTCTTATGGAGAATTACCCTTTCAGGTTCTTCCACCAGAGTCTCACAGTGGTCTCCTGAAATGTACCTCAGTGAAGAAAAATCAAGCAGAAAGGCAGCCTCATCTCTGAATTCACTGGATTTCTAGGGTGACAGTCACATCAATAAAGCCATGGTGAAGTGGCAGAAAATGTGACACGTCTTTCTAGGAATAAGCCAATGCCTAGCTGAAAGCTGTAATTCTCTCCAAGAAGGAAGCATACAATAGATTTTACAATTTACGTGTAGGGTTGTATATTGTGAAAAATTAAACTTACTATACAAATACATTTGCCTCTTATAAAAGGGATCTTGGATTTTATCAAATCCACTCAAAAGCTCTTTTAAGTGGCCAGTTTCTCTATTATAGGTAAATGGGCTTTGTATAACTTAGTACACAGGGGCCCTGAGATAACAAAATTTAAGATTTTAGCATTAACTGCTACTGCAGGACAAATTTTAGCATAAATAAAAAATAATACTTTTTAAATTATAATATATAATATTACAGGAAAGAGGAGTACATGAGAAAAATCAAATTTAAACTCAGTCTCCCAAGATTATGCCTATTCTATGAATTGAGGTTTAGATCTTTTTCCCTATTATAAAACAGGGATTAATAAATTTATAATAGTATTCCTTTATGAAAAATTGCCTTTATTTAAGCTTTTACTTCCCAAATGGGCCTTTTTTGGCTTAAACAAAACAAAACAAAACAAAACAAAAACTCTAATGTAGACACTAAGATACAAACAAGTTGAATGCACCTAACATGCCCCTAGGTTATCTACCTACACACAAATTTGCACAAATTTGTCATAAAGCCATAATTAAATAGCAATTAGAAAACCAGTGTTTCTAAATACTTTAGAGCCCACTACTAAGAGTTAAATAACTTCCCATATAGAAAAACCTTTTTTAAATGTTTATTTTGGAGAGAGCAAGTGAGCATGTGAGCAAGGGAGGAGCAGAGAGGGGGAGAGAGAAAATCCCAAGCAGGTTCCATGCTGTCAGCACAGAGTCTGATAAGGGGTTGAAACCCAGGAACTGTGAGGTCATGACCTGAGCAGAAACCAAGAGTTGGACACTTAACCGACTGGGCCACCCATGTGCTGGTTGAAATAAATGTTTTAAACTACTAACTTCGGGATTTAGAATTTACTGTTAGGCATATAAAATCAATATTGTTTTAATAAGATAATATAAAAAAATACATATTATTTACTAAACACTTAGCATATGCCTAGCTCTAAATTAGGCTCTTTACATTCATTATAAAATTTAACACAACCACTTGTGGAATAGGTAGGACTATTCCCCTTTTGTAGATGAGAAGATAGTAACTTAGTATTACTAATTTACCCAACAGCTCATGAGAAATAATACCATGTGAGAAGCCATTCAAACCCTGATGTGTTTCTATCACCCTCATTCCCTACTCATTTGCTCCTGGCCCTGCTCTACCTAAGTGCAGTGAGAGTATTTTCCTAGGTTAGCATTCTCTGAATCATTCAAATCATTTGATGCATAGCAGCATCAAACTGGAACAAGAAAATAGTATTGATTACAAGCATGGGTAAAAATCAACACAATAAATGTGAACAAAAAGAAATATATATAAATGGTGAAAAGCAAATTAAACTTGAAAAATCATTGCAATTTAAAAACTAAGCAGTGGTGGTATGAGCAGAGATTTTTTTTTTCTTATAATAGCTGAGTAGGCTGATGGCTCATTTCATTGTGCAGCAATATTCTGATTTTTCTCCTGAAGCTGGAAATGCCTATTTACCAGAATGAGAAAAATACTTACACTTATGTAAACTGCAGTGGTAAATTATGCATGCTCAATTAATCCACAAGTACAGCTCTGGGTTTGCTTAAGGTTTTTTTGAGGCATAAGATGCAGGTGCCATAATGATAATTTATCAAACCCTGGATTTTTAGTCATCTATCCAGATTAGGCTGATTGTGTAAGAAATGCTCACTGCTTAAAACAAATTGGACAGGTAAATTCCTGCAGCTGCCCCTCCCCCACCACACAATTCATTATTGAGCTCCATGGATGTGAAAGATGAACACTTCTGGGTCTCTTTTGATATAGTTCTGAGAAAGCACTGTTAGCTAACAAATCCAGTCCATAATAAATCTTTTTTATTTACTGCCCACCTGGCTGTGGCTCTATCAGTATCAGCAGGAGAAAAGATAAAATCTTATCAGTAAACTGCGCTGACACCAGATGCAGTTTCCCTTTCAAGACTTGGGGTATGTGAACGGCATACTAGTTCCAGCAGGCTCCAAAGTGACAGCTAAATTCTCCAGCATGAGATGCACTGGCTGGCATGTGCCACACGAAAGGTCCTGCTGCCTCCTCTCCACACCCTTCACCTTATTCCGAAGATCTAAGAACGGCATATGTGTCAGAGAGAGGCTGATAGAGACAGAGAGAAAGACAATGAGCCAGCAAGCAGGAGAAGGAAGAAGAAAGGGGAGAGGGGTAAGAGAGAACAGAACCCCCAAATAAAACAATATACAAAATTACTGAAATAAAGGATCACTTATTCCATAAAGGAAGCTAAAAATGGAAACACAGAGTGGAAAAATTTAAAGCTCTACCACAATCACACATAATGGTCTTGTCTGAGAATAAAAGGGGGTGTATTATTTCTAAGAGAGCAGTATTGGTTTATATGGAGCAGCAGATGTGGGGACATAATACAAGATACCTCACGTGGCACATTTTGAAACAAGTTAAAAGGACGGGGGTGTGAAGGGAAAACCAAATAGCCAACACTTCGCAACTTTTCAGAATTGGGAGTTTCTGAAATTATGAGCAACATAAAAGAAAAAATAGTTCAAAATTTTAAAGTTTTATCTATTTAACTAGTATTTTTATCTCCATAGGTTAACTAAATGTAGACAACACTCACACTCTTATTTACAAATTTATATCTACATAAAGAATATATTTAAAAATAGATGACCTCGGGGCGCCTGGGTGGCTCAGTCGGTTAAGCGCCCGACTTCGGCCCAGGTCATGATCTCACGGTCCGTGAGTTCGAGCCCCGCGTCGGGCTCTGTGCTGACAGCTCAGAGCCTGGAGCCTGCTTCTGATTCTGTGTCTCCCTCTCTCTCTGACCCTCCCCCCCGTTCATGCTCTGTCTCTCTCTGTCTCAAAAATAAATAGATGTTAAAAAAAATTTTTTTTAAATAAATAAAAAAAAATAGATGACCTCATATATGAAGTTATTAACCTACACCCTATCTGCAATAATAGGTATACCTTTATAATTTATTTATTGCATCAACATATTTTTTTCTTCTGGTAATTATTGCCACGTATTGAAAAATGCTAAATGCTTACCTTCAAGATATTTCCAGAATGGAAGCTGGCAATTTATTTTGCATTTCTAACTAAAACAAAACCTTCCTAACTTGTTATATATCCACACTTGCACTTTACTGGACAAAATGTCAAGTTTTGATGAAATTTGGTGTATAAAAAATATACTTACAGAGTGAAGGAGGTGTAAAGAATTGAATAGCTCTTTCTTTTATCTATGTATCTATCTTTATATTAAAATAACTCAGCACAAAGTGTCATACAATGAGAAACAACTCTCTGAGTCTCTTGAGCCCAACATCTTTCCCTTGCTCAAAAGCAGTGCTACTAATTTATTATGTAATTATTCCAAATAGATTCTATGCATATGTACACAAAAATATTGAGTGAAAAAATCAAAGTACTTAACAGTGGGGCAGTTTTTTTTTTTTCATTCATTCATTCAGTATGTCTTGAGGACTGTTCTGCTCTTTTAAACTGGTAAATAGAATTCCACTTTAAAGATGCACCATAATTTATTTAAGTAGTCCCAATTCATGTTCATTTAGGTTATTCTCAGTCTTTTTTGAGCTTCAGCATTTTTAGAGCCAAGTTTTGGGGTCACTTTTCTATTTCCAAAACGTACTGCTTTTTCTAGAAATGCTCAAATTCAATTCTGATGCTACAACAAGTATAAAGCCTGCACAAGAATAGTTGTAAAGCTACAAGGAGAAGCATACCACATGGAATATAAATGTGAGCAAAAAACATTTTGTATAATTTTTCAAAGGAATAAAAGTCAAGTTCACAAGTTATAAGGATTTTCAACAAACCCCTTGATGCTCTGATCAAGCCTTAGAAATTTAAATCAGAAACCCTCTGGCAACCTTAGTTCTAAGTAATCAAAAGCTCACTTTCCCTGTATATGACATATTGACATATGGTAACCTCTTATTCCAAAAAGTTATTTCTTCTCAAATAAGGGTTTTCATTATTTTGTTCCCTAGTTGCATTTAATCCTTCACTACAAAATCTCTTTTCTCCTTTAATTTGGAAATTCAACAAAACAAAGGTATTTCTGAAGCACAAATGTTCACTGAAGTAGCTCACTAAGATCCAGACCAGACACAACATTGAGTAGATGAGGTGGTCAGGTGGCGAAAGGAAAAGATCTTTTGTTTGCTGTAGAAAGCAAGTCCTACTTTTTATTCATTTTTGACACAAACGATACAGCAACCAACTTGTAAGTACCGAGGAAAGTTAGGATCAGAGTGAATCCAAAGCTCGAGATATGCTCATCTTGTAGACCACATACATAGAAAGCACAGGCTGGCTTGTTGTGTTAATTAACATATCTTACATTTTTTACAAAAGCTCTTTGGCTTTTGTAAAACGCAGAAGCTGATCTGCATTTGTCATATGTTTAATACAACCGTGTGATAGATAAGACTTTCTCTTGCCACAGATTTCTAAAGCCTTCGAGTTAGATGTGATTTGGATATTTGTCATAGTATTTTTTTTTTATACCAGTTATGTACATGACAATATACAACTACCGTGGTGCAGGCGGTCAAAAGTTCTTTAAGTCCATTTAGACTTTTAAAGACAACTATATGAATCCCTTCCCCTTTTTGCCCTAAAACATGTTCATGGCATCAAATAATCCCCCAAACTGAGTCAAGCAATCGGTCAAATCTACTTAGGGCATGCTTGGAGTAGTAGTAGTAGATGGAATTTTCTTGAGGAAAGAGGGTGGGTCTTCTCTGGAGAAATGTGGTACATACTGATATTTTGTTGGTTTGGTCAGTACACTGCTTTGCCCTGTGCAAGCTGTTCTAGTTATAAATGCTGGGTTTAGTGTGAGGCTCTCCAGACGACTTTTAGTATGGCTCAAAGACCGTGGTTTACGGTTTGCCTGGCCCTGCCTCTTTACTGATATCCTATCACAACCTATCCTATCCTATTCAATTATATTTGGACATTCTTTGTATAGAACCTTCACCGAAGGCAATTTTTTTGCATAATAAACATCACTGCTTCACCCTTGCCATTTATACTCAGGCTCAGCTGTTCCAGGAGGTCTCCTGTCCAAGAACCCATTAATTCATCAAAAGAGCAAATGTCATTATTCAGGAAGCCACGGGAACTACTTTGCATTTGATTTCTGGTTCTGATAGCATTATTATTGATTTAGTATTCTCCAGCATGACATGGGCTAGACACAACAGATCATGTATTTCTGAACTGTCAATCACAAATGATCCAAGGCTTTCCAAAATATTTGAACATATGAGAGCCAAAGGTCCATCTTACAGCCTGAAAACGATCAAACTTTGAAATTCTCCAGCCCCCAAAGGATTAGTAACGAGTTGCTTTATTTTCTGTTAAGAAAGAAAGAAATTTTTAAAAATGAAATCTCAATAGTAGTTTCTAAAAATCTTTGAAGCAAATGAAGAATAAAGTAAGAAACTGTTGGAAGAAAAACAATGCAATATAATTAGTTCTTTAAAAAGATAAACAACAACAAAAAAAGTGACTTTAAGGATATTTATTTTGAACTTCTTATCTTCCTAGAGAAGAAACTAAAAACAGAGAGGGCAGGTGAAAATTAAGGCACTTCACATAATTTCTAAATTAGTGAGAAATTGAGGAATTTTCCCACTATTTGGTAGTAAACTTATTTTTAATTTTTAGTTGGTCAAACATACCTAAATTTCAGTTATTAAAAAACAAAACTCAATGTTGTTATATTATACAGAGTTTTCTCACTTTTTTTCACAAACTGAACAATGAAAAGCAAATTAGACTCATGAAAATCAAATGTTTAGCTGGGTATTAATGGAAAGCATTGAATGGATATGACATTTCACAAAGATCAAGGTGATGTGAATGTCCACATTTTTGATAAAAGTGATATTATAAAATATCTAACAATTGCTGGTGTCCAAGCAGAATGCTCAGATGCTGGCTGTAAACATCTAGAGGTGCCCACGCCCATACCCACTGGTGGCCTCTCAGTCCTGGAAATGGCCTTTAGGGCTATGTTGGAGTCCAAAGGTCAAGTGAACAAACTTTGGAACTAAGCACCCTGACTTCGACTCCTGATTCTACCATCTTACTACTAGTATGAAGTGACTTGACTTCACTAAAATTAAATTTCCTCATCTATAAAAATTAGGATATTCCATTCCACTTGAAAGGGGGAAATACCCCTACAGATATTTGTTGGTAACGTCAGACAATTATGCTGTAAGAGCTCTACTAAGCTTTACTCCTCACTGCCAAAATAAAAAAAAATTTAAAGCTGTTTTGCAGTTGTTTCTGGGAGATAATAAACTGCATTTCTCTGTTGTGTCATTACATCCCACACACTTTGAAATACTACCATTTAATAGAACTTCCTGCGTGGATGGAAATGTTTGATTTTTCTGTGCTGTTCAACATGGTAGCCACTAGAGATATGTAACTATTGAGCACTTGAAATGTGACTAGTGCAACTGAGGACGTAAGTGTTTAATTTTATGTAGTATTTTAAAAATGTTATTAAGTTTTTAATTTTAATTCCAGTATAGTTAACATACAGTGTTATATTAGTTTCCAGTGTACAATATAGTGATTCAGTAATTTTATGTCATTTTAACTAATTCAAATTTAAATTTAAATAATTAGTGACCATGTTTTTTGACAGCACAGTTATAGACAGCCTAGTATTACAGGGCTAGACTCAGTGTCCCTCATATTGAGCTCCTCCTCCACAAAATCAAATATAATTTTTTCCCTTTTACCATCTGTCCCTTAAATAGATCTAAATAAATAAACAAGTCTGAATCTTGAGTGCCCATCCCATCTCAACTCTAACCCAACCTGATCGCCATGTCATTAGTGGACTCTTTCTCTCTCTCCAGTCCCATGAAACACCAAGCACCAAAGGTCACACACCTATTATTAGTCTCTGGTCTAATGGCCCTACTAACAGATGATGAACTCTCATTTCACTGGATTTCAGTTTACACAATTGAGAGATTTTTTATCTGTCATCACTGTGGTTTTCAGAAGGATAGGACTCACTCCTGGCCAAGAGTTAATGTTCCTCCACAAAATAGACTTCTAACTCCAGGATCAAGAATGCTAAATTGTTTCCATCTCAGATGGTAATTTTTTAAAAAAATGGTAGTATCAACATGAGTAGGTCATAGTACTTAAACTCAAAATGGTATGTCAGGGCCTGTCCTACCCTTTCATTTCTATTCTGATCTAGTTTTCTTATTGTGTGATCTGGCCTTTGGGCCCTGAGCTACATAATCCTTGGGACTGACTTGAGACAAAGTATGAAACATTCATACAGTTTGCTAAACCAGAAATTGCTAATGCTCCATGTCTGCCATTCATGTTGCCTGTTTAGGTTCGCATCTGACATGTTCTATTCCTCCTTCTAGTCCTAAATCTCATGGAGCTTTCCTTCACAATCTGAGACATGACTATTTGCTCTCTCACTTCTTATTTTATAGCACTTTCTACACTTTATTTCAGCAATGATTACATTGCCTGGTATGGAGAAGGTACTCCGGAAATACATGTTGAACAAATAAATGAACTTAGATGTGTTTAACTATGACTTCCTAAATGTATGGACCACATTATGTATTCACCTTTTTATTCCTAATAGGAAACAGTGCATGGAACATAGTGAACATTAGAAATCATCTTTTCACCTAAACGACATGCAGGGGGTTCCAACACTCTTTTCTGTTCCAACTACTATCTGACTAGGTTCTTCAAGTCCTAAATGTCTGGACTCTACTTTCTGTGCTTTCAGTGCCCTGGTTTCTAACTCTCTGCCCAGATCTTTAATGGCTTGAATGTCTTTGTCTGTCTGCCTATGTGGTTGCAAACCTACTGCCAGACCTTATTCAATAAGAATTTACTAAGCACCTGCTTTTTGGACTTTGCCTTACTAATCATAGTTAAAAAGATATATTTGCCTAGTCATCTTTTAATAATTTTTAATGTTTATTTATTCATTTATTTTATTTATTTTTTGAGAGAGAGAGAAAGAGAGAGAGAGAGAGAGAGAGAGAGAGAGAGAGAACATAGGAGGGGCAGAGAGAGAGGAGACATAGAATCAAAATCAGGCTCCAGACTCTGAGTTGTCAGCACACAGCCCAATGCAGGGCTCAGACTCACAAACAGTGAAATCATGACCTGAGCCAAGGTCAGATGTTCAACCGACTGAGCCACCCAGGAGCCTCTCTCTTTTAATAACTGTATATTTGATTGAGCTCAGAATCTTAGTTCTGTCATTTTGAGCTTTTAGGGAAACAAAGTAGAGACATCAGTAATGTAATTAAAAACACACCTTTAATCTTGCCTCACACTTCCTCATCTCATCTTTTTCTGTTTTCTATCCTCCTAACATATCAATTATATTTACTTTAAAATTTTTTCTAGTGTGTTGTCCATGTTTCCAACAAATCCATCTTCCAATAACACGACATACACCTAGCTTCATATGTAGTACAGGTACCTACTTTACAAGGGGGCTTCCCGATCCCTCCCTCCCATCCCTGGTGACATTGCTGCCTTCATTCCATTTATCTGTATGCTATAATCACTTGATGCACTTAAAACATTGTTACTATTATTACCTTGAAGTTAACTTTTATATTAAGAACAAAAACTGAATATCTTTATTTTACCTTTATTTATTCATTCTTCAACACTCTACCTTTGTTTATGTAGAATGTAGCTTTTGACCTGTAGCATTTTCTTCCTGCCTGAAGCACTTCTTTTACTTATCCTGCAGGGCAAATCAGTTGGTGATAAGTTCTCCCAGTTTTTGTCTGTCTGAGTAAAGTGCTTATTTCTCCGCTACTTTTGGGGAATAATTTTGATGGATACAGGATTCTAGGTTGGTGGATCTTTTTTTTTTCTAGGAACACTAAATATCTCACTCCATACTCTTCTGTCTGGCATGACTTCTGATTGGAAGATTACTGTAATTCTTGCACTTGTTCCCCTGTAGGTAGAGGCAAAGTATATATCCCCCGGTCTTTTTTCATAATTTTCTCTCTTCGACTTACTGCAGTTTGAACATAAAATGCCTAGCTATGCATGTGTTTGGCATTTTTTTCTACTTGGTGTTCTCAGGTCCCTGGGTCTACTATGCCATTGGTACTTCAAATATGTTTTTTTGATCCCTCCCTTCTCTTTCTGGCATTCCAATTATGTGTATTTTCCACCTTATGAAACTATCTCACAGTTCTTGAGTCTGTTCTGTTTTTTATTTGTTTGGTTTGGTTAATTCTTTTTTCAATGAATTCTTTTTTAGTTTTTGCGTTTCAGTTTGGGAAGTTTTTCTTGATCTATCTTCAAGCTCACTGATTCCTCAGCTGTGTCAAGTCTATATATGAGCCCATCAAAAGCATTCTTCACTTGCATTATAGTGGTTTTTATTTCCAGTCTTTGATTCTTTCTAAGAGTTTCCATCCCTCTGCTTGCATTACCTATCTGCATTACTATTCTATGGTTGCCTTAACTAACAAACTATATCAAACTTAGTAACTAAAAACAACACAAATTTATTACCATACAGTTCTGTAGGTAAGAAGTACAACACAGATCTCACTGGACTAAAATCAAGATGCAAGAAATGCTGTATTACCTTCTGGAGGCTCTAGGGAATAATCCCCTTCCTTCCCTTTTCCACTTCTAGGAGCTGCCTGCATTTCTTGGCTCATCGCCTCCTTCCTCCATCCTTAAAATTAGCAGTGGTGGTCAAGTACTTCTCATACTGCATCACTCTGACTTCCTCTTTTCTCTCCCTCTTCCACTTTTAAGGATCCTTCTGATCATATTGGGCCCACCTGGATAATGTGGGATAATCTATTTCAAGACCCTTAATTTACTGACTTTTTTAAAGTTCCTTTTAACTATATTCATAGTTGCTGGGTATTAGGATGTAGACACGTTGGCATGGAAGGAGGGCATTATTCTGCCTCTTCTACCATCTGTTCTTGCATGCCATATACCTTTTCCATTAGAGTACTTCACATATTAATGATAGTTATTTTAAATCCCTTGTCTAATAATTCTTGTATCTGTGTCATCTCCAAGTCTGGTTCTGAAGAATACTTTGTCTCTTCAGACTGTTTGTTCTTGCCTTTTGGAATATCTTGTAATTTTTTTGCTGAAACTTGGATATGTTGAATCACAATAGGAACTGATGTAAATCAATCTTTAGTGAGAGGATTTATGTTAATCTGGCTAGAAGTAGGTCTGTGTTTAATGTTTTCTATAGGTGGCATGTGAGTAAAATACATTTGAGCGCCCTTGTTTTTGTATTCCCTCTTGACTTTAAGAGTTTGTGTCTTGCAGTTTTTTCACTTGCAATCCATGGTTATTATGCTGGTTGGTGTGCTGGCAGGGTGTGGGGGAGGGAGAGCATTATGTAACATTCAATTACACTCAGTGTTTTAGTGGGGTCTTCCCACTTGGGCTGTGTCATTAACCCAGTAGCCTAGCTTGTTTTCTCCCCTTTTTCCTACATCCTACTTTGGTTGCAGTGCTCCTAATATAGTTCCTTGAAGACTTGACCCCAGCAAACAACCTCCCCCCCCCCCCCACACACACACACATACCCTTTAGATGAGAATGGAAGGCTAGAAGGATCTGGGATGGGAAGAATGCCCTCTCCTTAGCTGAGCCATAGATAACAGCCATTGTTATGGAGAAAGATCTTGGCATATTTCACAATTACTCCCTGCCAAAGCAATGACGGAATGTTCACTATGAGAGTCCCATGGGATTTCTGGAGGTAAAGTCCATTGGATCTGTGTAGAACTATCTGAGATTAAAGTCCCCCAGAATTTCTCACACTCATGCTAGTCCATAGCTCACTCATCAAAATGGTCATTTAAGTGTTCCTACTGGCTTCTGCTGTAAGTATGCAGATCTTCTATGTGTCTCTCTGAATGAACTTGTCTTTTTAAATTTGGGGGTAGCAATTGGTCCTGTAACTTCATCTCTTATGAGTTCAAGAAAACTCACTGATTTTCAGTTTGTCTGAATTTTTCTTATAAGGACAGAAGTGATGACTTCAAACTCTTTACTTCAGGGTTAAACCAGAAGTCCTAGCTCAAAGCCCTCTGAATTCAGACAAATTGAGTTCTGCCATTGTCTTTCAGCAGCTATGTAATCCTGGGAAAACTGCCTAACCATTTTAAACCCCAGTTGCTGCATTGATAAAAGTAGAATAATTATAAGAAGCTAACATTAAATAAGGCATTGCATTACATTGGGTCTAGCACACAGAATTGCTCAATAAAAGTTAGCTGCTGTTATTTCCCAAGGGTAGCTTTCATTTGTGCTTATCCATGATCCTTTGCTGGAGGCCTTGCCCCAACTTCTTGCAACCTGCCTCTTTGTCCCACATGTGAGGTTTGATACTGCATGAGTAGTTTCAATATAGACAAATTTTGGAAGCTGTGGGCTCAGTAGCAGTGTCCTCACTTTAATCATTAGCTTTCATCCAATGGAAGATAGTAATTCCTGACTATCAGTGTTTTATCTATGGGGACCCATTGACCTTGGGCTTCTCCAGGCATTAATGTGCTGTTAAGAGTAAGTGGAGAAGAGAGTCAAATATTTTTTCTGTCATTTTCAGCTATATCACCTTAGGTATGTTACTTAACCTTTCTTTATACCAGTTTTCTTGTCAGTACAACAGGGTGGAAATAGAACCTACTTTATGGAATAACACTACGGATCAAAAGATGTAACAAATACTGAATTTAGAACTGAGTAAGAACTCAATAAGCATTAAGTATTATTTTCATTGACCATATACATCTGAAAAAAAAAGTAAGAAGGCTTTCTTGAACATCTAACATTCCTGGACTATTATTTCATTATGTTATTAAACTTATAAGTTATTCCTTCTCTATTACAAACATTTATCCCATATAAAGATAAAGATCAATTACTTAAAAGGCCTATCTACAGAGTAGAGAGTGACAGAACAACATAGACAAAATTAGCATAGATAGTTCTTTGCCCTTTGACCTAATGCACCTCTAACTCTGAAACAACCTGTACTTCTTTAGAATACACGGCAGTGAGGACAGGAATGTAATATGGAAAGGTGGTTCTCATTTGATGGCTTCCAGTGAGTAGAACTCCCAGGAGCAAAAGAATGGGAAAAATGCCGAAAACCCAATGCTCATATCCATTAACCATCCTGAACAGGCAACAGACTATTAAGTAATTAATCTGTGTGATGAGTACACTCCCTAACCACTGTATTTGAACACTGTCTGGGGAGGAATTCTTGCTTCCAAGTGTAGGGAATAGTAAAAGACTATGATTGTCAGGGAACACACTAAAAGAACTTGACTACCATGCTTTATGTTTTCCAAAGTTCCATGAGCACATTTCTTTTCCAATAGAGGATGTATTTTATCAATTGTTGATATTGATTTTCTCAGTACAGCTCCTTTTTGGATGGACTTTGAAATTATACCCATCACATTTCTTTTTCAAAACCATAATCAAGGATGCTTGCTTAAGGACCTAAAATTTTGAATGCCAGTAAATGATCCAAAGGCTACTTTCAGTAGGATACCTGAGTTTAATAGACTTCATATAAAACAACAATCATTGTGGAAATATTTAAGCTCAATGAAATTTTTTTTCTGAGACCCATAAAGCATAATAAATAGGGAAGTGCAAATGTTTAAAAAATAGTTGATGAAGTCTTCTACTTGCTGGTAATGTTTCTTATCTTTTATCTCCAGGGTCTTGCTGATTTATACAAACCTGAAATTGAAATCTGTTATTCTCAGCACAGGTCTATATGCTTTAATGTTTTCATAATCTCATATTGATGTATTTTAGGCAAATGCATTAGTCATATCAGAGACAATCTTGAAACAAAGGTAAAAGTGTGTGAGTGGTCCCTGAAAGGATATGTAATTAAAATGATAAAAAGTTAATAAAAATTATATTATCCATAAAGTAGTAAAAATACATAGTCTGATGAGTTTTGTGTATAAGCTTCATCCTAAATAAAATAAAGCCTAATATTTGAGCTTCCAACCTTAATTTCTGCCTCTGTAATCTGAGCTATACACACTGTCATTATCAGATAATGTCTATGCAGCTGAATGCTATTAGTACTCTCCATTCTGACTAGACTATTATATTATAAAACATGAGATTGGGCAATTTTACATCTACTCCTTTTATTGATTCTGACTAGTAAGTAGGCAATCAATGGTGATTACAAGATGCAAAGCATTCTAGAGTAGAAAGAAAATTAAATTTGGCTCATCACTTCTGTTAACTATACAAATATAATACCTTCAAGATGAACAGCAGGCAGACTTTAATATAAATAAATATACCATTTAAGATCCCAAATCAGCAACAAAATTTATGAGACCACTTCAAAATGATGATGCATTTAAAAGGAGATTATATTTTCAAAGGAACTGCTCTCTCTAAACTGTTAGCAATATAGGCACATGGTGACACTAATTAGTGGGTGAGAGAACGCAAGGAATATTTATTAAAAGAAAAGAGAGAAATCAGGGGAAGCACAAGATCCAGGGCTTCTGGTTTCCACAGAAGTAGGAGAAGATATGCAGAGAAGAACTGGTTTCAGCAGATCATTCAGGGCTTCCTCTAAGAATGAGAAACAGCCAACATATTGTTGACTGTTTTTCACCTTTAAGAATTCTGTTCTTGGGGCGCCTGGGTGGCGCAGTGGGTTAAGCGTCCGACTTCAGCCAGGTCACTATCTCGCGGTCCGTGAGTTCGAGCCCCGCGTCGGGCTCTGGGCTGATGGCTCGGAGCCTGGAGCCTGTTTCCGATTCTGTGTCTCCCTCTCTCTCTGCCCCTCCCCCATTCGTGCTCTGTCTCTCTCTGTCCCAAAAATAAATAAAAAACGTTGGAAAAAAAAAAAAAAAGAATTCTGTTCTAAATTAAATATCCTTTATATGTTGTTTCTCTGGATCTGAACTTTGTTTCACTTGAAAATATATTCTTACAGTAAAAAGGATTTTATCTTAAATGTTTTAGTAGCTATGAAATGAAGGTTACATATGGTAGCCCTTTATTCCACTCACCTTGATTTAATGGCAATAAAGACCAGATGAGACTAATCCTGAAATTCAGTCTGTTGAATGTTCACACAATATAAGTCTGCCATCCAGAGTTTCTGAATCAAGAAGCCATTATTCTTTCCTTCTATAGGAAAACTGTCCAAAGTACAAATTACCCACAGATATATGGAAAATGCCTGGTGAGTCTTTAGACTGAGTTCTTTTAAGGCTTCCTAATGAAGGGATCAATCTATAGAACAAATGTGTTTCTTCTATGATAGCCTTATATTAATTTCATCTCATCTTCTTTGGTAACAGTATGCCTTCCATGACATAGCAGGATCCCAGATGGAACAGACATCACTGAGGAGGACCAACTAATAGATATTAGGAGTCTGATCTACTTCAATCTGCACAGTTCATTGGCCTGAAGTGGCCAGGTACCACTCGGGGTGAATCCGTTTATTCACCTTCTGTTTATACACTTCTGTGTAAGGCACCATCATTTAACAAGAGGTGAAGTTCTCAGAATTGATTAATTTGGTAATATAGGGTAACTTAGTGAGCTTAGTGAGTTAATGATTAGCCATGTGAAATGAATTAGCCTCTAAATACAATAAATAATCCTAGAAAAAAGTACGTGATCCGGTGTAAAAACACACAGAAATGTATTCAACATAAATAACTTATCTGAATTAACCAGCATTTACCAGTAGTAAATGCCAATCAGGAGCTGAAATCAGACTGCTGAAGCCTAAAGCCTGTTTATTCACTTGACCTTTGCATTTCAAGATGTGCCAGAAGGGCATATCAAGGATGAAGAGGCTGGAAGTGGGGGTAGCGGTGGGGATCTCTGGTTGTTTATGCCAGCATCGGAGCTTACTAAGTAGCGTGAACTTTCATGGCCATCATCATGGCCATCATGGTCCTTGTATTCATCTTTTATTATACAGGTAGTTTATGTACATTATCTCTTTTAAAAATCTGGAAGATAGGGATATTTACCTTTTTTTCTGCAGGTCAGGAAATTGAGGTTCTGAGAGTCAAGTACTTTGTCATACATTCAATAATTACCAAATCTGGTTTCAAACCCATCTTTATTTGATCCCAAAGTCCAAACTCCAGTGACTCCAAAGTTCCCACTCAACGACAATACCTCTTTCATCCATTAGAAGTCAAAATATGTATAACACATTAAAAGTTATCCATTCTAGGAGGCATCCCATATGGTACAAGGAAAGCTGGACTCACTGATTTTTGAAATTCATCAGTAATTTTACCATAATGCCATGTTATCTACCAAGGCCAACTAGTGGGTTAATGTTAACTAGCCTACATTTCTAGATTCTGAATATTAAACTAATATGTGTTCAGTTTTTCACAGACCTGGAAATAGTAACTCATTTTTTCTGATACAGTTTAAAAAACATATTCTTATAAAATATATAATTTGAGTATCACAAAAATTCATCAATTATTATCATTAACAACATTATTATATAATATAATATAATAACAGGATATTATTACTAATATCCCCATTTAAAAATTTTTTAATGTTTATTTATTTTTGAGGGGGGGAGGGGCAGAGACAGAGGGAGACACAGAATCTGAAGCAGGCTCCAGGGTCTGAGCTGTCAGCAAAGAGCCCCACGTGGGGCTCAAACTCACAAACCATGAGATCATGACCTGAGCCGAAGCTGGACACTAAACTGACTGAGCCACCTAGGCGCCCCTAATATCTCCATTTTATATATAAGGAAACATACTCAAGGCAAAAAGAAAAAGAAAAAAAAAGTGGGGACCCAGAATTTTAGAACATTTAACTCTAAAATACATACAGAGTCAGTACTCAGTTCTACTCTACTGACTCAGTCATTCCAGAATCCTAAAAATGCCCAGCCTCCAGATGCCCTGTACCCACTCTTCAGCCTACTCATTCTCCTAGAGCCCTCCCTGGTCTTCCACATGCAACAAATCCTACAAAGACGTGGACTTTCTAGGAGTCTGTCTGCCGGATATAGGCAGGCCCTCAGTGACTGACTGGAGCCTGGAAATAAAGGACACCATAGTTCTCTTTTCTTTCTGCAGTAATACTGGCACCTTATATCATTGTGAGGCCCAGGGATGTCCAGAAGTAAAAATGTCTTGTGATGTCACTAATTCTTAGGGATTTGGGCTTTCATAACTTACTTTATAAGGGCTTGTAAAACTAGTACAATAAACAGGTGTAATAATCCAACAAATAATAAGAATCAGAATAAGAAACTATGCATATTGGGATCAGTACTGGCATTATCACTCGTGTTTCATACTCAGTTTCCTTAATTTATATTCCATATTTTGCCTTAGTGATGAATTCTAGGATGAGTCTTACCATTTTTACAAATAAACCAAATTCCCAGAGACCACAGAACAGTGTTTCTTCGGAAATAAATTCACTTTTCAGGGTCATTAACATATTCCCATGGGTCTGCAGAGCAGAGCAGCTCTAAGGGAAAATGCATTTCCTTCCTCTAGGAGAGAAACCACCATATTTTTTTCCAGCCCCTTCTCAGAGGATCATCATCATTTCCAATAGAATTCACAGCAAATGCAGAAATACACAATATGACTTAAGTGAAGGAATCACTTAGGATTCTAAAAAGAGTATTTGTTCAGCCAAAAAAATAATCTTAAAAAGTTTCTGCAAACTGTCATGGCAGAGAAAACTTTTTAGCAGTGGAAGGAAAGGGGAGATATTACAGGGCTCAGCTTCCCCACTCCTCACGGAGCAGACCAACACACCAATACCTCCACCTCTGAGCCTTTTTCCAATTGCTTCTTCTTTCAGAGCAGAATCCTTTTCAGAAGTTCTCATTTGAAAATGAATGAAAACAACTTTGAAATGTACTAAACACATCCTAAGTTCCTGCAGTATAAATAAGCTGCTTGGGACAGGCAGGATTAAGAGCCTGTGAGGCCAGCAAAGGGATCCTTTCATTGTGGCTTCTGTACTACTTGCTATCTTTGATTGCCCGAGAAGGCATACTTGATGAGAGAATGACATCAAGTGTATACAGATGTGGCTGGAAAGGCCAACTCTGGATCAACTGAGGACATGCTCCTATTGAGTGAAGTATTGATTGTCCTTCAATCAATTAGTAGTGGGACTGCTAATCTAAAATGGGGCTGCCATCCAAAGAGCCCTTTTCCGTTTGTAACATTTCCACCTCCTGGACTTGCTGCCAAACCCCAAGTCCTTGCTCAATACGAGCAGTTCCATTCTGTCTGGCCTCTTGCAAGGCTGGTTGTGTAGCGACCCTTCCTTTTATCTAGCGCAAAGGCCGTCTGAGCTTTGGTATCACTGCATCCTCAAGGCATTCTTACCAATTCGCTAGTTAGAAGGAGGGTCTTGCTCTACTCAGGGAGGTTACTTGGATAGCGCGAGCCTTGATCTGCCCGACAAAGGTGCACTGGGGAAGCAATGCTCCCATGCCTGGTGGGCTGACCAAGGCACACGACCTCATTCATTACACTGTACTCCGGCCACTATGTCTATGTCCCCATGACACCAAATAAACTCCTCATGAGAGTGATATTTTTGGTTGCTCTAGACCTTACAGCCTCATCAGAAGCCACACCTGTGCCATATTTAACTTCCCTAAGCCTAGTTTCCTCATCTATAAAACAGGAATAATAACACTACCTGCCTCATTAGTTTATTGTGAGGTTATTGTCAAGCATTTAGCCCAATGGGTTGCATGCAGTAGTCATGCCGTCAACAATAATAATTATTATTGTTGTGTCTCAGCTTCTAAGAAATTGTGCTGGCTCCAAGTGGCTGAGATAACTTAACATGGAAATTATAGCCATACTTTCATAGGAATGAATTTTCTATACACATGGAAGGGGCTTACTATAACCGAGATGGCAATTTTCACTGATGTGTTCATCAAAAGAGATTGTATAGATACATTTTATAGTCCACGAGATAACAATGGAGTCTGATCACACAGATTTAAAATTTCCTAGTATGTAAAAAAGCAAGCACTGAAACAGTGCTTTCTCAAATTTAGAGAGATCAAAAAAGTAAGAAAGAGAGAAAGGAAAGAGATTAATACCTAGGTTCAAATGAATTACTGGTGAAGGGGTTAATATTTCTGTCTTGGAGGTGTTGCTTCAACTTTACTCTTAGAAAAGAATCCTTGTGATCATGTCTTACCGAGAAAAAGAAATTAAATTAAATCTTTTAAAGTTGATGCAAGATTAGCTTATATGGATTACCTGCTGCTTACTTGAATAAGAACATGAGAAGCATAGATTATCTACTATCTAGAAGCCATATAAATAAGCGTTCTTTAATAAACAACTGAAGTACATGTTTTCATTAGCCTTGAATTCTGGCCTCAGGTAATTCAAGAAGAACCAATTAACAACAATGACAGATTATTTGGGAGGTTTCATGTAGGAGACTATCATCTCACAATGATGTTCTGTTGAAACTCCAGTGACAAAGTATCTTTGAAAGAAATTTAAGAAGTCAAGTGTACAAAGTTGGTTTAATAAGCAAATTATAATAGAAGGTTTCTGACCTGCTGAAACAATGTTAAGTCTTTGCTTGTATATGAGAATAGGGGAGAGAATGCTGGTTTGCGCCTTGAACCAAAAGTAACTTTAGTCAAGAATTCAAACATACAGACTTATCTTGGTCTATTTGGATGCCTGCTGGAACAGTCCCAATAGGATTGATATGCTGAAGGGAACTGGGGAGCTGACCAGCAAGGAAGAATCACAAGGAAGGAACAGTAAGGCACACACACATAATTTAAGGTTAGTGCCACAGAGTTGGAGAGCAGGGCATTTCTGAATAAAGCCAAGTGCTTCCTACTTATAGCATCTTCCAGTTCATCACTGAGTCCTAAGGAGAGGAGCTACCAGTACAAATTGAAATAGCAGATTAAAATCTCTGCACTATTCTGGGAGCCTAAACCAGTTTGAGCCCAATAGGACCAACATGTACTGAATCTTTACTCTGGACTGGGCCAACCCCAAGAGGTAAGGACTATTGGTAGCCCCACTCTATGAAGTGAAGAAGAAAACCCAGGTGAAGAAACCTGGGCAGAGAGAGATTAAATAATTGCCCCCAGTCACACTACAACCTGAAGGAAGGGCTGACACCCAGACCCAGGGAGAGGGCAGTCTGACCCCAAACACCTACTCTAATCTACTACAGCTTATGAAGCAAAATCTTCAAGTGGTGAACTGGATTTCCTGCATTATCCAAAACATACAGAAGTAGTTTTAAGACTTCAGAAATTCCAGAGAACACAGGAAACCATTGGTGCTTCTTAGTTGCTGGGCTCTGCAGTACTCTTAAGACTACATGTCTTTGCTAGAGGCCCCAAGAATGGAGACAACCTCAGAGACATCCCCAACCTCCATAGAGCCATGGCCTCAGGAAGTCTGAATATACGAGGAGAAAACCAGTTGGCAATCTGATATCAGAGGAGACTGTGAGTAAATCTCCTTGGAATAACTGAAGGAATACTTACATAGAAATGGAGGACTAGAAATAACAAATGGGCAGATACACCAAGAAATACTGTTACTAGTGTCCCAACACTTACTTCACCTTTAGTTTGATAAGGCCTGGTGAAACCTATTTAGGTGATAAGGAAAGTAAGGTTACTACAAATACAGTTGAGGAGGAAATTGCCATTTGTGTGCCTGCTGGGTGCTGAACTCCACATCAGCACACAATTGCCCTAGAGGCATGTGAATCTACCTGTCTTTTATTCCTGAGAAATAAAACTTTTGTCACATTAATGACAAAATTTGTCTCTTACACAATGAGAGACGGAAGAAAAGGAACACGAACATGGCATTTATCTCAGATGCAACATTTTACTTTCTGTGTTAATGATTGTATTTGAATAGCAGGGGGGCGGGAAAGACCTAAAACAGTGCATCGCATTTAGCTTTTAACATCTGGGATCAATTCAGTCAAATTGAGACTCACAGAGTTCACTGGGATATCATGGCGGTTCTGTTGTTGTTCTACAATATAGTCATAATATATTACATTTGTATTTCCTACAGCATTAACAGTGGATAAAAAGTGGCTTTAAAGACAACTGACTCTAGTTCAAATCCTGCCTTCTCTTGCAAACTGTATAACTTTGGGCAAGATACTTTATGTCTCTGAATCCCATTTTATTTGCCGATAAGGTACATATGATATTTGCCTTTCCCATAGCATTAATGTGAGGTTTGCCTCAAACATTACTTGCCCAGTGCTTAGAACAGTACTGGGTCAACAGTGAGGGGTATGGGAATAGGGTAATGAGTGTCCCTTACTGTTTCAAGAATATAAAAATACTTAACCACATGGAAAAACATTATTATATGTTTTAAGTAAAATACAGTATAAATCACCATGATCCTATTTTTTTGTTTAAAAGCACTTGTGTACACACAGATAAGGGATTGAGGAATATATTCTAAAATAATACATAGGTTATATCTAACTAGTTGCAGTATGGTGACAATTTCATCTTTTTGCTTTAACATACTGATTTTATACAAAAATTAAATAATAAATGTTGCTGTTGAATAGTGTAATGAGTGAGAAAGATTGGTATCTCTGGGATAAGGGGACTAAAAGAAGGTCTTTATATATTTTTATTTTTATTATTTTTTTAATCTTTATTTTTGAGAGAGAGAAACAGAGTGCAAGTGGGCAAGGAACAGAAACAGAGAGGGAGACACAGAATCTGAAGCAGGCTCCAGGCTCTAAGCTGTCAGCACAGAGCCTGACGCAGGGCTTGAGCTCATGAATCCCAAGTTCATGACCTGAGCAGAAGTCAGACGGTCAACCGACTGAGCCACCCACCCAGGAGCCCCTTATTTTTTTTTTAATTACAGAATATGTCTACAGCTTTTAGACAAGGCAGAGGCAGAGTGAGCTGGGGATAAAATGCTGGAAGAATCAATTTGGAATTGTGTCAGATTAAGTAGTGAGCCTTGGAATGGAGAAGAGAGTCATCTTGTGAAAGAACGGGAGGAAAATAATAATGACAGCTTGCAAAATAAAGGCATTATTTATATCCAAATTTTGAAAATGATAGTTCAGTTGTTTTCAGATGCTTTTATTAGAGAACAAAGTTATGGATTTGATCCCCTAATGGGCCAGTTAACTTCTCCCTGTTCCTAGAGGCTAAATAATTTACCCTAATATCACCTGCCTGTTTTGTGGAAAGATGCCAACTACCCATTGTTAACGTGCTTCAGTCTGACACAGCAACAAACCTTACCTGAAGATCTGATGACTCTGGGTTTGAGGCTCATGGTCTAGAGGTTGCTCTCCCTGAAAAGCACTGCCATCAAACATTTGCCCAGACCTAAGAAACACATCTTCCAGAAAACTGATGCGTATGTAGACTTGCACTGGTCACTGATTTCTAAGGGTGGCAATTCAGGACATCATTTCCAACGGAATGAACCTCAGTTTCCTGGGTATTTAGACTGCCTCATCTTCTCTACAGCATCACCACACAGGGAACTCGTCAAGAGGATCACGGAGCAAAGCCCCCTGAGAAGCAGCTATTTTGGGAAAGCTTCTGTGGTCAGACATTTGTTGGTCCCGAAAGATTTTACTAAATGGGATTTGATTCAGTTTTCTTGCCTGGAATGCTGCAGATTTAAATGCTCCCTACTGGATTACTGTCTGCTCTTTTTTCTGAGGTATTGTGTGGTATTTAACAGAAGCTGCAGGATTGCAGTGTGCTTATTTAATTATGCAAGAATAATGAGAAATTAAATCGCATCTTGGTTTGTATTTTACAACTGAGGAGAAATCTATAGCACTTAAAAAAGTATGGATGTTTATGTCCTACAGAATCCAGCTTGAGACCCACTTCTGCAAATTGTTAGCTCTGAGACTGTGGCTCAGTTTCTCATCCAGTGTCTAATAGCCACTTCCCTTATAAGGCTACAGCAAGTAGTGAATGAAATAACACATATTTACCAATTAGTATAGCACCTAGCAAACAGTAAATGTTTCATAAATGTTAGCGATTACTGCTTTCACTTCTACTACTGCTCTTAGTGGATATATCTAGAGAATGCCTCTGAGAAAATAAAGAAGACTGTCCCAAGGGAAATACTAATTTACCATTTAACCAGAACATAAGAGTTAGAGGGGATGAAAATGGAAGAATTAGAAATTTCCTTTAGTGGCCCAAGATTCTGGATAAAAGCTTGATTTTGGAAAGGGTTTCTCAGGGGCATTTCAAGGATCATCAGATACCACAAAGATATTTACATCCATCTGTTCGGTCAAAGGCAGGTGAGAAGCTCCTATATATAGGACAAAGGAAAATTGAGTGCATATTAAAAAAAAAAAAAACAAATCTTGTCTGTGTTCAGTGATAAATTCTGTGTAAAAATATGTAAATATACCAGGGCAGGCTTCTGGGGGGTTGAGACAACATGGATTCAAGTTTCAAACCTGATTTTGGAAGTAAACAGATCTGGGTTTGAATCCCAGGTAAATCACTGTACTAGCTATAAGCCCTTGAGCAAGATATATAACCTATAGTAAACCATATCTTCCTCTTTTTGTGGGAAATAATTTAGATGTTGAAAGCAAATTAGCAGAGAGCATGGCATGAGCTAAACAATCAATAGATGTTAGCTCTATTTTTCCATGTATGAGAATGGGACATTGGTGTGTATCCAAGCACATAAAACCTTTCTATCCCAAGAAAGTTATCACAGGTGTCAAGATAAAATTGAGAATTTGTATTTTAATCCTCAATTACTCACAGCTACATCTTCCCCATTTCCACAGGCATTGTTTCGATCATCCAAAAATATGTGGCACATCTATTATGTGCTCAGTAGCATATGGTGTGGGGACTCTGGGGGGCGTGACTGTCACTACCAAGCAAAGTTTTAATGGGTGCTTATGATGTTTTCATTACATTACAAGCCTCGTGCTAAGGACTTTAAATTAGGCTTTGTTATTATTCCCATTATACAGATGAGGATGCTGAGAGTTAGCTAGATAAGGTAAGTTGTCCAGCGTCAATCAAGTATTAAATGGCAGGAACCAGGATTCGCAAGAAGGCTTACATGTAGCTCTCAATCCCCACTTTGAACCAATAGCTTATTTAGTCATCACTCTGCCAGAGCTTTCATTCTGCAGTGGTTAGGAGGCGGGTACAGAGAAAATGAAGCGGAGGAAGTGTTAGCATGTGGGAAATATGGGCTACCATGGGAGTACCCAGGAGAGACATGATCCAGACTTGGTGGATGATAAGCAGTCAGAGAAGGCTTCTTGCAAGAAGTGATGCATCAACCAAGATGAATGATGAGCAGGGGTTGACTAGTGCTGAGGAAAAAGATATTCAGGGCTTATGTAACCACGTGTAGAGACATTTGAGACTCGAGGAAAAGCTTGGCAAGTTGTAAGAACTGAAATAAGCTTAGCAGAGTTAGACCTTAGTGTAGGGGGGGTGCATGGACACAGGGGAGGAGGAGAAGGAAAGGCAAGAGATAAGGCTGGAGAGCTTAGAGGGAACCTGATTGACAGTATGCACAAGTTCAAGCGCACATGGGTTCGAGAGAGTTCCAGATACTAGCCATGGGCCAGGCACTGTACTGAGTGTGAGACCCATGCTTTGCATTTTACCTTCCACCTGCAGTCCTCATGCACCCTAAGTTCTAACCAAGTAAATTACCCGCTCTGTACATTCCCCCCACTCTTTCTTTGCCCCAAATGTTCTCTCTACCTAAAAAGCCTTTTCCTTGCATTTTGATAGGTAGACACAAGGCATACCTCAGGACCAAGCACAGGTGTCACCCTGTCTGGTAGCAACCCTGGACTGACCAGACAGTGGTGGTCCACCTCTGCTGAGATTATCCACCACTTAACCTGTGCCTTCATTAGGGCACATATCAGTTTTGTCTTACAGATGTTTGCTTGTTTTTAAAAGAATGTTTTCTCTTGCCTAAAGGATTGTGGCCTCCCTGCGAGCTAAGACCCCAGGGTATTCTGGAATTCATCTAGGAACCATCACAGCCTTGCCCAGCCTTATCATCAAAGCTAATACAAATTGACTCTTCTCATTCCTCTGTCTGTATGAAAGCGACTTAACTCAAATATGGTGGATATTGGCAATTTCATGTGGTTAAATTCGAATATAGGCCAACTACTGAATTAAGCAATTTGCATGTGATACCTCAATTGATCTTCACAACAGCCATATGAAGCAGACACTATAATCATTTCCATTTTACAGACAACGCAACTGAGGCTTAGAGAACTTAAGTGATTTTGCTCAAGGCTACACTGACAATAACCGGAAGAGTTTAATTAAGCTAAAAACTGATTAGAATAAAACTGCCTCCTGCTGGTGGGAGTAAGGGAAATATATACTGTTTTCACTCAGTTTCTGTATTTTTCTCTTCTCCATAAGAGGAGTATAATGCCTGATTGTAAATAAGAATGCTATTAAATTAACTGAAAAATGCATAGTTGTAATAATTATTTTATTTTATTCAGCACTTACCTTGTGCCAAACACTACTCTACATACTTTAAATCATTTCATGCTTATAATAATCCTATGAGACAGAGTCTGACAAATGAGGAAACTGAGGCTAAGAGGGCTGGGCGCCTGGGTGGCTCAGTCGGTTAAGCGTCCGACTTCGGCTCAGGTCATGATCTCGCGGTCCGTGAGTTCAAGCCCCGCGTCAGGTTCTGTGCTGACAGCTCAGAGCCTGGAGCCTGTTTCAGATTCTGTGTCTCCCTCTCTCTGACCCTCCCCCATTCATGCTCTGTCTCTCTCTGTGTCAAAAATAAATAAACGTTAAAAAAAAAATTAAAAAAAAATAAAATAAGAGGGCAGAGACATTTGCCCAAGGTCATACAGCTGCTAAGTGGTGGGGCCAGGCCTCAGCAGGAGTCTGACCTCAATCCCTTTCACTCCACCTTTATGCCATGCAGACGTACAAAAGCCCGCACCATATATAAAGGAGATATTTTATTTTATTTTATTTATTTTTTTTTTCAACGTTTTTTATTTATTTTTGGGACAGAGAGAGACAGAGCATGAACGGGGGAGGGGCAGAGAGAGAGGGAGACACAGAATCGGAAACAGGCTCCGAGCCATCAGCCCAGAGCCTGACGCGGGGCTCGAACTCACGGACCGCGAGATCGTGACCTGGCTGAAGTCGGACGCTTAACCGACTGCGCCACCCAGGCGCCCCTAAAGGAGATATTTTAAATGGCAAGAAACACAAACATATGTTAATCTAAATCAAGGTTTAAAATGCATGCAAAAATGTGAATGAATTTGATACTTTAATTCCCCCTTGCTATGGCTGGCATAAAATCACCGGCTGGCTCCTTTTAAAATGTTCCACTTTCAAAGGCAAAATTACTTGTTTACTACCCTCCTCAAAGAATAATGATTAGAAAAAACATAAAGGCATAGAGTTATACTGAGGCACGCTTGATGGCCGAGAATCTTGAATACAGAAGTTATTTCTAACTCTGCCACAGGAATTTGTCCACTAGACCTAACTGGGTCCAAAATGTCACGAAGGAACTAGTCATAGCTAATTTAGTAAGTGGCCTAGGAGGATAAACCAGGCAGGTGAGGGCAAGGGAGGGCTTAGCGGGTACCTAGAGAGCAACCTGTTTGGGGGAAAAAGCAATTCCCAAGTAGGGCTTTAGGAACTACCTTCCATGCACACTCCAGCCCTCAGTCTGTATTTCTGTCTGAGATGTGGAATACAGAAACAGAGAAAGCAAGGCTGAAGTTTTATAGCTTATGGTTAGCCAAGTCTTAATATATGTCCTTTAACATGATTTCTTGTGGCAGTCTCTTTAGACAAGCTGTTGTGCTTTTCATAGCTTCCAGATGTTAGAGCCATGATGCAAAAAATTGAAACAAGTGTAATGGGCTTGATTGTGCAAAATCAGATCGATTCAAATTAATGAGCCCACTAAACATTAACAGTCAATGAGTTTACAAGAGATTAAAACTGAAAACAGCACTAACTACAGTATTTCATGACAGAATAAGGAATGTAACAGCTAAAATGAAAATATTTTATTTCACTTTTATCTAGCAGCAATTTTCAAATCACTCCAGAATATGCTCCACCAAGAAGCATATTGGCATTCACCACCATGTCTTTTAAAAGCAGAATCCAAGGTAAGCGGGAGCATTGCCCTGGGAAGTTCCCAGTAGGCATTGCCTCTGAAGGGCCACCTTCATCACCCACATAGCTTGCTTCAAGCGAGTTAATACATGCAAAATGCTGAGCATATAAGGGGCACATAGCCAGTGTTCAATATGTAATGTTTTCTTTCTCCTTTGCCTTATACCACAGAAGCTAAGAAGCCTTTTCCTACTTTCTGTAGAAACTACTGGACACAAACAAATATATTTCAGGTTAAATGGAATCATACGCAGCTGGAGTTTTTCTTCTGTAAATTCATGGGAAGGTGATTGTTTGGGCTAAATCCAGAAGCTTCAATGAATAATTCACTGCTCAAAGCTCAATAACGTCAAGATTTTCTTTTAAGAAAACAAGATACGTCTATGGACTTTTCATACATTCAGTGACATTGAATTAACCAGCAGAAAAATGGCTTGACGTTACTGCTCATATAACAAAATTAAATGAGCATGGATTTTAGAGCCAAAAGGACTTGGGTTTGAATCCAGATTTCAACACTTACTAGCTATGTGACCTTGAATAAGTCCCTTAATCTGTCTGGAAGTCATTTTAAAAGGGATAATCCTTTCCTTGCAGT